>NC_137836.1:48263348-48951696 GCF_948465745.1 Chenopodium album
ATACCTTTTCAACGATATATTATAAGCCCAATTCCGATGAAAATTGAGGAAGTTATGGCCAATTTACCAAACTGGGCCCGGTTTGAACTTTATATGCGGCCCAATGATCTAGGGGAGGGCCTAATATGATTTATCACTCCTAATGCTATTAGGAATGGTTTTAGTCTTCTAGATTCTTCTAGAAGGTTCTTTTCATTCCTAATTCAATTAGCATTGATAAATTGACTTTTGTTGACTTTTCAGAGTTTTTAATTAAAATCAAATAGCATTTTTAGGAAAATATACGATTTTATCCTCCAGTACGGAAAACTTATCTGATTTTCGAAAACGCGTTGAAAAAAGGCCTGGCGCCTGACTCCAGGCATTGGCGCCTGAACCAGGCCTGGCGCCTGGTGCTAGCCATTGGCGCCTGGCGCCAATTAGCCAGGGTTGGCGCTAGCTCTGTTTTGCGTGCGCCAGGACTCTGTTTTGTTAGTTTATCTTTTTGGCTGATTTTCTCTATAAATAACGTATTAAAAAATTCCGTTTTCATTCACCAATTCTCATGAACAATCAGTTTTAATTAATTAGTTTTCATTCGCAATCATTCATTAATTCTCTCATTCTCTTCTTTAATCATTCACCATCAATTCATTCATCTTTCTCAAAACTTGCTTTTAAATACAAAATTCCGCATTCACAAGATCTAGAAACACCTAGCCATATTCGAATTGAAGTTGCCTTCGCCCTAGACGTGAAATGTTTTAATTTCTGAGGGTTTGGTCCCAAATCTCTCTTTCAATTATTTAATTTGATTGTTTGAATATTATTTTCCTTGAAGTTACTAACGTGTGTATTTTGTTATTAGAAAGAGATACGAAGCATCAACGTACTTAAATGGTTTTTATGATGTACAAATCATGTTTAAATTGATATTATAATATTCCTAGTATCATGTCTGGGGTAATTTTAATATTAAATATGATTGTTACGATGCTTCCTATGTTCTTCCTAATATTTATGATTGTTAGTATCATGTTAGGGTTAAAGATTTGATTTTTATTGCTTAGTGACATGCTAGGGTTTGTTATTGTTCTTGTTAGTATCATGCCTTGGATCTTTCTATTATTATGCTTTAATATTAACATGATTATGATTGTTATAATTTATGATGATTATGAATATTATTATTATTATTATTTTGATGATGATTATTTTATTTATGATTATTATTGTTTTGATTATGATTATAATTTTATAATGATGATTATTATTATTGTTATGATTATTATTATAATTTTATTGTCATGATTTTGATCGTTATTATGTTGCTTGATTTTTATTATTATTGCTTGATCACACCTTTTATGCATGTTTAAAGGGAATTTTGTATTTATAATCACGCTTAATAAGATAATTGATAATTTTGTTAGGGTTAATGCGATTATAATTCAAGTGATCGCCAATAGTTTATTTGTGCATTAATATTCAACCAACATAGATAAACAGGTTTAGGTTAATCCTATTGATTGCATGTTAATTAAAGAGCGCACATGAATACGATCAGAATAAAGTAGAGGCCTATTATTAGGGCAGGTTAAATCTCTTTTAGGTTGGATTTGTACCTTCATCCCCGAACCCTTATTTGGTTCTAGACCTTATGGAGTTGACGATCTCTTGGATCGTTAAGGGGTGTAACCTTCACCTCTTGAACGGTTTACAAGTTCCTAAAACTTGTTGGCGACTCTTTTGCTCTATCTTCTTTCCTTTTGGACACCACCGTACTTTAATGTATGATCACAGTGGGGTTCAAGCTAGGGGTTAACGCTTGAAATATTCCCTACAGTTTTTGGCGACTCCACTGGGGAGGATTTCTATTTTAATTCCTGAATTTGTTTCGGCAATGATTTAGAATGAGTGGATGAGACTTGAAGCGTTCTAAGTATTTCATGTGCGTAATTTTGATTAACATTATTGTCATATGCATAAAAAAGATCTCATTGGAAAGACCATCTGTAATGAGTTAAAAACATAGGATTTTACACGTAGGAAATTTGAGAAATATCTTTCACAACTAGGCCCGAAATAACACCGCGCGAAACAGGAAAATTTTATCAAGCACAGAAAGCTGCTGAGGCATGTGGGAAGTAGCGCCAATGACCAGAGCATTGGCGCCAGGCATTTAACTGTAGCGCCAGACGCCGGCATTGGCGCCAGGCGCTACGGCTAAATCCTGGCGCCAGTCTCTGATTGCTGGCCCCAAATTCCCCCAATATTGAGCCAGAAATATGCGTTCTAATTTCGACCGGTTTTTCGTATTGTTTGCTCGATCCTACTTCCTGATTGAATTTTTTCTCACTTTTCTGAAACCCATATGTGTTCTACATATGGACATAACCCTCTGGGAATTCATGCTCCATCTACCCGATTGAACGCTCCGTGCAACAAAGGGTACATCCGAGATTGTTGAATTCACCAAACCATGGAAGCGAGTTTTTTCTAAAACTCGCGGTGTCCCATCCACTCGCGCCAACCCTTCACGGTTAAGCTTCTGCGCGGTGCATCCGGACAATTAACCATGGACCCTCTATTGACTAAACCATATCCCGAACTATAGAGAACTAGAGCCATGGTTAGGTTGCAAACTCATTGCATCATATTGTGCCTACTTGACTAATTGTACATTATTTGTTGTGCATACTCTATGTGATTTTTCTTAACCATTTGTTTGACTTGTGTTAAGATTAAATAAATTAATGACTTAAAGAACTTTTCCTAATTAATTAATTAATTTATTAATTTGAGTCATTAAAGTTTAATATTTTAATCGGAATTGACCTAGTACGACTTTAGGCATACCCGAATAACAACGAAAACAGTCCCAGATCGAAGCTCCAATATTGGCGCCAAGGTCTGAGCTGTAGCGCCACACTATGGAGTGTGGCGCCTGGCGACAGCTCTGTCGTCTGGCGCCAAGCTCCACAGTGCGACGCCAGTCGTGTCGTTTGGCCGACAGTTCGGATTTTTGGTCGAGTCATCACCTAGTGCATAATTAATCAGTTTGCTAATTAATTCGGTCAAGTTTTGTTGTCAATAGTACTTGTTTGAGTCGGTAATCGAGTTTAGACACTAAGTCCCATGGTCTTACACAAGAGTCCAAGCATGTCACTTACACTCAACGCACACACCAATACACATACTTTGACCATGTCTAAGAGGGTCTTGTGTGCGCGTTTCTTCCGTCATTTTTTTTAAGGGGGTATGTCGGATATTAATCCTCCAATTTTAAAAAAACTATACTTAGTTCCCTAAAAATATGTACATTATTTTTGAAATATGCACCCAATTTTTTAGTTTTCTTTCCTTAAAATAAACCATAAAAGTCAAGTTGATTCGAGTCAAGTAATTAAAACGCAAAATGGTTTAATTTACAGCGCGTGGTCAAGAAAGGAAGGACGGTAAATCAAAGCCAACCTTTTCGTACAAGTCCAACTTTTCGACAAACCCATAGCTCGTAAGAGGAAAGCTAAGACTATAATGGAAACACAAGAAGAAGTCAATGATCTTAGGAACTGATGAGTGACATTTATGTCACTCTTAGGGAGTAGTTTTAGAGTCATTTTCGTGTTTATTTTATCTTATTTTCCCTTTCTTTCTCTTGTTTTCTTTTTAATAAAGTTTCTTGTTTATTCGGTAATTTTGGAGCGTTTTAGTTTATTTTCTTTATTTTATTAGTTTTAGTCTATTTTCGTATTTTATTTTACTTTGTTTGCTTGTATAGTTTTTGTTTTATTTTTATTAGTTTAGTTTTACGTCCCTTATTTTCTATTTTATTTTATTTATCTCTATTTTATTTATTTTGTTTTTATTTTGTCTTTTGATAATGCCCTCGTGTTTTTGTTGTAGGTCGAGTTTGGTGTTTTGGGTTTTAAAGTCGTGTTCGAGTTCAAAGTCCGGGATTCGAGGTGCAAATTTGTTCTAAAGCTGCTGCCCTGTTGCTGCCAGCTTAAACTACACCACCCTTCATTATCCTACACCACACCATCAGCAACAACAACAATTCCCATGCTCCTCTTTCCCATCCAATCAGCCAACAACAATTACCACCAAACCACCTGACCAACCACAACCAGCCACCTGACCACCTTCACGTGCAGCCCTAACCCCAAAACCAGAGCAGCCCGCAACACCACCAACAGCACCTCCATCTCCCCTGCTCACCCTCACCTTCAACCACCAATTTACAGCCTGCAACACAAAAGCAGCCGCACCACCACAGCACACAGCCACATACCAGCCTCACCACCAGCCACGCATTGCAACTCCCCTGCTCCAATCCGCAGCTTGCAACCCCGCAAACACCACACACACCAGCACCAATTCACTCACCCGCTGCAACCCCTCACACCACTCACCACCAATCAACCACCAGCCACAAACCAGCAACAGCAACCACCAATTAACTCCACCTCACGCAACCCACAGCAGCCATTACCACCAATACCCAGCAACCGTCAGCCGCCAAAATCGCCAGCTACCATCTCCTCCACATATAGCAGCAGCCTGCGACCTGCTATCGTCCCTCGCATCACAACCAACATCACCAAAATCAGCACAAAACAGCAGCAAATCAAAGCAAATTCGATTTCAATCGGGTTCGGGCAAACCGTTGGTGGTTCGGTCGAAGTTCGAGTCAGAGACTTTGTGGGTTTCGTTAATCGAAGAGGAGTGGTCGAACATACCCATGGTTCGACCGAACCAACCCCGTAGTTCGACCGAACCAACCCATGGTTCGACCGAACCGCTTCACGAGCTATGCACGCGAGTTTTAATGAAAATTGGACGGCCTCGATTTGATGATGATAGTTGAAGCACGGTGGTGATGGTGGTGCGTTTTAATGGAGATAGAGCAGCCAATGTGAGGAGAAGAAGAGGGAAATCGGGGCTGATTGTTTTGGGTGGGGGATTTGTGGGTTTATTAGATTTTATTTTCTTTTTCTCTTATTTTTTTTATTTTCTTTTTTTTTCTTTTCCTTTTCTTATTTCTTTTCTCTTTTATTTCTTTTCTATTTTATTTCCTTCTTTTATTTTTCTATTTTTCCTAGTTTTATTAGCTTAGTATAAATACCCAATTTTGGGGTAATTAGAAAAAAGGGAACAACTATCTATTCCTCTCTCTAGTTAGTTTTAGTTTTAGGTTAGGTTAGGATTAGTCTTCTTTGGTAGAGAGAGAAAGTGAGGTTTTCTTCATTAATGAACTTGGATTTTGAAGAAGGAGCTTGTTCAATCCTTTGTAGACCTTCATCTTCAATTAATGAGCAATTTCTTACTCTCTCTCCTCTATTTTTATTTGTTTATTTTGATTATTATTTTAGTTGTTGGTATTGCTTGTTGATCATGTTGATTCTTGATTATTTGTTGATTAATCTTGTTATTATCATGATTAGTGAGTAATTTCCCCATTAAGGGGATGGTTGTGGTGTAGTTGGACCTTGAGCATGTTCTAGGGTTTAGTATTGATTTATTTGTGATTAAAGTGTTTATATGCTTGATATTCTTTAATCTTCTTGCAAGTGCACATTGTTGGTTGACTAAAGGTGAATCTTTGCTAATAAGAAACGGAAGTTGACTTAGTTAAGGTTTATTACTATCGATTGTTATTTAATAGTACCTCCTAGTATATGGTTCTAATGTGGAAACATAGAGGCTATGTTAGGAGAAGCCAATTGACCCCGGAAGGCGGCTAGATTGGATTCTTAATTTCGATATTCAAGCATGTTTAGTTCATAATTAATTCAATTTCTATGCCTTTGTTTATGTTCAAGTGAATGCTATACCTAAACCATTTCCCTTAATGTTTTATTTCTTGTTTTAGCATTTTTAGACTTTAGTTTATTTATCCCCTATTCCGGACTAGCTTAATTGTCGATGACATTTGGTGGTGTTTACCGTTCTCTGTGGTTCGACCCCTATGCTTGCCTTATACTCGTATTAGGTTTGTTTAGGTTGTATAAATTGTATTTGATCTAGGGATAGACAATTGACGACGCGTTTATTCCCTTGTCAGGAACCAACTAGTTACCGTGACTGAGACGCTAAAGCTTCTCGCACTCAAGATCGATGATCCCATGAAGCAACAACAGATGGACCTCATGCAAGAGAGTCTAAGCAAGTTGTCTAGCGACTACAAGTTTCAAGGGCTTACATCACAAGGGTTCTCGGTGGACAAAGATCTTCTTCAAAGCAACTGACAACCCTTACTTTCATTTAAGAGCATTCGAAACAATAATGAGTATTAAGGGTATCGATAAGAAGGTTTTTCCCTCTCTGTTCTCACTATCTCTCGAGACCGTTTGCCAACAGTGGTTCTTTTCTCTCGAGAAAGAAAAGACCTCTACCTGGGAGTCCATAGCAAACACTTTCGTTGATAGGTACAAGTGCAACATTCAAGTCGAGACTGACCATAGGGAACTTGAAATCCTCAAGCAGAAAGAGAATGAAGGCTTCACCTCTTTCTTTAACAAATGGAGGGAAACCTCAGCTAAGATGATTGAAGTGCCAAGTGAAAAAGAGTCTGTGAGGTTGTTCATCAAGAACCTACAAGAAAAATATTCCAAGCATCTTAAGTATCAAAATAATCTCCATACCTTGAAGGTCGTCTATGACATTGGGATCAATATTGAAGACGACTTGGCTAAATTAAAAGCTGCCAACAATAACTCCAACAGTGGCTGGAAAGGAAAGAAGAACGACAATCCTTCCTCTTCCAAAACCACCCACTCAAACAACGTTAGCACTTTTAATTTAGGAAAAGTCCTTGCTATGAGGAACTTTACTCCTATTGGCATGAGTTATGACACCGCATATGATCGATTAAATTCAAAAGGTCTTATAACTCCTATTAGACCATTTGGGGACCCACCAGTCGAAAAGAGGTCAGCTAATTGGATCCTCAATGCACATTGTAAGTACCACCAAGGTAGGGGCCATCTCACCGAAAACTGTTGGAAGCTTAAGGAAGCTATCCAAGACTTAATTGACAACAATAAGCTGTCGTTGCCCCCTACCAGTAAGAAGCCAAGCATTGATAATGCACCTCTTGCTCATGCATTGGCCATCTCTGATGAGGAAAACAAGGTTGACCCCTCGTCTCTTATTAGACCTGTCAAAGAAATCTATGCCACAGAAAAGGAGGAAACCTTCTTTGATGTCAAAGATAACCTTCCAGATGCGGCAAGTAAAGAAGATATACAATTGCTCACATTGTCTATGATGGAGGTATCGCATTTACTACGTGAAGCTCTCAAGGCTATAAAGGAACCCTAAAAAAAACATGACGAGGTTCCACTTCCGAAAGATAAACCTAAAAGAGAATTCACACCCATAGGAATGACCTATGATGCTACTTTTGATCATCTCTATGATCAAGGACTAATCAAACCCATCGGTCCAACAGAGGATCCAAAACCGGAAAAGTGATCCCTAAGATGGGATCCCAAATCCTACTGCAAGTACCATCAAGGAAACGATCATACCACAAATGAATGCTACAGGTTTCAAAACCTCATCCAAGATCTCGTGGAAGCTAATAAAATCTCATTACCTCTAGCTAGCAAGGGAACAACTTATGAGGCAAAGAGTTTTTCCTTACAAGTCACTGAAAGACCCAAGAAGAGTAATAGAATCTATACTCCAATTGGGATCTCATATGCACAAATGTTCGAAATGCTCTCCGAGAGTGGCGAGATCAAACCTCTCGAACCGAGACCATTCGAATCATTGAAAAGGACGGATAGATATTACTGTCAGTATCATCGATCAAGGGGTCACACTATAGAAAACTGTTTTAAATTCAAGGATTTGGTTCAGAAAATGATTGATGAAAAGAAACTAGTCCAAGTTCAACAAGAAGATGATGCAACCATCAATGGAGTATGGGACAGTGATGAAGAAGATGTCTATCTAAAAGACATAATAGGATCTCCACCTTCTGTGTCATACGCCACGGATGACGTTTGGGCTGAAGAAGACTCATCGATAGACGTCCTCACAAGATCTGGGAGAATGCAACCTCCCGTTTTTACACAACATATGCCAACCACACAACAAGTTCCCATACCTATCATTGAAGACAATGATATTTTTAAACAGTTTAAGAAGACAAAAGTTGAGATGAACGTATGGAAACTTTTGGCAACATCTCGAGAACATAGGTTGGCTGTAATGAAGGCCTTGGATAAAATTGGGATAGATTCTGATACTACCCCTGAGGGATTAGCCAACTTCCTCATAAGTGATCTTCCTATTCCAATTAATTTGATCACCTTTTCTGACAAGGATTTACCCCCAGAAGGTGACAAACATTACAAGGCATTAAACCTCACAGTAGTTTGCAAGAGGATGAACGTTCCTATGACTCTTGTAGACAATGGATCGGCCATCAACGTTTGTCTACTTAGAACTGCGAGGATGCCTCGGCATAAGGGATGAAGATTTAACTCCGTCTACACAAGGAATAAGGGCCTATGACAACACTCGTCGTCAAGCTCTTGGCAAAATTACCCTGAATGTAACGGCAGGATAAATAGAACATGCTACTACTTTCCAAGTAGTAGACATTAAAGCTTCGTTCAACTTGCTGTTGGGACGCCCTTGCCTTCATGATCTAAAGGTCGTCCCTTCATCTCTCCCCCAACAAGTAAAAGCCATAGTTGGAGGAATTCCTATCACCATCGATGCTTCGCCTATGAGGATCAAATCTATAGAGAATACAATCATTAATGTGGAGCACGACGAGGATGATGAAGATTTATGGGGCTTTAACGAAGAAGTCTCCTTAATCCAGGAGGATGAAAGGACCCCTCTTTGCCATGACCCCCATTCCAACATGATCGTAAATTCCATGCTGAAGAAACAAGGACATTTTCCTGGGATGACCCTAGAAAAGAAGAAAGGAATGGCAAAACCGCTGGAGTCACCTGGCCTCCCTAAGTTAGACACTTTCGGACTTGGTTTTGAACCGACTCGAAAAGATCTCAAGCGAGCCCAGGAAAATTCAAAGGCACGTAGGAACGCTCGCATTCAAAAGAAAGCAATCCCAATGGATCAGTACCCTCTTACGCTTAATGGTCAGTTTATAAAAGGAGAGAACTATCCATGCCATGAATTTCCTGATCCATTTGTTGTAAACGGCATAAGACAACCGGGATTCGAGATTTTCTTGGATTGCTACTTCACTGATGAAATCCCAACTCCTGTCCATAAGGAGAAAGAACCCCCATGCTTTGACTTTAACATCATGGGATTACTGTTTGGGCGAGAAAAGAATGAGCCAACTTGTAAAGAGGATAACTCCTCGCTCATTCAAAAAGTCCTACAAAGTGAAAGCTTCGATCCCTCAAAGTTAATCACTCCAGCTGAAGGATCACTACTAGGGTGGCGCAAGACTATCAAAGTGACTACTCCAAGTGAAAGGAAGATATCCCTCACAACAGGGCAAGGGCCGATGTTTGAAGAGTCGTCTGAGTCAGAGTCTAAGTCTGAGTCTTTCTTCCTAGAGTCTTCTAAGTCTTTAGTAGTAGAACCTTCCCCTCCTATTTCTTCTCCTAGAATAGTTAGTGATCAAGTCCTTGAGGACATATCACTCTTTGATGTAATGATCTCAAAGTTTAATAATATTTCTCCTTCTCCTTATCCCTCGTATTCTTCTCTAACCCAAGATGACGAGCATTGCTTAACTAACAATGAAAAAGACAAAGAAATTATTAAAGCAATGGAAACACTCGAAAAGAAAACACCGGTAACTGAAGAAACTAAAACGGTTGATATCTCAAACGATTCAGCTCATAAAAGAGAAGTTAAAATCGGATTAACACTGAATAAACAAGAAAGAACCGATTTAATTAACTTACTTAAAGAATTTATCGATGTATTTGATTGGTCATATGAAGATATGCAAGGCATTAATAGAGAAATAGCTCAACACACTATACCACTAATTCCAGGAATGAAACCCGTAAAACAAAAGTTACGTGGAATGAAACCCGACGTAGCTCTGAAAATAAAAGAAGAAGTTCAAAAACAAAGAACTGCAGGTTTCATTTAGGTATCCAAATACCCCGAATGGGTCGCCAACGTCGTCCCAGTTCCGAAGAAAGACGGAAGGGTAAGAATGTGTGTCGACTATCGAGATTTAAATAAGGCAAGTCCAAAGGACAACTTCCCTTTGCCACACATCAATATTCTTGTAGATAACACGGCAAATCACGCGCTTTTTTTGTTCATGGATGGGTACGCAGGTTACAACCAGATTCTCATGGCAGAAGAAGACATGGAGAAAACAACTTTTATAACTCCATGGGGCACTTACTGCTACACGATAATGCCATTCGGGTTGAAAAACGCGGGTGCTACTTACCAACGTGCAGCAACTGCCTTACTCCATGACATGATGCATAAAGAAGTCGAGGTATATGTCGACGACATGATTGTAAAATCAAAAGACCATCCAGGCCATCAAGTAGCCTAAAGGAAATTTTTCTAAAGGCTAAGAAAATACAACATGAGGTTGAATCCATCTAAGTGCGCTTTTGGAGTCACCTCAGGCAAGCTTTTGGGTTATGTCATAAGCTCTAGAGGAATAGAGGTCGACCCAACCAAGATCAAAGCAATCATGTCAATGCCACCGCCCAAGACTGAGAAACAGATTCGAGGATTTATTGGCCGGTTGCAATACATAAGTAGGTTCATATCAAAGTTGACGACAATATGTAAACCAATATTTAAAAATCTCAAGAAGAATATACCAGTAATATGGGATGAAGAGTGTGAAAAAGCCTTTGAAAAGATCAAAGCCTATCTCGCAAATCCTCCCGTATTAGCACCAGCACTTCCCGGAATACCTCTTAGGTTATATTTGACGGTTACCAAAGAGACAATGGGAGCTATGCTAGCACAAGAAGTAGAAGGCAAAGAGAATGCAATCTACTACCTAAGCAAGAAGATGCTCGAATACGAAGCACGCTATACACCGCTCGAGAAGTTGTGCCTCGCCTTGGTGTGGGCCACAACCAAGTTAAGACATTACATGCTAGTGCATACCGTCTTCGTAGTCTCCCGATTAGATCCACTCAAGTATATATTTGAGAAATCTACACTCAATGGATGCATATCAAGATGGATAGTCAATTTAGCCCAGTTTGATGTAAGGTTCATGCCACAAAAAGCTATCAAAGGATACGTGGTGTCAGACTTTCTTGCAGATTTTCCAATAGAAGACTCGACGCCAATACAAGACAATGAATTTCCACACGAAGACCTAATGCTTACTGAAGATGATACTTGGACCTTATACTTCGACGGAGCCTCAAACCAAAAGGGATGTGGTGTTGGAGTGTTACTAGTATCACCTAAAGAAGAGCATGTTCCAATCTCCATAAAGCTTGATTTCGACATTATCAACAATGCTGCTGAATATGAAGCATGCGTAGTAGGCCTTGAAACATCTTTGGCATTGGGATTAAAAAATTTAAGAATATTCGGAGACTCTTCATTGATTATCAATCAGATATCTAAAAGGTGGAAAGTAAGGAGCGAAAGTCTAGCCACTTACCAAACCTATCTAGAAACTCTTACCGATCAGTTAGAGAAGGTAGAATACACATATCTACCTAGAAAGGAAAATCAATTTGCTGACGCCTCGGCAAGGTTAGCCTCAATGGTTAGGATTCCCACGGAAATCGAGAAAATGCCTCTAACTATAGAAAAAAGGCACAAACCAGCATACGTCCAGGCTATAGAAGACGACTAAGTAGTCCAAGGCGAAGAAGAACAAGAAGAAGAAGAATAAGAACCGTGGTACACGGAAATACTCAATTATGTCACCAAAGGAGAATACCCTCCTCATGCTGACAAAAGAGCAAAACGAGCATTAAGGCTTTTGGCTTCCCAATATGTACTGACAAGGAAATAAACGCGTCGTCAATTGTCTATCCCTAGATCAAATACAATTTATACAACCTAAACAAACCTAATACGAGTATAAGGCAAGCATAGGGGTCGAACCAAAGAGAACGGTAAACACCACCAAATGTTATCAACAATTAAGCTAGTCCGGAATAGGGGATAAATAAACTAAAGTCTAAAAATGCTAAAACAAGAAATAAAACATTAAGGGAAATGGTTTAGGTATAGCATTCACTTGAACATAAACAAAGGCATAGAAATTGAATTAATTATGAACTAAACATGCTCGAATATCGAAATTAAGAATCCAATCTAGCCGCCTTCCGGGGTCAATTGGCTTCTCCTAACATAGCCTCTATGTTTCCACATTAGAACCATATACTAGGAGGTACTATTAAATAACAATCGATAGTAATGAACCTTAACTAAGTCAACTTCCGTTTCTTGTTAGCAAAGATTCACCTTTAATCAACCAACAATGTGCACTTGCAAGAAGATTAAAGAATATCAAGTATACAAAGACTTTAATCACAAATAAATTAATTCTAAACCCTAGAACATGCTCATGGTCCAACTACACCACAACCATCCCCTTAATGGGGAAATTACTCACTAATCATGATAATAACAAGTTTAATCAACAAATAATCAAGAATCAACATGATCAACAAGCAATACCTACAACTAAAATAATAATCAAAATAAACAAATAAAAATAGAGGAGAGGGAGTAATAAATTGCTTATTAATTGAAGATGAAGGTCTACAAAGAATTGAACAAGCTCCTTCTTCAAAATCCAAGTTCATTAATGAAGAAAACCTCACTTTCTCTCTCTACCAATGAAGACTAACCCTAACCTAACCTAAAACTCAAACTAACTAGAGAGAGGAATAGATAGTTTTTCCCCCTCTTTTTTTTTCTAATTACCCCAAAATTGGGTATTTATACTAAGCTAATAAAACTAGGAAAAATAGAAAGATAAAAGAAGGAAAATAAAATAATGAAAGAAAAGGAAAATAAAAAGGAAATAAAAATAGAAAAAAAAACAAAAGAGAAAAGAAATAAGAAAAGAAAAAGGAAAAGAAAATAAAAATAAAAGAAAAAGAAAAAGAAAACCAAAACCCATCAATTCTATCAGCTACCCCCGATTTCCCCTTCTTCCCAATTCATGGCTGCTCTCTAATGGGAAATAATCCCCTGCACCATACTTCACCAAGCACCACCATCAATTATCTTCATTGCATCACCACCCTCCGATTTCACTCAAGCACCAAATGAACGGCTATCACCACCAATCGCATCATCAACGCCTATTATGAGCATCAATCAAGGCCGTTGGTCTTCATTAATAATCGCGTGCGAAGCTCGTGGAATGGTTCGATCGAACCGGTGGTGGGTTCGACCGAACTACGGGGTTGGTTCGGTCGAACCAAGGGTATGTTGGACCACTCCCCTTCGAATAACAAAGCCCCCAAAGTCTCTGACTCGACGTTCGGCCGAACTTCTTAACGGTTTGCCCGAACCTGATTGAAATCGAATTTGCTTTGATTTGCTGCTGTTTTGTGCTGATTTTGGTGATGTTGGTTGTGATGCGAGGGACGATAGCAGGTCGCAGGCTGCTGCTATATGTGGAGGAGATGGTAGCTGGCGATTTTGGCGGCTGACGGTTGCTGGGTATTGGTGGTAATGGCTGATGTGGGTTGCGTGAGGTGGAGTTAATTGGTGGTTGTTGTTGCTGGTTTGTGGCTGGTGGTTGATTGGTGGTGAGTGGTGTGAGGGGTTGCAGCGGGTGAGTGAATTGGTGCTGGTGTGTGTGGTGTTTGCGGGGTTGCAGGCTGCGGATTGGAGCAGGGGAGTTGCAATGCGTGGCTGGTGGTGAGGCTGGTATGTGGCTGTGTGCTGTGGTGGTGCGGCTGCTTTTGGGTTGCAGGCTGTAAATTGGTGGTTGAAGGTGAGGGTGAGCAGGGGTTGCGCGTAGGTGGATGAAGGTGGGTTGAGTAGTGCGGCTGCTGCAATTGGTTAGAGGTTGGGAACGGTGGCGAGGTGGAGTTAATTGGTGGCTGTGAGTGGTTGTTGTTGATGTTGCAGTTGCTGTTGGTGTGTGGTGCGGTTGTGCGTGATTAGTGGCTGTTGTTGCTGTGAGCGCGTGAATTGGTGGGTGATTGTGGTTGCTGTGGCGGTCAGGTGGTTGTTGTGGTGTGTGGTGGAGGATAAGGGAGGTGGGGTGAAGTTTAAGCTGGCAGCAACAGGGCAGCAGCTTTAGAACAAATTTGCAGCTCGAATCCCAGACTTTGAACTCGAACACGACTTTAAAACCCGAAACACCAAACTCAACCTGCAACAAAAACACGAGGGCATTATCAAAAGACAAAATAAAAATAAAATAAATAAAATAGAGATAAATAAAATAAAATAGAAAATAAGGGACATAAAACTAAACTAATAAAAATAAAACAAAAACTATACAAGCAAACAAAGTAAAATAAAATACGAAAATAAACTAAAGCTAATAAAATAAAGAAAATAAACTAAAACGCTCCAAAATTACCGAATAAACAAGAAACTTTATTAAAAAGAAAACAAGAGAAAGAAAGGGAAAATAAGATAAAATAAACACGAAAATGACTCTAAAACTACTCCCTAAGAGTGACATAAATGTCACTCATCAAATTCCCCCAAGCTAAACCTTTGCTCGTCCTCGAGCAAAGCTAAGGCAAAAGAGAACAAGATGGAATTATTTACAGCAAAAGAAATAAAATAGAAACAAAGAGAAAGAATGTACACTAACTCATTGTCGTAGGAATCACGGATGCATTTAGCGTATGCATCAAACCCTTTAAACCCCTATGTCGCCAAAGAGGACGAGTAAGCTCTCGTGAGGGTTTCCTAAGAGGTTTAACCCACAACTCTCGACAAAAACCAAGGCAAGGCAACAAAAGGAAAAAGGAAAAGGAACACTAAGAGAAAAAGCGAAACACAAGCTCATGTATGGACAAGAAATAGGGACGAGTACTAATGAATGCAAACCTTTCTAAATGGACAAATGTATGCAAGTTCCAAGATGTCAATGGTTGATTGAAACATAACACATGCTAAGCATAGAGAACTACTTAGGACTCAATCCACCCTAGCCCCAACCAATCGGGCCACGTTCTCTCCACTAGCTTCAAATCAACCCTTAAGCTAGCTTCTCAAGATTCCACAAAGGAACCGGAAAAAGATAAAGAAATGAAAAACTTTGAGAAGGTAATCCCGACGTCTCAACTATGCATACTCTTTCCATAGATTTGAAGTCTATCTCCCTCCACCGTTCTTTTGACGTAAACCACTAGAGTCTAAGGGTCTTTTTATTGGTTGTAACGTAAGGCTAAGGGTTAAGGCGGGGTAAAAAAAATTTAAAATTTGGTTATAATTCCTAAGTGAAGCAAAAAGTGCGGCCGACACTCAAAAATAACTCAAGAATTCACTAAATATCAAGCAAAAATACCACTAATGCCATTCCCCCAAGCTTATTCAACACAAACACACGAAATATACAAAATGAAGGAACGATCCCCCAAGCTTGAACAAAGCATTGTCCTCAATGCTTAAACTAGGGAAGAAAACGAAACCATCGAAAATATTTTTGTTGTTTTTGTTTCTTTTCCAATTTTTTCTTCTTTTTTTTTAACTTTATTCATTGTCCTTGCCTTTTTTTTTTTTTGGACGGCTTTTTCTTGAAACTTCACTTAATTTTCAAAAATTTGCATATTTCTTTACAAGCTCAACTCTAACCAAATCTTAAAGTGCTTCTTGTTTATAATCAACAACTCAAAACTTAAACCTCACATGCCAATGCTTCACTAACTAAAAGGTTGGTAAACATAGGCCATTAGGTTTGTAATGTGGTTTAAACAAGAGCGGGAAACATAAGGCTCAAATTGGTTAGCAAGTAGGTTTATGCAAAATAGAAAATCAAATTTGTAACAAAACAAAAAGAAGATAAAGAAAAAAAATGAGAAAGAAGTGCCCTTTTCCTCCCCTAGAGTGCTTCGGTCACGATCTTGGGAGCTATAAGTCAAAACAAGGATCAAGACATGCATAGCTAAGGATCCAAATGCGCCACACAACAAAGTGATGAAGGCTAGAACAATGTTACCTTACACGGGATTATAACTAAGCAAATACCAACTAAGGATTCCAAATCCACTATAGAGAGCAACACCATCTTACCACATACCCGTGAACTAGGGCTTCATGGATTCCTAAAAGTTCTCAACCCGGCTACCTTAGCATGTAATATCCTAGAGTCAACCAATGACACTCTCAAATCGTGCACACATTAACCACTTAGGAAGAAAGGCATTCAAGAGTAAACAAATCCAGAAGATATAATGTCCAATTATGAACAAACAAAACACAACTTTGCTAAACTTGCCTAGAAGTAAACAAAAATCTTTTTGGATTTTCCAAAAGCATGAAAAACATGGAATGCATATACTCACGTGCATGGCATATATGAATCAACATCCCACCAAACATGATAGAATACCCTCCCCCAAGCTTGAATGAAACCAAGCTTTCAAATCATAAACAATGAAACCAAGGAGGGGAATTCAAGGAAAAATTAATCCAACATTACCAACACATGATCTTCAAGTCACAATAAGTAAGAGAGAGAGGGAAAAGAAGGATATTACCGGATATGGGATAAATGCAAAATCACACAAAAAACCCGAAATAACCTCATATGAGCTATAATCTCTACAAATAAGGCTTGAATTCCACATGATAGGTAAGTTGAGGCACATTTCCTTGATTCTTGATCATCACCAATGCGCAAGAGTATATCAAGTTGTGTACCTAGCAAGGAACACAAACACGTCCATGTGAGAAAATCTAATCTAAAAACAAAAGAAAATGAAAGCTATAAAACACGGGTTACTTCCCGCAAAGGCTTGTTTAACGTCCAAGCGAGACCGCTCTAGGAAATAATAATTCAACGCACGCAAGAGCTTGTCAAATGCACTACTACACATTTCATGGGGGTGTAAATAGGCAAATGACGGAATAAGAACGTGCAACAAAATCATTGCACGCAAGTGAAAAGGGGGATGCCAAAAGAAAGAAGAAGAAGGATCGAAAGGAAACTCAAGAAAGTAAGAAGTAGAAGAAGGAAAAGAATAGTGGAAAGAAAAGGAAAAAGGCAAATCCTCATCACATAATTTTTGGTTGACAAAATTCCTCTCTTCCTCAATGATGATGGAATGAGGGACATGAAAATCATCCATAGAGGGCGGCTTCCCAATAGGTTGTTTGAGATAGGAAGGGAGAGAAGTAGGGTAAGGAAGGATGTGGTCGAACCTTAGAGAAAAAGGGGTATGAGAAACGGGAAAAGGGGTAGCTACTCCCTCACCACAAGGTCTCACATCACCAATGAGGGCATGAAAATCAATCATAGCATCCTCAAATGAAGGGCACTCACGATCTACACCTCCCTCAAGCTCAAAAACTCCAAGGGAGTCAACCTTATCCTCCTTTTCACCACAATAGACAACCTTTCCTTCAACTATCTCAAAACCCAAAGTCCCAAAATCGTGCATGAATGGAGGTAGATTCATCTCAAACTCATCTAAGTCCCAAGAAGCGTTCTCGATGAAATCATCCAATAATCTATAAGTCCTCATATGACTCTCGAAAAATATGTGGGACATTACCTCAAAATAGTCTATATACTCATAGATTGAAGGGTCACAAACATACACTTGAGACTCATCAAGATGGGAAGAAGGATTAGGATTTTCAAAATCAACACTCTTTTCATTTTCAACTCCTTCACCATCACTCGAATGCTCTCTAATGGGATCCTCACTCATATGGGGAAGAGAAGAAGAAGGAAGGGCATTTTCTTGAGAGTTGGCTAGTTGGAGAATTTGGCTCTCAAGCATCTTCATTCTAGCTTCCGTCTCCCTATTCTCAACTTCCCTCATCTCGTTATACTTCTCCATCATCTCCATTATCCTCATTATCTTCTCTTCCTTCAAACTTTCCATAGAATTACCCTCATAAAAGGACTCATTAGAAGCATAAGGGAAATCATTTGAAGCCATGTAAGAACAAGAAGATGAGGAGGGAGGATCATTCACATTATAAACATGAGCATCATCATATTGGGGAGAGGGGGCATAATCAAGCAAATGAGATTCATTATCAACAATACGAGAAAAAGAGTTGAAATCACTTGTACTAGGTTCACAAATAGGATCACAAGACAAATCATGGGGATGCATGCCACTAATAAAACCATTATCACATTGAGAATCAAAATTAGCAACATTACATGCCCTATTGCGTACTTCCTTAGCAAACCGTACAAAAAAGCTCCAAGCACTATGAACCGATAATGCTTGAAATTCGCCATTAAACCTACTTTCAACCTCATATCTCGTTTGTTCATTCATGCCATAGTAACAAATCTCACAAGCTTCACAAGGATTACAACCATTATAGTTCAAAAACCCCATAAGTCTATGGAAGTAGACACAAAAAGGCTCATCATCATATTGAGGAAAAGAAAAATGTGTCATTTTTCAAAAACAAAGCAAAGAGAACAAAAATAAATCAAAAGAAAATGTATACAATGGACTAGTCTCAATAAGATAACGTAACGGTAATGGAAGCCGTTCCCCGGCAACGGCGCCAATTTGACAAGGGAATAAACGCGTCGTCAATTGTCTATCCCTAGATCAAATACAATTTATACAACCTAAACAAACCTAATACGAGTATAAGGCAAGCATAGGGGTCGAACCACAGAGAACGGTAAACACCACCAAATGTCATCGACAATTAAGCTAGTCCGGAATAGGGGATAAATAAACTAAAGTCTAAAAATGCTAAAACAAGAAATAAAACATTAAGGGAAATGGTTTAGGTATAGCATTCACTTGAACATAAACAAAGGCATAGAAATTGAATTAATTATGAACTAAACATGCTCGAATATCGAAATTAAGAATCCAATCTAGCCGCCTTCCGGGGTCAATTGGCTTCTCCTAACATAGCCTCTATGTTTCCACATTAGAACCATATACTAGGAGGTACTATTAAATAACAATCGATAGTAATGAACCTTAACTAAGTCAAATTCCGTTTCTTGTTAACAAAGATTCACCTTTAGTCAACCAACAATGTGCACTTGCAAGAAGATTAAAGAATATCAAGCATATAAACATTTTAATCACAAATAAATCAATTCTAAACCCTAGAACATGCTCATGGTCCAACTACACCACAACCATCCCCTTAATGGGGAAATTACTCACTAATCATGATAATAACAAGATTAATCAACAAATAATCAAGAATCAACATGATCAACAAGCAATACCAACAACTAAAATAATAATCAAAATAAACAAATAAAAATAGAGGAGAGAGAGTAAGAAATTGCTCATTAATTGAAGATGAAGGTCTACAAAGGATTGAACAAGCTCCTTCTTCAAAATCCAAGTTCATTAATGAAGAAAACCTCACTTTTTCTCTCTACCAAAGAAGACTAATCCTAACCTAACCTAAAACTAAAACTAACTAGATAGAGGAATAGATAGTTGTTCCCTTTTTTCTAATTACCCCAAAATTGGGTATTTATACTAAGCTAATAAAACTAGGAAAAATAGAAAAATAAAAGAAGGAAATAAAATAGAAAAGAAATAAAAGAGAAAAGAAATAAGAAAAGGAAAAGAAAAAAAAAAGAAAATAAAAAAAATAAGAGAAAAAGAAAATAAAATCCAATAAACCCACAAATCCCCCACCCAAAACAATCAGCCCCGATTTCCCTCTTCTTCTCCTTCACATTGGCTGCTCTATCTCCATTGAAACGCACCACCATCACCACCGTGCATCAACTATCATCATCAAATCGAGGCCGTCCAATTTTCATTAAAACTCGCGTGCATAGCTCGTGAAGCGGTTCGGTCGAACCATGGGTTGGTTCGGTCGAACTACGGGGTTGGTTCGGTCGAACCATGGGTATGTTCGACCACTCCTCTTCGATTAACGAAACCCACAAAGTCTCTGACTCGAACTTCGACCGAACCACCAACGGTTTGCCCGAACCCGATTGAAATCGAATTTGCTTTGATTTGCTGCTGTTTTGTGCTGATTTTGGTGATGTTGGTTGTGATGCGAGGGACGATAGCAGGTCGCAGGCTGCTGCTATATGTGGAGGAGATGGTAGCTGGCGATTTTGGCGGCTGACGGTTGCTGGGTATTGGTGGTAATGGCTGCTGTGGGTTGCGTGAGGTGAAGTTAATTGGTGGTTGCTGTTGCTGGTTTGTGGCTGGTGGTTGATTGGTGGTGAGTGGTGTGAGGGGTTGCAGCGGGTGAGTGAATTGGTGCTGGTGTGTGTGGTGTTTGCGGGGTTGCAGGCTGCGGATTGGAGCAGGGGAGTTGCAATGCGTGGCTGGTGGTGAGGCTGGTATGTGGTTGTGTGCTGTGGTGGTGCGGCTGCTTTTGGGTTGCAGGCTGTAAATTGGTGGTTGAAGGTGAGGGTGAGCAGGGGAGATGGAGGTGCTGTTGGTGGTATTGCGGGCTGCTCTGGTTTTGGGGTCAGGGTTGCACGTGAAGGTGGTCAGGTGGCTGGTTGTGGTTGGTCAGGTGGTTTGGTGGTAATTGTTGTTGGCTGATTGGATGGGAAAGAGGAGCAGGGGAATTGTTGTTGTTGCTGATGGTGTGGTGTAGGATAATGAAGGGTGGTGTAGTTTAAGCTGGCAGCAACAGGGCAGCAGCTTTAGAACAAATTTGCACCTCGAATCCCGGACTTTGAACTCGAACACGACTTTAAAACCCAAAACACCAAACTCGACCTACAACAAAAACACGAGGGCATTATCAAAAGACAAAATAAAAACAAAATAAATAAAATAGAAAATAAGGGACATAAAACTAAACTAATAAAAATAAAACAAAAACTATACAAGCAAACAAAGTAAAATAAAATACGAAAATAAACTAAAGCTAATAAAATAAAGAAAATAAACTAAAACGCTCCAAAATTACCGAATAAACAAGAAACTTTATTAAAAAGAAAACAAGAGAAAGAAAGGGAAAATAAGATAAAATAAACACGAAAATGACTCTAAAACTACTCCCTAAGAGTGACATAAATGTCACTCATCATGTACTCATAGACAATGAGCTACATAAAAGGGTACCTAAGGGTCGAGCTCTCTTATGTATAGGAAAAAAGGATGCACAAAGAGCAATGAGAATAGTCCACGAAGGAATTTGTGGCACTCATATAAATGGCAAAATGTTAGTCCAGAAAATAATGCGAGAAGGATATTATTGGACTACAATGAATAGGGATTGCCATCAGTATGTAAAAAGATGCCTTAAGTGCCAAATTTATGCCAATTTACAACATGTTCCTCCATCCTTGCTCTACACCTACACATTGCCATGGCCATTTTCTACATGGGGAATTGACATCATCGGCAAAATCACTCCCCCAGGAACAGGAGGCCACGAATATATCCTAGTAGCAATTGATTACTTCACCAAGTGGGTCGAAGCGCAATCATACGCTAAACTCACTGCAAAACGTGTAGCACTCTTTATCGAGAGAAATATTATTTGTCGATACGGAGTCCCACATGAAATGATAAGTGACAATGGAACTCACTTTCAAGCCGAATGTGAAGAATCGCTACAAAAATACGACATTCAACATCATCATTCTTCCCCTTACAGACCTCAGGCAAATGGAGTAGTGGAGGCAGCTAATAAAAACCTAAAGATGATCATCGAGAAAATGACGGAGAATTATAAGGATTGGCCTGACAAACTTCACTTCACATTGTGGGGTTACCGCACGTCAATTCGCACGTCAACAGGAAATACGCCATTTTCCTTGGTATATGGAATGGATGTCGTGCAGCTTGTCGAACTAGAAATACCATCTCTACGCATTGCGTTAGAGAGTAAACTCGATGAAGTTGGATGGACTAGGGCAAGATATGAAGAATTAATTCTACTCGATGAGAAGCGACTAGAAGCTCTACATCACACTCAGTGTTATCAGACTCGCATGGCTAGGCATTTTAATAAGAAGGTCAAGACAAGAAACATCAAAGTAGGAGACTTGGTGTTAAAAGCACTAAGGAAAAATGTTTTAGATCCAAAGGGAAAATTAAGACCTAATTGGTCTGGACCCTACATTGTCAAAACAATCCTGTCAGGAGGTGTAGCAAAACTAACTGATATGGATGGCAATGAGTTCTCGAACATGACAAATCTTGACCAACTTAAAAAATACTAACCATAATTCCTTGATTAGGATACTCAAGAGAGCTACGTTTGGCCTGATTCCTTAAGGAAGGATACGTAGGCAACCCTTTACGGGTGCGGCCACCTTACTTTTCGACATTCTCGCGTCCCAGAATTAATTAAAAATTCGACAGAAGATCGACGAAATATCGGCGTCGTAGAGAAGAACCAGGCGCCAATCAACAACCATCAGCGCCAGCCGATGAAATTGGCGCCTGGCGCCAGACTTCCTTGGCAGGCGCCAATCGCAAATAAGCGGCGCCAATTTGAAAATAAATTCTGGGCAAATTTCGGTGTTTTTCGGAAAATTTTCGACTTCCGTACTCGAAGAATTTCTGGAACATTAATTTTTCGGTTTTCATTGCTTTAATAAAATAAATTTAAAGTAAATAATTTAATTAAAAGCTGAAATTTCATTAATAAAATAAAATTACATTATTGATGGAATTTTAATAAAGCTGAAATAAATTAACTTTAAATGAAAAATATAAACTAAGTCTAATAATTTGAAATTAAGCAATGCTCCTAATCTTTCTTTTCTTTCCTAGCCCTTTTCCAATTTTTGTCTGCTTCTTCCTCGTCATCCATAACCTTAGCTAGTAGGCATCCTTTAGAGGACCTACATTCAATCTTAGAGTAGATAGTCTCCCCTTCAGCTAGGACTCCATGCTTCTTTTCCACCCAAGCTTTTTTCTCTGTGGTGTCAGCTTTCCTTATTTCTTTATCTTTTGTAGTACTTTTCTTCTTAGGCATTGTAGGCGTTTTGAATTCAACTCTTGCACCTAAGCGTTCCTTGGCAGGAATCACTCTGTCACCTAGACGACTCTTCACATTAGTTTTACCCTAATCTTTCTTCGAATTCTTCAAAGGTTTCTTGAGCAACCACTTCTTCACATCATTGGGCAAAGAAGGAGGAACCTTTTGGGTAATTACTTCCCATAAAGGTCTGGCACTCCAATAACCATCAAATCTGTCTACTTCTTGAGAGACAGGGTATTCATAGGGAGGACGAAGATCCCCGGAAGGAATATTCTGAAGCAAGTCGTATAATCATCATCAAAATAATAATAATAATAATATTCATAATCATCATAAATTATAACAATCATAATCATGTTAATATTAAAGCATAATAATAGCAAGATCCTAGGCATGATACTAACAAGATCAATAACAAACCCTAGCATGTCACTAAGCAATAAAAATCAAATCTTTAACCCTAACATGATACTAAAAATCATAAATATTAGGAAGAACATAGGAAGCATCGTAACAATCATATTTAATATTAAAATTACCCTAGACATGATACTAGGAATATCATAATAACAATTTAAATATGATTTCTACATCATAAAAACCATTAAAGTACTTACTTTGATGCTTCGTACCTCTTTCTAATAACAAAATACACACATTAGTAACTTCAAGGAAAATAATAATCAAACAATCAAATTAAATAATTGAAAGAGAGATTTGGGACCAAACCCTCAGAAATTAAAACATTTCACGTCTAGGGCGAAGGCAACTTCAATTCAAATATGGCTAGGTGTTTCTAGATCTTGTGAATGCGGAATTTCAAATTTAAAAGCAAGTTTTGAGAAAGATGAATGAATTGATGGTGAATGATTAAAGAAGAGAATGAGATAATTAATGAATGATTTCGAATGAAAACTAATTAATTAAAACTGATTGTTCATGAGAATTGGTGAATGAAAACGGAGTTTTTTAATACGTTATTTATAGAGAAAATCAGCCAAAAAGATAAATTAACAAAGCAGAGTCCTGGCGCACGCAAAACAGAGCTAGCGCCAACCCTGGCTAATTGGCGCCAGGCGCCAATGGCTAGCACTAGGCGCCAATGGCTGGCGCCAGGAGCCAGGCCTAGTTCCAGGCGCCAATGCCTGAAGTCAGGCGCCAGGCCTGTTTTCAACGCGTTTTCGAAAATCAGATAAGTTTTCCGTACGGGAGGATAAAATCGTACATTTTCCTCAAAAATACTATTTGATTTTAATTAAAACTCTGAAAAGTCAACAAAAGTCAATTTATCAATGCTAATTGAATTAAGAATGAAAAGAACCTTCTAGAAGAATCTAGAAGACTAAAACCATTCCTAATTGCATTAGGAATGATAAATCATATTAGGCCCTCCCCTAGATCATTGGGCCGCATATAAAGTTCAAACCGGGCCCAGTTTGGTAAATTGGCCATAACTTCCTCAATATTCATTGGAATTGGGCTTATAATATATCGTTGAAAAGGTCTTTGCAAGCCCATCCAACTACACTAATATTGGACCTATATCATGGACCAACCAAACTGGATTTGCTATTTTCTTAAAATAAGTTTTCAAAAACAGAGAGAAGAGAAAAGAAATTAAAACTTTCTGCAACACTAGACTTTCCAAACTTTCGCTTCATTCGATTATGATTCGACGCAAAAGGTACTCATCACTTGGTTTGGTTTTGGGGAGACACAAATAGGTGTCTACAGAAGCCCCCACTTTGACTGAGTTTGGAGAAACGCAAGTTTCGAAATCAAAAGTCAAAGTAGCGATAGGGACGGAGAATGATTCAAAACATTCTGCGATCCCAAATCACTCTTGTAACGCCGATACCTGCAAAACTAGCGTTAGTTAAATAGATAAAAGAGTTAAGAAACGCGTATCTTGCACCGTCGAGCACACGTCTCTGAAAGTAACCGATGGTTTTGATGACCTCCTACAAGCTAGAGAATGACATCCCGCTTGAAAACCGCCACGCCTGTAACTGCTTCCAAATTAGAAGATTGATTCGCCTGAAACAATCCTCCTCCGCTATGATAATATTCCACAAGCCAGGGAATACCATCGAAGATTATTTCTCTCGAAACAAACCTCATCCGCATTGATAATATTCCGCGTCCAAGGGAATACTATCGAAGATTATTTCTCTTGAAACAATCTCCTTCCGCATTATGACCATTTTGCACGTCTAAGGGAATACGGCCGAAGACAACTTTGCCTGAAATTACCTACAGTTGTTTGTGACAACTCTCCACAAGCTAGGGAATGCCGTCGAAGATATCCTTGCTTGAAGCCATCCTCATTTGATGCGATAATTTTCCAAAAGGAAATTACCGATGACCTCCATCTGTCGATCTTCAAAAGTTCGCCTGAACTTTGCTTCCGCTATGCTTGTACGTCGGCGCTTCCGTTGCTTTGAACCTGTACGTCGGTGTCCTTTTGCGAATGAATCTGTATGTCGGTGCCTTATGTCGGTGCCTTATGTCGGTGCTTTTTTGTTAATGAGCCAATTCTTGGGCGCTTTAAGCTAAGTGAGACGATCTTTCATCAGGTCGATCACTTTATGTAATCAAGCCGGTTACTAAAAATCATGTCAAATTGCTTAGAGGGGCTAATTGGCGTACCAAGGAACCCAAAATATGTTGCAAAAAGGTAGGACAACCCCACCGAGTGGCTGAGTGTTCTGGTGCTGCGAGGTTGTTTGAGCATGTCAGAGGGAACTAATCCCCCTTGGGGATCTTGCACGATCCCTTGGCGATGCTATGCAGAGGAGCTACCGTTGTTAGCTCCAGTTCTTGTACCGGCTGAGAATGTGGCGGTACGCCTTTTCAGCTCTTATCTTTCGTTAAGTAGCCCTCAAGTAATGCTTCATAGACTTGGTTTTGCTTTGTCTGGATGATGCTACTGAGCTCGTGCCACCCCGTATGTCTATCCATCATATGGGTTCTTCGACAGCTCTCGCGCGAGGTGATTTGTACCTGTGCTTATTATTTATTTGACTTTGTATTTATTTGACTTTGTATAGAACTTTGCCTTTTAATTAAACTCATTTTAGACATATTTTGCACATACATACTATTGCGAGTTTATTTATGTTTGCTATTATTATGTGCATGTTTGTGTGTGAAGAGTGTGACAAACAATTTTGCGCAAAAATTCCGCCATTTTTATTATTGATGGAGGGTATCATTTTTATTATTGATGGAGGGTATCCGACTCTCTCCCCCAAAAGAAAAAATGAAAAAAGAAGGAAAAGGCAAATAAAATGTTGGGTTTACAAAAACTTGGAAATTTAAGCTAAAAATCCAAAAAAGAATAATATAATTAATATAATAGTTATATTAATTAAAAAGAAAAAGATGTTTAGAAAAGATAATCGAGGCCGTAAAGTCATCAGTCGACTCGAATTTAGGATAAAAAACTCAATTTAAGAAAGCGCGTATGACATGGCATGTTGGCGCCAGCTGGCGCCACGCCAGTGGGTGTAGCGCCAGGCGCTACACTTGGCGTGTGGCGCCAAGCCTTGGCGTTTGGCGCCAATTGACGCTGATTCCGTATTTCATCCTGATTAGAACTGCTCGTAAATCGTGCATAAATAGCCCCCTGCCTCAGCCGAATCTTTTATAATTCCAGCGAATAAAATAATTCTTGACCTTAGAAAAATAATATCATGTCTCTAGTCACCAAAACTTTCACTCAATACACCCATGAATGGTGTCGATCTCTTAATGCTAGAGACAGAAAAGAATTAGATTTATTTCACTTGGGGGGAATTTATGGCATAAAAGGGGTAGATCTTGACTTAGATTTCATTCATACCGCTCTAGAATTTTGGAATGTTGATACTCATTGCTTTAGAATAGGGTATGATGATATTAGCCCTTTGCCAGAAGAATTTGGTGCTATTTTAGGCCTCCCTGCAATAGATCACATAGTAATCCCTAGAGTAGATGCATATTATTATAAGGATTTTGAGCGCTTCTTTAATTTAAAAGAAAGGGATTTATCAAAAATAGTAGATGGCAATATAGTTAATTTGAAAGAATTTGCACGCCATTATTTTGATAAACTTCTTTCTGAATCTTTTCATATATATAGAAGAAGGGCTTTCTTATTTTGCATGCTTAATCAATTTTTTCTTAGTAGTGGTAGAAATAATGAAGGTCAATCTATTATAACCACCGTACTAGAACAAATTGAATCAGGGAGAAATCCAATGCCAGTGATAGTTGGAGAGACTATGATTAGTCTTGATGAATTGAAAAGGAACCCAAAAGCACCTTTTCGTGGCTCTTCCAATTTTATTACAGGTAGAAAAATAATATTTTTAATTACAGAAATCAAAAAATATATTTTTGTATTGTAATAATAATTTATTTGCATTGCAATTTTTTACAGTTGTGGCTAATGGAAAGGCTAGAATTAATTAGCCCTCCGGACAATATTGAGAAGTATACTCCCAATTGCTTCGTGAGGAGGAAGAAACGCTTCCCTTAAATTGGGCGCCATGGGTGGAAAAAGGTCTTCGAATCTCGCGATTTTGCTATCAAGTGGGTTGTCCCATGTTGGAAAATAGAAAGGATGGTTGGTGTCAATAAGCAACCTTTCTGTCATCTTCCAAGTTTGTCCACTACAAAAAAACCAGTGAATTGCGACCGCCAGCACCGGTCGTAATTTTTGAGGAAAACGGTCGCTATTCACAATTGCGACCGTCACCGGTCGCAACTGCACGGTCGTAATTTTAATGGTCGCAAAAAAAATAAATTGCGGCCACTTGGCGGTCGCAGATCAAATTGCGACCGTTTTTCGTATTTTCAACGACCGTTGTTTTAACTGACGTAATTTGTTATTTACGACAGGCAAAGCGGTCGCAATTGCTGGAAATTACAACCGCCTATGACGGTTGCAAAACTCGGGGATCTGTGACAGGCAGTGACGGTCGCAATTTTCAATGAATTACGACCGCCTGAGACGGTCGCAAATTCCTGTAATCTGCGACAGGCCCTGGCGGTCGCAAAAACATGGGATCTGCGACAGGCCCTGGCGGTCGCAATTTTCAGTAAATTACGACCGCCTGTGACGGTCGCAAATTCCTGTGATCTGCGACAGGCCCTGACGGTCGCAAAAACATGGGATCTACGACAGGTTAGATAAACGGTCGCAAATTTACAAATAATTACAATTTGCATTATCGATGCCATCCTAACCTGAACCTATAACATGTTATCATGTTATTTAATTTCAAAATTAATATAAAATAAAAATAAAATGCATAATCCATATAGATATTAATATTAATAATTAAAAAGTCCAACTTCGAACAATACATACAATAATAATGTTCAAGTTAATAGTAATATTAATTAGTTAGTAATAGTTTTATAAGCTTAAATTTAAAACTAAGTCAGGTCTATATGAATAACTAATGGCCTATGTTCCTTCCAAAAATAGATAAGGCCAACATGTAACAATATAATACCAATTTCAGGCCTATATTCCCCAAAAAATAACGAAATGGCCTATATCCCCCCCAAAAAAAAACCTAAGGCCTATTCCCCAAAAAAAACCTAAGGCCTATATTCCCCCAAAAAAATACTAAGGCCTATATCAACAATACTAATGTAAGAGCTATATGAACAAAAACTACGACACCGGAGTCTGGTGACCAAGCCCACCACCACTCATGTCCGGGTCATCTTCCCTACGAAACTGAAATGGAGGACCACCTGAACAGTTAGAGAACAAGTTCTGCAACATTGTCCCCATCATTCGCTTACTCTCAATTGTTGCCTCCTCCCGCTCCTTCTTCAATGCCTCCTGCAATTGCGTTGCAAACTGTGCCTCCATTTGTGCCTGCATTTGCACTTTTGCCTCCTCTATTCGCTCGGCAACCTCGGCTTGCAAAAGTTCCTCCAACTGTGAAGCTATAGAAGGATTGTACGATTGCGAGCCTTTCTCGGAAGAGGGGGTGTAAAACAAACTAGCACTTGCACCTAGGCCCTTCACTACACCCTTTTTCCTACCACCAACGACCTCCCAGTATAGCTGGTTAGGGTCCGGTTGTGACCCTTCTTGAGTGGAAGACTCGTCAAGCTTCTTTTGGTAGGCTTCCTGAAATCAAACAAAACAAATTATGCATATTAAACATGTTTATAGGTTCAAATTGCGAAAACATACACATTTTCAAGTATTTACAAGGCTATAGGTTCGTGACTAGGCTAAAATGGCATAAATGACCTTCTAACTTACCCATTTTTCTTTGTTTTTGCTACATTCTAAGATTTTATCAATCAAACAACTCATATTTAGCATATTAAACATGTTTATAGGTTCAAATTGCAAAAGCTTACACATTTTCAAGCAGATTCATGGCTATAGGTTCATGAGTAGGCTAAAATGGCATAAATGACCTTCTAACTTACCCATTTTATTTTTTTTTTGCTATATTCTAAGATTTTATCAATCAAAAAACTCATATTTAGCATATTAAACATGTTTATAGGTTCAAATTGCAAAAACTTACACATTTTCATGCATATTCAAGGCTATAGGTTCATGAGTAGGATAAAATGGCTTAAATGACCTTCTAACTTACCCATTTTCTTTGTTTTTGCTATATTCTAAGATTTTATCAATCAAACAACTCATATTTAGCATAGTAAACATGTTTATAGGTTTAAATTGTAAAAACTTACACATTTTCTAGCATATTCATGGCTATAGGTTCATGACTAGGCTAAAATGACATAAATGACCTTCTAACTTACCCATTTTCTTTGTTTTTGCTATATTCTAAGATTTTATCAATCAAACAACTCGTATTTAGCATATTAAACATGTTTATAGGTTCAACATGCAAAAACTTACACATTTTCATGCATATTCATGGCTATAGGTTCATGACTAGGCTAAAATGGCATAAATGACCTTCTAACTAACCCATTTTCTTTGTTTTTGCTATATTCTAAGATTTTATCAATCAAACAACTCATATTTAGCATAGTAAACATGTTTCTAGGTTCAAATTGCAAAAACTTACACATTTTCTAGCATATTCATGGCTATAGGTTCATGACTAGGCTAAAATGGCATAAATGACCTTCTAACTTACCTATTTTCTTTGTTTTTGCTATATTCTAAGATTTTATCAATCAAACAACTCATATTTAGCATAGTAAACATGTTTATAGGTTCAAATTGCAAAAACTTACACATTTTCATGCATATTCAAGGCTATAGGTTCATGAGTAGGATAAAATGGCTTAAATGACCTTCTAACTTACCCATTTTCTTTGTTTTTGCTATATTTTAAGATTTTATCAATCAAAAAACTCATATTTAGCATATTAAACATGTTTATAGGTTCAAATTGCAAAAACTTACACATTTTCATGCATATTCATGGCTATAGGTTCATGACTAGGCTAAAATGGCATAAATGACCTTCTAACTTACCCATTTTCTTTGTTTTTGCTATATTCTAAGATTTTATCTATCAAACAACTCATATTTAGCATAGTAAACATGTTTATAGGTTTAAATTGTAAAAATGTACACATTTTCTAGCATATTCATGGCTATAGGTTCATGACTAGGCTAAAATGACATAAATGACCTTCTAACTTACCCATTTTCTTTGTTTTTGCTATATTCTAAGATTTTATCAATCAAACAACTCGTATTTAGCATATTAAACATGTTTATAGGTTCAAATTGCAAAAACTTACACATTTTCATGCATATTCATGGCTATAGGTTCATGACTAGGCTAAAATGGCATAAATGACCTTCTAACTAACCCATTTTCTTTGTTTTTGCTATATTCTAAGATTTTATCAATCAAACAACTCATATTTAGCATAGTAAACATGTTTATAGGTTCAAATTGCAAAAACTTACACATTTTCTAGCATATTCATGGCTATAGGTTCATGACTAGGCTAAAATGGCATAAATGACCTTCTAACTTACCTATTTTCTTTGTTTTTGCTATATTCTAAGATTTTATCAATCAAACAACTCATATTTAGCATAATAAACATGTTTATAGGTTCAAGTTGCAAAAACTTACACATTTTCATGCATATTCATGGCTATAGGTTCATGACTAGGCTAAAATGGCATAAATGACCTTCTAACTTACCCATTTTCTTTGTTTTTGCTATATTCTAAGATTTTATCAATCAAACAACTCGTATTTAGCATAATAAACATGTTTATAAGTTCAAATTGGTTAATCATTGACATTTTCAAGCATTTACAAGGTTATAGGTTCCTCAAATTTCAAATCACAAGTATAAGTGCCTATGTTTTGCATGCTTCCTTAAAAATAATTTCATTAGTTTCCAAAGTTAGATGTGTTACCGAGATTTGTTGTTCCCTCTTGTTAGCCGCAACTTTTCCTTTTCCTGGAACTTCCTTGAAATGTGTCTTTAGGAACACCTCCGGAGCAGTTCGAAGCACTCCACCGGCTTTCTAAGCCTGCACAAATCAAATAACTCCATAAATCCTTAGTGTATGTAACTACTAAAACATATCAGTATCATTATTTACCATTAAGTATTACCATTTTCTTTGCATGCTTTGATGCAGAGATAGAACCTTGGAAGTGTGACGGCTCAATTGGATTAGACAGGGAGCCGCCCCTCCTGTTCTTCTTCACTTTTTCTGACCTCTCAAGAAATACCGGATCCTTTCTTTTCGCCATAATTCGCTCAAACATAGCCTCTCACATCCATACTGGAACTGACTTGTTTCTGACCGAAACATTGTATGTAATCTCTTTCAGCCTCTTATGTGCCTTCTTTTCATACTCCTTCTTCACGAGGGCATTAAGATCAGCATTCCAAAGGTATTGTTTCTGCAAGCAAGAAAAATAAAATGTATAATAATTTATTGTAATAAGTAACCAAAAAACAACAAAGTTAGATGAGTAAACTAAACTTGGGGGTTTTATAATACCGTAAACGAGTTCCACCAGTGGGTCTTAGTATCCTTGTCAACCATTTCATAGTTAAGCCATGGTTCGCGCCAATGTGCTTGAAAAATATTTGTAATGGAGGTGCTCACGGTGTTATCATCGAACCTTTGTACCAATAAGCAAACAAATGAAGTCATTACATACAAATCTAACCAAGATTGTTCAAGTTGGAATGCAAATTAAGATAACCATGAGTAACTTACCATAACCCCGTCGGGTGCAAAGTCCTTCTCGCAACGGGGGTAGGAACCTCACCCATGGGAGAGTTACCGTCTTGCGTCTCAGGAACCTGAGTAGATGTCCCAGAACCGCCTACACCTGGCTCAGGGGATGGGGTAACTTCCTGAGAAGTTTCCGTATTTGCATGGCTTGTCGACGGAAACAATTCTCTCGGGGTGGCATGTCCCAGCTTCCGACGACCACCATCGGCCATGACAACCTACAATAAGAAAAACATTATGAACATCGGTAAAAATCATATAGCCATGTTATATCACAATCTATAAGGTACTGTCACACATAACCTTGGCTTTGCAAAATATAAATAATAACATATTTACACAAGTATATCACATTGAAACTAGGATGGTCTTTTAAAATAAATTGAAATCCATTAAGATTACATAATTAAAAAGTCAAAACAAGGTTACCATTGTAAAAGGCTTGGATCAACTGCCATTGTGCCAGATTATGGTGGGGACATTCTCTCTGTAGGTCCTTGAACCTCTCCCAAGCCTCATATAAAGTTTCATCAGCTTCTTGGGAAAAGTTCTGAATTGCACTCCGTAGTACAGCTGTTCTCTTTGCAGGATAATGTTTGTTATAAAAATTTAAAACAAGAGTTTCCCAGTCAGTTATACCAAGTGCAGTTCTATTTAATCCATTAAACCATAATTTGGCTTTTCCAGTTAAAGAAAAAGGAAAGAGAATATCCCTGACTTGGTCTTGTGTGACCCCAGCTTTCCGGATGGTATTACAGTACTGACAGTAGTCTGCAATATGAAGATTTGGGTCTTCACTCTTAGCTCCACTAAATTGCTTCCTTTCTATCATCATTATAAATTGTGGTTTAATCTTAAACTATACTTGTAGGAAATAATTTCAAGCCTTAATCCCACTAGCTTGAACCCCACTGTGATCATACACTAAAGTACGGTGGCGTCCAAAAGGGAAGAAGATAGAGCAAAAGAGTCGCCAACAAGTTTAAGGAACTTGTAAACCGTTCACGAGGTGAAGGTTACACCCCTTAACGATCCAAGAGATCGTCAACTCCATAAGGTCTAGAACCAAATAAGGGTTCGGGGATGAAGGTACAAATCCAACCTAAAAGAGATTGAACCTGCCCTAATAATAGGCCTCTACTTTATTCTGATCGTATTCATGTGCGCTTTTTAATTAACATGCAATCAATAGGATTAACCCTAAACCTGTTTAATCTATGTTGGTTGAATTTAATGCACAAACAAACTATTATTGGCGATCACTTGAATTATAATCACAATTAACCCAAAACAAGATTATTAATTATCTTATTAAGCGTGATTACAAGTACAAATTCCCTTTAAACATGCATAAAAGGTGTGATCAAGAAATAATTATAAATATCAAGCAACATAATAAATAATCAATATCATCACAAATATAATTAAGAATAATCATCATGAATTATAACAATTATAATCATAATCATGTTCATGTTAATATTAAAGCATAATAATAATAGCAAGATCCTAGGCATGATACTAACAAGATTAATAACAAACCCTAGCATGTCACTAAGCAATAAAAATCAAATCTTTAACCCTAACATGAAACTAACAATCATAAATATTAGGAAGAACATAGGAAGCATCATAACAATCATATTTAATATTAAAATTACCCTAGACATGATACTAGGAATATCATAATAACAATATAAACATGATTTCTACATCATAATATCAATTAAAACCATTAAAGTACTTACTTTGATGCCTCGTACCTCTTTCTAATAACAAAATACACACGTTAGTAACTTCAAGGAAATTAATAAACAAAACAATTAAATTAAATAATTGAAAGAGAGAGATTTGGGACCAAACCCTCAGAAATTAAACCTTTCACGTCTAGGGCGAAGGCAACTTCGAATATGGCTAGGTGTTTCTAAATCTTGTGAATGCGGAATTTTGTATGAAAAAGCAAAGTAAGAATTAAGAGAGATGAGAGAATTAGAAAACTGATTGTTGATGATAACTCGTGAGAATTGGTGAATGATTAGTGAGAATAAGTTAATGAAAACGGAGTTTTTAATACGATATTTATAGAGAAAATCAGCCAAAAGGATAAATTAACAAAACAGAGTCTGACACACAAAAAACAGAGTTGGCGCCAACCTTGGCTAGCTGGCGCCAGGCACCAAGACTAGCGTCAGGCGCCAATAGCTAGCGCCAGGCGCCAAGCCTAATTTTAAAGCGTTTTTGAAAATCAGATAAATTTACCGTACTGGAGGTTAAAATCATATAATTTCCTCGAAAATGCTATTTGATTTTAATTAAAACTGTGAAAAGTCAAAAGTCAATTTATCAATGCTAGTTGAATTAGGAATGAAAAGAACCTTCTAGAAGAATCTAGAAGACTAAAACCATTTCTAATTGCATTAGGAATGATAAATCATATTAGGCCCTCCCCTAGATCATTGGGCCGTATATAAAGCTCAAATCGGGCCCAGTTTAGTAAATTGGCCATAACTTCCTCAATATTCATCGGAATTGGGCTTATAATATATCGTTGGAAAGGTCTTTGCAAGCCCCATCCAACTACACTACTATTGGACCCATATCATGGACCAACCAAACTGGATTGGCTGTTTTCTTAGAATAAGTTTTCAAAAACAGAGAGAAAAGAAAAGAAATTAAAACTTTCCGCAAAACTAGACTTTCCACACTTTCACTTCATTCGATTATGATTCGACGTGAAAGGTACTCATCACTGGGTTTGGTTTTGGGGAGACACAAATGGGTGTCTACAGAAGCCCCCACTTTGACTGAGTTTGGAGAAACGCGAGTTTTGAAAACGAAAGTCAAAGTAGCGATAGGGACGGAGAATGATTCAGAACGTTCTGCGATCCTAAATCACTCTTGTAACGCCGATACCTGAAAAACTAGCATTAGTTAAACAGATAAAAGAGTTAAGAAACGCGTATCTTGCACCGTCGAGCACACGTCTCTGTAAGTAACCGATTTGCTGCCGCTTTACTGTTGTTTTGATGACCTCCTACAAGCTAGAGAATGCCATCCCGCTTGAAAACCGCTACGCCCGTAACTGCTTCCAAATTAGAAGATTGGTTCGCCTGAAACTATCTTCCTCCGCTATGATAGTTTTCCATATCCAAGGGAATACCATCGAAGATTGCTTCTCTTGAAACAATCCTCAGTTGCATTGATAATATTCCACGTCCAAGGGAATACTATCGAAGATTGCTTCTCTTGAAACAATCTCCATCCGCATTGATAATATTCCACATCCTAGGGAATACCATCGAAGATTATTTCTCTTGAAATAATTCTCATCTGTATTGATAATATTCCACGTCCAAGGGAATACCATCGAAGATAACTTCGCCCGAAATTACCTCTAGTTATTCATGACAACTCTCCACAAGCTAGGAAATGCCACCTTGCTGTTTCGATGTTCACTTGCCTCTAAACAAAGAGCTTCTTTTGATATGACTCCAATTTCCGCTGTGATAGTCTTCGAAAAGATCACTGCTTCTTAATGTTTAATCCTGCCATGCCAGTACGTCGACGCTTTGCTGCTTGTGAACCAGTATGTCGGTGCTTTTGCTGTGATGACAATCCTCTTTTCTTTGGGAATAGTTTCCAACACAACTCTTGTATGATGTATGACAATCTGATTTAGGGAAAGTTGTCAATGCTTCGTAACAATCCATCCTTGGAAATGTTGCCACGATGAAGCGACAATCCGTATCTCGGAAAATTTGCCAAAATCCAATTTTTGGAAAAGTTGCCAATGCTTCGTAACAATCTTTCATAAGAACTTTGCTACGATCGACAATCCACATCTTGGAATATAACTCTTGAAAGCAATCCACCTTGGAATTTTGCCAATGCTATGCGACAATCTTTTTGGGAAAATATTGCCACTATTGACAATCCGCGTCTTGGATCATTTGCAAAAAAAAAGTCGACCGACAATCCACTTCGGGAAAATTTGCCACTTACTGAAATGAATGACAATCCACGCTTGGAACTTTGCCGAAATTTATGATGAATAGAGACCTACAACAATCCTTTGGGAAGTTTTTTCCATAGGGAACTAGGTGTATGACAATCCAATCTCGGAAAACTTGCCAACGAGAAGGAGCACGACAATCCACGCTTGGAAACCTTGCCAGAGATGACAATCCAATCTTGGAAAAAATTGTCGTTGCACAACAATCCATTTTTGGAAATATTGTCAGTTAGGGATGACAATCCAATTTTTGGAAAACTTTGTCGTTTAATAAGAATGCGCGACAATCCATATCTGGAAACATTGTCGTTTAAGTGCTTGCTTTTGAACTGATGCTTTGGTGCTTGTAATGAGCCAATACTTAGGCGCTTAAGCTAAGTGAGACGATCTTTCGTCAGGTCGATCACTTAGACTGTAATCAAATCGACTACTCAATCATGTCAAATTGCTTATAGGGGCTAACTAGCGTACCAAGGAACCCGAAATCACTGTATGAAGTCGAAATCACCTTTTGGAGAGGCTTCGAGCTCTGTCGCTGCTGAAATATCTCTAGAGTAGGGTCTTCCTTATTCTGCTGCACCTGTATTTATTTTGACTACAGAACTTTGCCAATCTCTTTGACACGACTCTAGGTATAAACTTGACTCTCTGTGATTGACTGACTCGAGGTTGACTCGACTCAAACTGTTTGACACATGTGTTAGACTCAAATCCAAGTGATATGACACGACATGACTCAATGTGTACATGACTCGTGTGTGCATTTTAATGTGATCGTGCGACTAAAAAAAATGCAAAAAAGCAAAAACTTTCCGTCATTTATGTGGAGGGTACCGACTTTCTCCCGAAAAAGAAAGACGTGAAAAGGAAAATCAAAAATTTGAAGGTGCATGTTGAATGAGCTTAGTCAAATGTTGTTTGATACTATCTCTCAAGGTGCAAGGATTAATCCATCCTAGGCTATCTCAATGGTTGACTCCATGATGAAAGTATTTGGGTAACTTAGGCACGGAGGCTAAGCACTTCATACTTCGTGATGCAATGATGAGTGATGAGCGATGTTGATATGACAAGGCATGCTTCAGCGTTGTGTTAAGATTCCATGACAAAGGGTTCCTAAGGGAAGTATATTTGGCCATGTATTTGTGCAGTGTGTGAAAGTGACACTAAAGTTAGGCTGCAAGAGCTAAGTGTGTGGAAAGAATATTATTTGTTAAAAGAGTCAAATGGTGGTGACTCTTAGGCTAGGTAAGCTAATGATGTAGGGATCAAGCCCCCAAGTCTAGCTCTAAATGAATAGGGATGAGCATAGGAAATCCCTTGATATGATCATGGTGCAAGTGTGTGAATGTGAATATGAATGCATGTTTATTACGGCCGCACCTCGATGTGAGGTTGCCTATGTATCTGTTAGGAATCAGGCCGAACGTAGCTCTAGCCGAACCTCGCACAAGTGTGTGTATACCTCAAAAAGGTCTTTTTAAGGGTTGTAACGTGGTTAGGCTAAAGGTTTGAAGAAGAAGGGGATAAAGGCTCAATACCCTAGATAAGCCCCCAAGGTGTGCAACCTCGCTTTTGAATCTTTATATTTATGCTTGAGTTTCTACTCTTTTTTAGCTCTCTTTGTTTTAGAATTTATTTCATTTTTATAAGCGTGGGCAATCCCGATCATGCGGTCTATCACTCACTTGGCATTCATGTTTCTCAGGCACGGTACCAAGCACTCAATAAGAGACGCAATCTGAGACGTGTTCTTATCGAAGATATTTTCATATCAAAGACTTTGGAACACTTGCCCTTTTGTACACTTTTATTTATTTATTTTGCTTATTTTTATTATTTTAATCTTTTGAATTTGCTCAAGCTCTTTTTTAGAATTGCATAAGTTGCACACCATCCCATCCCAAGGTTAGATAGATGTAGGTTGAAAAAAGAAAGGTCTATCGTTAGACGAGGCTCAAAGTGGTTTATGGAGAAAGGATGTATAATTGAAGGGTGAAATGAGATATGATGTAGCTACAAGGGGTGCCTTAAGTCATTGGTATACCTCGTGCTTAGTTCGACATATATTTTTATTTTTATTTTTTTTATTTTTTTTTAAATGCAATGTAATGAAATGATCATATATAAGGAAATAAATGCTCACTTTATTAAAGGAAAAGAAATAAAGAATCTACAAAAATAATCTAAGGGAAAAGAAAGGTGCCTATGCTAGACTTATTGGGGAAGGAAAAAATGAAAAAGAAATAGAAAAAGAGGTCATGAAATCTTGTCGTTGAAGCTCGCCTCTGTCTTGTGTTGTTTGCTCCGACATCATCCAGTCTTCTCGCTAGCTAGAGGCAATGGGATCTTATTTGCCTCTATGAGATCTTGAATGAGTTTTTGAAACCTGTAGCATTCATCAGTAGTATGACCGCGTCCTCGATGGTACTTGCAATAGGAGTTTGGATTCCATCTCGAAGATCGATTTTCTGGTGTCGGATCCTCGGTAGGGCCAATAGGTTTGATTAATCCTCGATAGTAAAGACGGTCGAAAGCAGCATCGTAGGTCATTCCAATGGGTGTAAACTCTCGCCTGGGTTTCATTTTAGATCCTTGATTGTCCATGGCTAAGACATCATTATGGTCAAAGGTACTAACATTATTACTAGAGTGGGCGTTTTCGGAAGAAGAAGGATTGTCGCTCTTCTTTCCTTTCGAGCCACCGTGGTTACTATTTTTAGTAGCTTTTTGCTTTGCAAGGTCGTCTTTGATTTCAATTCCGATGTCATAAACGGCCTTGAAAGTATTCAGATTGTGTTGATATTTTAAATGCTTCGAATACTTCTCTTGAAGATTCTTGATAAACATCCTCACACACTCCTTTTCGATGGGGACGTCAATCATCTTGGCGGAAGTTTCCCTCCATTTATTAAAGAAAGAAGTAAAGCCTTCATTCTCTTTTTGTCTTAGCATCTCAAGTTGTCTATGATCGGTTTCAACTTGAATATTGCACTTGTATCTATCAATGAAAGCGTTTACTATCGATTCCCAAGTAGAGGTTTTTTCTTTGTCAAGGGAGAAGTACCATTGTTGGCAAACGGTTTCAAGAGATAGTGAGAACAGAGAGGGGAAAACCTTCTTATCGATACCCTTAATACTCATTATGGTTTCAAAAGCTCTTAGATGAAAGTAAGGATTATCCGTTGCTTTGAATTTTGGGATGTCGTTGGCATTGAACTTCTGCAGAAGAAGATCTTTGTCCACCGAGACTCCTTGTGATGTAAGCTCTTGAAACTTGTAATCGCTAGAGAACTTGCTTAAGCTCTCTTGCATGAGGTCCATCTGTTGTTGCTTCACGGGGTCATCGATCTTGAGTGCGAGAAGCTTCGGTATCTCAGTCACGGTAGCCAGTTGGTTCTTAAGATCATTGACTTCTTCTTGAGTTGCCATTATCTTCTTAGCCTTCCTCTTTTGACGAATCGGTTTATCAAAAAGCGAAACCTGAATAAAGAGGTTGTCCTTGATTAATCGCCCTTCTCTCCTTGACCAAGTACTGTGGAAAAGGAATTTGGGGATACTTATTGTTAATTATTTGACTCAAGATTTACTCAACATGCAATGGATGGAGGAAGTGAAGAAAGATTGGAATAGAATGTGAAGAAGATTTAGATGGAGGGATATGAAGAATTAGGAGTAGAATGTACCCCCAACTCAAATGACGGAAAAACGCGTACACAAGACTCTCTTAATCATGGTCAAAGTATGTGTATTGGTGTGTGCGTTGAGTGTAAGTGACATGCTTGGACTCTTGTGTAAGACCATGGGACTTAGTGCCTAAGCTCGATCATTGACTCAAATAACAACTATTGACAGCAAGATTTTAGCCGAATTAAACAGAAAACTGATTAATTAGACCCTAGGTGATGACTCGACCAATAATCCGAACTGTCGGCCAAGCGACAGGACTGGCGTCACACTGTGGAGCTTGGCGCCAGACGACAGAGCTGTCGTTAGCCGCTACACTCCATAGTGTGGCGCTACAGCTCAGACCTTGGCGCCAATATTGGAGCTTCGGTCTGGGACTGTTTTCGGTGTTATTAGTCAACTGGGGTATGCCTAAAGTCGTACTAGGTCAATTCCGATTAAAATATTAGACTTTATTGACTCAAATTAATTAATTAATTAATTAGGCAAAGTTCTTTAAGTCATTAATTTATTTAGTCTCAACACAAGTAAACAAACGGTTAAAAGAAACATAGAATATATATGCACAACAAATAATGCACAATTAGTCAAGTAGGCACAATATGATGCAATGCGTTCGCAACCTAACCATGACTCTAGTTCTCTAAAGTTCAGGATATGGTTTAGTCAATAGAGGGTCCATGGTTAATTGTCCGGATGCACCGCGCGGAAGCCTAACCATGAAGGGTTGGCGCGAGTGGATGGGACACCGCGAGTTTTAGAAAAAACTCGCTACCATGGTTTGGTGAATTCAACATCTCGGATGTACCCTTTGTTGCACGGAGCGTTCAATCAGGTAGATGGTGCATGAATTCTCAGAGGGTTATGTCCATATGTAGAACACCTATGGGTTTCAGAAAAGTGAGAAAAAATTCAATCAGGAAGTAGGATCGAGCAAACAATACGAAAAACTGGTCGAAATTAGAACGCATATTTCTGGCTCCAGCAATCAGAGACTGGCGCCAGCTTTTAACTGTAGCGCCTGGCGCCAATGCTGGCGTCTGGCGCTACGGTTAAAATACTGGCGCCAATGCTCTGGCCCCTGACGCTACTTCCCACATGCCTCAGCAGCTTTCTGTGCTCGATAAAATTTTCCAGTTTCGCGCGGTGTTATTTCGGTCCTAGTTGTGAAAGACATTCCTCAAATTTCCTACGTGTAAAATCCTATGTTTTTAACTCATTACGGATGGTCTTTCCAATGAGATCTTTTTTATGCATATGACAATAATGTTAATCAAAATTACGCACATGAAATACTTAGAACTTTTCGAGTCTCATTCACTCATTCTAAATCATTGCCGAAACAAATTCAGGAATTAAAATAGAAATCCTCCCCAGTGGAGTCGCCAAAAACTGTAAGGAATAATTTCAAGCCTTAATCCCACTAGATTGAACCCCATTGTGATCATACACTAAAGTACGGTGGCGTCCAAAAGGGAAGAAGATAGAGCAAATGAGTCGCCAACAAGTTTTAGGAACTTGTAAACCGTTCACGAGGTGAAGGTTACACCCCTTAACGATCCAAGAGATCGTCAACTCCATAAGGTCTAGAACCAAATAAGGGTTCGGGGATGAAGGTACAAATCCAACCTAAAAGAGATTGAACCTGCCCTAATAATAGGCCTCTACTTTATTCTGATCGTATTCATGTGCGCTTTTTAATTAACATGCAATCAATAGGATTAACCCTAAACATGTTTAATTTATGTTGGTTGAATTTAATGAACAAACAAACTATTATTGGCGATCACTTGAATTATAATCACAATTAACCCAAAACAAGATTATTAATTATCTTATTAAGCGTGATTACAAGTACAAATTCCCTTTAAACATGCATAAAAGGTGTGATCAAGCAATAAATATAAATATCAAGCAACATAATAAATAATCAATATCATCACAAATATAATTAAGAATAATCATCATAAATTATAACAATTATAATCATAATCATGTTCATGTTAATATTAAAGCATAATAATAATAGCAAGATCCTAGGCATGATACTAACAAGATTAATAACAAACCCTAGCATGTCACTAAGCAATAAAAATCAAATCTTTAACCCTAACATGATACTAACAATCATAAATATTAGGAAGAACATAGGAAGCATCATAACAATCATAATTAATATTAAAATTACCCTAGACATGATACTAGGAATATCATAATAACAATATAAACATGATTTCTACATCATAATATCAATTAAAATCATTAAAGTACTTACTTTGATGCCTCGTACCTCTTTCTAATAACAAAATACACATGTTAGTAACTTCAAGGAAATTAATAAACAAAACAATTAAATTAAATAATTGAAAGAGAGAGATTTGGGACCAAACCCTCAGAAATTAAACCTTTCACGTCTAGGGCGAAGGCAACTTCGAATATGGCTAGGTGTTTCTAAATCTTGTGAATGCGGAATTTTGTATGAAAAAGCAAAGTAAGAATTAGGAGAGAATTAAGAGAGATGAGAGAATTAGAAAACAGATTGTTGATGATAACTCGTGAGAATTGGTGAATGATTAGTGAGAATAGGTAAATGAAAACGGAGTTTTTAATACGATATTTATAGAGAAAATCATCCAAAAGGATAAATTAACAAAACAGAGTCTGACGCACAAAAAACAGAGTTGGCGCCAACCTTGGCTAGCTGGCGCCAGGCACCAACACTAGGGCCAGGCGCCAAGCCTGATTTTAACGCGTTTTCGAAAATCAGATAAATTTACCGTACTGGAGGATAAAATCATATAATTTCCTCGAAAATGCTATTTGATTTTAATTAAAACTCTGAAAAATCAAAAGTCAATTTATCAATGCTAATTGAATTAGGAATGAAAAGAACCTTCTAGAAGAATCTAGAAGACTAAAACTATTCCTAATTGCATAAGGAATGATAAATCATATTAGGCCCTCCCCTAGATCAGTGGGCCGTGTATAAAGCTCAAACCGGGCCCAGTTTAGTAAATTGATCATAACTTCCTCAATAATCATTGGAATTGGGCTTATAATATATCGTTGGAAAGGTCTTTGGAAGCCCCATCCAACTACACTACTATTGGACCCATATCATGGACCAACCAAACTGGATTGGCTGTTTTCTTAGAATAAGTTTTCAAAAACAGAGAGCAGAGAAAAGAAATTAAAACTTTCCGCAACACTAGAGTTTCCACACTTTCACTTCATTCGATTATGATTCGGCGTGATAGGTACTCATCACTGGGTTTGGTTTTGGGGAGACACAAATGGGTGTCTACAATACCCCATCAAGAGCTGGAGTGGGAGTAAGGTGTGGAAAATCTGTAAGCTTTGGTTGTGAATAATCACTAAGCTTCTTTGGAGCCGTCATCTCTGATTCTGGATCTGAAGATACCTCAGAATCGCTAGAATCAGTTGGAGGATCTCGGTGATTATTATTATCACTAGAACCCGCCAGAATTTGCTTGTAAAAATTCTTCTGCTTATGGAAGGATCGTTCGGTCTCAGGATCGAATAGGATGTAACCTGGTCTGGAACACCAGGGCATAAAAAAAGAAATAAAAGCAAATATGAGACTTGCCACAAAGAACTAACGTTCTCTGAGACAAAAAGAAATAACCTACACTACAAAAATAATCAGAAATTAAAATAAAATCGTTTCCCTGGCAACGACACCAAATTTTGACAGGCTAAAGTCGTATCACCTAATAAAAAGTAATTCTTAAATCCTCTAACTAATGTAGATAGGGAAGTAGGGCCGAATCCACAGGGAAACAAGTCTTTTTATTCCTAATTAATTCAAGAAATCTAAATTATAATGTAACCAATATTTTATAATCAAAGGAAACTAAACTACGGAGATTAAGAGTAAAGAGAAAACAATGAATAAAGGCGTAGGGCATAGGGTTACCAATAAATAACATTCCAGGGTAAAACATAATAACCAATCATCAATGCATAATTAATCAGATCATAAAGGGCTTTCCCTACGTATTACAATCACAGAATTAATCTACCAGTATTAAATCTCATCTCTCGAATCTCGACTTAACCATTTATAAATTAACCTGCCTATTGAAACTAAACCTAAACATCAATTCTCATCTCTCAAATCTCGAATCAATATTGTCAAACTCATGCATAAAAGATCAGGCCTAATCTAGTCACAGAGCATTAAATCAATCAATAGGAAATTAATCTAGTCTTGATAATCAACAACAATAAATTACCCCTTCATATTATTTATGGATCCCCATAAACCCTAGAAATAAAATTAATCACACATAATTAAATCTAAACAAATCAAAACAATAAAACAAGACATGATGAAAGAATTAAAATAAATAACTAAGATTAAAGTAGAAGAAATTGTTACCAAAATAATTTGAAATTAAGAATAGAGTTAAGAACAAAGTATTAGAGAGAGAAACTAATCTAAAAGCTAAGTAGAGAGAGAAAATCTAAGAGAAGAATTAAGAAAGAGTCAAAGAAGGTACTAAACTCGCTTAACAGAAAAGTATTTATATTCAGCAAGAATCCTAAACTAAAACAAACTTAAACGACGATAATTAACTCCTAAAAATAAAATGCGCCCGATCGGGCGAGGCACCGCCCGATCGGGCGCGCCTTTTTGCTCGTCAGGTACGTTTCTCGCACCCGGCCGGGCGCGCCTTCGGGCGGTAGCACCTTTGGCCAGGCGGCACTCTTGGGCCACTATTTGGACTTTGATTGGGCTCCACTTCTTCGGGCCAATCTGGATTTCCTCTTCGGATCTTGAATACTCGGTCCAAATGCCCCGATATCACATATACCGAGCCCTTAATCACCGGTACGATTGCTCTAACCGGCCCTGGGCTATAGAAACTGGTCGTGCTTCTCCAATGCTCGTAGTTGCTCCATAATATCTCGGGAAAATGCTCCAAAAGAGCAAATCCCTACAAAAGTCAACCAAATCTACGAAAACACTAGAAAACACCAATTAGTAATAAAAGTGGCTTTAAAGAGCCAAAAACACTACTAATTATGACCAAGGGACGGGGGTAAATACTATATAAAATAGACATATCGGCAGTCCCAGACACGCAAAACTTAACTTGTCAATACCTGAAAGCCGATAGGAACACAAGTTCATAAATACATGTAACGATACAGGAACACACAACAGAGACGAAAATAAAATACCGATACGATAGTCAGCTATTTAAAAACAACAGATTCCTTGTATTCATATAAAAAAAATTAAAAAAAAAAAAGAAGAAGAAGAAGGAAGAAAGGATAATAAATAAATAGAAAATAATAATGATAAAAATAAGGAGGATAACTATTGACATTAAAAGAGCCATACCAAATTCGTCAGTCCAGCCGAGACCGACATGAGACAAAGGTGCGTTGCCTAGAATATAATTACAGTTGGGCAGCCACACCCCTGGTACAGCTTTGTTTTTACTACCAGCAGTTACATAAGTATAGTTAAAGAAATACAGGCATACTTTTCTAATTTACCTAACTTCCTACTCCTAATGGTATCAAACATACTATGGGGGGGATAAAAACATCTGCGCACCCTATAGTCGTCGGGAACACTTAGAAAATAAAACTGCTCCATCCAACCTTTATAACTAGTTAGTTTCGGCCAAGCTGTACATTTGCGTGGGGCCGTAAACAATGATCACTACTAAAATTCGACCAAATTGCGACCGCCTCTGACGGTCGTTGAAAATAGCAAAAACGGTCGTAACGTGGTGGTCTTTATTAACTTAGTCACAAAAAAACAAAATTACGACCGCTTGACGGTCGCAAATTTTTTGCGACCGTTTTAAATATTTTCAACGACTGTTTTGAAAACGGTCGCAAATAAATATAATTGCGACCGGTATGGTCAGCGGTCGCAAAATTGGATTTAGCGACCGCCTAAAGCCGTCGCTAAAATTTTAAAAAAAAAACAAAAAAAAAAGAAAATACCCCCACCCCGTATCCAGCCTCACCAACCCACCACCACTGCCAACCCTATTCACCTTTACCCACCACCACCGTCCACCCTAAATACTACCAACCACCACGAAAACACCTTCAACCACCATGAAAACACCTCCAACCACCCCGATAACACCTTCAACCACCACAAAAACACCTACAGCCACCCCAAATTACCACGAAAACACCTTTAGCCACCCCGAATAACCTTGAAAATAACCCCATCCACCACGAAAACTCCAGCCCACCTTAGATTCACACCCCTTTCCCACGAAAACCCAAATCAGCCACCACAAAAGCCACCCGTAAACCAAATTCACCAAAAATCAAACAAAATAACACGAAAACCCAAAATTTAGCGAAAATCAAATAAAAAAAAAACCAAAAATCAAACAATTTCACTTTGAATATCAAACCCTAAAATTAACGAAAATTAACCCACAAAATTATCCAATTAAAATGTACCCAAAAATCAAACCCAAATATCAACAAAAAAAAAAACAAAATCAAACCCAAAAAGAAATGAAAATCAACTAAAAACAAAACAAAAATAAACCAAAAACACAAAAACATACCACAAACTCTGAATTTTACCTCGAATTTGGTTTAATAAGGCCAAATTCGACCATGAAAAGTCTAGATCTAGACTTTTCATGGTCGAATTCGACCTTAAAAACCATGAACTAGTTAACACCACAAAGCTAAGCATCAAACCAACACACCACCAACGCTGCCGGAGAATAAGAGAACGGAAATGGAAGGGATTGAAACTTGGAACGAAAATGGAGATGTGAAAATGAAGAACAAAAATGGAGAGGAAGGAGAAAGGAAAGAGAAGAAGGTAGAGAAGGAGATGGAACCATGGAGGAAAGTTAACACACATGAGAAAGCAAAAAGAAGAGGAGGAGAGAGAAAAGAAAGAGGCAGAGGCTAAGAGCTGAGAAACTCTTAGGGTTTGGCTCCTTTTATACCATATACTCTTTAAAATAAAAAAAAATCCCTTTTACGACCGTTAAAGCGGTCGCAAATTATGACATTTACGACCGTCTTTGACGGTCGCAGATTATGACATTTACGACCGCCTTTGACGGTCGCAGATTATGAAATTTACGACCTTCTCTGTGACGGTCGCAGATTATGACATTTACGACTGTCTTTGACGGTCGCAGATTATGACATTTACGACCGCCTCTTTGACGATAGCAGATTACGACATTTACGACCGACTTTGATGGTCGCAAACGATTTAATTTAATTTAGGATTATTTTTAATTGTTCAAACATCCTAGCGACCGTCTAAAAGGCTAAAAACTGTCGCAAAACAGTCGCAAATTTGCGACCGTTGTCAAAGCAGTCGTAATATTGCGACCGCACAAAAAACGGTCGCAAATTTCATATTTTGCGACCGTTTTTCAGACGGTCGTAGAAAAACGGTCGCAATTTAACCGAATTTTAGTAGTGGTCTCGTATGACTTATTACTATCCTTGTAGGGTAAAAAGACATGATTATTATGATTATTATTGTTTTGATTATAATTATAATTTTTTAATGATGATTATTATTATTGTTATGATTATTATTATAATTTTATTGTCATGATTTTGATCGTTATTATGTTGCTTGATTTTTATTATTATTGCTTGATCACACCTTTTATGCATGTTTAAAGGGAATTTTGTATTTGTAATCACGCTTAATAAGATAATTAATAATCTTGTTAGGGTTAATGTGATTATAATTCAAGTGATCGCCAATAATAGTTTATTTGTGCATTAATATTCAACCAATTTAGATAAACAGGTTTAGGTTAATCCTATTGATTGCATGTTAATTAAAGAGCGCACATGAATACGATCAGAATAAAGTAGAGGCCTATTATTAGGGCAGGTTCAATCTCTTTTAGGTTGGATTTGTACCTTCATCCCCGAACCCTTATTTAGTTCTAGACCTTATGGAGTTGACGATCTCTTGGATCGTTAAGGGGTGTAACCTTCACCTCGTGAACAGTTTACAAGTTCCTAAAACTTGTTGGCGACTCTTTTGCTCTATCTTCTTCCCTTTTGGACACCACCGTACTTTAATGTATGATCACAGTGGGGTTCAAGCTAGGGGTTAACGATTGAAATATTCCCTACAATATGCCAGGTAGTAATAGAGAAATAGCTCAACACTCTATACCACTAATTCCAGGAATGAAACTTGTCAAACAAAAGATGCATCGAATGAAACCCGACGTAGCCCTTAAAATAAAAGAAGAAGTTCAAAAGCAAATAACTGTAGGTTTTATCAGGGTATCCAAATACCCCGAATGGGTTGCAAACGTGGTCCCAGTTCCAAAGAAGGATGGAAGGGTAAGAATGTGTGTCAACTATCGAGATCTAAATAAGTCAAGTCCTAAAGAGGACTTTCCTTTACCACACATCGACATCTTAGTAGATAATACAGCGAATCAAGCGCTTCTCTTGTTTATGGATGGGTACGCAGGGTATAACCAGATCCTCATGGCGGAAGAAGACATGGAGAAAACAACATTTATAACACCTTGGGGTACTTACTATTATACGATAATGCTATTCGGGTTGAAAAACGTGGGTGCCACTTAACAAAGAGCAGCAACGTCCCTACTCCATGATATGATGCACAAAGAGGTTGAAGTATATGTGGACAATATGATCGTGAAATCAAAAGATCGCCCATGACATCAAGTAGCCTTAAGAAAGTTCTACGAAAGGCTAAGGAAATACAACATGAGGTTGAATCCAGCCAAAATGTGCTTTTGGAGTCTCCTTAGGCAAGCTTTTGGGATATGTCATAAGCTCTAGAGGAATAGAGATAGACCCAACAAAGACCAAGGAAATTATGTCAATGCCGCCGCCCAAAACCGAGAAACAAATTTGAGGATTTATTGGCCGGTTGCAATACATAAGTAGGTTTACATCAAAGCTAACAATGACGTGGGGTGAACTAGGTCGTTGGACTAATCCTCCCTAAGCCAAACAAAATTTATAAACACTTAACTAACCTAAATACAAGTATAGAGGTAAGTCAAGGGTCGAACCCAAAGGAACAGTAATTTCTAAGTGCTTCCAATTATGTGCCGAAGCTAGGTCGAAGTCTAAGGATAAAAGAGGACACTAACAACTACTAAGACAAAGAAACCAAACAAATAAAGTGCTAGGGACTAGGATTAACAAGTATCATGACAATTATACAAACCCGGAAACATGCGCAAACCAACGGTTGTGAAGACCAACGGTAAGCTCAACCAAAAGAGCATATCAGGCTACTTTCCTAGAGGTCTAACTAGCGTCAACTACGATAAACTCTAGCTAGGAACGTCACAAGACACCTCAATCGTGTAAATACAAGCCACAAATCAATTGTCCGTATCAATGTGAATCTACAATGCAATCTAGCATAATTCTCAAGGCCTAATCAAATTACACACATGCAAGCTTCCATTAATCACTTTATTCTCAACAATCAATCAACCTAATTCCCTCAATTGAGCACAATCAATCAATCATACAAGCTTCACCCTATCCCTAGCAAAACAACTACTCAAACATCATCATCTATCAACAAACAACTAAAGAAAATAAGAATCAACAAAATATGAAGAACAGTTACACTAATCAAAGATCAAATATCAATATCAAACCAAACAAACATGAATTAACTAAGCAAAGCAATAAAATGAGATTGAGTTAGAAATCCTCATTGATTGATTTGATGATTTTCAATACAATTGTCATCTTGAATCTTCAATCACTCAAATCACCATTGAAATTCCTCACTTTCTCTCTCTAAAATCTACTCCTAAAACTAACCCTAAAAACTAGAGAGAGAAGCTCTTAACTTAGCTAAGAAAATATGATCTAATTGTAATTGTAATGGTAATGGTAATTCTACTTGTTTCTCTCTCTACCCAAAAATGGGTATTTATAAATACAAAGAATAAAAGAAAATAAAAGAGAAAAGAAAAGAAAACAAAATGAAAAAGAAAATAAAATGAAAGTAAAAAGTAAATAGAAAATAAAAGGGAAATAAAAAGAGGAAAAGAAATAATGAAATCAAAATAAAAAGGAAAAATTAAATAAAAGAAATATATGAGGAACTGATTCTTTCTCGATTTTTTTTTTTTTTTTTTCTTTTTTTTTGATAACATTCTTTCTCAGACCCATAAACGCGTGGCCGCGATGGATGCGAGCGCAGCCGCGTCCGTTGAGGTTCGAATGAAGGCAGGGCTGCGTGAAGAGTGCGGTTGCTGCCGGAAATTGCTCTTGGTGTTGCGTGGTGAATGCGGGGAAGGAGATGCGTGGGCTGCGCTTCTGGTTGTGGGTTTGATGCGGAATTGTTGCTGCTGTTGGTGTTTGAATTGGTGGCGGAATTGGAGTGTGAAGGTGGAGCAGGGGTTGCGCAATTGGTTGTTGCAGGGGTTGGTTTGGTGGTTATTACGGGAGCAGGGGATCTGGTGCGTGAGTGGTGGTCAGTGTGTGATGGTGGCTGGCTGGTGTCAATTGCGGTTGTTGTTGGAGCAAGGGAAATGCGGGGCTTCTGCTTGGAGTTGGAGGCAGGGAACAGGGGAAGCAAGGAAATAGGTGAGTGGTGAGGTTGTTGGTGGGCACGAGCATCACCCTTGCAACATGCTCTTGATGAACACCAAAGTATGCAGTAGCAAAACACCGTTTTAGTGGGTTTAACACTCCCCGGTTTGCGAGCGCAACTTGAAAGCGCAAGGACTTGAACTTGGAACAACCACCTACAAATCACAATTAAAACCAAGGAAGAAAATCAAGTAAAATAAAACTAAAACCAAAAAATAAAATTTAAAGAAATAAAAGAAAGAAAATAAAATAAAATGAAAAGAAAATAAAATAAAATGAAAAGAAAATAAAAGAAAGAAAATGAAATGAAAATGAAAATGAAAATGAAATAAATAAAATAAAACTAAATCTATAAAATCTAAAATAAAAGAAAAGCAACTAAAATAACGAAAATATAACAAATAAAGGAGAAAATACTTGAAAAACCATGGAAATGCACAAAAGCCGTAAAATACGAGAAGAAAGGTAAAATAGAGAGAGAAAGCATAAAACTAAACATTTATTGAGCAAGAAAGCTATGAAAAGAGGATAAAAACGACCTAAATGCTCATCAAATGGGTGCCATTTATGACACCCATCAAACAACAATATCTGAACTAATATTCAAGAAACTCAAAAAGAATGTGCCAGTAATATGGGACAAAGAGTGTCAAAAAGCCTTTGAAAAGATCAAAACCTATCTCGCAAATCCTCCCGTATTAGCACCAGCACTTCTAGGGATTCCTCTTAGGTTGTATATAACCGTCACCAAAGAGACAATGGGGGCTATGCTCAAACAAGAAGTAGAAGGAAAATAAAATGCAATCTACTATCTAAGCAAGAAAATGCTCGAGTATGAAGTACGCTACACACCACTTGAGAAATTGTGCCCCGCATTATTGTGGGCCACAATCAAGTTAAGACATTACATGCTCGTGCATACAGTCTTTGTAGTATCTCGAATGGATCCACTCAAGTACTTGTTCGGAAAATCTACACTTAATGGGCGCATATCAAGATGGATAATCAATCTATCCCAATTTGATGTAAGTTTCATGCCTCAAAAGGCTATCAAAGGATCCGTGGTCTCAGACTTCTTAGTAAATTTTCCAATAGAAGATTCGACGACAATACATGACATCGAATTTCCAGATGAAGACTTGATGGTCACAGAACATGATACTTGGACTTTATACTTCGACGCAGCCTCAAACCAAAAATGATGTGGTGTTGGAGTACTATTAGTATCACCGAAAGAAGAACTTGTTCCAATCACCATAAAGTTAGATTTTGACGTTACCAACAACGCTGCATAATACGAAGCATGCGTGGTAGGCCTCGAAACAGCATTGGCATTGGGAGTAAAGAAACTACGAATATTCGGAGACTCTTCTTTGATCATTAACCAAATCTCGAAAAGATGGAAAGTAAGGAGTTAAAGTCTAACCCCTTACCAAACTTATCTGGAAACTCTCACTAACCAATTGGAAAAGGTAGATGACAAGGGAATAAACGCGTCGTCAATTTTCTATCCCTAGATCAAATACAATTTATACAACCTAAAAAAACCTAATACGAGTATAAGGCAAAAATATGGGTTGAACCACAGGGAACGAATAAACACCACCAAATTTTATCGACAATTAAGCTAGTCCAGAATAGGAGATAAATGAACTAAAGTCTACAGATGCTAAAATAAGAAATAAAGCACTAAGAGAAATGGTTTAGGTATAACATTCACTTGAACATAAACAAAGGCATAGGAATTGAATTAATTATGAACTAAACATGCTCGAATATCGAAGTAAAAGATCTAATCTAGCCGCCTTCCGGGGTCAATTGGCTTCTCCTAACATAGCCTCTACGTTTACACATTAGAACCATATACTAGGTTGTACTATTAAATAACAATCGATAATAATGAACCCTAGCTAAGTCAACTTTCGTTCCTTGTTAGCAAATATTCACCTTTAATCAAACAACAATGTGCACTTGCAAGAAGATTAAAGAATATCAAGCATATAAAGACTTTAATCACAAATAAATCAATTCTAAACCCTAGAACATGGTCAAGATCCAACTACACCACAACCATCGCCTTAATGGGGGAATTACTCACTAATCATGCTAACAACAAGATTAATTAATAAATAATCAAGAATCAACATGATTAACAAGCAATACCAACAACTAAAATAATAATCAAAAGAAAGCAATAAAAATAGAGGAGAGAGAGTTAAAGATTCTCATTGATTGAAGATGAAAGTCTATAGAAAAGATGATCAATTTCTTCTTCAGAATCCAAACTCAACAATGGTGAAACCCTTACTTTCTGTCTCTAAACTACTTAAATCCTAACCTAAACCTAGAGAGAGAAGCTCTCCTAAAACTAATTAAGAAAAATAGAATAATTGATAATTGTTCCTCTTCCCTTTTCTAATTACCCCAAAAATGGGTATTTATACTAACTTAATAAAAGAAAATAAAAGAAAGAATGAAAAGGAAAATAAAAGAAAATAAAAGAGAAAAGAAATAAGAAAAGGAAAATGAAAAGAAATAAAAATAAAAGAAAAAGGAAAAATGACCAAAAATCCCCCAAAACACATCAGCCTTCCTATTCTTCTTCTATTCCATTTTGGCTGCTCCATTCTTCATCACCACTGCATCACACCATCATCAACGCACATCATCATCACAAATCGAAGATCAATGACAATCACCAAGCTTCAATTGTTTGATCTCATAAATTATCACGTGTGAAGCTCGTGAAGAGGTTCGATCGAGCTGAGGGTGGGTTCGACCGAACTTTGGGTTGGTTCGGTCGAACCATGGGTGTGTTCGACCACACTTATTCAAATTAGAAAACTTCATGCCTTCCTGACCGTTTTTGACACTTTTGGCACTTCGATCGAACTCTTATTAGTTTCTCGAACTCGATTGATTTGCGATTTACTCTAATTTGGGATGCAATGGTGGGCGATTTGTTGCTGTGGTTGGAGAAGTGGAGGAGTTGCGGCAGGGGTGCGGTGCGCGGTAGCCGGAAATTGCGCGGTTACTGCTGTAATTGATGTCGGGCTGGTGGTGAGGTGGGTGAGTTGAGTGAGCGGAGGAGGTGATGAGTGGCTGAGACTGTTGGTGATTGAGAATGGTGGTACGGTTGCTAGGTGCTGTTGTTCGAATTAGAACAGGGGAATTGGTTGATTGTTGCGGTGGTGATTGGTGGTTGGAATTGCTGGTCAGATGTGGTGAAGGGCTGCTGTAAATTGGTGGTCGTATTGATGAAATTGGGTGGTCTGGGATGCAGCTTGTGTTGGTGAGGTGAATTGTGATTGGAGGCTGGTGGTGGCTGTAAATTGGTGTGGTGATAGTGGTTGTTGTTGTTGCGTGAAGAGGGCGCAGGGGAAAGGTTGGGGATAGGCGAAAGGTGAGCAGCAGGTTGCTGATGGTGTGGTGAAGGGTAAGAAAGATTAGAGGGGGAGAGAGTGGTGTAGGATAAGAGGTAGCAGCAGTCAACAGCTAGTAAAGAAATGTGTAGACTTGAACTCGTCCCCGAGCTCCGAACTCACTTGACATCAAACCCGGACACCTACACACAAAATCGAGAATAGAATTGGGACAAAGAATAAAATAAAATAAATAAAATAGAAATAAATAAACTATAATAAAAATAAAATATATAAAACTAAAACTAATAAAAATTCAACAAAAATTATACAAGCGAATAAAAGTATGAAATAGACTCAAAACTAATTAAAATAAATAAAAGTAAATTAGAATACTTTTAAGGAAAAATAAAGAACGAAATATTACAAATCAAAAGCAAATAAAATACGAAAATAAACTAATTCTAATAAAAACTACGAAAAGAACTAAAACACGACAAAATTACCAAATAAACAAGAAATGTTATTAAAGAGAAAACAAGAGAAAGAAAGGGAAAATAAGATAAAATAAACACGAAAATGACTCTAAAAATACCTCCTAAGAGTCACATAAATGTCACTCATTAGTAGAATACACGTATCTACCTAGAGAGGAAAACCAATTTGCCGATGTCTTGGCAAGACTAGCCTCAATGGTTAGGATTCTAACGGAAATGGAGCAAATGCCTTTAACCATAGAGAAAAGGCATAAACTGGCTTACATTCAAGCCATAGAAGACGATGAAGTGGTCCAAGAAGAAGAAGAAGAACCATGGTATATAGATATACTCAATTATGTCACCAAAGGAGAATATCCTCCTCATGCTGACAAAAGAGCAAAACGAGCATTAAGACTCTTGGCTTCCCAATATATACTCATAGACAACGAGTTACAAGAAAGGGTACCTAAGTGTCGAGCTCTCTTATGTGTAGGGAAAAAGGAAGCCCAAAGAGCTATGAGGATAGTCCACGAAGGCATTTGTGGAACTCATGTTAATTGAAAAATGCTAGTAAAAAACATAATGCGAGAAGGATATTATTGGACTACCATGAATAGGGACTTTCATCAATACGTATAATGATGCCCTAAATGCCAAATATACGCTAACTTGAAACATGTTCCTCCATCTCTACTCTACACCTACACATCACCATGGCCATTTTCAACATGGGGAATTGATATCATCGGTAAAATTACCCCTCCTGGGGCAGGAGGTCACGAATACATTCTAGTAGCAAATGATTACTTCACAAAGTAGGTTGAAGCGCATTGATATGATAAACTCACTACAAAACATATAGCACTCTTTATTGAAAGGAACATTATTTGTTAGTACGAAGTCCCACATGAGATGATAAGTGACAACGGAACTCACTTTCAAGCAAAATGAGAAGAATTGCTACAAAAATATGGTATTCTACACCATCATTTCTCTCCTTATAGACCTCAAGGAAATGGAGCAGTTGAGGCAGCTAACAAAAATCTAAAGACTATTATCGAGAAAATGACAAAAACTTAGAAGGATAGGCCTGACAAACTCCATTTCTCACTTTGGGGTTATCGCGCGTCAATTCTTACATCAACACGAAATACGACATTTTCCTTGGTTTATGGAATGGATGCCGTACAACCTCTAGAGCTAGAGATACCTTTCCTGTGCATTGCATTAAAATGTAAAATCGATGAAGTCGAATGGACTAGGGCAAGATGTGAAGAGCTAATTCTACTCGATGAAAAACGACTAGAAGCTCTACATCATACTCAATGCTATCAAACCCGTATGACTAGACACTTTAATAAGAAGGTGAAAACAAGAAACATCAAAGTAGGAGACTTGGTGTTAAAAGCGCTAAGGAAAAATGTTTTGGATCCAAGAGGAAAATTTAGGCCTAATTGGTCCGGATCATATATCGTCAAAACCATCCTGTCAAGAGGTGCATCAAAATTAATTGACATGGATGGTAATGAGTTCTCAAACATGAAACACCATGACCAATTTAAAAAGTACTACCCATAATTACTTGAGTAGGACACTCAAGAGAGCTACGTTTGGCCTGATTCCTTAGGAAGGGATACGTAGGCAACCCTCTTTAATTTTTGAAAATCTCGCATCCCAGCATTAACAAAAATTCGACGCAACATCAACGCAAAAGAAAAATTTTTATCGCCAGACGTCAGACTACAACGCAAGGTGACAAAGCCTGTCGCCTGGCGACAAAAGCAACGTCTGGCGACAGACTTAAAATCACGAAGTCGTTTTTCTGCGAATATCCGGGCAAAGTTCGGTGTATTTCGGAAATTTTTTGACTTCTGTACTCGATAAATGTTCTGGAAAAAAAAATTTAAGTTGTTTTCATTGCTTTAATAAATTAAATGTAAAAGTTGATTTAATTAAAAAGCTGAAATTGCATTAATAAAATAAAGTAAAATTACATTATTGATGGAATTTAAATAAATGCTTAATAAAATAAATTGACTTAAAAATTAAACTAGTCTAATAAATTGAAAGTGGAGCAATGCTTCAATCTTTCTTCTCTTTCGTTGCACTTTTCCAATTTTTGTCAGCCTCTTCTTCATCATCCATGACTTTAGATAGTAGGCATCCTTTAGAAGACCTACATTCAATCTTGGAGTGAATAGTTTCTCCCTTAGCTAGGACACCATGTTTCTTTTCCACCCAAACTTTCTTTTCTTAAGTGTCAGCTTTTCTTTTCTCTTTACTCTTAGTAGTGTCCTTCTTCTTAGGCATCATAGGTGTTTTGAACTCAAATTTGTCACCTAAGCGTTCCTTAACAGGAACTAACTTGTTACCTAGATGGTTCTTCACATTGGTTCTATTCAGATCTTTCTTTTCGTCCTTTTTAGGCTTATTAAGAAGCCAATTCTTCACATTATTGGGAAAGGTAGGTAGGAGGAACCTTTTGGGTAATCACTTCCCATAAAGGCCTAACACTACAATATGTGTCAAACTTCTCTACTTCTTGAGATACAGGGAATTCATAGGGAGGACGGAGATCCCTAGAAGGAATCGTTTGAAGCAGACCGTACTACCTTTTTACCCTGCAGGGATAATAAAAAGTCGTCTTGGTTAAGTTTGGAAGACGGCAGGATTGTTGCTTGTTGACACCAACCATCTTCTCAATTTTCCACCATGGGACGATCCACTTGATAACAAAGTTACAAGAGGCAAATATTTTACTCCACTTATGGCGACCTATTTTAGAGAAACGCTTATATCGCCTTACAAAGCAGCTTGGAGTGTATTTTTCAATATTTTTAGGAGGACTAATTAATTCTAGTCTCTCCATTCACCACATATACAAAAATTCAATGCAAATAATATGTATGGCTATACAAAAATATGTTTTTTTATTTCTGCAATTAAATATATTATTTTTCTACATAAAATAAAATTGGAGAGCCCCAAAAAAGTGCTTTTGGATTTTTTTTAAAAATTCATCTAGACTAAGCATAGTCTCTCTAACAATTAATGGCATTAGATTACTTCCAGATTCAAATTGTTTAAAGACATATATTATAATTGCTTGACCCTCATTACTTCTACCACTAGTGAGAAGATATTGGTTAAGCATACAAAAGAGAAAAGCCCTTCTTCTATAAACATGAAGAGACTTAGAATACGGTCTATCAAAATAGTGGCGTGCAAATTCTTTTAGATTAACTACGCTACCATCTACAATATTTGTTGGATCTCTGTCTTTTAAATTAAAGAAGCGCTCGAAATCTTTGTAATAATACTCATTCACTCTAGGAATCACCGCAAGATCTTATGAACGGAAGCCTAAAATGGCACCAAATTGTTCTGGTAAAGGGCTAATTTCATCATAGCCTAGTCTAAAGCAATGTGTGTCTGTATCCCAATATTCTAAGGCGGTATGAATAAAATATACGTCAAGATCTACCCCCTTTATACCATAAATACCTCCCATGTGAAAAAAGTCAAGTTCTTTTATCTCTTTAGTAGTCGAAGACCGACACCACTCACGAGTAAAATCGCTAAAACTCTTAGTGACTAAAGACATGATTACTTGTTGAGAAGCTATGATTATAATAATTGATTAATTTGTTCGAATTATACAGAAAATCTGCAGATTAGGGGGCTATTTATGCCCAAAACTGGTGCAGTTCGATTCCAGAAAGGATTCGGAGGCAACGCACTGCAGCGCAAGACGACAAATTCGTTACCTGACGATAAAGTCTATCGCCTAGCGACGAAAGCAGCGCTTAGCGACAAAATGTAGCGCGTCGCGACGAATGACGCTGTAATGCCAGCTCGACGTGCTATGTAAACCACGTTTTTCTGACTATGATTCAAATTCGTACAATGACTCTATAGTTTTGCCCTTTTGTTCAATCACCCTATACACAAAATTCAATATAGTTTTCCTTTTTCTTGGATTTATTCGAGCTTAATTAAATTTAGGCTTATTTTAGTCCAAACTATTTTTTAATTTTTTCTTTTCGGGGTAGAATGTCTGATACCCTCCATCAATAATAAAAATGAGGGAACTTTTTGCGCAAAATTAATAGCACACACATATGCACATAAAATGAAAAATAAAAATGCAAAGATAACATAGTCATAATAGATAATAGTTTGTATATAAAATAAGAGTGAAATAATAAAAATCAGCAAAGTCCTACAAAGAAAAAATAAATAAAAACACAGGTACAACTATGGTGTCGGAGGACTTAGATGATGAGGAATGTTCATCATATCAAATAACATCGCAGACCGAGGAGTATGCTCCTCACCAGCTCCAGACTAGCCAGGAGGCGGGAACCTCAACTAAGGGCCAGTCCACCCAGGCTCACCTAGGTACTGAATCGACAAAGCCTGAGGCTGCTGCGACGACGAGCCAAACTCGCACGTCCCACCACCCACCGAAGGAGCCGATGTCGCCACTCCTTGGCCCACTGGCCCAGTCTGTACGCCCTCGAATGAAGAACCCGAACCCTCCAATATCTTGGTCCAAGCAGCATCTTATGGGCTATCCCGGCCACCAGAAGTAGTGGGACAACGCCTCGAGCCTGACCTAGACGGCTCCCTCCTAGGCTCGGGTCTCGTCCGAGTACATGAAGGAATAGGTTGTCCCTGCAAAATCAAATCAAGTCAGATGCAAAGAAAACATGAGGATAAACAATATAAAATAAAAGAAAAAAGATACCTACTCAGCAACGTCGTCGCAACGACAGGAAGCTACGTTCCTCATCCTCACTAGCTGACTCCGAAAGGCGTCTATGCACCTCGCCATCGTTGATACCACCTCGCGAGAGAACTGTCAAAAAACAAAGTTAGTAACAATACAAGACAAGTATAAATAATTAGCAAACAAGTAACTTACCCAAGTCTGGTGACAAGGAATAGATCGCTCGACGAAGCGCTAATCCTCAGAAGCTGGAGGAATCATCTCCTCAACGGGGCCATACGTCCCCTAGTAACTGACGGACATCAAAGAAGGAACAAACTTAGCAGGCCCAGCCTGGCAAAAAAGCAAATATAAGTGATTAAAGTCCACTTGGGGGCTATCTAACAAAAAATAAAAGATAAAAAGCATATCGCCGCCTCCTCGGATAAAACAGGGGCTGGAGCTAGTACTGGCGGCAAATCCACCTCTTAACACCGCCCCGGACGAGCATGAGATCGCTAAGGGGTACCAACAAGCGATCTCTCCGCCAGGTTTATCAACATCGCCTCATGAAACATGTGTCGAGGCGGAGGAGTAGGGACGACAAAAATATCCGAAGAGTGCTGAACAGCTACCCCCTCACCGGGGTACATCACGACTTCATACGTCCCCTGAAAGTAGTGACGCTCAATGGTGTACTGCGCAGCCAGCGCAGGAATAGCCAGATCGGCCCATGGCCGATACACTACATCAGGCTCCTGCAAAACAGGTTTGTGAGATATAAGTATATTAATAGGCAATACAAAAAGGACAAGCGTCCAAAAAGAACATACTGAGAGGATCAACTCTTGGACATGGGCAGTAGTGGTCTGATCACTGATGCGACCTCCCCAACAACTGCTAATAGGGAGCTCGCGAGGAGAAGGTCTCGCCGGCGCTAGCGACGGAAAATACTCGTAGAACCAAATCTACAAAAACAGAAGAAGATCAGCGAATTCTAGTAAGAATCTAGAGCTAACTTTAGAAAGGGGTAAAGTATGCCTCTACAATTCTCCAGAAGCTGGAGAGTTCGATATATCCTATGAAAGCTCTATGACGACAGGAGCGTCGTAAGCCCAGCAAGAAATCAGCATAGGCCAAGCTGGCCCAGTCATAGATCCCAACCAGCTGAAGGTCGCGGAGAGCAGGGAGGTGGTAGAGAGGTACTCGGCTACCTTTGTCAGGTGAAAAATTCCCTGACAGTAAGATAAGAACGAAGATGCGCACCCGCTGCTTACTGGTGGTCGCATCATCCTCAAAAGCCCACTACTACATAAACGAGCTAATGCAACCCCAAATAACCGTTGCCATAGGGCAAAAAACCGTTGATTTAGACTAATTGTTACGGTTCATAAACCGTTGCTGTTGCGGCCATTGCACTAGATATAATGCGACGGTTATTTAAGCTAATGCAACGGTCTTATAACATCTACCTTTGACCGTTGCATTAGGGTCTAATGCAATGGTCAATATGATCTAATGCAACAGTGCTTGCAATACTCCATGACCCGTTGCATTATTTCTAAAGCAAAACTTGTATGTTCCTAATGCAACATTCCTTGGCCTTTACTTAAACCGTTGCAGTAGGTTTACCAATCATTGTCATGTACTAATGCAACGGTTTAATTATATAGGAATAATAAATAATAAATAATAGTGAAAATTAAATTAATATTAATCTTCCCTATTTATATTTAATTAAATTTATTATATGCGTACAAAATAATAAATAATAATGAAAATTAATATTAACAACCATAAAATCATCAATCTCGATCTTATATATATATATTTGTCACCCAATTGTTTGGCAAAATACAAAATGATGAAGTACTTTGTTGTACTTGTCAACTAGCTAGCCCAAAAGATAAAAGCAAGTCACAATTTACATTAGTTAGATCACAAAAACATTTACCAAAACAGATGTTTGATTTGTGATCACAATGATATTTACGGCCACAAAATCTGTCACTACACATATGACAATTTATACAAGATATGCCACCACCAAAATGTTATAATTCATGCATCCTTCTCTAATCCAAATTTTCTTCAACAATCTGCAAATTCAAAATGCATAATTTAAACAGTTATAAGTATGGAATATAAGAGTCATAATAGTAAGAAACTAAGATATTTGGTATCTAGATACATAATTTTAAGGTTTAGTTCTCAATTGATAGAAAAAAAAGGAACAATAGAACAACAATTCCCATGAAAAAAAAAATTATATGACAAAATGCTGACGAATTGAGCACAAAAAAAACACAACAACTGCAAATTGTTGCTTAGCAATTACATTAAACAAAATAAAGTTGTATTATATATAGAAAGTGTTCATCAAAATGCATACACTCACTCCACAATTAACTCTACTGCTATTTCGCCCAACATTTCCATGAATCAAATCACTTGCCCTGTAATAAGTTTTTTTTTTCCTTATTTCTCTCTTATCCTAACCAACACATAGCCTTAACATTAATGGCAAAAGTTTCTAAGCAATATAAAAATAGTATGATAAATTATCTAAAGAACAAGTACTAAGAGTAAAGTACTCTGCAATTTTAAATACAGCCACATATATGTACATTACCTGATTAGAAGGTTCTGTTCTAGGAGAAGAATGCTCATCACCAGCGGCCTCATTCACTTGTAATGTGTCGTTAGTTGCATTTATTTGAATAGGCGACTCAGTAGTTGAGATTTCAGGAACTATAAGATTTGTTCCATGATTAGCCTCTTGGAGTTGTTCGAGCAATGTTGCATGAATACTCTGTAGAAACTCTTGAGGAATTTTGTACTCAGATTTAGATCCTTTTTTCTTCTTCAAATCAGTCATGGTCACACCTTTCCCATAGAGGCGTACACGACCATTATGCTCTGGTTTTTTAATCACTTGATAGTATGGATCAATAGTGTTAGGGCCATGTTCATGTTCTTGAGATTCCAGAGCTTCGATTTGTTCCTATATACATGAATAATTAGAGGTTATGTATGTATAGCTTGGGTTTTCACATAAAAAAATATTAAAAAATTGGTATAGTAGTTTAAACTCACTATATTATTCTTCGTTTTCCCAAAGCTGGTTTTGTATGTCTTATTGGGATTCCTTTTCCTTGATTCTTTGTACACCTTTGCTTGGGAGGGTTCTTTTTTGTTAGGGTCCTCTTGTTTCTATACAAAGAGTTTATAAGATAGGTGCTTATGATTTAAATGAATTTGTAAATGACTAGCTAAAAAAACATATTTAGGTGAAAATTAAAGATTTGTACAAATATATACTACCAGCTTATGACGTAACCTGGCATATGATTTTGGACCCATAGTATGGATGTCTTCTGCCTTTTGACGATTCTTTTTGTTGGTCTAACTTTCTTCTTGTAAAAAAATTAACTTAATATATAATGCATCTAGAATTTTTTATTCAAAACACACAAAATTGTGCAACTTTTCTTTGTTCTAAAATAGATAAGTTAAACACCAAGTAGCTCAGTTGTTGTCAAATGCCAATACTTCAACAGATCTTCAAAATGAGTTTTTGGCATTGTCTTTAGACGTTCTATCATTCTTTGTTCATCAGTATCAAATGCATAAAAATGCTTCTTTTTTGTCCTACACTTGTGCATACGCCAAGCATAATTGACAGTTTCCATTACCCATTTTCTTCCTTCTTCAAGAACCAAATATTTCTCCTACACAAAAAAAGCATTTATGTATATATATATATATATATATATATATATATATATATATATATTTATATACTTGTACAAACTAATAATAATTAATTAAAGGATAATAAAATGACCTCAAAAAAATTAAAGGATAAGAATGAAATACTTTATCGATTGACAAACCTGGACATAATCCCATATTTTGTTATGTGTGGGAAGGCTTGGCCATTCAACATAATTAAGTGGGGCTAGTTCAGAATTTCTAGCAACAGTTCCCAAAAATTGAGTAAATTCATCGACTACTTCATCAGTAGGTCCAACTGGTTGCCCATAAATATTCAAGATAAGGTAAGGGCGTTCCTCCCTAGGACGAGCATGAACCTTAACCAATTTTGTTGGACCTCAATGCTTCTTTTTTGCAAGAACTGTGAAGGAAAAAGTTGTAAGTTAATACAATGTTGTAACAAAAAGATTTATCAAATGACAAAAAAACTTTCCACAATCGAAAAAAAAAGTGTTGTACCTTCTTGTGGGCTTTTAGTTCTCAATCGAGAGTCCTCGTCTATCACTTCAATTATATCTTCAATTACATTGTTGCCATCATTTACAGGTTGTTCATTTACAAAATCATTTGCACTACTAGAGATCAACTGGCCTTCATATGCCACTTCAAGGTTGGAAGTACTGTTTGTTTCATTGTCTTGAATCATATTCTCTGATTGCTTTTTTCGTAGCTCACGAAAGGCAGTCAATGATCCAGGACGACAAAAAGTCTTTTGTTGATGTTTCTTTTGTGGCTGGAGAGCTTGTTTTCCTGATGGGTTATTTCCATTTTGGTGATATCTTTGTTGAAACTTGCCTATTGAATTGACTGGAGGTAGCTCGGTATGGTCACACCATGTTTTGTGGTGTTCTGAACAAATGCAGCCATTGAGCCTGACTTGTTTGAAGAGCCCTGTGTTTAATTGCACATAAGAAAATAGTAGAATATGAAGGCGACTGAATAAGAGTTGGTCCAAACACTAAGGCGACTGAATAAGACTGAAGATGACACATACATACCTTGCGAGCAGCCTTTTTGGTAGCAATATCCTTGACATGTGGCAGATGTGAAAGCGGTGACATGTTTCTTGTTGACCCTCCACAAAATTTCCCACTCACAACAGCCTAAAAACATAGGTTTATTTATAATTTATATGGATAAATCAAACTAAGGGAGTTTATGACGGAATTACAATGTTACATAAGTAAAAAAAATGGGGGGGGGGGGAGATGTAAAAAATAATCTGTATACATGTATTTATGAGACTAACCTTACGCTTGCTTGTTATAGTACCAGAGTCAATTTCATCCTGGTTACCCTCATATTCAGGTATGTACTCATCATCTTCATCTGAAAAAAAATTATTGTCATCCCATGTGCTGATAGCATTAAGGGCATATGAAAAGGCTCGAGATTTATCATAAATTTGTGATGCCAAAGTTCCTTTTCCAGAAGCTGCCATTATGTCCGCGTTACGCTTCAGTTGCTCTAGTCTTTGCCTTTCATAATCTGTTATCACTTTTTTTTGAGGGATCGATTTAGCCTTAATCCCCTTCATCTACACATATGAAAAAAAATTTATCTTATTAAAAAAATATTTAAACTTGTATGTTACAACAGAAAAAAAAGAACAAGCCATAAGAAAAGGAAACAACTGATAAAGCAATTTAATGTATCAATCAACATTACATATAATAATTTTTTTAAAAAAAACAAGACATAACATCCTACCATCAGAGAGTTCTGTAGGAAGGTCGTGAACAACATAAAACCAACCATTATTGGTTAAGTCTTCCACATAGAAAACTTGTCGTGCCTGAGATGCTAAAATAAATGGTTCTCCCCCACCAATGGTTCTATTCTTATTAACCAAAATAAATTCATCATTCATTTCTGAGTAAAACCACACACATCTAAATAAGACAACGCTAAATTGGCCATGGTATGATAGCTCAATGATATCTTCTATTGAACCATAATAAGCAACACTTCCCATAATAGGATTTTGATCTTTGCTACTAGAAAAGCTAGGTGTTAGAGCGTTTAAAGTTACTCCATGGTTTTGTGATATAGAATTTGCATCACGCTTCATAGTGTGAAAGTGAAATCCATTCACAGAGTACCCAGTGTACCTTTTTGCCACATAAGAAGGACCTTTTGATAACCATTTCAAATGGTCTGGTACTACAACACCTTGCTGAATCATTCAGGCAACTTTCTCCTTAAACCAAGCCATAAATTCCTTACTATGATTCTGAACATATCCCATTTTCGTTTCCTATTGGAGCTTAAAGTTGCCATGTGTTCACTGAAATATTAATAAAACTACACGCATATTAGTATTGTAATTAATGATACGATGAAGATTGAGTCTATATATATGTAAATATGATATTGAGATTTTTTTATGAATAATTTTTCCTGATGTATCTCTCAACTTCCTTGCAATCAAAGTTGAATAACACATATTGATGGGCTTGGTCCCATGTAATATGATCAATCATAAATCCATATTGATTCTTCTTTGTGGGCTTTCCTTTCCCCCTAGTCGGTCGACCAATATTAGGAAGGAATGGTTGTGCGGTTTTTGACTTACCACTAGTTGAAGGAGTCTTTGGTCAATTTATGTATCTAGCACAAAATCGAAGACACTCTTTAGCCCAATATGCTTCTGCCATTGAGCCCTCGGGGAAAGCTTTGTTCCAAACATCATCCTTCAACTCATGAAGAAACCTCTCAATTGCATACATGCATCTATTACAAATAGGACCTCCAAGCCTTATTTCTTCCACCAAATGAACTGGTAAATGGACCATTACAGTGAAAAAAGCAGGTGAAAAAATCATTTCTAATTGACAAAGTGATTCAACTATCTAAGAATGAAGATTGTCAAGGTTTTTTGGGTCAATGGTTTTACCCCATATGCCTTTCAAAAACTGACAAAGTCTAATCAGCGGAGTTGCAACTTCCTTAGGTAAAGTTGCCTTTATTGCAATTGGAAGCAAGTAATGCATACAAAAATGAGCATCATGGCTCTTATATCCTGTTATCTTCCCCTCATTAACTTGCACACAACAAGCAATATTAGAAGCATACCCTTGAGGCAACTTTGCATTTTTTATGGTTCGGCAAAACAAGCGCTTCTTCTCTAATGTCATCCAGAAGAGTGACCTTGGGATCTCTTCACGAAGGTCATCTATTTCAATAGGCTGAAGTTCTGGCAAAATTTTAAGAACTTTCAGATCACGACGAGCACACACATTGTCATTGGTTTTCTTAGATATATCTAACAATGTTCCAATGATATTATCAAATATTTTTTTTCTATGTGCATCACGTCAAGATTATGTCGATTTGTACAATGCTTTCAATAAGGAAGGCTAAACAAAATTGACAACTTTCTCCATGGAACATCATCATCGTGCTTTTTTTTGTTCATCTTTCCAAAGTCATTGGGAAAATCTTGTAGTAAGTCTTGTACCTTTCAATCTAAAAGGTTCAGTTCTCTCCTCAATATCTCCAAAAGTTCTCTTATCATGGCGCCAAGGGTGGGTTGAATCCAAAAATATACGATGATTCCAATAGCAAAATTTACGGCTATGGCCCAACCATTGTGATTCCGTATCATAATGGCAGCAAGGACAAGCCCTTTTCCCCTTTGTGCTCCAACCAGACAACATTGCATAAGCTGGAAAATAACTGATCGTAGACAATAAAGCTGCATGCATCATAAACCTCTTATCAGTTGAAGCATCATATGTTTCCAGCCCAACCTCCCATAGATCTTTTAGATCTTTGATTAGCGGTTGTAGATAGATATCAATATCATTGCCCGGGGATGAAGGGGCAGGAATAAGTAATGTTAACATTAAAAACTCGTGATTTGTAACCAGCCAGGGAGGTAAGTTATAATTTACCAAGATAATTGGCCAGGTACTATGTACGATGCTCATCGTGTGAAATGGGTTAAATCCATCAGTAGCCATACATAGCCTAACATTACGTGGATCTTCTGAAAACTTTGGATACAACTTATCAAAGTCCTTCCATACTTGACCATCAGCGGGATGCTATAAAAGTCCATCAGTTTCACGTCCATTTGCGTGCCATGTCATGTACCTTGCTGTCTCTTGGCACATAAATAGCCTTTGCAACCTTTTCTTGATGGGAAAATATCTTAGAATTTTGGCAAGTATTTTATAGGCCTTTTCATTTACCTGATCCTCGTCATTTTATTTCCATCTTGAAGTCTTACAAACATGGCAACTTGTTGCATTTTTATTTTCCTCCCAATACAACATGCAATCCTTAGGGCATGCATCTATCTTCTCATAATCCAAGCCCAATACTTTTAAAGTATTTTTTGCATCATTAAAAGAAAAAGGTAGCTTTGCATCATCAGGCAATATATCCTTAAGAAACGCTAATTAAGCACCAACTGCAACATTGCTAACCTTATAATCACACTTGAAAATTAATAGTCGAATTGTAAAGGCAAGTTTTATCATTTTCTTACAACCTGGATACAATTCTTGTTGCCCTTCTTCAATAAGTTTAAAAAACTTCTTTGCATATTCATTTGGCCCCTCTTTGAAGGTATCACTTAACAAACCTTCTATGTCATCATTCACATCATTTATGTATTGGGGTACATCAGAATCAACTACTACATCTTTTCTTTCGATGTCCTCCCTTACATCTAACAATATGTCTGATCTAGGGACAAAACCGTTGCAAATCATATGCTCTTTAATAACATTCCTATTATGCTAATAACGATAGTGACAAATTTCACATGGACAACAAATTTGATCTCCTTGTGAGCTGGATGCAAAAGTCTTTTCTATATACTTATCAACTCCATTTTCATATTCATCACTCCATCTAGCAAATTTCCACCACTTTATATTTACTTTATCCATTACTCTAGTTAAAGGCAAGAAAGAAAAAATAGATATTCTATTATTATATATAGCCAATTACAAAAATATAAATACAAAATTCACCCTACTAACGGTTATTTGCTTATCATTTTTTTATTCCAATAAATATATATTAAATATAATATAAATATAAAAAAAACAAGTGAGGGAGAACAACCACCATATATGAAACAATAAGAGAAAGTCACACTATGATTATAAAAGTATAAGTCAAACAAGAAGTAAGAACTAAGAGTTGGTCCAAATACTAATGCGTAATTTAATAAATCTAAAGTCAACTATTTAATTAAATACATAATTATGCATCTAATTCCACCACAACCCAAACCTTCATGCTAGAATCAATACATAGTATATATGAAACAATAACAATACTCACATGTTTACAAATAAAAGTAATATTGCATAAATGATTTGCAGAATGAATTACCAATGATACAAAATAAGGTTGCTAACCAAGACTAGTACAAGAGTATCCAATATTAACATGCAGATATGTGCATAACCCAATTTCATGTCCTAAACATGATACTAATCACAAGATCAAATATATTCTATACTCCATACTATTACTCAATGGATTAAACCCAAACTATTAGATAGTTACCTAGGCCAACTGAGAGAGTGTAGTGCTGCAAATACCGAAACTGACGTACTGCTTTACTCGTAATAAAGTCAATAGAAAACATAAATTCAATATGCATACAATTTGTTTAAAAAAAATTGTCAAATTAATATATAGAATCATTAAACACTCATCATAATTTTCGTTATCCAATTCCCCTTCCACACAAATCAATAGAAAAAAACCATCTCATGGGCATTCGTATCCTACTAGAGTATAAAGTCTTGTCTAAACCATTTTAAAAGGAACAATAATAGGGAGGCAATAAAAAATAAAATAGAAGACATAACTTGGACACCATAATTAAAAAATATATAAATGAAAGTAATTGATAAGTCAAATAATAATTCACCTTGAATGAGTGAAATTTCTCATCCCTGATAATTTCAAATATAGAGAGACTCTTTAATGCACACCAAACTTGATAATTTGTGAGGAAAGCATTTTGCTAAAAGAAAATAAGTCTCAAATTCCCAAAGAAACTTGCAAAATACTACAACATCAATTCGTTCAAATGAGAATAAAAGATAAGATACTATCCCACAACCTCGTCAAGGTCAGAGTACATGGATTTAATAACTCCAAGTTTCAAAAATTGAGAATTGATTAAGAGTAGAAAAAATTGAGAATTGATTAAGTGTAGAAACATGCATATATACATATATAACAACAACTTGACAATTCTCAACTATTGAGGTCGTAAATAAAAAAAATATATATAAAAATTAAAGCACAACAATAAGAACTAAAAAGCTCAACTTGAAAAGGCTCAAGTTTGAAGCCTACGCAAATCTTCTATACTAAAAAAAAAACCAGCCCACCATTATTTTTACTAAAATACAAACTCCACCTCTTGTATCTTTACCAAATCCTCAATTTAAAGGCTACTTTGACTATAATTCCCTAATTAATAGACCTCTAATCTACTATAAATTGGGTCAGATGTTCTTCTTATCAATAATTAAGTAATATAAAACAACAAGATTGTTTATACAGTAAAAAGAACAAAAGGTTGAAGATTTAGATAATTTTAATTAACAAAAATTTCAATCAATTGAAAATTCTAGGTCAATTGAGCATGCAAATTTGCAAACAAAATATAATGTTAAAGAAAAATTGAAACCTGCATACTTAATTAGAAGCACAATACAAAGAGAGTTTGAAATTACCTGATAATTAATCTCCAAATGGATGCCGGAGCGCCAATGTCGACTTCGTTCTGTATTGGGGGTTTTGAAAAGAGTTTGGTAATGGGAATTCTCTAGAATATAGCTGAAGTTTGGTAAATGGGAAGTAATGTACTAGAGACTTAAGAATTTGAGACTAAAAGAAATGAGGGTTTTGAAATTTTGGGGAAAAAAAGCGCACAAAAAGTCCGGGGTATAGCGCGCTACTCCAAAAATTTTATACTCCTATTTTATTTTATCAGGTCTTACCATCATATAATGCAACGGTTAAGGACCTAATGCCATGGCTAATTTTTAAACCGTTGCAAAAAACCGTAGCATTAGCCAAGACCGTTGCTACAAACGGTTGTATTATCTATAACCGTCGCAATAACTGTTGTATTAGCTTAGGTCGTTGCACTCAACCGTTGCAATACTCTTTAACCGTTGCTTCAGACCATTGCATTTGGTCGTTTATGTTGTAGTGTCCATTGCAAGAGTAGACCAACGGATACGCCGAGCACTAAGTCATGCAGGCTCAACCTCGGCACGGGCCCAAATAGTAATCGGACCCAACAGCTCCTACTATAATCCTAATGTCAAATGGTAGCGTAGTAGAGCAGAACTCTAGTCCCGAGATAAGACTGAAGTCAGCAGGGGTGACAGTCTTTTCGCCCTAGGGAAAGTGAAAGGTGTTGGTGGTGTCCCAAAAGAACTCCACCAAAGCTCGAACCACGTGGTGGCTCGGGTTGAAAGGGTGCATAGCCTGAGTGGCCCAAAGCAAGGCAGTCAGCTCGCAGGACTCCCAGAGCCGTCGCAACTCCTCATCGTTGCGATAATATTTGTCCAACAAATAGCCAATGGTTTCGTTGCTAGAGTTGTGGCTAAGAGTCCTCTCGCTAACGATCCCGCAACGCACCCGCTCAGAGATGTGGTACTCAGGAGGGAAAAACAAGGTCCGCTCATCCCACTCAAGGAAGGGTCCTAGAGAGGTGGATGGCTCCTTGCCCTCACCAACGGGCTCGTGCTCCCGTCGAGTGTCTCTAGACCAAGAACCAGAACCGTGTTGTCTAGCCATTCTACATTATGCAAAATAACAAAAATTAAGGCTTTATAGTGTCTAAGTTTTGCCTAGCCGCATGATATTATGTAGTACTAAAACAGAGCACGAATTTAATTCAAGCATATATGGTATTTTCAAGCAATTAAACCATTTATTGCAATACTATGACAATTATTGTGACAAATTGAACAAGAATAGCTAGCAAAAAACGCGAAGAACAAGCTGTATTGTTCACACGACCTTAGGGAGTTCAACATTGGTAAATCGTTCGTTTCTCCACCAAATTGAGTCAAACAAGTCTCAAAACACTCCCAAGGAAATATAAAAGCATAATCAAGCAATTTCATGGCATACAATTAAACATATAAAGCAAATTAAGAAAAGTAATTTTTGAATTTTCAGAAAATTAGTGAAATAACGTGCGAAAATTCAGCAAAATTCGAGTGAGTTTGAAGAAAACTTACATAGATCAAGAAACTAGATGAAGTAAGCTTTGATTTGCAAAACGTTTGACCGAATTTGGTTGAGAAACGAGCGAGAATGAGTGAATTGAAGTAAGAAGCGAATCGCGAACAAAAAAACAGCAGCAACGGGGAAATGAAGAAGAAAGGGGATTTATTCAAAAATTCCGAGTGCAGCGCCAGGCGACGAATTTGTCGCCTAGAGAAAAAGCTTGTCGTCGGCGATAAGAAGAATGTGCGGCGACAGCAACTTCCAGCAGGCGCTAGTGCGGCGACAAAGTGTGTGGCCCCATAATATGGTTATGTGGACCTCGTGCAACAGTTTGGGTTCCTTGGTACGCAAGTTAGCCCCTCCAAGCAACTTGACATGATTTAGTAATCGGCTCGATTACAATCACATTAAGTGATCGACCTGGTAAATGATCGTCTCACTTAGCTTAAAGCGCCTAAACTTTGTCACATTGCAAAGGCACCGACATAATGGTTCACAATCAGCAAAAGCGCCGACGTACTGGCATAGCGGAAGCAAAGTTCAAGCGAGATTTAAAGGTGGACAAGTGTTGATCTTTGGTTATGTTCTTTGGAATATTATCGCAACAAATGAGGATGAATTCAAGCGAAGATATCTTCAACAACGTTTCCTAGCTTGCGGAGGGTTGTCATAAACAACTGGAGGTGATTTCAAGCAAAGTTATCTTCAATCAAGTTTCCAAGCTTGCGGAAGATGGTCACAAGGCAAATGAAGATCGTTTCAAGCAAAGCAGTCTTCGATATTGTTCTCTGGCTTGCAGAAGACTATCACAGAGGAAATTGGAGGCAGTTACAAGCGTAGAAAACTTTAGGTGGTATCCCCTAGCTTGAGGAAGATCGTCACAACGAAATCAGTTACCTTCAGAGACATGTGCTCGACGGTGAAAGATACGTGTTTCTTAACTCTCTTATCTGTTTTAATTAACGCTAGTTTGTAGGTATCGGTGTTACAAGAAAGATTTAGGATCACAGAAAATTTTGAATAATTCATCATCCCTATCGTTACTTTGACTTTTGTTTTCGAACCATAAGTTTCTCCAGACACAGTCAAAGTGGGCGCTTCTGTAGACACCAATTTGTGTCTCCCCAAAACCAAACCCGGTAATGAATTTTTTTTGCGTTGAATCATAATCGAATGAAGTGAAAGTGTGGAAAGTATAATGTTGTTGTTAGTTTTGAACAATAATCTTTCTGTCTGTTTTTAAAATCCTACTCTATTTTTGAAAATAGCCAATCCAGTTTAGTTTGGTTTTTCAAAAGGGTCCAATAATAGTGTAGTTAAATTGGGCTCGAAAATAGCTTTCCAACGATATATTATATGCCCAATTACGATGTATAATGAGGAAGTTATGACCAAAATACTAAACTGGGCACAGTTTGGTTCTTATATGCGACCCAATGATCTAGAGGAAGGCCAATTATGAATTATCATTCCTAATACAATTAGGATTGATTATAGTCCTCTAGAATCTTCTAGAAGTTTCTTTTGAATCCTAATGGGACTAAGATTGATAATTTTATTTTATGGGTTTTATTTGGAATAAAAGAGGTGTTTTAAATGAAATTACAATTTTACCCTTCGTTCGACTTTACGACTTGATTTTATTAAAAAGTAGATTCCGCATTGAAGACGCGTGGAAAACCTTCTACATCACTAAACGACGGGTTGGTCTCTTGGTGACAAACCCTGTCGCCTGGCGACAATTTTTTCGCTTGGCGAGAAGCCTTGGCGTTGGCGACTGAAGCATGTTATATTCCTTTTCGAACTCTGATTCATTTCTATCTATTCTGGACTATTTTCTTATAAATAGGGTCCCTGGACCTCCGTTTTTGGAATAACCTAGAATTCTCTTATTCTTCTCTCTCTAAGCTAAAGCTTATTCTCTTTCTCCCTCTTTCTAGCCTAACCTCTTACAAACACAATTCTTCATAAATTAGCACTAGATACCTAGCCAAGTTAGAAGTTGCCTTCGCCCTAGACGTGAAAGAGATACGAGGCATCCAAGTAAGTACTTTTATTGTTTAAATGATATTTTGATATAGAAATCATGTTTAGGTTGTTATTTTGATTCCTAGTATCATGTTAGGATGCTTTTCCTAGTATCATGTTAGGATGCTTTTCCTAGTATCACGTTTAGGGTTAATTAAGTTTCTAATATCAATTATGATTTCTATGATGCTTCCTATTTTCTTTCTTAATAGCATGTGAGTATCATGTTAGGGCTAAAGCTTTAATCTTTTATGTTTAGTGACATGCTAGGGTTTGTTATTAGTCTTATTAGTATCATGCCTAGGATCTTGCTATTATTATGGTTTAACATGATTATTTTAATTCGGATTATTATTACTATTATTATTTTTTATTATTATTATTATTTTTTTTTGGTAAGCTAATAGGTGCATTTGTTGTCTAAGTAATAATCTCATACACATCAATATTATTAATATATGTATTATTATTATTATTATTATTATTATTATTATTATTATTATTATTATTATTATTATTATTATTATTATTATTATTATTATTATTATTATTATTATTATTATTATTATTATTATTATTATTATTATTATTATTATTATTATTATTATTATTATTATTATTATTATTATTATTATTATTATTATTATTATTATTATTATGATGTTTGTTAATATTATGTTGCTTGATATATATTTTGTTATTGCTTGATCACGCCTTTTATGCATGTTTAAAGGGAATTGGTACTTGTAATCACGCTTAATAAGATAATTAATAATCTTGTTTAGGGTTAATTTGATTATAATCACTAGACGAAAATATGAATTGGCCACCGGTTTAAAACCCCCCTATGCCACCGGTTTTGAACCGGTGGCCATTTGGGGGGTGGCAATAATATTATTAAAAAGCCACCGGTTCAAAACCGGTGGCAAAAACAATTATTGCCACCGGTTAACCGGTGGCAATAAAGCTTCCCGCAATTTTTTTTTAATGGTATTAACAAGTATTGCCACCGGTTAACCGGTGGCAATAATGCCCATAAAAAACAATTTTTTTTTTTTTTTTTTTTTTTTTGCATTTATTTCACTTAAATTGTAGCAGAAACTATATATATATGTAAAATACATAAAAACACATATATTTTCATCAGTATCTAGTAATTGTACACTTTTTAAGAGTGAAAAAACTAAATTAATAACTACAACTAAATTACTCATACAACAATTCCAATTTAAAACAACTAAATTAATCAAATTACACAACTAAAATTCCAACATTAAAAACCAAAAAAAAATTACAACATTAAAATTAAAAAACAACCATATAACACCTAAATCAATAATCCTGCATCTTTATTCTTCGATTTAACATCTACATCCAAATCAATATACCTGCATCAAAAAAAAATCGATTAAATAAAAAAAATAAGCTGCGAAAAAAAGATAAAAACCAGAACAGTATAAGCTGCGAAAAAAAAAAAATAAAAACCCATAAATCGATTTAAATCGGTTAAATAAACCCAGAAAAAACACACAAAATATAAACACAACCCATAAATTAAACAAAAACCCAGAAAATTAACCCAGAAAACTAAAACCCAGAAAAAAAAAAAGAAAAAAAAACCCAGAAAAAAATTAAACAAAATTCCCAGAAATTAGTGAAAACCCGAGAATTAAATCGAACTAAAAAAAATCGAAATAAAAAAAATCAAATTGATTTTCAAAACGAGAACTAAAAACAAAATGAGAATTAAATCGAACTCAAAAAAATAAACTGATTTTCACGAACTCAAAAAAAAAAAAGAAAGAAAAAATCCAGAATTAAATCGAATAGGACCCAAAAGGAGATCCACTTAGAATTGATTAAAATCAATTAAAAATCGAATTAAATCGACGAAAACACTAAAAAAAAATCCAAAATCGACTAATTAACCCAAAAAAATCAATAACTAGTAATGAAACAAATACCCAAAAGAAACCCCAGAAAAAAAATTAAACAAAAATAAAAACAAAATCCCAGAAATAAGTTAAAAAACGGAGGAAAAAAAACCAAGAAATTGATTCACGAACTCAAAAAACAAAAACCCAGAATTAATTGATTAAAATCGAGTAAAAACCCAGAATTAATTGATTAAACAAAAACCCAGAATCAAAAACCCAGAATCAAAAAACAAAAACCCAGAATTTAAAATCAAAAACCAAGAATTAATTGATTAATCACAAACCTCGTGCATGTCTTCGTGGTGCATGTCTTCATGGTGGTCTTGGTGATGGTGCACGAACTCAAAACCAAGGAGAAGGAGACGAGGAGATCGAAGGAGAAGAGGGAGAAGGAGACGAAGGAGATGAGAAGGAGAAGGAGGAGATCGAAGAAGGAAATCAGATGAGAAAGAGAAGGAGGATATCAGATGAGAAAGAGATGAATTGAAAGAGAAAGAAGAGAGGGGAGAGCAGGAGAGAGAAAGAGGAGAGGGACGGCTGAGAGGGAAATGAGGTAGGGTTTGGGGTATTTAAGGGGGGCGTTTTTTTTTTTTTAATTCCTAATTGCCACGGGTTCAAACCGGTGGCCTTTACCATTTATGCCACCGGTTCGGTTTGAACCGGTGGCAATGTGAATTAGCCTAACCCGCCCATTTTTTAAGCCACCGGTTTTCAAAAACCGGTGGCCATAGAGCGGTGCCTTTTTGTAAACTTCTACTAGTGAATTCAAGTGATCGGCAATAATAGATTTATTTTTGCATTAATATTCAACCAACATAGATTAAAAAGGTTTAGGGTGAACCTAATGATTGCATGTTAGTCGAAAAGCGCACATAAATACGAGAAGAATAAAGTAGAGGCCTATTATTAGGGCAGGTTCTTTCTCTTTTAGATTGGATTTGTACCTTCATCCCCGAACTTCCAGTCATGGTTCCAGACCTATTGGAGTTAACGATCTCCTGGATCGTTAAGGGGTGTACCCTTCACCCTGTGAACGGTTTACAAGTTCCTAAAACTTGTTGGCGACTCTTTTGCTCTAGCTTCCTTCCCTTTGGACGCCATCATGCTTTAGTGTATGATCACGGTGGGGTTAAAGTTTGGGGTAATGATTGAAATATTTCCTATAATTACTCATAAGTTTAGAGGGATCACATACTCCAATCTTTGTCAGACTATACTTTGAGGTTACTAATAATGCCGCGGAATGTGAAGCGTGCATTATTGGACTAAAAGAAGCAGCTAGCATAGGTGTGCAAAAATTAGAGGTATATAGAGATTCTAGTTTGATTATAAATCATATACTAAAAAAATAAAAAATAAAGAACTCCACAATGATAGTATACCAAGCACACCTAGAGTAACTCATCGAGTATTTTGAATATATTTATTTTAAATACCTCCCAAGGGATGATAATCATTTTGCCGATGCGCTAGCAAAATTAGCCTCAATGATCAACATTCAAAATCATTTAAATATGATGCCATTATGTGTTGATAGAAGAGAAGCACTAGAATATTGCAACGCAATAAAGGAAATAAATGACATTGAAGGAGACAATCCTTGGTATAATCATATCCTCCAATATATTACCCATGGCACATATCCTGAAAATACTTCATCGAAAGACCAACGAGCCCTAAGAACACTTGCGGCCCAATATGGTCTATTATGCAAATAGGTGCCTAATGGTCAAAGCTTATTGTGTATAGATCAACCTGAATCCACATGCCTTATGGAGAATACGCACAAAGGCATTTGTGGACCTCACATGAATGGTAAAATGCTTGCTAAAATAATTTAACAACAAGGGTACTATTAGTCCACTCTATAACATGATTGCATACAATATGTTAAAAAATGTCTAGAGTATCAAATGTTTTTTTAACTTACAACACCTTCTACCATCCGAACTATATAATCTCACTTCCCCTTGGCCATTTTCGACTTGGGGAATTGACATAATTGTAAAAAAATCTCTAACAAGAGCAGGAGGGCACGAGTACGTATTAATAGCCATCGATTACTTTACTAAGGGTATGTTCTCATTGACTGAACTCAGCTGAACTGAACTGGACTAAATTGAACTAAACTGAACTAAAATGAATATTTTATAAGAGAAGGAAATTAGGAGCTGAACTGAACTAAACTAAACTGAATTGAACTGAACTGAACTAAAATTAATATTTTATAAGAGAAGGAAATTAGGAGCTGAACTGAACTGAATTTCAACATATGAGAACAGACCCTAAGTGGATTGAGGTTGCTTCTTACGTGAACGTCACTTCTAAACATGTCACAAAGTTTCTTGAAAGAAACATATTTTGTAGATATGGAGTTCCACACGAACTAATTAGTGATCAAGGATCTCCATTCAAAGCTGAAGTTGAGACCCTCTTAAATCGTTATAAAGTAAAACACCATCATTCATCCCCATATAAACCTCAAATGAATGGAGCTGTAGAATCGGCAAATAAAAACATAACAGTCATCATTAAGAAAATGGCAAAAAATTATAAAGACTGACCAAATAAACTACACTTCGCTCTATGGGGTTATAAAACGTCCATACGAACATCAATAGGAGTAACTCCATACTCCTTAGTTTTTGGAATGGACACAGTTCAACAAGCCGAACGGGAAATAACACCCCTACGCATCGTACTCGAAAGTAATCTACCGAAAGTTGAATGGGTAAGAGCGAGGTATGAAGAGATGTTATTCCTCTATGAACGACGATTAAGAGCTTTGCATCATGTACAAGTCTACCAACGACGCATTGCGCGACATTTTAACAAAAGGGTATGACATAGAAATATTAAAGAAGGTGACTTTGTACTAAAAGAGGTTAGAGGCTCACCAACCGATGCAAGAGGGAAATTCAAACCTAATTGGATAGGGCCTTACCGCGTAGTTGAAATTCTATCAGGAGGACCTGTCAGATTAATGGATATTGGAGGTGATGAAATTATCCAACTAATAAACATTGATCCACTTAAAAAAAATAACATATGAAATCCGGATAAACTCGTTCATTCATTAAATAAATCAGTTTTTTGAGCATTATTCAATTAAAAGATTCTAAGTGTTACGCACTTTACCGAATAACACGGTAAAGTTCATAACACTTGGGGGGTAATTTATAAACAAAACATATGCCATTCAAGTGTTCAGATTTTTTCAAACACCACGAAAAACTCTTCACACTTGGGGGGTAATAATACAAAAAAAAAAATTAACACTCGTAGCACATGTGTCGCGCGCAACTAAACTAGTTGCAAGCGGATGTAACGCGCAACTGATCAGTTGCGCGCGATAGGCTCACGCAACCTTAGACGTTGCGCGTACCACCTGATGATGCACTACGAACTCAGAATGTTTGCGCGAGAATAAAATTGCGATTTTTACTTGCGATAAAAAAAAGAGGGCGTTTCTTGAATATAACATATTCTCGGAAAATAAAAAAAATAAGCTTTGATTTATATTATTAAATAAAGTTTGATTAATTTTTTCATTCAATTTCTACATGAGAGGTTGAAACAAAAATATAAAAAAAAACATAATACAAACATTGCAAAGAACTACGCAAAGACCCGATTTCTTAATACGAATACGTGGGAAATCTTTATGATTAGGTCATATAAAAAAATATATAATAAAGCTCATTTTATTCTATTCAAAAAAAAAAAAAAAACAAGAGGCATTATTGAACTAGTTAATAATTTAAAAAAAAAAATAAAAACATAATAGTGATTACACTTTATTCGAATTAAACTAATAGCATATTGTGTAACACTCTAAGATTTATAACTAGTTGCATATAATTCAATAGAGGGTCAAGGTGGTATATTTTGAAGGATAGTTTATCCTCAGTTGAAAGGGAAGTGACCCATTGCTTCAACCGTTGTTTAAAGGTTTTTCCCATTGCTCAATGTAAAAAAAAAGGGAGAGGGGAAGAATTTAGAGAGATTAGTTCTTTTTTAATTATTTATAACACTACTAAGCGAATGAATGCAAGATGATCAAAAGCCTACACGAAACCACGCTTAAATAGACTCAGGAGGGGCAAACTTTCGGCAATTTTTGCTCTAAGGAAAGTTCACCCGCATGTGGCTGCGCGCAACTCAAGAGTTGCGAGCGCCAGCTGCACGCAACCAATTCACATGCGCGCGACATCCGAACGCAAGCCATCCAGTTGCGCGCGCCTGGTCTGGTGCGACATGTCATTTTGATTTATTTCCGTATTTTGAACTCTATAATAACGGAATATTGACGAAATTTTATGAATAATCATACGCTAAAATTTTGTTAACTTTTGTGTGCTTTATTTTATTTTCTTACTTTTTCTTATTTTCCTTTTCTCCTTCTTTCTTTTTTCTTTTTCCATTCTTTTATTTGTTATTTTTCGAGGGGGGGTAAGTTGGGAACCCTTTCCCTCGCTCTAGATATTTTTTGCTTTACTTAAAAAAACATGGTAACAAAAGAAAATAATGACATATAAAATATGTGTCATATGTACAAAAAATATAAATATATAGACTCACAGACAGCTGTTGTACATCCTACAAAATCCAAACTAAGATTAATACACAAAACTGTGTAATAACTTTGATAAAAGAAAAAGAAATAAACTTACCGCCACCATCTGATAATCATGGCATGATAAAGCCATGAGGGCTCTCCGATAAGCAGCTCGGAAACCACGTATAGTCCTCACCATGCCGTTCTCTCGCGGTACCTGTTCCAAATACTAGGACAGTTAACAAAATAACGTTTATATAAAAAATAAATACATATACGAAATAAACATACCGACTCAACCGTCTCAGGAATATACGGTATGTCCTCCTCCTCCTCCGTTGTTGGGAGAATCTCGCGAATTACCGATCCAAAAGCATCAGTATACGTGACCTCCGCCGTAGGAGGCACCCAACCACCCAGCTCGACTCTATGAAAACACAATAAGAGAATCAAGGTTCCGAAAATAAAAGAAAAATATAAAAACATATGGTAAAATACTAACCGGAAAAAAAAGCTAGGAAAGGAGTTAGCCTGGATGCGATGAAAGCCTGGTAAGATACATCCGGCCCCACCTACTCCGCTGGATAACCAAGGATCGCCTGAGAACGATGCTCGGTAGACAGCAAGTCCGGACGCAACATCCGGATTGGAGGATCCGCAGGAATCATAGGCTCCTCGGATGCACACTGCTAGAGAATACGCTCCCCTAAACACCAAGCGTCTGTCCTCTAGAGGATTGGAAGTCCCTGATAAAGGGCCCGGAAACGGCAACGAATCATGCAAGACCGGACAGCCTCAAGGACTTCGACGATCAAACTCCAAGGATGGAGGTCGATCTATAAACACATCCACATGAAAAGTCATCATATAATAAATAAAAAAAATAATCAAAAGATGCGCCTGGGGGCTAAGAAAGGTAGGTACGAATATCCACAAGCCTATAAATAAGCAAAAATAATAAGAAAAAGAAAATTAAAATGGCGATTACAAGAAAACGGATAAGTACGCACCTCAAGGATACGACCATGCCATGAAAGGGAGATCCGAGGCACCTTAGTAGCTGCCGCGGAATCCATCACCTAGGTCGCCTTGCCTATAGTTGTAAGCATACGTGCATACGACACCTCCGCCCAACTTAAGTTACCTACCTGCCCTAAATCACTAAGGCAGAACAATTTCCCCGATCACTCAAGATAGTGACGGAAAGAATGTGAGAAATATATATCCGAGCCAGTTGCTCAAGTGTACACTGCCTATCAACCTCGTCAGCCGACAACTCAATGGCAAGAACCGAGTACGGACAAGACTGCGCATACATGTGAAGGGCCGCCGCAAGACGATCCCCCACGAGGTCACACAGTCTCTCGTCTTACCCCTTAACGACCTCCATAACCACGGGCTCACCGTCGAAAGGAAAACCGGTAATCATAGAGAAATCGTAAGGGGTAACTGTCATCTCTCCCCATAGAAAGTTAAAAGTGTTGGTGGAATCCCAACAAAACTCCAACAATCCACGAAGGAAAGCTGACGATGCAGGCTGACTCGATAAATCCCGAAGAGCTGCCAGCTGGGAGCTGATCCCCGAATGCTCCACAACCTCCTTTGCCAACACGGACAAACTCTCGAAACAACCTCGTAGATCACTAGAGCCGTATAGGCGCACGCTAGGCTCACTCTAAAAAAGGAAAGGCACAAAAGAGAGTAAAAAAACTTGTTTTAAAGAAAATAAAAAAGACGAGGGCACAAAAGACCCATGATGCCTCGCCAACCCCTGATCGAGACGTGATGGTCTAGGTCCCATTTAGGACCCTCGGGTCTCAGTTGCTGGACCCTCAATAACCACATCCTCCTAGCGACGACAATCAGCTCCGACACGTTGCTCCCGAACCTCCTCTCGAGGACGGGTCACCAACTTTCGAGGGCAGACCGCCTCATTAGGCACAGGATCTCCTAGAACCTCCTCAGCATTAACAAACGGAGGCGAGTCCATGCTATGAATGGAAATAGTTTCTTTATTAGTATATTCTAAACTAAGCTAATATACATGTCTTGGACCCATTTCGCAGCATAACGCCTACCGAAAGGGCAAAACACAAAAATAGAATACCACCTGTAGGGAATATTTCAAGCATTACCCCAAACTTGAATCCCACTGTGATCATACACTTAACCATGGTGGCGTCCAAAGGGAAAGAAGCTAGAGCAAAAGAGTCGCCAACATGTTTTAGGAACTTGTAAACCGTTCACAGGTGAAAGTTACACCCCCTTAACGATCCTTGAGATCGTTAACTCCAATAGATATGGAACCATTACTGCTTTTCGGGGATGAAGGTACAAATCCAACCTAAAAGAGACTGAACCTGCCCTAATAATAGGCCTCTACTTTATTCTTCTCGTATTCATGTGCGCTTTCTAACTAACATGCAATTAATAGGTTAACCCTAAACCTGTTTAACTATGTTGGTTGTATATTAACGCAAAAATAAAACTATTATTTTGAATTAGAATCATATTAACCCTAAACAAGATTATTAATTATCTTATTAAGCGTGATTACAAGTACAAATTCCCTTTAAACATGCATAGAAGGCGTGATCAAACAATAACAATAAGTGTCAAGTAACATAATAATAATCATGATAATAACAATCATAATAATCATAATTAAAATAATCATGTTCATGTTAAAAATAAAGCATAATAATAGCAAGATCCTAGGCATGATACTAACAAGATTAATAACAAACCCTAGCATGTCACTAAACAATAAAGTACAAAGCTTTACCCCTAACTTGATATTAGGAAAGAAAATAGGAAGCATCATCATAATCATACATGATATTAGAAGTTTTAGTTATTACCTTAAACATGATACTAAGAAAAGCATCCTAACATGATACTAGGAAAAGCATCCTAACATGATACTAAGAATCAAAATAACAACCTAAACATGATTTCTATATCAAAATATCAATTAAACAATTAAAGCACTTACTTGGATGCCTCGTACCTCTTTCTAATAACAAAATACACACATTAGTAGTTTCAAGAAAAATAATAATCAAACAATTAAATTAAATAATTGAAATAGATATTTGGGACCAAACCCTCAGAAATATGAAACGTTTAATATCTAGGGCGAAGGCAACTTTGAACTTGGCTAGGTGTGTCTAGTGCTAATGTATGAAGAATTATGTTTGTAAAAGGCTAGGCTAGAAAGAGGGAGAGAGAGCATCAACTTTATCTAAGAGAGAGAGAAGAGAATTAGAGAATTTTGGTTATTAAAAAACGGAGGTCTAGGGATCTATTTTATAAGAAAATAGTCCAAAATTGATAAAAACGAAACAGAGTTCGAAAAGGATTAAACAAGCCTCTGTCGCCAACGACATGACTTTGTTTTTGCGGATTTTGTTTTTTTCATACCTTTTGATCCGGAAATCCAAATAAGTCATATAATATGTCGTTGGAAAGATCATGAAGTCTACTTTAACCCAATTGGAATCAGATTAAAATTTTTTGTAGATAAAAGATATGGCCGAAATAGTTGAAGTGAGTCAGTTTTGGATTGAGTTTCGTGTCTCATTCATATCGTTTATGTTATACCTCATAATTAACATTATGATATATCATTTGAAAGATAATATTAAGATCTATCGAACTATATATGATTTGGATAAATATTATGAGGCACAAAAATAATATCTGAATATATTTCATTTCGTACAAAATAAGGATTCTCAAAAGGAGTAGTTTTATTCGATTTCAAACTCTTTGAAACATAATTATCAAAAAGGATAATTAAGTTCTTTTAGAAACTCATAAAAGCTTCTAATAAATGATAATTAGTTAAGTAATAGGATTAAACCTTTGGACCCACCACGTGATCATTGGGTCGTAGGTAAAATCCGGTTTGGGCCCAATATAGTATTTTGGCCATAACTTTCTCATTATTCATCGAAATTGGGCTTATAATATGTCGTTGAAAAGGTTTTTTCTAGCCCTATCCAACTACAATATTTTTGGACCCATTTTATGGACCAAACTAAACTGGAATGCACGTTTTCATAAATAGGGTAAGAAAAGAAATATTTTTTAAAACCGAAAGAAAAGATATTTTAATAAAAACATCCTCATCACTAGACTTTTCACACTTTCGCTTTTTTGATAACAAATGACATGAAAGGTATTCATCACTGGGTTTGATTTTTGTTTTGGGGAGACATACTTGGGAGTCTACAGAAGCCCCCACTTTGACTGAGTTTTGAGAAACGCAAGTTTCAAAAACAAAAGTCAAAGTAACGATTGGGACGGAGAATGATTAAGAACGTTCTACAATCCTAAGTCATTCTTGTAAATCCGATACCTGCAAACTAGCATTAGTTAAAATAGATAAGAGAGTTAAGAAACGCGTATCTTGCACCGTCTAGCACACGTCTCTGGGGTAACTGATTTTTTGTTACATTTTGTGGTGACGACCTTCCACAAGCTAGGGAATGTCATCTCGCTGTTGTTAATGTTCACTCCTCTTTGAACAAAAGAGCTTGTTTTTTAGGATTGTTCACTCGTCTCTGAACAACAAACCTTGTTGATGAGATGTCCACGCATCTCTAAAAAAGAAGATCTTTAATAGGATATCCACGTGTCTCTAAGCAGGAGAGATTGAAAGACATGTCCATGCGTCTCTAAATAAAGTGCTTTGAATGATATGCTCACGCGTCTCAGAGCAAAAGAGCTTTTTTATTTTTCCACTCGTCTTTGAACAAAGATCTTTGATATGTCCACGCGTCTCTGAACAAAAGAGCTTTGATATGTCCATGTGTCTCTAAACAAAAGAGCTTTGATGATATGTCCACACGTCTCTGAACAAAAGAGCTTTGATGATATGTCCACGGGTCTCTGAACAAAAGAGCTTTGATACTTGAATGTTTGTTGCGATCGTTTAGTTTGCTGCGAACAGGAGCTTTGCTGAATAGTTATATCCTGTAAAAATCAAAAGCTTGCTAAAAGACTTTGCTGGTGCTTTTCTTAGGCTTGACCTAAGGCTTGATGCCTTTTCTTAGGGTAGACCTAAGACTTATTGACTGACTTGAGGTTGACTCTATGTGAATTGACACGTGTGATTGTATTGTGGATGTGCTTGACTCAAAATGCGAAAATTCAAAAATTCAAAAATTTTCCGTTATTTTTTTGTGGAGGGTACCGACTTTCTCCCAAAAGAGGACGCGAAAAAAGAATTGAAGTGTTTGATGGTGTATGTTGAATGAGCTTAATCTGTTAACGTTGTCTTTCATAGTACAAGGATTATAACATCTTATAATATCTTAGTTGACTCGATAATGAAAGTGTTTAGGAACTTCATACTTTGTGATGCAATGATGATTGATCTTGATATGACAAGGCATGCTTCAGCGTTTTGTTATGATATTATGACAAAAGGGTTCCTAAGGAAGTATATTTGGTCACGTATCTATGATGTGTGTGATAGTGACACTAAAGTTAGGCTACAAGGGTTTAGCTAAATGTGTGGAAAAATATATTGAAAAGAGTCAAATGGTGGTGACTGTTAGGCTGGGTAGGCTAATAATGTAAGGATCAAGCCCCCAAGTCTAGCTCTAAGTGAATAAGGATGAGCATAGGAGATCCCCTTGATATGATCAATTATGAACGTAAATATGAATGCATTTTTATTACGGCCGCACCTCGATGTGAGGTTGCCTACATGCCCGTTAGGAATTAGGCCGAACGCAGCTCTAGCCGAACCTCACACAAGTGTGTGTATACCTCAAAAAGGTCTTTTGAAGGGTTGTAATGTGGTTAGGATAAAGGTTGAAGAAAAAAGGGATAGAGGCTCAAGACCCTTGATAAGCCCCCAAGGTGTGCATCCTTGCTTTTGAATCTTTATATTTTTATGCTTGAGGCTTTTAACTCTTTTTTAGTTTTTGCATTTATTTTATTTATATAAGTGTGGGCAATCCCAATCATGTGGTCTATCACTCAATTGCCATTCATGTTTCTCAGGCACGGTACCGAGCACTCGATAAGAAACGCAATATGAGACGTGTTCATATCAAAGACATGTTCATATCAATGACATTGGAACCTTTGCCCTTTTATACACTTTTATTATTTTTTATTTTATTCTTTTCAGATTACTCAAGCTTTTGTATTTTGAAATTGCATAAATTACACACCGTCCCTTCCAAAGGTTAGGTAGATGTGGATTGAAAAATGAAAGGTCTATCGTTAGACGAAGCTCAAAGTGGTTTATCAAAAAAGTGATTACATATTTGAAGGGTGAGAGGTATGATATGGCTACAAAGGGTGCCTCCAATCATTGGTATACCTTGTTCTTAATTCGGAGATGTTTTTTTTTTAATTCAATGCAATGATCATATGAAAGAAAATAAATGCTCATTTTTATTAATAGATATAAAAAGAAAAACCTAAAAAATAAGATCTAAGGAAAATAAAAGGTGCCTAGGCTAGACTTATCGGGGAAAGGAAATTGAAAAAAAGAAAAAGAAAAAGAGGTGACGAAATCTTGTCGTTGAAGCTTGCCTCGTGTCTTATGCTTTATCATCACCCGGACTTCTTGCCGTTTAGAGGTAAGGGAAGCTTGCTATTGTCAATTAGATATTGGTTGACTTCTTTTAGCTTCCAATATCTCTCAGTAGTATGACCCCCACCTTGATGGTATTTGCAATGTGCATCTGGATTCCAACTAGGTAACCTCTACTTAGGTGAAGGATCTTGAATAGGTTTCAATGGGAGTTATGAGACCTTTAGAATGAAGGCGATCGAATTCTGTGTCATAACTTATGCCAATAAGTGTAAAGGTTCTCTTTTGCTCTCGTTTTTTTTTATGGCAAGGACCTCATCCAAGTTAAACGTGCTAACGTTGTTAGAGTGGGTAGTTTTGGAAGAAGAAGGATTGTCGTTCTTCTTTCCTTTCCAGCCACTATTACTATTGTTACTATTCTTGGCCTTCTTGTTACTTAGAGGAACATGAAGGTGGTTTGAATCAATGAGGTCTTGAATGCGATCCTTGAGGGTAAAACACTTTTCGGTGGTGTGACCATGGCCTCTATGATATTTGCAATAAGAATTTGGATCCCAATCGGGAGATTGTTCCTCAGGTGGTGGGTTTTGATTGGGCCCAAAGGGATGAATGAGACCTTGATCATGAATAGTCAAAAGCTTCATCATAAGTCATTGCTATTGGTGTGTATTTTTCAATGGTCAGTTTTGCCTGTGGCTTAGGAGCATTGAGTTCTTCATTAAATCCTTGGTGAGAATTTATTTTGATAACCATCATCCGATTTTGTAGTCCTTCTTCCACATTTAAAAGCATGACAATGACCTCTTGCAATTTTCGAACGTCTTCATTTAAACATAAAAAATTTTCCCTGGTATTATCTAAGAAAATTCTATCATCCTCCTCAATCATGGCCACTTCATCAATAGAGGTTATATAAGCTATCTCGATCATGGGCTCACCTACAGGTGCGATAAAGAGTGAAGGATCGAAGGATGTTAGATCTTCTGCGATGGCTAGAATCTCGGAAGTTTTATTGTCATCGATCAGGTCTTGAATAGCTTATTTGAGTTGCCAACACTCCCAACACTCCTCAGTGTCGTGACCCTTTCCTTGGTGATACTTGCAGTGTTTATTAGGATCCCACTTAGGTGGCCTGGCTTCTAGAACTGGGTCTTTGATAGGTCCTACGGGCATGACTAGTCCTTTGTGGTGTAACTTCTCGAAAGTTGTTTTATAACTCATACCAAGTGGAGTGAACACTCTTTTCGACCTTTGGATTTGTGGTTTAGAGGTGTTCGTAGCATGTACTTCGTTAATGGGAGATGAAGAAGAAGGATGGTAGTTCTTCTTTCCTCTCGCACTATTATCTTTCAGAAGGTCATCTTCAATGTCAATGCCTATATTATACACAGCCTTGAAAATATTCAAGTTGTGTTGGTATATTAAGTGCTTTGCATATTTTTCTTGAAGGTTCTTGATGAATATCCTTACAGTCTCTTTTTCGGTAAGAACCTTAACCATATTAGCAGAAGTTTCCCTCTATTTGTTGAAGAAATAAGTTAACCCTTCGTTTTCCTTTTGTTTTAACATCTCAAGTTGTCTGTGGTCTGTTTCATCTTGGATGTTGTACTTATATCTTCTATGAAATCGTTCGTTATGAAATCCCAAGAAGAGGTTTTCTCTTTGTCAAGGGAAAAGAACCATTGTTGAAAAACGGTTTCAAGAGATAAAGAAAACAAGGAATGAAAGACTTTCCTATCAATCCCCTTTATGTTCATTATGGTCTCAAATGCCCTTAAGTGGAAGTAAGGATTATTTGTTGGCTAGAAATTAGGGATGTCATTGGCATTGATCTTCTGCGGAAGAAGCTCCTTGTCCACTAAGACCCCTTGTGAGCTAATGCCCTGAATCTATAGTCATTGGATATTTTGCTCAAGCTTTCTTGCATGAGCTTCATTTGTTGTTGTTTCACAGGGTCATTGATTTGGAGGGTTAAAGCCTTCAACACCTCAGTCACGTCTACCATTTTCTTCTTAAGCTCATTGACTTCTTCTTGACTTGCCATTATCTTCTTAGCTTTTCTTTTTCGACCAACTGGTTTATCTAAAAGTTGAACTTGAACGAAGGTGTTGTCCTTGATTAATCGCCCTTCTCTCCATGACCAAGTAATGTGGAAAAGAAATTAGGGATAAGTTTTTTATTATTTATTTTGACTCAAGCTCTATTCAACATAGAAGAGAATGTGGAAGAGAATGGCAATAGATTGGAACCTCCACTCGAATGACGGAAAATGACTCATGCATAAACCTAAGACATGGTCATGGTGACATGGTGACATATACAAAGTGTGTGCTAAGACTAGTGATTGTAGGTGACATGTTAAGACTCGTGTCATGACCATGTTGCTAGACTATGTGACTAGACTCAAGCAAAAACTAAGTTAACCTTCATGTATATGCATTAAACTAGACAGGCTGTGGTATTGTAGTCATAACTTTTGAACCGTTACTTTGATTGGGACGAAATCAACGCCAAATTAAAGACAAAACTCGGGGCTACAGATCCATAGGTTTTACGACTCGTATTTCTTCCTATAACTCCGGCTATGACCAAACCAAGTTGATGCATGTGCAGGATACGGGAATAAAAATCCAGGTTGATTTAAAGGAACTATGACTCGATTTAATGTATATTTTTATTGCTCAAATTAATTAATCAATTAATTAAGAAAAGTACTTTAGTCATTGGTTAGTCTATTAAGACTTATTACAAACACAAGTCAAACAAAATGGTTAGTTTAGTCACATAATAAGTATGCACAAGTAAAAGATGCACAAGTAGTCAAGTAGTCACAACATGATGTAAAGAGTTTGCAACCTAACCATGGCTGTAGTTCTCTAAAGTTCAGGATATGGGTTAGTCCAAGAGGGTCCATGGTTATGAGGACGGATGCACCGCGCGGAAGACTTACCTTTGGAAGGGTTGGCGCGTGTGGATGGGACCCCGCAAGTTAAACTCGCTTCCGTTGTTTGGTAAATTCAACATTCTCGGATGTACCCTTTGTTGCTCAGAGCGTTAAATCGAGTAGATGGAGCATGAATTCCCAAAGGGTTATGTCCATATGTAGAACACATATGGGTTTCAGAAAAGAGAGAAAAAACTCAATCAGGAAGTAGGATCGAGCCAACAGTGCTAGAACTAGTCAAAACAAGAAGGCAGATTTCTGGCTTGGTATTGGAAGAACACGGCGCCAAACAACAGAGTCCGTCGCCAAGCGACAAGGCCATTTTTCAAGTGAAGATCGCTGTTTTCTAGACGCTAGTTCCTACATGCCTCAGCAGCTTTCTGCGTTCTTAGAATTTTCCAGTTTTCGCAGTATTATTTCGATTCTAGTTGTGAAAGATATTTCTCAAATTTCCTACTTGTAAAAATCTTATGTTTTTTACTCATTACGGATGGTCTTTTCAATGAGAACCTTTTTTATGCATATGACAATAATGTTAATCAAAATTACGCACATGAAATAGTTAGAACTTTTCGAGTCTCATCCACTCATTTTAAATAATTGCAAAAATAAATTTCAGGAATTAAAATAGAAATCCTCCCCAACGGAGTCGCCAAAACCTGTAGGGAATATTTCAAGCATTACCCCAAACTTGAACCCCACTATGATCATAGCCTTAAGCATGGTGGCATCCAAAGGGAAAGAAGCTAGAGCAAAAGAGTCGCCGACAAGTTTTAGGTACTTATAAACCGTTCACAGGTTGAAGGTTACACCCCTTAACGATCCATGAGATCGTTAACTCCAATAGGTCTGGAACCATGACTAGTGTTCGGGGAAAAAGGTACAAATCCAACCTAAAAGAGACTGAACCTGCCCTAATAAAAGGCCTCTACTTTATTCTTCTCGTATTCATGTGCGCTTTCTGACTAACATGCAATCAATAGGATAACACTAAACATGTTTAACTATGTTAGTTGAATATTAATGCACAAATAAAACTATTATTGGCGATCACTTGAAGTATAATCATATTAACCCTAAACAAGATTATTAATTATCTTATTAAGCGTGATTACAAGTACAAATTCCCTTTAAACATGCATAAAAGGCATGATCAAGCAATAACAATAAGTATCAAGCAACATAAAAATAATCATGATAATAACAATCATAATGATCATAATTAAAATAATCTTGTTCATGTTAAAAATAAAGCATAATAATAGCAAGATCCTAGGCATGATAATAACAAGATTAATAACAAACCCTAGCATGTCACTAAACAATAAAGTACAAAGCTTAGCCCTAACATGATACTAACATGATATTAGGAAAGAAAATAGGAAGCATTATCATAATCATACATGATATTAGAAGTTTTAGTTATTACCCTAAACATGATACTAAGAAAAGCATCCTAACATGATACTAAGAAAAGCATCCTAACATGATACTAGGAATCAAAATAACAACCTAAACATGATTTCCATATCAAAATATCAATTGAACAATTAAAGCACTTACTTGGATGCGTCGTACCTCTTTCTAATAACATAAAACACACGTTAGTAACTTCAAGAAAAATAATAATCAAACAATTAAATTAAATAATTGAAATAGAGATTTGGGACCAAACCCTCAGAAATATTAAGCCTGTCACGTCTAGGGCAAAGGCAACTTCGAACTTGGCTAGGTGTGTCTAGTGCTAATGTATGAGGATTTGTGTTTGTAAAACGCTAGGCTAGAAAGAGGGAGAGAGAGAATAAGTTTTAGCTTAGAGGGAGAGAAGAGAATTAGAGAATTCTACTTATTAAAAAATGGAGGTCCAGGGACCCTATTTATAAGAAAATAGTCCGGAATTGATAGAAACGAATTAGAGTTCGAAAAGGATTAAACACACCTCAGGCGACAAACCTGTCGTTTGGCGATGCAAGAAAGTTTTTATGGATTTTGTATTTATCATATCTTTTTATCTAGAATTCCAAATAAGTCATATATATGTCGTTCGAAAGCTCTTGAAGTCTACTTTCCAACCTAGTTGGAATCAGATTAAAATCTTCTGTAGATAAAAGATATGGCCGAAATAGTGGAAGGGTGTCTGTTTTGGATAGAGTTTTGTATCTCATTCATATCCTTTTCGTTATAGCTCGGAATTAACATTATAATATATCATTGGAAAGATAATTTTAAGATCTATCTAACCATATAAGATTTGGATAAAGATTATGAGGCACAAAAATAATATCTGAATATATTTCATTTCATACAAAACAAGGATTCTCAAAAGGAGTAGTTTTATTCCATTTCAAACTCTTTGAAACATTATTATCAAAAAGGATAATTAAGATCTTTTAGAAACACATAAACGCTTCTAACAAAAAACCTAATTAGTTTATGAATATTATTAAACCTTTGGACACTCCACATGATCATTGGGTCGTATGTAAAACCTGGTTTAGGCCCAGTTTAGTATTTTGGCCATTAATTTCTCATTATTCTTCTAAATTGGGCTTATAATATGTTGTTAAAAAGGTTTTTTCAATCCCCATCCAACTACACTATCATTGGACCCATATCATGGACCAAACTAAACTGGAATGCACGTTTTTCATAAATAGGGTAAGAAAAGAAATATTTTCAAAAACAAAAAGAAAAGATATTTTAATAAAAACATCCTCATCACTAGACTTTTCACAATTTCGCTTTTCTAGATAAAAAATGACATGAAAGGTATTTATCACTGGGTTTGGTTTTAGGGAGACACATTTGGGTGTCTACACCACCCATGCTAGGGGGATACGATACCTGCTGTTAAACTAAGTAATGGGGGCTTCAAACACCGATAAAAGACATCCTATACAAGTTTCAACTAAGCATTCAAGGGATTATATTTGATAATCTCAAATAATCAACTATGCCTAGGCGAATAATAGTAACAATGGTGCAATTATCGTCTACCAAACAATCTTGAAGTTCAAACATGGCAAAAATAAGCTAAGTATACACTTCACGCCAATTTTCGGATTCAAAATTCTCAAAACATTGTTTATGAAAATATAACTAGTTTTAATACTATAATTACTTCATAATTAATAAGTATAGTCAAAATGATCAAGCAAAATAACAAGAAACAAACGAAATTTGACGGAAAGTGCAAAAAACGTACTGAAACGAAGAAATGCTAATACAAGGCTCAATACTCAGCCGTGTTTCATGAAATTTGTTGCAAAACACTCCTTAAACATAGCATAATAACATGGAACCAAAAATTTCAAGAATAATAGTCCGAATAAAAAACCCCTAAATTCGATAATTGGGGTTTAATGATTCGAAAAGGTCAAAATTCCGCCAAAACGAACAAATTTAAATAAAAAACTTACATTGGATTATGGCAAATGTGAATTAAGGGTGAGATATGCTTCCTTTGGCCTTGAAAATCACAAAAAACTTAGCTTTTTAGAGAGAGAAAGGGACGAAAATGGCGAAGGAAGAAGAAGAAGAAAGAAAAATGAAAATCACGCTCAGTGATTTCTTTTTGCTGACTTAAATGTCGCGCGCAACTAATTAAGTTGCACGTGACCGACTAGCGCAACTCAGAATGATGCGCGCGCCTGACCAGCGCGACTGACAGACAAAAATTGTAATCACCCCATCGAAAATAATACCTAAATCCACTAACTATGTAGATAGGGAAGAAGGGTCTAACCACAGGGAAACGAGTTAATTTATTCCTAATTAATCAATATAATCTAAATTATCAAATAACGAAACTGTTGTTGTAAAAAGAAACTATACTACAGAGATCAAGTTTAAGGAGAAAATTAATAATAAGGAAGCCTAGGGTCACAGGTTCACCAATAAGTAATAATCCGGGATAAAACAAATCAACAAATAATTAACATTGCACATATAACATGATTAACAGGATCTCGCAATTTATTAATCAACAAAGACTTAACAGGGTCTCGCAATTTACTAAGTCTAAGTTCCTATTGAAAATAACCTTTAATATCAAATTAACATCTGCTCGATTCATCAATTCAGTATTGCTATACTTTTACAATCAAATCACATCTGCTCGATTCATAATCTAATTGTAAAGAATTAACACAATTCAATAAAAAATTATCATGTAATGTCAATAATTAATGATAATAAATTAGCCCGTCATATTAATTACGGATTCCCCAAAACCTCAGAATAAATTACTCACACATAATTAAATCTAAACTAAATAAAGAAATAAAAGGAGATGTGATGAAATAAAGAAATAGAAATACTGAAATTAATAAAGAGGAAAATTTTACCAAAGTTATCGTAAACAAGGAGTTGAATCAAGAACAAAGTATGGAGTTTGTAGAGAGAGAGAGAAATAAACTAAGTAGAGAGAGAAAGTCTAAGAAGAGAGTTAAAGAAAATTAAAACTACTCAATCGTACTTATACAAAAATCTCTAATTATTCCTAATTAGAAACTAAGTAATCGTCCAAGAAGCCTCCCCAGAAACAAGAGCCCGATCGGGCGCGCCTTTTTCTTCGCAGCATGCTTCTGACGGCCGCGCCCGATCGAGCTAATGCTTGCCCGATCGGGCCGGCCTAAATTGGAACCTTGGAGTTCGATAAGGCTATTTCTTAACCCATCTTCGGATTTCCACTTAGGGGCTTTAACCATTCGGCCCAATGCTCGTATTTCACATGTCAAGGTCCTCCAATGTCCGTAGTTGCTCCATAAAATCCCGGGAAAATGCTCCAAAAGCGTACTTCCCTACAAAACTCAACCAAAACTACAAAAACACTAGAAAACACCAATTAGAAATAAAAGTGGCTCTAACGAGCAAACAATACTACTAATTGTGACCATGGGACGGGGGTAAAATACCATATAAAATAGACATATCAAACTCCACCATGCCGAACCTTTGCTTGTCCCTATGCAAAGAGCTCATCAATAAATACATAAAACATGTCTCACCCTAAATAATCAAAATCAAGAACAAACAGTTCAAGGCAAATATAATAAACATGCTTCAACGTCAATCAACCTCATTCATCTAATCACTCATCCTCCCCAACAATTGTCAAGTAGAGAAAACTACATGAACATATAGAATTCAAGACTAGTGCTCACACACTCAACTCTCATTTATGTGGCGAGTAAAAGATGTACTCGATTGCTCTCCATCCCAACCCCTTTGATGTGAACAATGCCCTCCCAACTCACACTCTCGTGTGTTTCAAAAGACATGCACTCAACCACTAGTCGACTCGAAATATGTCCAATCATAACTTGCTTTGATAAGAAACACTTTCACATTTACACAATTCTATGCACAAGGTCGGAAGGTCTTTAAAGCTTGTAATGTAATGCTAGGGTAAAGGGTAGGAAATATTTAGGAAAATGTGGGAGAAAAGCCATACTAAAAGGGATCCAAATCCTAATAAAACCAAGGTCAAAAATAAATAATGACCAATCATCTCCAACATACTTAACTCCAACAAAAGTTCACCAAATATACACCAAACATAACAAACAATCCCAACACTTATAATATAGTTCACAAAAGTATAATAATATAGAACTTGAGTGAATAAACAAACTTTATTTTCCAAACTCTAATTTTTATTAAAACTTACTTTTTTTCTTTCTTTCAATCAACATTCACTTAGAACACTTGAACATTAAACTTTTTTTTTTTTCTCTTTTTTCTATTGAAGTTCACTTGTTTTCACTTTTTTTTTTACTTCTTTTTTTTTTTTTCATAACATCATACTTTATTCTTTCTCAAGAAGATTAAACAATCAAGCTCATAAAAAATAAACTACGTTCAAGAAGAAAATAACTTCTCAAAACCAACCCAAATTATGAAAATAATAAGCACACTACAAACTCCCTCACCTCACTCACTAATAGCTCCCCCAATCCAAGGTTGGGACTAGTAACCAATGGGGAAAAATAGGCTTGTAATGTGACTAATAAACAACAAAAAGGTCAAGGAAACAATATGGATTACAAGAAGGGAACAAATGTATCTAAATTATCTGAAGGCTACCTAAAAGAATGAACGCCTTCGTCCTCCTCAATTTGCATAATAATGAGTCATACAAACATTACTCATAGTTGCAAACCAATACTCAAATTCATTGACATACCAGGAACTATCACACAATTCCTAACCCAATAAACTACTCAAGCACTATATTCACAAGTAGTTGGGCAAAATTGATGCATGTCTAGGCATCCGAGCAATCAAACTTCAAATCATGATCAACAAATCCACAATGCTCATCATCATATACCAAGAATCAAAACAATATTTTTTCAAGTATGGGTTACAAGGAAGTATGATTTACAATTCATTGGAACGTATTTTTGTATTTTTTTTATTAAATTTTTTTTTTATTTTTTCGTATAGGAAAGAAATAAAACTACACTAGAAAGCAAATAAATCTATACTAGAAAGCATTAAATACAGAAGAAAGAGAGAGAGTTACCATATGTACAAGATCATCTCCCCCAAGCCAAATCAAGCAATGTCCTCATTGACTTGGGAGTGTAGCTAGGAGTAGCTACTCCTCATCATCATCCTTATCCATCCTAGAATAGCCACCTCCATGGAAAGAACCTCCAGTGAATACAAAAGTCGGGGCTAATACCCTGAAGATCATCAATACTGTACCCAATTTCTCTTTTGTGGGTTCGAAGAACCTCTAGAAGTTGGGAAGTTTGTGGGTCATTAAGTGCAGTATTGATGATCACAGGGTATAGTTCCTGCTCATCAAGAAAAACATATTTTAAATGAGAAGGGAGAGGTTTTAGTTCAGGTTTCTTAACCTCTGTAGGTTTTGATTCCAGAACTAATTTCACTACCTTCATGGTCTCTTTGGGATCTAGCTCTTCTAGTGAAAGAGCTTTTTCAATTACATCCACCTCATTACCCTAGACGCTTGCATTATCTGCAGATATATCTCCACCATGCAATGTCAATAATCAATGATAATAAATTAGCCCTTCATATTAATTACGGATTCCCAAAACCCTAGAATTAAACTATTCACACATAATTAAATATAAACTCAATAAAGCAATTAAAGGAGACATGATGAATTAAAGAAATTGAAATACTGAAATTAATAAAGAGGAAAATGTTTCCAAAGTTATCGTAAACAAGGAGTTGAATCAAGAACCAAGTATGGAGTTTGTAGAGAGAGGGTAATTAGAGAGAGAAAGTCTAAGAAGAGAGGTAAAGCAAATTAAAACTACTCAATCGTACTTATATAAAAATCTCTAATTATTCCCAATTAAAAACTAAGTAATCTTCGAAGAAGCGTCCCCAGAAACACGCGCCCGATCGGGCGAAGGGCCGCCTGATCGGGCGCACCTTTTTCTTCGCAGCATGCTTCTAACAGCCGCGCTCGATCGAGCCAATGCTTGCCCGATCGGGCCCGGCCTAAATTGGAACCTTGGATTTTGATTGGGCTATTTCTTAACCCATCTTTGGATTTTAACTTAAGGGCTCTAACCATTCGGCCTAATGCTCGTATTTCACATGTCGAGCTCCTCCAATGTCTGTAGTTGCTCCATAAAATCTTGGGAAAATGCTCCGAAAGCGTACTTCCCTACAAAACTCAACCAAAACTACGAAAACACTAGAAAACACCAATTAGTAATAAAAGTGGCTCTAACCAGCCAAAAACAATACTAATTGTGACCATACGACGGGGGTAAAATACCATATAAAATAGACATATCAGCGACCCACTGAGTTGCGTGTGTAAACTAGTCACAAAAATGACCGGAATGCAGATTTTGATCCGTTTGATTATTTTCCAACGGTTTTAGCTCGTTATTAGACGTAATGACACACAAATTATCAGTCTTTTTTTTTACTTGCTTCGCATTTTGTAATTTGTTTTCTTCTTTGATAGATTTTTGCATTATTTTGCATGCACACCATGCTTTGTGCCTTCCCTAAGCATACGTTTTGAACGTTTTTCGTAAAAGTGTCTTAAGACGTTCCATAGTGGTGCTTTACGTAAAAGCTCCCATAGACAGGTTTGTCATTTTACTGTACTTACGTTATAAATGTCCGACTTTTCTTCTTTTTTCACGTCCACAACAAAATGGAAGGCGTCATCAGCGTAAAAATGCAAGGCGTATCATACAACGTAAAATTGTATGGCGTAGGTGACGAGAGGAAAACTAGGTCGTTCTCTAATCTTCCCTCGGTCAAACTTATTTATAAACACTTAACAAACCTAAATACGAGTATAGAGGCAAGTCAAAGGTTGAACCTAATGGAACGGTAATGTTCAAATGTTTTCGATTTGGGTGCCTAAGCTAGGTCGAAGACGAAGGTAAGAGAGAATAATAACAAGTAACAAAACAGGTAACAAAGGAAATAAAACACTAGGAACGGGGATAAACAAGTAATCTTGTCAATTGCAACAACTTGGAAAGATCATGCCAATCAAAGGTTGTGAAGACTAATGATAAGAGAAATCAATTTGAATCAAGAGCTATTTCTTAATTGTTAAGCTAGGGTTCACCATAAATAACAAACTAAGAGAATCACAATCAAAACCAATCGATAATTGTGATTCCTAAATCAATTGTTCGTGTCATTAGCAATTACAATGAAATCTAGCATAATTCTCAAGGCCTAATTGAATTACACACATGTAAACCTTCACTAATCATTTTAATCTCAAAGATCAATCAACACAATTCCCAAACTAATCCCAATTAATCAATCATACAAGTTTCACCCAATTCCTAGCCAAATAACTACTCAAATATCATCTTCTATCAACAAATAACTAAAGAAATAAAGAATTCACAATATATCAAGAACAAGTACACTAATCAAGCATCAAACATCAAAATCAATTCAAACAACACATGAAATTGAATAAAGCAATAAAGAGGAGAGAGAATAAGAAATCCTCATTGATTGATAATGGAGATCTTCAATACAATTGTCATCTTGAACCTTCAAACTCTTAAATAACCATTAAAATTCCTCACTTTCTCTCTCTAAAATCTACTCCTATTACTAACCCTAGATCTAAAGAGAGAAGCTCTCAACTAAGCTAAGAAATATGTGGTCTAATTCTAATTCTAATTGTTTTTCTCTCTAACACAAAAATGGGTATTTATAATTACAAGGTTAAGAAAAAATAAAAGAGAAAAGAAAAAAGAAAGAAAAAGAAAATAAAATAAATGAAAATAAAATAAATAAGAAAAAGAAAGTAAAATGAAAATAAGAAAACAAAAGGAAAATAATAATAAAAAAAAAGAATCGAAAATAAGAAATCAGTGGATTTCAATTTTTGGTGCTCTTAATTAGGAAATAATCCCATGCTTCTCACATCCTCTATCACGCACCATCAAAGCTGCTCATCACCATCAGCTATAATTGATCAACGACCAATTTACACCCAGCTTGTGCGCAAGCAACAATGGTTTTGACAACCCTCATGATGAGCGCACATATGGGTCTTCAATTGGAGTTTAATGTTGTTGTTGCTGCTTTCGAATATCTGATGTTGGAGGCTAATCGGTGGTGAATTAGTTGAAGGCGCCAGTTGCGGTTTAAAGGTGGTCCAAAGGTGGTGTTTGTTATGGCTGGTAGTGGCTGGAAGGTGGTGCGAATAGGGTGATTATTGCGGGCGGTGCTTGGAGGTGAAAAGTGTGTTAAATGCGGGGGCAGAGGAAATGTGTGAGTGAGAATTGGCTGGAACAGGGCACGACTTCCACGCCCGCGGTAAGCCCGCAGCCAGACCTCGGGGGCTTACTGCCTGATTTTTGGCTGCTTTGGTGTACGCGATCCCGTGCCCGCGGATGCAGACCCCGTGTCCGCGGCTGGGCTGCTTGGTGATTCCTTCTTGGGCTACTTGCTCAATTGTTTCCCTGATTGGGACCCGAAACTTCAAACATTACTTTAGATTAATACACATACCTCGATCCAAACCACACCTACATACAAGCAAACCCGAGAGGAAAAATCAAGACAAAATAAAATAAAATAAATAAAATAGAAATAAGTTCTCACCAACAATAGACAAAGATTTGATGGTCCAACAATGGACAAAATAAAATAAAATAAATAAAATAGAATTTTGTCTCTAATAATAACAATGGACAAAGATTTGATGGTCCAAGGAATTTTGGGAATAGGAATTCTCACCAACAAGGTAGCTTTGATAACTACAACAATGGTGGATATAGGAACCAAGGAAATCAAGGTTTCCGAGGTAACTATAAAAACAAAGGTTATAGTAATCAAAACCAAAGCCAAGGGTATGGAAATCAAGGCCAATCTCATTGTTTTTGTGGCCAACACCAAAATTTTGGTAACAATCAAGGTTGAGGTAATTGGAACAATCAAAATAGGGGAAATTTTCAAAACAACAACCAAAGGGGACCCCCACCTGAATTTGCTCCAAGACCTCAAGGCAATGGTGATAATTCTTATGCTCAACCCCCATCTTCCAAGACTACCATAAAGGAGATCATTGAGAACCAAACCAAGATTTTAAACACCTACATGTCGGTGAGTGATAAGAAGTTCAATGAGATGATGACACACAACAACATGCTTGAAACCCAAATCACTCAACTAGCCAACACTTTGAATGATTGTGCTATCCCTTCTTCACTACCCTCTCAAGGAGTTGATCCTAATAAACTCGTTTATTCTATCACCACAAGGAGTGGAAAAGTGCTTGAAGAGAGAGTTTCTAGGAATAGTGAGGAGGATGAGAATAAGAGTGATTGTGATTCAAGTAAGGAAAATGAGAAAGATGTGTCAAAGAGTGCGAGCAAAGAGGAAGTCCATGAGAAAAATAAGAGTGTTTAGAGGGTGCAAGAGGAAGTGAGAAAACTCGACCTTCCATATCCCCAAAAGTTTATGAGGAACAAGTTAGATGAACAATTTGGGAGATTCCTTGACATGTTGAAGGAGGTCTATCTTTCTATCCCTCTCAGTGAAGCTATGACCCAAATGCCTAGATATTCCATATTCCTTAAGGATATTTTTAGTGGCAAGAGAGAGTGCAATGAGATAGATTCGGTAGTGCTTGTTGAGTGTTGTAGTGCATTGATTCACAACGACCTACCAAAGAAGATAAAAGATCCGGGCAATTTCTCTATTCCTTGCAAAATCAAGAGTAAATTATTTGAAAATGCTTTGTGTGACTTATGTGCTAATGTTAGCATTATTCCTTACTTGTTGTTCAAGAAGCTTACACTAGGAGAACTTCTTCCTACAAACATGACCTTGCAATTGGCCGATATATCTATTAAGTTCCAAAAAGGAAGAGTTGAAGAAGTTCCCCTTAGGATAGGTGGTTTCACAATTCCCGTAGATTTTATTGTGTTAGAATTTGAAGAGGATGACCACATTCCTATTATTCTAGGGAGACCATTCTTAGCTACTTTGGGTGCTCTAATAGATGTTAAAGGAGGCCGTATCACTTTGAGAGTTGGTAATGAAAAAGAAAGTTTTAAGCTAAAACCGATGCATGAATCCTTGTCTTTTGTAAAAGGAGTCATGAATGATAATTTTCTTCGTTCATTGGATAGTGTGTGTATGATTAATTCTTCAACTAACGGTGTTCATGAGATTTTTGATGATGTGCTTGTGAAGTTTGATGGCATGAAAGTTAGTGAAGAAGAAAAGCTTTCAAAGGCCAAGGACGAAGAGAATATTGATATTCCACATTGGTTTGAGCTTTGTCCTCAAGAGGAGGAAGATGGTTCCAAGGAAGTGGATGGTGTTAACCTGTCTACAAGAAGGAACAAGGCCAAGAAGAAGGCAAGGGCTTCTAGGAAGAAGCGAATGAGATTGATGTTGAAGAATGAGAAGGTTGTTTTTGAAGTTCAAGCAAATGAGGTTTCATCAAGCAACAACGAGGAGTTGCTACAAATTGAAGAGAATTTTGTACTTTCTGCCACTTTGAGTAAGGTGGTGTCCTTTGACCCTCCATGATTTGAAGGAAGGGTCGAGCTTAGGACCATAAGAAAGCGCTTCCCGGGAGGCAACCCGGAGATTTCTAACCTTTTTCTTTTAATTTCTATTTTCTTAATGTTCTTTCCTTTATTTTCTTTTCTTTCACTTGTTTTTCTTTTGGAATTATATGGTAAATTCATGGAAATGGATTAATTAAATTGAGCACGAGCAATGGATAGGTGTTTTGCGGTTTTTGATGTGATGTATGTTTGATTTTATCATATTTTGAGGTAACAAGGGTATGAAATATTAGTGAGGTAAGATAGGGAAATTGTGCTAAAATTTGAAGAAAATTTGAATTTGGTGAGTTCATTAGGGTGCTATCAAAATTTTAGAGATGTTGAACCCACATTCTTCATGTTTAGAAACTTATCATTATGATGGGTTCAAAAATCCCGAGATGATATTGAACAATAAGCCCACAAATGAACACACCAAAGAAGCAAAAAGCCGAGTTGCTCTTTATGGCGCTGGCGCTCCAGGGGAAGGCGTGGCCGCGCGCGACACGAGCGCAGGCGCATAGCCCAGCCGCGCGGGCGCGCACCCCTGTAGCCGTGCCTTTACCTTCTTTTTTCCCCTTTATTTTCCTCATTTCTCCTTCTTCCCTATCATACTCAAACGCATCCCCTCTCATCTCACTCTCAAAACCGCACAAACCCTAACCTCTCTCATAAAATTTTATCACACAATCAACTAATTTTCAATCTAAAATCATTAAATCTTCCCACATTTTCATCCTTTTCAACAAAGAATACACTACTTCCATCCATTTCAACCTTCAATCTCTTTCATCCATTGTTGAAGCAAATTGGGGCTTTTTCATTTTTGAGGGAATTGGTATCCAAAACTTGTTCAATCTTGCATCTTGTATGGTATAAACATCTTCTTTTACTCTTAATTGCATAATTATGTCATATAGTTGCAAGTATTAGATTGTTTATGGTTGTTAATAGTAGTAGTATGAATTTTTGTGATTTTGAAGATTGATGTTAAATTTTGGTTGATTATATACATTGTTGGTGATTGTTATTGCCTCACATTGTGTTGTTTGATGTTTTTGTAGCTAAATTGGGCATGATTATTGAGAATTGTTGAGGTCGGATTTTTGGTAGTGTGATATTAATATTGTTGAGCATTAGGTATTGGTTTCATTGTGATTGGTGTATGGTTGGAAAGCAATTGTTGATTTGAATTGGTGGTGATTGTGTAAATTTGGGATTGTTTGATTTTGGTAGTGAGTTTTTGAATGACAGTTGGAGGGAACATTTCAAGCATTACCCCAAACTTGGACCCCACTGTGATCATACACTAAATCATGGTGGCGTCCAAAGGGAAGGAAGATAGAGCAAAAGAGTCTCCAACAAGTTTTACGAACTTGTAAACCGTTCACAGGGTGAAGGTTACACCCCTTAACGATCAAGGAGATTGTTAACTCCAATAGGTGATATGAAATAACCAACAAAACCCAAGAAAAAGGGAGGAGAAATCAAATAACTACAAGTTCAAACCAACAAAACAAGATAAACCTATCTCAACAATCACCAAGATATATGAAATAGGGATCTTAATCAAAGCTAACACCAAGTAAAGCTAGGATTAAGGTGTAACCAAAAAGATTACAAGGGAGCAATCACAAAGAAAGCAAGATAATCACAAAGATTATGGTAAAGAGAGAAATTAAAGTCTCTTTGATTACAAAATCAAGCAAAGTTCAAGATTAATTGAGATACAAAACGTCTTAAAACAACTTAAATAGTTCACACAAAATGACAAGAAAACGGGAAAAGGTTCGGCCAAACTCTGGGTAAGTTCGGTCGAACATGGGGGTAGGTTCGGCTGAACTCTGGGTAAGTTCGGTCAAACTGTCCTGCTCCTGATTCGGTCGAACCTTAGTAGTTCGACCGCTGCTGCAAAACTGAGAAAATCAGGTTGGAAACTGACAAAATGGTTCGGTCGGACTTCCTAGGTTCGGTCGAACCTCTTTAATTATTCTTGTCTTCTTCAAGTGTGATGATGGTTAGTCCCGAAAGGTGACCCCAAGGAGCTTGGCCCGACTTCGTGTCACGACACGTGGCAAGTCTTCCACTTCTTCCACTAAGTTGCATGCACCCGCGTCAAACCCCTCCTCTTCAAAAGGAATTGCCCTTAATTCCGGTTCATCATCACAAATATTATCTTCAAAAAGAAAAGGAGCAAGATCACCAACATTAATGGTAGCATGAGCACCAAAGTCTCCCGGTAGTTTGAGCTTGTAAGCATTAGGTCCAACTCTTTGTACAACTTCAAAGGGGCCTTCGGATCTTGGCATGAGCTTGTTCTTTCTCTTAGCCGGGAATCATTCCTTCCAAAGGCGGAGCCACACAAGATCACCTACATGGAATTCCCTTGGCTTCTTGAATTTGTTTGCTCTTGCCTTATAACTCTCATTTGCCTTCTCAATTCTCTTCTTGACATCTTCATGAAGCTTTTTCATCGTTTCCACTCTATCTTTTTCCTCAAAGCTCAACTCCTCTTGAGGGATACTAGGCAACAAGTCAAGTGGTAGGCGGGGATTGAAGCCATACACTACTTCAAATGGTGTCTTCCCGGTAGCTATGCAATGAGAGCGGTTGTAAGCAAATTCAACTTGAGGTAGCTTAAGATCCCAATATTTCATGTGTTGGCTAATGATAGCTCGGAGAACGGTGGACATGGTACGGTTAGTCACCTCGGTTTGGCCATCAGTTTGAGGGTTACTAAAGGTACTAGACAAGAGCTTGGTTCCCACAAACTTCCACAAAGTCTTACAAAAGTAGCTCAAGAACTTTGGATCACGGTCCGACACAATACTTTTTTGAATGCCATGAAGCTTCACCACTTCTCTAAAGAACAAGGTAGCCACATGAGAAGCGGCATCGGTCTTGTGGTAAGGAAGAAGTGAGCCATCTTGCTAAAACGATCAACCACAACAAGCACGGAATCATTTTGCCTTTGAGTGCGAGGGAGAGCAACCACAAAATCAATACTAAAATCATCCCAAGGGTGACTAGGGACCGAAAAAGGAGAGTAGAGTCCTTCACGGTATTGACTCTTTGCCTTGTGACAATCCCAACAACGAGCTATGACATCTTGCACATCACCAAACATCTTGGGCCAATAAAAGTGCTCTCGAAGAATTTCATATGTTTTTGCAACCCCAAAGTGTTCGGCTAGTCCTCCTTGATGAGTTTCCTAAACAAGCAACTGTCGATGAGAGCATTTCGGAACACAAAGCTTGTTTCCCTTGAAAAGGAAACCCTCTTGCACCATGAAAGAGCCATCGACCCCTTCCTCACACTTCTTCATCAACCCACCAAAATCCTCATCATCGCGATACAACTCTTTTAGCAACTCAAACCATAAAAACTTTGCATCAAGAATAGTGATCATATAATGCCTCATAGAAAGAGCATCGACAACAACATTGCTCTTCCCTTCCTTGTACTTAGAAGAGAAAGTGAATGATTGGAGGAATTCAACCCATTTGGCATGCCTTGGATTCAGTTTATGAGAACCATTGATGTACTTGGGAGATTCATGATCGGAGTGTAGTACAAATGGTCTAGGCCTCAAGAAATGTGACCAATGATCAAGAGCCCTTACAATAGCATAGAACTCCTTGTCATAGGTACTATACCTCATTCTTGCTCCACCAAGATTCTCACTAAAATAGGCAACCGGCCTCCCTCCTTGCACAAGAACCGCTCCAACTCCAACCCCACTAGCATCACATTCAACTTCAAAGGGTTGATCAAAATTCGGAAGAGATAAGATTGGAGCCTCATACAATTTCTTCTTGAGGGTCTCAAAACCCTTTGAGCCGATGGTGTCCACTAAAAAGTACCCTTCTTCATGCATTCGGTCACCGGGACCAAAATAGTGCTAAAATTCTTCACAAACCTTCGATAGAAGGAAGCTAGTCCATGGAAACTCCTAACTTGATTGAGAGTAGTAGGAGTATGCTAATATTGAATGGCCTCCACTTTACTAGGGTCCATTGAGATCCCTACATTTGAAATCACATAGCCAAGAAAAACAATACTATCCACCATAAAAGTTCACTTTTCCAACTTGGCAAAAAGCCGCCTACTTCTCAATATTTCAAATACTTGCCTCAAATGTTTAACATGATCAAGTTCACATTTTCTATAAACAAGTATGTCATCAAAATAAAAAACAACAAATTTACCAATGAAGGGGCGAAGTACCTCATTCATGTGCCTCATGAAAGTGCTAGGAGCATTAGAGAGCCCAAATGGCATGACTAGCCACTCATACAAGCCTTGGTTTGTCTTGAAAGCGGTCTTCCACTCATCTCCTTCACGCATGCGAATTTGATGGTACCCCATCCTCAAGTCAATCTTCGAAAACACCTTGGAACAATATAACTCATCAAGCATAACATCAAGCCGGGGAATAGGGAAGCGATAATTGATGGTAATTTTATTGATGGCCCTACTATCCACACACATCCTCCATGTACCATCCTTTTTAGGAACAAAAAGAGCTGGAACCGAACAAGGGCTAAGGGATTTCCTCACAAATCCTCTTTTAATCAACTCACCAACTTGTCTTTGAAGCTCTCTTGCTTCATCGGAGGTACACCTATAAGCCGGTCTATTAGGAGTTGTGATCCGGGAATAAGAATGATTTGATGCTCAATTCCCCTAATAGGTGGCAAACCGGGGGGGGGGGGAGATCATTGGAAAAAACATCATGGAACTCAACCAATACTTCCTTGACAGGGGGGTTGACGAGTGGAAAACTAGGTCGTTATCTAATCTTCCCTAGGTCAAACTAAATTTATAAACACTTAACAAACCTAAATACGAGTATAGAGGCAAGTCAAGGGTTGAATCCAAAGGAACGGTAATGTTCAAGCACCTTCAATTAAGCGCCTGAGCTAGGTCAAAATTGAAGGTAAGATGTAACAATAACAACTAACGAAACAAGTAACCAAACAAATAAAACACTAGGAACGGGGATCAACAAGTAATCATGTCAATTGCAACAACTTGAGAAGAGCATGTCAATCAAAGGTTGTGAAAAACTAATAATAAGAGCAATCAATTGGAATCATAGAGCTATCTCCTAATTGTTAAGCTAGGGTTCACTATGACTAACAAACTAAGAGAATCACAATAAAAACCAATCGATAATTGCAATTACTAAATCAATTGTTCGTATCATTAGCAATTACAATGCAATCAAGCACAATTCTTGAGGCCTAATCGAATTACACACATGCAAACCTACATTTATCACTTTAATCTCAACAATCAATCAACACAATTTCCAAATTAAACAATCATACAAGTTTCACCCAATAACAAGCCAACAACTACTCTAACATCATCATCTAATCAACAATCAACTAAAGAAATAAAGAATTTACAAAATATAATGAACAAATACACTAAACAAGCATTAAACATCAAAATCAATTAAAACAAACACGAAATTGAATAAAGCAATAAGGTGAGATAGAGTTAAGAATGCTCATTGATAATAGAGAAGATCTTGAACACAATTGTCACCCTTGTATCTTCAATCTCTCAATCACCATTGAAATCCTTCACTTTCTCTCTCTAAAACTACTCCTAATCTAGCCTAATCTAGAGAGAGAAGCTCTCAACCTAAGAGAGAGAAAACTATCCGAAGACTTAGAATTACATGAATGAATAATCATCAAAAACCCCCAAAAACTATCTATAAAAAAAAGGAGAAAAGAAGCTTAAAATCGTAAAAGACCCGGAAGCCCGCGCCCTCGGAGAAATCGGCCGCGCCCGCGGAGGAGAACGGACACCCGAAAGCCGCGCCGGAGGCCAAAATCGGCGCCTGCGGGGACATGGTCCGCGCCCGCGGGGAGCCCGCATCCAGCCCTCGGGGACTTATTGCCTAAAATCAGCAGAAATAGGTTGCGACAGATTTGAAGGGGAAACTTTTGAAGGCTATAACTCACAATCTATGAATTGTATGAAGGCGTGTGACCTATCATTGGAAAGATATTCAAGTCTAGTTTCCCACCCAACATTAATCACCTCAATCCAATTTGTAGAACTAGAGATATGGCCGAAACAATACACAAAGGTCCTTTTTGATACTTTGCAAGCCTTCATTTTCCTTTGTTTCTTGGATTGGCTTGACTTGCGTGCTTGGCTTCCCTAACTTTGCTCCGTTAAATTCCTTGAATGAACTTGAGCTCCCTCCTTGATGATTAAATCCCAGGAATCTCGACACACCTACAAAACAAGTTAAACAAACGGAGAAGTGAGGGAAATAGCCGAGAAATGATAAAATAATAAGAAAATCATTAAAAGCACGCATTTCTCTAAACTAACACGCAAATCAAGCATTATTTCCTAAAATATAAAGAAAACATAGCCTAAAGGTGCCATAAATGGCACGGATCAAATTCCCCCAAGCTAAACTTTTGCTCGTCCTCGAGCAAAAATCCAACCCAAGGGAAAAATGAATACATTATTCAAGCAATGAAAGAATCAAGAAAACTAGAGAAGATGGGAATATACACTAACTAACTTTAGTAGGAATCACAGTCAATTTTAGCAACTAAAGACAAGCCATTTAAACCCCTAGATCGCCCTAGAGGACGAGTGATGCTCTCGTAAAGGTTTCCTAAGAGATTAACCTATAAATCTCATATTAATACAAACAAGGCAAAGCATGAAAAAGAAACCAAAATACAAGAAAAGCAAACAAATGTTCATGAAAGGACTTTTGCAAATGTACAAGCACAAGTGAGTGCAAATCTTTCTAAGCAAGTAAGGGAGTGCACGCTCAAAGATACCTAAGGTTGATTGAAACATAAATATGCTAAGCATAAGAACTATTTATCACACTTCACTTTCATCCCAAACGGTCTTACCGCGTTCCCCCTACTAATCTCATATCTCCCCTTAGTGAGCATCTCATAGATTCCGCGAAGGAACCGGAAAAAGATCAAATTTTTGGTCTACTCGACATCTTGACTTCGCATCCCCTTTCCTTAGGCTATAACCCATGATTCCCTCCACCAATAAATGACTCAACCCCTAGGTCAAAAGGTCTTCTCAAAGGTTGTAACGTAAGGCAAAAAGGGTTAAGGTAGGCTAAAATTTAAAATTTGGTGGTTTTCCTAATTAGGGAAGCAAAGGGTGATCAAACCTCATCACCATAATCAAGTTAGCACCAAACAAAAGCACCAACACCCCCAAGCTTATTCAAAGCTAAGATCACAAACATATACACAAAAAGCGTGAGAACTCTTCCCCCCAAGCATAAATGGAGCATTTTCCTCAATGCTAAAAAAGGGAGAATACTCACATAATTTTTTTTTTTTTTGCATTTTCCACTTTTTTTTTCATTTTTCTTTTTTAGTGCTTTGTCCTCACCTCTTTTAACTTTGGACGGCTTTTTCAACTTTGCACTTGCTTTGTCCTTGCCTTTTTTTTTTTTTTTTACTTTGGACGCCTTTTTCATATATTCACTTGCCATTATTCACAAAATATACACAAAACACGATCTTGCTTTCATTTTGAACCAATAACCAAACTTATATACCACAATCTCCAAAGATGACCATTTGCTTCACAAAAACCCAAAGATGAAAACGAAAATGAAACAAAAGGCTCAAGATCTAAAGATGTGGCATGAAAAGAAAGGAAAAAGGCTCAAAGGGCTAGGAAGTAGGCAAATGTATCCCAAAAACCAAAAGTAAAAAGAAGGACACTATCCTAGAAAAAGGAAAAATACCTCCCCGAAAAGATGCCTTTGTCCTCCCTAGGTGGTTCTGTCTCGGTCTTAGGAATCATACGTTAATATTCTAGATTAGGTTTGCAAAAGTCAAGGATCCACGCCGCTCATACAAGAATATGTTGAAAGCTTGTAAAAGTATGAATCTCACATGGTTGTAGCAAAAACTCACTAAGGTTGTCAAATCGAAGATAGGGAGCAACTACCGAACATGCCACAAACAAGTAAAATCCGGCTTCATGATCCCCCTAGTTCTAGACAACTACCTTAGCATGGCTTATCCTAGAATCAACCAAACGTAATCTCAAACCGTGCACACCACTACCATTTAGGATGAAAAGCATTCAAGTATACAAGTCCAAATGTTATTATGTCTAAAGCAAGAACAAAACAAGACACATTGCAAATTTGCCTTGATAGAAACAAAAATCTTTTTGGAGTTTTCAAAATTAAAGAACATGGAAAAGCATATACAAAGGTGCATGGCATATATAAATCAACATCCCATCAAACATAATATAATACCCTCCCCCAAACTTGAATGAGACATTACACTCAAACATAAATCAAATAATTGATGGGAGGGGAAAACAAGGAGAATTATCCAACAATACCAACACATGTCCAACAAGGCATCAACCATGAGAGAGAGAAAGCAAGGAAAGATATTACCGGACTTAGGTGGGTGTAAATACCCGCAAATGACCCAAATAAATTTTTCAAAACTAATTTCCTCAAGAATTGAACCTTGCCTTCCATATGCTAGCAAAAATAGGAGTCAAACTTCCTTGATTCTTGATCCAAATCGAAGCACCAAAGTATATCAAGTCATGTACCTAGCAAAAGGCACACAAACATTTCCATGAGAGAAAATGTATTCTAAAAAGCAAATGAAAATCTAATCTAAAGCACGGGTTACTTCTCGAGAAAGGCTTGCTTAAGGTCCAAGCTTGACCGCTCTAGTAAAATAATAATTCAACGCACGCAAGAGCTTTTCAAATGCACTACTACACATTTCGTAAGAGAGAAGGTAGGTAAATGACGGGAAGAGTACGTGCAACAAGGATAGTGCACGCAAATGAGAAGAGATATGCCAAGATAAGGAAGAGGAAGAATCAAAAGAAAATTCAACAAAATGTGAAGAAAAAGAAAAAGAAGAAGAAGAAGAAGAAGAAGAAGAAGAAGAAGAAGAAGAAGAAGAAGAAGAAGAAGAAAAAGAAGGCAAACTCTCCTCAAAATATTTTTGGGTGGCAACATCACCCTTTTCCTCAATTGGGGACAAATGAGCTTCATAAAAATCATCATAGACAAGAGGGTCCCCAATAGGCTCATTGACAAAAGAAGGGAGGGAAATAGGAGTGTAGGGAATATGGCTGAAATTGCTTGAAAAAGGGACATGAGAGGAGGGAATATGGGCTATGGTCTCACAAATGAACTCTTCCTCACCACCATGCCTCATATCACCAATAAGAGCATGAAAATCAATCATGGAATCCTCAAAAGAAAAACACTCATGATCATCATCTCCCTCAAACATCCAACTTCCAAGAGGAACTACATAATCCCCTTCTCTATAACCATGAACAACAACTCCCTCAACTTCCTTAAAGCCTAAAATCCGAAAGCCATGCATGAATGGATGCAAATTTATTTCAAACTCATCTCTCTCCCATGAAGCATTCTTAATGAACTCACTCAAAAGGCTTTGGGTTTTCATTTGACACTCAAAGAACACATTGGTTATAACCTCAATTGAGTCCAAATACTCATGAATAGAAGAATCACAATCATGCACTTGAGACTCATCAAGATTGGAAAGAGGGTTATGATTTTCAAAATCAACAATCTCTTCATTTTCAACTCCTTCACCATCATTCAAATGCTCACCAATGGGATCCTCACACTCTCTTGGTTGCTCCAAATCATCATCATCATCCTTAACACACTCATTAAATTGGGATTTTTCACAAACAAGCATCAAGGATGACAATTGGCTTTCTAACTCTTCTCCTCTTCTCTTTTCCTCCTCAATACGCTCCTTATTCTTTTTCATTATCTCTAATTAACCTCTAATAGAATTAAGAATCATCTCCTTACTAGGCCCAAGCTCATTATCAAGCTCAATGCACCTAATTTGAAACTCAAATATATCAACAAGAGATTCAAAAGATGTAGAAGGTTGAGGCTTAACAAGAGAAGAAGAAGTACAACCAAGATTGGAAGAATCAACATTAAGGTCATGAGCATATAAATCACATTGGGGAGTGGGGGCACAATCAAACACACGAGATTCATCATCAAGGGAATGAAGCACATCACAAGAAGGCATGGTAAATAATGAAGAATATTGAAACACACCATTAGCATCAACTTGAGCATGCACTTCATCATCATGAACAAAAGGAGAAATAAAGTTAAAATCATGTATTCTAGGTTCACTTAAGGGATCATGTGACAAATCATGGGAATTCATGCTAATATTATAAGAATCAACACATTGCATATCAATATTAGAATCATGATTACCCCTATCATAAACATCCCTAGTAAACCAAACATAAAAATCCCAAGCATCATCAATTGACAATGGTCTAAATTCACCATTATGCATGCATTCAACTTTATCCCTAGTTTACTCATTCAAACCAAAATAACAAATCTCACAAGCCTTCCAAAGACTACAACAATTATAATTTAAAAATCCCTATAGCCTATTAAAATATTCACAAAAAGGCTCATTTTCAAATTGAGGAAATGATAGATATGCCATTTTTTTCACTAAACAAACAAAAATCAAATAAAAGAAAAGTATACACAAAGACCTAGACTCAAGAAATAAAAAACACTCAAACATTCACACCGTTCCCCGGCAACGACGCCATTTTGACGAGTGGAAAACTAGGTCTTTATCTAATCTTCCCTCGGTCAAACTAAATTTATAAACACTTAACAAACCTAAATACGAGTATAGAGGCAAGTCAAGGGTTGAACCCAAAGGAACGGTAATGCTCAAGCACTTTCAATTAAGCGCCTAAGCCTGGTCGAAATTGAATGTAAGATGTAACACTTAACAACTAACGAAACAAGTAACAAAAAAAATAAAACACTAGGAACGGGGATTAACAAGTAATCATGTCAATTGATACAACTTGAGAAGAGCATGCTAATCAAAGGTTGTGAAAAACTAATGATAAGAGAAATCAATTAGAATCAAAGATCTATCTCCTAATTGTTAAGCTAGGGTTCACTATGAATAACAAACTAAGAGAATCACAATCAAAACCAATCGATAATTGCAATTACTAAATCAATTATTCGTATCATTAGCAATTACAATGCAATCTAGCCTAATTCTTGAGGCCTAATCGAATTACACACATGCCAACCTACATTAATCACTTTAATCTCAACAATCAATCAACACAATTCCCAAATTAATCACAATTAATCAATTATACAAGTTTCACCCAATTCCTAGCCAACAACTACTCTAACATCATCATCTAATCAACAATCAACTAAAGAAATCAAGAATCCACAAAATATCATGAACAAATACTTTAAACAAGCATTAAACATCAAAATCAATTCAAACAAACATGAAATTGAATAAAACAATAAGGTGAGATAGAGTTAAGACTGCTCATTGATAATATAGAAGATCAGATCTTGAACACAATTGTCACCCTTGTTTCTTCAATCTTGCAATCACCATTGAAATCCTTCCCTTTCTCTCTCTAAAACTACTCCTAATCTAGCCTAATCTAGAGAGAGAAGCTCTCAACCTAAGAGAGGGAAAACTATTCTAAGACTAAGAATTACATGAATGAATAATCATCATAAACCCCCAAAAACTATCTATAAACAAAAGGAGAAAAAATCTTAAAATCGTAATAGACTCGGAAGCCCGCGCCCTCGAAGAAATCGGCCGCGCCCGCGGAGGGGAACGGACAACCGAAAGCCGCGCCCGCGGCCAAAGCCTGCGCCCGTGGGGCCAAGGATTGCGCCCGCGGGGAGCCCGCGGCCAGCCCTCGGGGACTTATTGCCCAAAATCGGCAGAAATAGGTTGCGGCAGATTTGTAGGGACAACTGTGGAAGGCTATAACTCATAATCTATTAATTGTATGAAGGCGTGTGACCTATAATTGGAAAGCTATTGAAGTCTAGTTTCCAACCCAACTTGAATCACCTAAATCCAATTTATAGAACTCGAGATATGGCCGAAACAATGCACAAAGGTCCTTTTTGATACTTTGCAAGCCTTCATTTTCCTTTGTTTCTTGGATTGGCTTGACTTGCGTGCTTGGCTTCCCTAACTTGGCTCCATTAAATTCCTTGAATGCACTTGAGCTCCCTCCTTGATGATTAAATCTCGGGAATCTCGACACACCTACAAAACAAGTCAAACAAACGGAGAAGCGAGGGAAATAGCCGAGAAATGAATAAAATAATAAGAAAACCTTTAAAAGCACGCATTTCTCTAAACTAACACATAAACACGCAAATCAAGCATTATTCCCTAAAAACACGACATAAATGACTAAAAACGAGCATAGAAATATTAAGAAAACATAGCCTAAAGGTGCCGTAAATGGCACAGATCAGGGGTGGATTGGATTCTCTCGCTCACTCTCTTGTGTTTCCCTAAGAAGACAAATAAAGACAAGGTGTCCTTGATTTATCTCCTTTCCCATCTCATTTTTCCCCAATGAGAAGGTTCTCTTTGATTGTGTTTCCCGTACCCAAGGTTTCTTTGTGTTTGATGGTGGGGGACAAGGGGTTGAGTACAATCTTCTTCTTATCCATCATGAATGAATAAGTGTTCTTTTATCCATCATTCATTACATCTCTATCAAATTTCCAAGGTCTACCAAGCAATACATGATAAGCATCCATAGGCAATACATCACAACGTACCTCATCCTTATATAGCTTGCCAATTGAGAAAGAAAGAAGAGTTTGTTTTATTACCCTCACCTCATTGTGATTGTTAAGCCATTGAAGCTTATATGTAGTAGGATGATCGGTAATTTCAAGATTGAGCTTGCTAACCAATGTTGTTGAAGCCACATTAGTGCAAGAGCCACAATCAATGATAAGGTTGCAAACTCAATCCTTAATAGTGCAACGAGTTTGGAAGATGTTTTCCCTTTGCTCTTCCGCCAAAGGGGTACAAATGGAGTGAAGTGCCCTCCTCACAACAAGGATTTGACCCTCATCGGCTTCAACTAGAATCTCATCCTCTTCATCATATATAGGGTCTCCAAAATCCCTCTTCTCATCTTCGTAATCATCATAATCCCTTTCACGACTCATCATAGCTTTACTATTTGGACACTCATTAGCAAAATGTCCATAACCCTTACACTTGTAACAAATCTTCCGATTGCTCATCTTGTTCTGATCATCTTTGCTAGAAGAGTACATTTGAGCCTTGCCTTTGTCATCCTTGGCAATATGCTTGCTTTTCTCACCCTTTGGAGCAAAAGAACTCTTGAAAGTAGGCTTAGTATACCCACTAGCACTACTCACCTTGTCATACTTCTCAAAATTCAAAGTTTTTTGCACCACTTGATCAAAACTTCCATGGGCATACACATCAACCTTTTGACCAAGCTTTCTTTCAAGACCCCCAATATACCTAGCAATCTTATGCTCCGATGCTTCTTCAATTCCACTCATGATAGAAAGTTTCTCAAACTCCCTAGTATACTTCTCTACCGACATAGTTCCTTGCTTAAGATAGTTCAATTTAAGATAAGCATCTTGCAAATAATCTTTAGGCACAAAGGCCTTGTTCATATGTTTCTTCAATTTCTCCCAAGAAGTGATTTTTGATTTTTCATCTTTCTTCCTACGATTCTTTAAGTTCTCATACCATAAAGAAGCATGTTTTTTGAGTTTAAGGATGGCCAATTTGAAACATTTTTCATCATTATAATCCTTATATTCAAACACATTCTCCATACTCCTAACCTAATCAAGAAATTCATTAGGATCAAGATTACCTTCAAAGTCCGGAAATTCCAACTTGATGTCTCGGCCACAGTTGTCCTCATAGTGTCGTTGGCGGTATTCCCTAGGGCTCCTCCTCCTTGTAGGACACCTTCTATTCTCCAAGACCTCAAGAATTCTATCAAACTTCCTTTCTAGAGCATCCAATCTAGAGTTTTCATTATAACCTTTATCATCTTCATAGTAGTATCTATCACCCATGTTTCAAGATAGAAAGCTTGATTTTTTTAGAGATTTCTAATTTTTGTGGGAAAAGATGAGATCTTTTGAGAGGGGAAAGAGAAATTAAAAAAGGTAGGATCTTTCTAGGCTAATAACCTAGGCTCTTGATACCAAATGATATGAAATAACCAACAAAACCAAAGAAAAGGGTAGGAGAAATCAAGTAACAACAAGTTCAAACTAACAAAACAAGATAAACCTATCTCAACAATCACCAAGATATATGAAATAGGGATCTAAATCAAAGCTAACACCAAGTAAAGCTAGGATTAAGGTGTAACCACAAAGATTACAAGGGAGCAATCACAAATAAAGCGAGATAATCACAAAGATAATGGTAGATAGAGAAAGTCTCTTTGATTACAAAATCAAGCAAAGTTCAACATTAATTGAGATACAAAACGTCTTAAAACAACTTAAATAGTTCGCACAAACTGACAAGAAAACGGGAAAAGGTTCGGCTGAACTCTTGTTATGTTCAGTCGAACTTGGAGGTAGGTTCGGCTGAACTCTGGGTAAGTTCGGTCGAACTGTCCTGCTCCTGGTTTTGTCGAACCTTGGAGTTCGACCGCTGCTGCAAAACTGACAAAATCGGGTTGGAAACTGATAAAATGGTTCAGTCGGACTTCCTAGGTTCAACCGAACCTCTTTAATTCTTCTTGTCTTCTTCAAGTGTGATGATGGTTAGTCCCAAAAGGTGACCACGAAGGAGCTTGGCCTGACTTCGCGTCACGACACGTGGCAAGTCTTCCACTTCTTCCACTAAGTTCCATGCACCCACATCAATAGGTATGGAACCAAGACTGAATGTTCAGCGATGAAGGTACAAATCCAACCTAAAAGAGATTGAACGTGCCCTAATAATAGGCCTCTACTTTATTCTTCTTGTATTCATGTGCGCTTTCTGACTAACATGCAATCAATAGGTTTACCCTAAGCCTGTTTATCTATGTTGGTTGAATATTAATGCACAAACAAAATTATTATTGGTGATCACTTGAATTATAATCAAATTAACCTTAATAAGATTGCTAATTATCTTTTTAAGCGTGATTACAAGTACAAAATTCCCTTTAAACATGCATAAAAGGTGTGATCAAGCAATAACAATAAATATATCAACCAACGTAATAATAATAATAATAATAATAATAATAATAATAATAATAATAATAATAATAATAATAATAATAATAATAATAATAATAATAATAATAATAATAATAATAATAATAATAATAATAATAATATTAATAATAATAATAATAATAATAATAAAAATAATAATAATAATAATAATAATAATAATAATAATAATAATAATAATAATAATAATAATAATAATAATAATAATAATAATAATAATAATAATAATGTTAAAGCATAGTAATAGCAAGATCCTAGGCATGATACTAACAAGATTAATAACAAACCCTAGCATGTCACTAAACAACAAAGTTCAAAGCTTTTGCCCTAAGATGATACTAGGAATCATTGTTGTCATCCAATACATCAAGCATCCTAACATGATACTAGCAATCATAATAACAACCTAGACATGATTTCTATATCATAACAACAATGCAAACAATTAAAGCACATACTTGGATACCTCGTATCTCTTTCTAATAACAAAATACACACGTTAGTAACTTCAAGGAAAATATAAAACAAAACAATTACATTAGATAATTGAAAATGATATTTGGGACCAAACCCTCAAAAATTAAACCTTTCACGTCTAGGGCGAAGGCAACTTCGATCTTGGCTAGGTGTGTCTAGATCTTTTGAATGCGGAATTTGTATAAGAAAAGGCTAGTTTAGAAAGGAGAGAGAGAGAGAGAGTAATCAAGAATTTCTTGGTGAGAGTTGGTGATTGAAAATGAAGGTTTTAGGAGGCTATTTATAGAGAAAATCAACCGGATATGATAAAAAATGAATCAGAGTTTTGAAAAGACTAAAACACGACGCTATCGCCAAACACGTGCCTGTCGCCAAACGTCAGGGCTATCACCAGACGCTGCACGTGTCGCCAAACGCCAGCTCTATCGCCAGGCGACAAACGTGTCGTACGGCGCTGCAATCAGTTTTCCACGCATTTTCTTATTTTGATAAAAATTTAAATGTACGAGAGGGTAAACTGTATTTTCCTTGAAAACACTTCTTTTATTCTAATTAAAACTCTTAAAAGTCAATTTATCAATGCTAATTAAATTAGGATTTAAAAGAACCTTCTAGAAGACATCAATCCTAATCGCATTAGGAATGATAAATCAATAATAGGTCCTCCTCTTGATCATTGAGCCGCATATAAAGATTAAACCAAAAGTGCCCAGTTTAGTAATTTGGTCATAACTTCCTCATTATTCATCGAAATTGGGCTTATAATATATCGTTGGAAAGCACTTTTTGAACCCAACCCAACTACACCATTATTGGACCCTTGCCATGGACCAAACCAAACTGGATTGGCTGCTTTCTTAAAATAGGTTTCCAAAAATAGAGAAAAAGGAAAGAATTAGAAACTAACCACAACACTAGACTTTCAACACTTTCACTTCATTCGATTATGATTCGACATGAAAGGTACTCATCACTGGGTTTTGTTTTGGGGAGAAATAAAATGGGTTTCTACAGAAGCCCCCACTTTGACTGAGTTTGGAGAAACGCAAGTTTCGAAAACAAAAGTCAAAGTATCGATAGGGACGGAGAATGATTCAGAACGTTCTACGATCCTAAATCATTCTTGTAATGCCAATACCTGCAAACCAGCGGTAGTTAAAACAGATAAAAGAGTTAAGAGACGCGTATCTTGCATCGTCGAGCACACGTCTCTGAGGGTAACCAATTTGTTGCTGCATTGCTCACAACCTTCCACAAGCTAGGGAACACCATCTTGTCGTTTATTTTGACAATCTTCCGTAAGCTAGAGAATACCGCCTGAAGACTGCTACGCCTGTAACTGCCTCTAATTTTGCCGTGATAGTCTTCTACAAGTTAAAGAACCCCATCGAAGATTGCTTCGCCTGAAACGACCTTCTATCGCTTTGTGACCATCTTCCGCAAGCTAGGGAACACGATCGAAGATTGCTTCGCTTGAAACTATCTTCATTTGTTGCGAAAATAACCTGAAGAGTATCACTGAAGACTAACGTCTGTCGATCCTTTGCTTTTTCTATGATAGTGCATCGGCGCTTTTGTTGCTTGTGAACTAGTACGTCGGTGCTTCTCAATTGTAACCAGTATGTCGGTGCCTTTGTGTTGTTAACCATTATGTCGGTGTCTTTTAACTTATGAACCATTATGTCGGTGCCGTTGCATTGAGCCAATGTTTAGGCGCTTTAATCTAAGTGAGACGATCATTTATCAGGTCGATCACTTAATGTGATTGTAACCGAGCCGATTACTAAATCATGTCAAATTGCTTATAGGGGCTAACTGGCGTACCAAGGAACCTAAAATTGCTGTAAGAGGTCGAAATAACCGTTCTGAGTGGCTTCAAGCTGTGTCGCCGCTGCAATGTCGCTGGCGCCGCGTTTTTGCTGTCGTTTAGCGCTAGAATTGGGAATTCCGTATAAATCCCTTTTTTTCGTCATTTTGCTGCTACCGCTCTTCTTTCTTCGAAATTCACTACAAAGTTTGAATTGCTCAATCTTGCTCGTTTTTAAACCAAATTCACTCAAATTTGTTGCAAATCGAAGCTTTGTTTATCTACTTTCCTGATCTATGTAAGTATTTTCCAAAATCACTCGAATTTTGATGAATTTTGCACATGTTTGTTCACGAATTTCTTGAAAATTCGAAACTTATATTGCTTATTTTGCTTTGTTTGTCAAATTTTATTCCACGAAATTGCTTTATTATGTTTGTATATAGCCTTGGGAGTATTTTGAGATTTGTTTGACTTAATTAAGTTAAGAAACGAACAATCCACCATTGTTGGACCTCTAAAGGTCGGGAAAACAATGTGGCTCATTCTTGATGTTTTTGCCAGTGATTCTTGTCCAATTTGTCACAATTATTATCATAGTATTGCAAGAAATTGTTTGGATGCTTGAAAAATACCATATATGCTTGAATTGAAATTGTGCTCTATTTTAGTACTACATACTCTGTTTTTTGCAAACATAGTATCATGCGGCTAGGCGAATTTTAGATACTATGGAACCTTAATTTTTGTCAAATTTGCACAATGTAGTATGGCTAGACAGCGAGGTTGGGGTTCATGGACCCGAGACACGCGACGGGAGCATGAGCCCATTGAGAAGGATGTCGACTCTTCCACTTCTCTTGGTCCCTTCCCCGAGTGTGATGAGCGGACATTGTACTTTGCCCCTAACCACCACATTTCTGAGAGGGTGCGTCTTGGGATCACTGCTGGTTGGACGCGTTGCCAAGGCTCGGGCAACGACACCCTGGGAAAGTTGTACATGACGTTCTCCAGCGTCGACACGGGTTTGCGGCTTCTCTAGGAGTCTTGTGGGCATAACTTCCTCATTATTCATCGGAATTGGGCTTATAATATATCGTTGGAAAGCTCTTTTCAAACCCAACCCAACTGCACTATTATTGGACCCTTTCTATGGAGAAAACTAAGCTGGATTGGTTGTTTTCTTAAAATAGGTTTTCAAAAACAGAGAGAGAGAAAAGATGAAAGGAATGGTGTCCTTCGAACAAGTGTATTATTCATATAGCGGGTTCAGAATTATTAGAAAGCTAATATATTCAGCAAGGTCAAGTGATCGGAATGCCTAGGTGGAGGCCGCTTTCGATCAGTAATATTAATATAATTAATATTACAGCTTAATCTTGACTGAACCCTTCGGGTCACACCCAAGCAAAATATACGAACTGACTCGACGAATTAATTCGGAAGAAATAAATTCGTCGCCCGAGTGTTAAACATTTAGACGTCGGAAATTCGAGCTTGGAGCGTCGAAACCGAACGTCGGAGAATCTCAAATGTCGAGCCAAAATTTAGGATTTAGCGAGACGGGAAAATGCATCAAGTAACAAGTAAAATCCTAGCCACGCAAAAGGCTAGGAATGCATGCCTAATAGGAGCATGCCACGTGGCAGCACACATGGCAAAACGCCATGTGGCAGCACAGGTGGCCGCCACGTTGGCAGCCGCCACATTGGCATCCACCTAGTGGCAGCCACCAAGTGGTATCGTGCCACGTTGGCAGCGTGCCACGTGGCAGCGCCATGGTGGCGGTGCGCCACGGTGGCGACACATGTGGCAATGGCCATGGACCCGGGTTGATGGGTCATGGACACGGGCAAAAATTAAATGGGCCAACTGAACCCAAATTGGGGCTCAAGGTTGGGTGACACATGGTTAGTTCACATTGCATGTGAAATGCCTTGGGGACCAAGTGAGAAAGTGGTCCATACCTAACCATGTGACACTTGTTACTTGTTCCTTTATTTATTTAACTAAGGGTTGAATTCACCAATCTTTCCATGTGGGATCTTTTTGTGAAAAGTCCCACATTGAAAGATGAGTGAAATTCACAAGGCATACTTCCTTATAAATAGTCATGGCATGGCTTGAGAATTCTTTGCTTGAGTGGGAGTAAGAAAGAGCATTCCATATTTTTGGGAAAACTCTTAAACTCTAATAACACTCGGGTTTTGGTCGGACCTTGCTAACTCCAAGGTAGCGGACCTTAAAGTCGTGTTCGTCCTTTGTGGGTGGATACTGTTGGAGGCACGGCGCTTGCGGTGCTCGAAGCTTTCAAGTAAGAGCCCGTTTTTGTAAGGGCGAAGCTCGCTTCGAGGGTAAGATTCGTTCTTCCTTTCTTGTGATTATTTATTTATGCTTTATGGTTTTATTAATTGCGAGTGGTTCCTTGGGTCGGGGTTGTTTCCGCGGTGAGTCGGACTCACCAAACCCCAACAGCGGTATCGGAGCCCCGCTCGTTTATTTTTATAATCATGTTTTTCAAGGTTTATTTTGGCTTAATTTTCTGGTTTAAGTTGCTAATTAGATTACTAGCTCGGTTTTATTTATTTTAATCCCGTTTTTAATGTCGAGTTTGGCCCAGAACCCAGATTTTCGCCCAAGACTAGTGAATTTTGGGTGGAAAACGTGTTCTGGAAAGGTTTTTATCCCCAAGGGGTCTGTGATTTTAGCCAAATTCTGACCAGAAATGCCTTTTTCGAGGGGTTTTTCGTTTTTGACGAAAAAATTTTAAGTCTTTTCTAACCTTGAAATTAATGGCATAAATTGTTGATTATATGGTTAATTATTTGCATTATTTTCTGCATTTTTATGTCCCCTTAAAGCACACTTACTTGGTAGTATTTGATGCTTAAAGGTTGATTTATTTTCACATAATTGCAAACTAATTGTTTTTTAGTGTAAAAGTTTTATTTTTGAGGCTTTCTAAGTGTTAAAGATTCAATCTTTATTTGTGATAAGTGATTGAAACTTTAAAAACCACTAAATTCCATGTGATTTTTTGTTAAACTTTGATGTTTTAATCATTTTGAGTTGATTGGAAACATAAAGTTTCGATTTTTGTAATAGAAATTTGGTTATCTTCATGTTGGAAGATATAATTTTCAAGGATTCACAAAATTTAGATGTTGGAATTTTCATTTGAACATTAAAGTTCATATTTTTCCAAGTTCCCTTTACTTTGTCAAATTGTCAAGTTTAATTTAAATTGATTAAATTGAAAGTGAGAAATTGTCTCAATTTTATGTTGCACCAAGCTAAACCAATTTAATTAAGAATGGTTCTTGGAATTATTTTGGTTATTTGCACTTTGAAAATTTTATTAAGTTAGACTTGTTTAAAATTTTATTTTGCTCTCTAAATTAGATCTAAAATTAATTTAGAATTAATTATTTTTGTCTCGCGAAAAGGGATCAAATCCTGAGGTCGTGGCACGCAAAACGAGGCAATGCACCACCTTGGCGAGCCAGGCTGCACAGCAGCCCATATGTGGCTGCCAAGGTGGCAGCGCCGCCTTGCTTGTGGCCACACGCGCGGCAGCAGCCACGCACGGCAGCAGCACACGCGCGACAGCAGCAGCCACGCGCGGCTGTGCCGTGACAGCAGCTCGCGGCCGTGTTCCGTGGGTCGTGTGTTCGTTTTTTGGCGTGTGCGTATGCTTGGTGCGGTGAGGTGACTAGCCGTAGTAAGGCTTGATGTTAATATTTTTTGTCGTTTTACTTATTTTAATTAATTTTGTTTATTTTAATTAAAATTTTGGGAGGCTAGGCCTCGGTTTTGAGCGGCATTGGCAAAATTTCATTTTGACAAGTTTGGGTGCTACCGACTTAATTAATTAGATTAAGTAAGGAAATGCGGAATTTAGTGGGAGCTTCAATTATTAATGACGTAAATTATATAATCGGTTAAACAACTTTGACTAGTTTAATTAGGCGTGTTAATCGGATTAACCACCTAGATTAGTTACTAGTGCGCGCGTTGTTTAAATGCATTTTTACTTTGTTTTAAATTTGTAAATTGCATGGGCCATTCACAAATAGTGAATGGATGAATGGAATATATATGTTCTCTCTCACAGGTTTTATGAAATGGCAACTAGTGGGACCCGACCAGGATAGAAAATAAGGACTACGTGCCGTTATGTATTTTTGTAAATCTAAATACGGTGTACGCACCATTAAGTATTTTTGTACTTTAATATTTAGATTATTCCTAGTTGTAGACACTAGTTTTTGCATAGTTTGGTTAAGTCTTGAAGACGGTGTATCTTGGAAGACAAAGCCTTGAATTGCAAATAAAGACCTTTTGAAGATATGAAGATTTCAAGGGGTCATGCTAGTTGCCAATATGCATCTATAATTTCGCTCTATATTTTATGCTTATATATATATGTTTGTGAATTATTCGTTAGATGCATGTTTAGGTTTTCTTGATGTTGCGATGATTAGTTAAATTCACTTAAATCAACCAACATAGAAATCCTAGGTCCCTAATAATATTGAGTCAAACTTGCCTTTCCAAAACGACACTTATTGACCGGACGAGGATGATGGTAGGCTACGCCAAAGCGAGGTGCCATCACTTCTCCAAGGAGCGTAAGGCACACCGGGTGTGCACGTTGGTTTTGGTTTAACTCATCGGTATGAGTGAGGAGTCCTCACAAACCGTGGCAAAAGAGATACATCGTCAAAGATGCATTAGATGCGATGATTGTCTAACCAAGAGTGGCTTAGAGCCATTAGCAAGGCAATGCTTACCCTAGAAGATTGAGTGTTTAAGACAAGCCAAAGCATGCTTAACCGCTCTTTGTTTCTTCGGATCTTGGAATCGCCTTATTTTTGCCAAATAGGGACAATTATTATGCGTAAATAAGACGTTTAATAAGATTGAAGTTTGCATGAATGCTATTAAATTTCAAACTTATTATGTTCTTGATAAATGGTTATACTTAGCACTTATATTTATAGTATTCTAAATCAAATAATATTGTTTCCATGATTGGTAAAGGAAATCCTTGAGAATAGATCTCAAAGACAGGAAAAGCATTTCTAAAATACAATTCTCATAAATGACTTTTATAACTAAGTCCGAAAGGATGGTTGGACATCATGTATTCAAAATACTAGGTAGTTTTGATAAAACATGAGGAATTGAGTTGCAATCTCAAGATTGACAACCAACGTATCCTTTCGCATCATACATAATTGAGTAGGACTCGTTGATGTAGTAATTCGAGTAAGAATTAATGGAAAAGATGGAACTTTGTTTTACGGCTCACTAGGTGCTTGATTATGCCTAACAAAGTATAAGAGTCAAGGTACTTAAAGAAATGATTCTTAAAGTAAGATTATGAGATATTGTATGATAAGAAATATAGGAAAGAAGGAACGAAGAAAAGGAATCAGATTTCATTTCAACTCATGAGTTCATGTTATTGTAGTTAACTTAGCAATTCGTTATCTTCACAAGTATCGGATACTGCTTGAGTGTTCCACTATGATAGTGACCTCAAACTATTGAAGTTAAGCTAAGTTATCGACTTACAAGCTTAGAATGAAACAAGAAGAGCTACATCAGTTGTAAGGTCGTATGTTTTGTTTAAAGACCTTTTAAGCCAAAGGCTGGAACAAGTAATGGTTATTATGTCCCATAATCAGCAATTGATCCGTTTACACACGGAAAGACTCACATTCAAAGTAATGAGCAATAGTTGCGAGATTTATTTGAATGGCATGGTTATCCAAGCATTGAGTCAAGAATGCCTGATTATAAACAAACATTTCCCAAAACATGATAAACTCACTAAGTTCAGGTCATGGGCTTGATTTGCATTCCGAACATCTTTAGCAATGTCACATCGACAAGAACGTACACAAAGGCTCTATTAGATAGACTCTTGATAGTTGCTCGATTTGGAATCGTTCTAAGACAAGCAAGTCTTACTTGTTGAAACCGACAAAACAGAGAGCTATTGTTCTTGGTATAGACAGTTGACTCCGAAGGCTAAAGAGGATTCAATTACTTCAACGTTTCACAAAGAATTTGAAAGGATATGGCTATATTCATCAAATGTGAACAAACTTGACTTGAGTAGCTCAAGAGTTCAGTGAAGTACAGAATCGACTTGGCAAGATATCAAAACGTCTAGATTAGATCGAGCGATGTTTGCTTGAGCCAAGCGTGACTATCTCAAAGTTATGAATGGAAATTTTCATAAATAACTCCACAAAGAACATAGTGTGTCTTCATGGAGACCTCGGTGTCATTTGAAAATGACTCGAACAATGATGGTTCACAACCCTTCCTATAAAGTTCTTAAAGATTTGCACAAATGACTAATGTTACACTAAACAATGTGTCGAAGCTAAGAAAGGACGCCATATTCAATTATGGATAGAAATAACTTCTAAAAGTCTTTTCAAGTATATGTCTAAGGCTCTTAGTCTCAGTGGGAGTTCACTAGCTCAGTGGGAGAAAAGTGGCTCAGTGGGAGCTAGGTGACTCAGTGGGAGCTGAATGGCTCAATAAAGACTAAGATAGGTCAAGTAGGAGCTAACTGTTTGTTTCACAACAAACTTTTACCCAAAGACAATATACATGTCTATTTGTAAGCATTCAAGTGAGACTACGGGTATTACCTCCACATCCTAATTGAGAACAAAAATTGTTTGTTGCTCTAAGTAGTGTCTTTCTAGAAAGTAACACATTTCCAAAACGACAAGTGGGAGACAAATGAAATCGATGACCATCGAACTTAGCAACAAACTAGAACTGAGAATCTCGGAAGACCTTAAAGGACTTCATGAGAATGCTTGATCAAGAATACTCAAAAGGACTTTACAAGTGCCTTAAAAGAGAATTCGTTACTCACAAAACATTAAAAATGTTGGAGTAAGATCAACATAATAAAAGGGCTTTGAAAGCGCCTTAAAACTCAGTGTTTGATGCAATTGCCCCGTATAGGTATAGAATTCACCAAAGGCTTGGATTGAATCCTATAAATTTTCTATTAAGTTAGAAACAAACCTAAGACTTACAAGCATACTATTTACTATTATATAGTAAAGGAATAATGTCTTGTAAGATAGCTACGACAAATCCAAATTCCGAATAATGGTTAAAGACCATGAAAATCCGAAATAGACTCCATGTTTGAAAATCATGTTGTAAACTTGATTAATTTGCATGAAAGGTGAAAGACCCATCGATTGCAAATAAGTTTTCAAGGAGAAAACTAACAAATGTGGAAATGTATATGCATACATAGCTAGATTGGTTGTAAAGGATATAATTAATATCAAGGAGTTGATTTTAATAAAATCCCATTCACCAATCGGAATGCTCAAGTCTTTTCGTGATTGATCTAGCAAAATTGCACATATGAAATATGGCAAAATAGATACAAAAACCGCCTACCTAAAATAGGATTTTGGAAGTGACTATGGAATATTCTAAGGGTTTTGAAAATCTAAATAATGCTAGATTTGAAAGCAAGAACATGGAATCCGTCATAGGATTAAAGGAAGCATTGCATGAAGGAATTGGAACGTGTTTTGTCATAAAGTTAATAAGAGGATTGACTTATGGAGAAACATAGAAATTCTGATGAACAAGAAGTTTAGTGGGAGCAAAATTAATGGTCCAACAAGAAGTTTACGAACTCTATTGTGAAACAACCATCAAATGCTAAATGTTTAGATTTGAAAGTATTTTCGAGAATGGACCGAGCTAAAGACGATACTTAGTACATGTTGGGAATTAAGTTCTATGGTATAGACTTAATTAAATGTTTAAATGAGTAAAAGAAATTACCATGTTAAACATGAAGGACTTTGAAAGGCTGTCGACCCATATGTATGAAGCTAAGTAAATGTTTGACCTATGTATAAGCTAGGCTAAGTACTAAGTCAAACGAGAAAGACTCTAGTAGGAGACTTTCAATCACATCATATAGCGAACAATTTGGCAAGACTCAGTGTAACTGTATGAGCTAAATGTTACATGGATGGAATAAAATTGAGAATAATTCTAGAATTAAATCCATCATGTAAAGCTATGATATGGAATCGTCAGATGACTTAAATGCTTAGAGCATGTGAAGTACGTATATAATACCAATCGACATTAATCTAAGTATTAGATCATTAGATTATAGTCAAGAACATCCAAAGAACTTAGATAAGTAGTTGGATGAGTTCTTGACGCATGGAAACAAACATAATTTGAGTTTTGATGTTGCAAGCACAAACCTTAACAAGGATTAGATCCTTAGCAAGGAAGCCATTTATAAGCACGAGGCAAGAAGTGTCGTGGCTTGATAATGGTAACATGGATGTGCATCCATGTATAATGTCCGGGAATTTAAGGAAAATTTCCATGCTCACAAGTGATTAGGGTATCCCAAATCGTTGTGAGTCGCTTGGAGTGAAACCCAAGCAAGGCATCATCAGGGAGTCTACTAAAATATATGTTGAGAATATTGTTGCCTTAAAGGCAATAATAAGGAAAGATGTTAAATGGAAAAGTTCGTTGTTGAACGTTGATGATTGTAGGTTGTCAAGTAGAAGGTCTCGAATCATAAAAATGAGTGGGAGCCATTGCTTGGACAATAAATCCTGAATCACATGTAATCCATTAACACTCTCAAAATTTTATCATCTTATTATGGAAATGGTGGATAATGAAGATGCTAAGGTTTGCAAAGTAATTATAACTAAACCTATGCAATAAGTGAACGACAACATTCATAATTGCATGAAAGAAATCAAGCATATCAAATATGAGTGTGATTTTTATGAATGTTTTATGAAGATTACTACTCTTAAAACATTTGGGAAAAACCATTTATCATAAGATGAAACATTGTGAATTTTCATAGTGGAATAAAATATTTCTAAATATTCCATAAAACTATTTAATTGTGGTTTAGAATTAAATAACGAGTCAATTCGATTGTAATAAATATTCAAAATAGGGTAGCAAGTCAATGGCTTGGATAAAGAAACACCTATTAAGTGAACATTGAATATTTTAATCGAAAATTATCCCTAATCAAGGTCATATTTTGTGGACGATTGATGACCATCAGAGATTAGTGTGTAGTATGATTTATAGCACCGTTTCTTGTTCTATGAGGATTTAAATCATTTGCACAGGTATTGGTTTAGAACCATACTGGATCGACCTATGAGGATACTTTAAGAGATTTAAAAAATCGTCATAAGTATTTTCTCATTATTACTATCAGAACTCTTTTCCTTTGACCATGAGTAGTGGGAGATCTCTTGTTTGAGTACTGGTCCGCTTTGGTATCCGCCAAACGTCTGCCGTAACTGGGGATTATAAAGACAGATATCAGGCGGGTGAGTCCTCTTAGTAAGAGAAGCTACATTACAAGACTGGAAATGTCCCCCTACTAACAACAGGGAACATGTCTTGTTGTTTACAAGGCCTCTCGAAGAGCGAGACTATGAAAATGCATGGCCGTGCTCAGATGGATTTTAGAAATCATCTGCTTATCGACAGTCAAACTCGGATTTCGAGAAACACTTCTGGACGTAACAGAGATGACGAGTAATCTTACTCTGTAGTTCATGAAGAGACATGAAGAGACATAGGAAAGGGGCTATACACTAAATGCACACTTGTCCGGAAGGACAAGTGGGAGATTGAAAGGAATGGTGTCCTTCGAACAAGTGTATTATTCTGATAGCGGGTTCAGAATTATTAGAAAGCTAATATATTCAGCAAGGTCAAGTGATCGGAATGCCTAGGTGGAGGCCGCTTCCGATCAGTAATATTAATATAATTAATATTACAGCTTAATCTTGACTGAACCCTTCGGGTCACACCCAAGCAAAATATACGAACTGACTCGACGAATTAATTCGGAAGAAATTAATTCGTTGCCCGAGTGTTAAACATTTAGACGTCGGAAATTCGAGCTTGGAGCACGAAACCGAGCGTCGGAGAATCTCAAATGTCGAGCCAAAATTTAGGATTTGGCGAGACGGGAAAATGCATCAAGTAACAAGTAAAATCCTAGCCACGCAAAAGGCTAGGAATGCATGCCCAATAGGAGCATGCCACGTGGCAGCACACATGGCAAAACACCATGTGGCAGCACACGTGGCCGCCACGTTGGCAGCCGCCAAGTGGCAGCCACCTAGTGGCAGCCACCAAGTGGTAGCGTGCCACGTGGCAGCGCCATGGTGGCGGCGCGCCACGGTGGCGACACATGTGGCAATGGCCGTGGACCCGGGTTGATGGGTCATGGACACGGGCCAAAATTAAATGGGCCAACCGAACCCAACTTGGGGCTCAAGGTTGGGTGACACATGGTTAGTTCATATTGCATGTGAAATGCCTTAGGGACCAAGTGAGAAAGTGGTCCACACCTAACCATGTGACACTTGTTACTTGTTCCTTTATTTATTTAACTAAGGGTTGAATTCACCAATCTTTCCATGTGGGATCTTTTTGTGAAAAGTCCCACATTGAAAGATGAGTGAAATTCACAAGGCATACTTTTTTATAAATAGTCATGGCATGGCTTGAGAATTCTTTGCTTGAGTGGGAGTTAGAAAGAGCATTCCATATTTTTGGGAAAACTCTTAAACTCTAATAACACTCGGGTTTTCGTCGGACCTTGCTAACTCCAAGGTAGCGGACCTTAAAGTCGTGTTCGTCCTTTGTGGGTGGATACCGTTGGAGGCACGGCGCTTGCGGTGCTCGAAGCTTTCAAGTAAGAGCTCGTTTTTGTAAGGGCGAAGCTCGCTTCGAGGGTAAGATTCGTTCTTCCTTTCTTGTGATTATTTATTTATTCTTTATGGTTTTATTAATTGCGAGTGGTTCCTTGGGTCGGGGTTGTTTCCGCGGTGATTCGGACTCACCAAACCCCAACAAAAGAAATAAAAACTAACCGCAACTCTAGACTTTCCACACTTTCACTTCATTCGATTATGATTCGACGTGAAAGGTACTCATTGTTTCGGGGTAAAAATACCCCCTATATGTTGACCAATGCCACCTTGACACATGTCCGCAAGCTCAGCGCTCAATGAGCCAATTAGAAAATGACACGTGTCACTCAATGATAGAAGGGTGAAAATGGGCTTTAAGCCCACAACCCTTGAAACCGTATAACGGTGGGAAGCTAATCTACTTAGGTTAAATAACCTAAGAGGCACATATCCTAATGCTCTATAAATACTGATCATTACATCAGTTTCAAGGCATCCAATTCTCTTTCCAAGGGCAATGCCCCCCACATTTACTCTCCTTTCTCTCTACTTTCTCTCTCTAAAATACATTATTTTGGTCACTGACTTGATCGTCGGAGGCGGACCTCCGGCCCCCCCGGGGTCCGTTGTTTTGCAGGTGATCGGGCCGTTCGAGTGTTGCATTGCAGATTTGTCTCCCGAGGGACGTACACACCCTCCATTCGGGTACGTACAAAAAACCCCAAAACATTTGGCGTCGTCTGTGGGGAGACACATCTGTAATGGCCCAACGGTAGTGGGTCACCGACTCAAGAGGGGAGCCTCCTTTGGGAGGCAGCAGGCGTCATGAGGCCGGATGTCAAGTACAGCAGGCGTCGTGAGGCTGAATGTCGAGAGTCAGGCGGCCAAAAAGGCCTGTCAGACTAAGTCATGCACTTTTGAAGGTTAAAGGGAAATGCCGTTTAATCTAAGTTTTATTAGGGGAGAGACGGCTAAATTGGCCAACTCCGCTATTTTAAACCAACTCATTTAATGAGTCCACCGCGTGCTATTCATGATTGATAGTTTGATACTATCAACATCATATATGTTAACAAATATATATATGTACATGAAGTAACCAATTGTATTATTATATACATAATATAATACAATTGATTTTCAAGAGTAAACTCTTGTAATTAGTGGGGTACATGCATGCAGCAAGGGTATTCATGCATTTCCACACTCTAATGTTTTGACAGCTAGCTTTTTCATTAATTTTGTTCACAAAAGTCCACTATCTCATTAACTAGTGGAATGAGTAATTCATCTTCATTTGCAATATAGAGCAGTTTGCTAACTTGTATAAGGATGGATGATTAGATGGAAAAGCAAATCACTTGTGTAAAGTAAGCGGCATCTACAGAGCCACTCAAACATCTAAGAAACTAGTTCGTTGCTAGTGTTGAAGTAGGACAGCAGCCGTTATAATAATCAAGTGAGGCGGTTTTATAAGCAGACCCATCGCAAGTACAAAGATTTCTTTGTTGAATCATAAGTAAGGCAGAGATTTTGAGGCCAAATTGCGATGGCCAAGTAACCAACCAACCATGTATGCTACGCAACCAAGCCTAACAAGATACAAGCAAGGACGGTGACATGCTAGCCAAGCATTTTCTTGTGTTAGCATACACAAGCGGCCAAGCATTTTCTTGTGTTAGCATACACAAGCGGCCAAGTTTTTCCTTGTGTTAGCATACAGAAGCGGTTCTTGTGTTAGCATACACAGATGGATCTTGTGCCGGCTGCCATTATCTTTTACATAAGTGCACTCAAGCGGCACACATCTATGGTCAGCATCACACAACTATAATGCAGGCGGCAAGGGGCAGCTTTGCTCCAATGGTGTCAGCCGGTGATAGCTAGCAACGGTGGCTCCCGGTCAGAGCCATGAACGGTGCATCAAATAAACGGCTGCAATGGATGTATTATGCTTCAATTTATACCGGCTGTAAGGAAAGCTTTTCTCACTAATTAAGCCCGGATGTGGGGCTATTGGTTGCCTCAATTAAGCGGCTACTATGGGTGCATTGTTCTTTTATCAAAGCCGACTGCCGTGGTTTCTTTGTTTAACCTCAAAGCCGGCTGCAATGGATACTATATTATTGCTCATTATTATGATACAAAAAAAAAACCGTCTAGCTGATGTTCTACCATTTTGTATGAACATATAACTTTGGTGAAAAAAAAAGGAGAGTTGCTCCATTATTTATTCTTCCCTTAACAAGTCAGACTCGACAATTATGGTTATCAAGGGTAGCAGTCGGTCGCCGTTATTAATAGTGTCAGCCGGTCAGCATCATCAAACATATCAGATGGTCAGCATTATCAATGGTGTTAGCCCGCCTGCGTTCGATTGTAATCTTAAACAAGCGGCAAGAAGTGTTTGGTGTATGCTTGGCCTAAGTAGTAATATCAAGGCAAACGACTGTGAGTATCAATAGGGTAAGCCGGTTACAATCATCAATGTTATTAACCCGGTTGTAGCATTGGCTCATTGAGCTCGAACTGACTCCAAACTGGTTGGGTCGTAACCAATCAATTTATAAGTTTTGCACTCCAAACCGCCTGGGTTGTAGACAACTAAATCCGGTTGTAGGAGTTGCTTTGTTGAAACTCAAAAACGGATGTGATGTAAGCTAGCAAGAGAGCTCGATTTTCAAGGGTTGCTAATCACCCATAACCGTCTGTCTGTGGTCGCATTTTTATTCAAAATCGGTCTTCTTTATCGGCTGTACCACTCATGAAGCAACTTTATTGCGTGAAGTTAGTTGGGTTTTATGCAAAATTGCAATCATTATTATGATTAACAAAAAAAAATCAATAAATTAATAAATAAAAGAAAAGAGAATGGCACTCATTGCCGTTAGCAGGGGCTTTCTTGATTGATGCTATCAAGTTTGCACGCATATATGATTAATTTCAAAGAAGTAATGCATCCGTCCACTACCGCCTTGCATCAACTCAAGCCTATTTTTAACACTGAAACATGAAGCGGTTGTGGTAGTTGGTTACACTCGGCACTTCAAGGTCGACCAAGTAACCGATCAGGTTGGCATTCAAGTTAAACGAGGGTCAGACGACATTAACGCCGGGTGTGCTCAAACGACTTTAATGTCCAGCTACTAAGCACCCATAGCCCAGCCGTTTGGGCTACGTTGCTCTTCAATCAAGCCCGACTCTAGGGGTTGCTTTGTTCTTCATTAAAGCCGGCTGCGTGGCTGCCTTGTTCACCAATTAAATCCGGCTGCTTTGTTCATCATTATTATGCAAAACAACCGCTTGTGTAATCAGTGATCAAAATCATTCTTCAAGCTTAGTTGCTTGACATCCCAAAGCCAACCAACCTTCCAGAGCTTGTGTTCAAGCGTATTTAAGCTAGCACAGGCGGCAAATTAAGTTCAAGGCAAGCGGCATGAAATGACAAATGCCGCATGGCACTACAATAAAGAGCTTGCGATGTCTCCGGCTCTGATTCTTAAGCTTTCAAAGCAATTCAAAGCCGCACCAAGCATTTGAATATTGGAGGTAACCATATAATATGATTTTATTCCCTCTAATAATATTAATGCATTAAGATAGTAGTGATAGTCTTCATTATTATTGTTATAATTATTATTATTGAGTCATTGATTGAATTCCAATATAATCTTACGGACCGTCCAAACTCCAAAAATAAACTAAGTTTGAAACTTAGTAGCTAAACTAACGTCCAAGTGACGTGAGGCCAATGGCCGGATAATAAAATAGGCACAAAACCGCTTAGTGGCTATACAGCCGGTCTCAACCTAGACCAGAGGACAATGGCCGGATGGTTGCTTTTTTCATAAAATCGCTTGTCCCAACATAGACAATGGCGTCCGGCGACACCCCTCCGGGAGCAATCGTCGTAGAAAGCACTCTATCGTTTGCTTTACGTACGCATGCAGGCGGCAAAAATTGAACGACCTTATTGGTCAACTCATAGCCGCCTGACCTGGGTAATCTAAAGAACGACCAAGTCTTCGGGAACCGGATGTCCAAAAGACATCACCCGGTGACCGATTGAAGTTCTAACCTAGATTACCCCTTTCGAAATTATACAAGTCCTCCCAATGGGGTAGAAGGACATTGAAAGTATAATTGGATTACAAACACCCCAGGCGGCCATTTGCCTCCTGCACTATGAAGAGTCAGGCGGCCATTTGCCTCCTGCCCCTAGGTCGCCATTTGCCTCATGCACTATGAAAATTAAGGCGGACAATTGCCTCCTGCCCCCAGGCGGCCATTTTCCTCCTGTCCTATGAAGAGTTTGGCGGCCATTAACCTTCTGCCCTTAGGCGGCCATTTGCCTCCTGCACTATGAAGAGTCAGGCGGTCATTTGCCTCCTTCCCCCAAGCGGCCATTTGCCTCCTGCCCCCAAGCGGCCATTTGCCTCCTGCACTATGAAGAGTCAGGCGGCCATTTGCCTCATGTCCTATAAAGAGTCAGGCGGCCATTTGCCTCCTGCCCCAGGCAGCCATTTGCCTCCTATCCTAAAGAGTCAGGCGACCACTTGCCTTTTGCCCCTACGCGGCCATTTGCCTCCTCTCTTATGAAGACTCTGGCGGCCATTAGCCTCCTGTCCTATGAAGGGTCAAGCGGCCATTTTGGACCTGCCCCCAGGCGGCCATTCGCCACCTGCCTTATGGGATGTCAAACGTCTAAAAAATATTCTAAGTCACCCAAAGGTCATATGATCACCATAGTGGGGCTAAATGAAATAAAAGTCGTCATCTGTCTAGTTCAGGCGGCAATCATTATTATGATTGATTAACTTAGAAAATATCATACCATTTAAGGTATCAAATTTTCCAAGTTAATCAAATCTCTCTTTTATTGAACTAGACATATGCCGTCCATAGAGCTTTTGAACAAGCGGAAAATAAAGCCTTGATTTTGAAAGGAGTAATTCCTCTTGAAAAAGAAATTACCCCTTCCGAGGGTCTAATGTTTGGGGGTAAAAATACCCCCTATATGTGGACCAATGCCACCTTGACACATGTCCGCAAGCTCAGCGGTCAATGAGCCAATTAGAGAATGACACGTGTCACTCAATGATAGAAGGGTGAAAATGAGCTTTAAGCCCACAACCCTTGAAACCGTATAAAGGTGGGAAGCCAATCTACTTAGGTTAAATAACCTAAGAGGCACATATCCCAATGCTCTATAAATACTGATCATTACATCAGTTTCAAGGGATCCAATCCTCTCTCCAAGGGCAATGCCCCGCACATTTACTCTCCCATCTCTCTACTTTCTCTCTCTAAAATACATTATTTTGGTCACTGACTTGATCGTCGGAGGCGGACCTCTGGCCCCCCGGGGGTCCGTTGTTTTGCAGGTGATCGGGCCGTTCGAGTGTTGCATTGTAGATCTTTCTCCCGAGGGACGTACACACCCTCCATTCGGGTACGTACAAAAAACCCCAAAACACTCATCACGTTGTTTGGTTTTGGGGAGACACAAATGGGTGTCTAGAGAAGCCCCCACTTTGACTGAGTTTGGAGAAACGCAAGTTTCGAAAACAAAAGTCAAAGCATCGATAGGGACGGAGAATGATTCATAACATTCTATAATCCTAAACCATCCTTGTAACGCCCATACCTGCAAAACTAGAATTAGTTAAACAGATAAAAGAGTTAACAAACGCGTATCTTGCACCGTCGAGCACACGTCTCTACAGGTAACTGATTTATGTTGCATTGTTGTTTGTTGTGACAACTTTCCGTAAGCTAGGGAACGTCATCTTGCTGTTTGTTTTGACGATTTTTCGCAAGCTAGAGAATACCGTCTGAAGACTACTACGCCTGTAATTGCCTTTAATTCCGCCGTGATAGACTTCTAAAAGCTAGAGAACCCCATCAAAGATTGGTTTGAGACCATCTTTCGGAAGCCAGGGAACCCAATTGAAGATTGCTTCGCCTTAAACTATCCTCATTTGTTGCGACAATACCCTGAAGAGTATCACCGAAGACCAACGCCTGTCGATCCTTTGCTTTTGCAATGCATGTGCGTTGGCGCTTTTGCTTCTTGTGAACCAGTATGTCAGTGCTTTTGAATTGTGAACTAGTATGTCGGTGCCTTTGCTGTATTGAACCATTATGTTGGTGCTTTTTGTAAATGTATGAACCATTATGTTGGTGCCTTTTGCAGTGAGCCAACGTCTAGGCGCTTTAAGCTAAGTGAGACGATCATTCATCAGGTCGATCACTCAATGTGATTGTAACCGAGCCGATTACTAAATCATGTCAAATTGCTTATAGGAGCTAACTCGCGTACCAAGGAACCCAAAATTACTGTACGAGGTCGAAATAACTGTTCTGAGGGGCTTAAAGTTGTGTCGCCGCTGAAACGTCGTTGGCGCCAAGATTTGGCTTTGTCGCCAGACGCTAAACTTTGTCTCCTAGCGACAGAGCTGTTGTTTGGCGCCAGAATCAGGATTCCGTATAAATTCCCTTTTCTTTTTCATATCGCCGCTGCTGCTCTTCTTTCTTCGAAAATCGCCGCGGAATTCGAATTGCTCTAACTTGCTCGTTTCTCAACCAAATTTGCTCAAATTTGTTGCAAATCGAAGCTTTATTCATCTACTTTCCCGATCTATGTAAGTTTTCTTCAAACTCACCCGGGTTCTTGCTGAATTTGTGCGTTTTTGTTTACGAATTTTTGAAAAATTCAAAACTTCTTTTTTCTTAATTCGCTTTGTTTGTCAAATTTTATGCCATACAATTTCTTGGTTATGTTTGTATATTTCCTTGGGAGTGTTTTGGGACTTTTTTGACTCAATTTGGTGAAGAAACGAACAATTCACTATTGTTAGACCTCTTGAGGTCAGGAAAACACTATGGCTTGTTCTTGGTGTTTTGCTAGCAATTCTTGTCCAATTTGTCACAATAATTATCATAGTATTGCATTAAATTGTTTGGATGCTTAAAAAATGCTTTATATGCTTCAATTGAGATTGTGCTCTGTTTTAGTATTACGTACTATGTTTTTTTGCGAACATAGTATCATGCGGCCAGGCGAACCTTAGATACTATAGAACCTTAATTTATATCAATTTTGCACTATGTAGCATGGCTAGACAGCGAGGTTCGGGTTCACGGTCCGGAGACACGCGACAGGAGCATGAGCCCGTTGAGGAGGACGCCCACCCGTCCACTTCTCTTGGTCCCTTACCTGAGTGGGATGAGCGGACTTTGTACTTTTCCCTCGACCACCACATTTCTGAGAGGGTGCGTTGTGGGATCACCGCTGGTAAGACACGTTGCCACGGCTCCGGCACCGATAACTTTGGTAAGCTATACCGTACGTTCATCAGCGTCGATGGGGAGCTAAGACTTCTTTGGGAGTCTTGTGGGCTGACTGCCCTCTTTGAGGCCACGCAGGCCATGAGCTCTTTTTATAGAGGTCACCGCGTGGTCCGGGCGCTGGTGGAGTTCTTCTGGGACATCTCTAACATTTTTCACTTTCCTTAGGGTGAGATGATGGTCACCCCAGCCGACATCAGTCTCACCTCAAGACTGAAGTTCAGTTCTACTGCTCTTCCGTTCGATAGCAACATTAGCGTCTACTCTCCTTAGGTTGATGAGCTGCTGGGTCAAGTTGTTGTGTTGGGCCCGTGCTAAGGTTGATTCATCACAGTTCAGCACCAAGTGTATTCGCCGGTCGACTCTGGCGGCAGCTTTCGAGTATGATGCAACCACTCGAGAGCAGCGGGTGCGCATCTTTGCCCTTATTTTGCTGTCAGGGATGTTTTCCCATGATAAGGGTAGTAGGGCGCTGCTTTACTACCTTCCTGATGTTCGCGATCTTCATCTGATCGGGACTTATGACAAGGCAAGCTTGGCCTCTACTGATTTTCTACGTGCCCTACGAGACTCGTGTCGACATCAGTCTTACACAAGGGACATCGCTCTGTACGGCTTCTAGAGAGTCGTAGAGTTATACTTTATCTCCTATAAAGTTAGCATTAAGTTTTTTGTTAGCACTTGCTGATATCTTTTGTCTTTTGTAGATCTAGTTCTACGAGTACTTTCCTTCACTCACGCCGGCGAGGCCGTCGCCACGCGGGTTTCCTGTGGGCGCTTACTGGGGAGGCCGCTACATACGGGCGACTACCGCCCATGTTCGAGAGTAGATCCTCTCAATATGACCTTTTGCATAGCTAACATTTTTGTATTGCTTTTAGGTAGATCTTTATCTCATAGGTTTTCTTCGTAGGAGCCTGAGGTGCTATACAAACCATGGGGCGGTTTGGTTGTCCCTGGGCTAGAGGCGTAGTATACTGCTGAGCGTCGCTACTTCCTAGGGACATATGGGGCGGTGGCGTACCTAGGAAAGAGAGTTTCTATTCAGCACTCCTCGGTTATTTTTGTCGTCCCTGCTTCTCCGCCACGTCACATGTTTAATAACGTGAGGCTGCTCATCATGTCGGAGAGGTCGCCTACTAGTACACCTTGGCAATCTCATGCGATCCCAGGGCGGTGCTTTGAGGAGGAGTTGCTGCCGTTGTTAGCTTCGGCCCCTAATCTGTCAGCGGAGGCGACGGTATGATTTTGATCTTTTACCTTTTTCTAAGTAACCCCCAAGCGATATTTTTCTCACTTTGGTTTGCTTTTTGTCGGGCTGGGCCTACTGAGTTCGTGCCCCATCGTATGTCCATCCATTACCAAGGGTTGTACGGGCCTATCGAGGAGATGATTCCTCCGGCTCCTGAGGATTAGCGCTTTGTGGAGCGATCGATTCCTTGCCACCAGACTCGGGTGAGTCATTTACTTGCTATTTGTTCATATTTGTCTTGCATTGTTACTGATTTCATTTCTTTGACAATTCTCACGCTAGGTGGTTACGGCGATGGTGAGGTGCATAGACGCCTTCCGGAGCCAGCTCGTTCGGATGAGGAACGTGGCTACCTGTCGTCGCGACGACGCTATTTAGGAGGTAGCTTTTTCTCTTTATTTCTGCATTGTTTAAATTTCTATTTTGATTGTTTCTAACTTGGTTTCTTCTTGCAGGGTCAGCCCATTCCTTCTCGTACCCGGAAAAGACTTGAGGTCAGGAGAGAGCCGACGAGGTCTAGCTCGAGGCGTCACCGCACTAGTTTTGGCGGTCGGGGTGGTCGATCTGAGGCTGCCCGGATCGAGGTGGTGGAGGGCTCGAGCTCTTCATCTGAGGGTGCACAGGCTGGGCTGGTAGGCAAGGGAGAGGCCACTTCGGCTCCGAGAGGTGGTGGGATGTACGAGGTCGGCTCGTCATGGCAGCAGCCTCCATAACCTCTGCCTCTGTCGGTTCATCAAGGTGACCTTGGGTGGACGGGTCCTGAGCTGAGTTTTCCTCCTCCTGGAGAAACTGGAGCTGGAGTTGGTGGGAAGCATACTCCTTGTCCTGCGCAGTTTTTTGATATGATGAACATCCCTAATCATCTGCGTCCTCCAGCACCGTAGCTGTACCTGTGGTTTATTTATTTTGACTTGTATAGGACTTTGCCTGATTGACTTTATTAGACATATTTGTATATACATATTATTATCTATTATGACTCTGTTATTTATCTTGCATTTATTTTTCTTTTTTATGTGCATATTTGTGTGTGCAAAAAATTGTGATAAAAAATAATATTGAGCAAAAATTTCTGTCATTTTTATTATTATTGGAGGGTATCCGACTTTCTCCCCTCAAAACAAAAAATGAAAAAAAATTGGATTTGCAACAAACCTAAAATTAAATTAAGTCTGAATAAATCTAAAAAAGAAGAATTGAAGGAAAATATATGAAAATAATATGTAAGGGTATTTGTAAAAAGGGATAAAATCGTAAAGTCATTGTACGAGTTCGAATCATAGCCAGAAAAACGCGGTTTGATAAAAACACTGTAGCGCCACGTGTCACCACGCGTTTTGCGCTGGCGCCGAGCTTTGCTGCTTTTGCCAAGCGACAGACTCTATCACCAGGCGACAGAGTTGTCATTTGGCGCCAAAGTACGCTAACTCCGAATCCTTTCCGAATTGAATCTGCATCGATTTTGTGTATAAATAGCCCCCCTAATCTGTCGAATTTCTTCATAAATTCAGCAGATTAATCATAGTCTTAGTTTCTCAACAAATAATCAAGTCTTTAGTTACTAAAAGTTTTACCAATTTAACTCGTGAATGGTGTCGGTCTTAAACAGCTAAAGAGAGAAAAGAACTTGACTTTTTTCACATGGGAGGTATCTATGGTGTTAAGGGGGTAGATCTTGATATAGATTTTATTCATATCGCCTTAGAATATTGGGACACAAATACTCATTATTTTAGACAAGCTTGGGTGTGATGAAATTAGTCCTTTACCGGAAAACTTTGGTGCCATCTTAGGCTTCCCTTCATTAGATCTTGCGGTAATCCCTAGAATAAATGAATATTATGATAAAGATTTTGATCACTTCTTTAATTTAAGAGACAAAGATCTAACAAATATTGTAGATAGTAGTGTAGTTAATTTGAAATAATTTGCACGCCATTACTTTGATAGACCTTATTCTGAATCTTTTCATGTTTATAGATGAAGGACTTTACTCTTTTGTATGCTTAACACATATCTTCTCACTAGTGGTAGAACTAATGAGGGTCAAGCAATTATATTAATTGTTTTGGAGCAAATCGAATCTGGGAGAAATCCAATGCCATTAATTGTTGGAGAGACTAATCTTAGTCTTGATGAATTGAAGAGAAATCCAAAAGCACCTCTTTGGGGCCCTCCAATTTTATTACAGGTAGAAAAATAATATTTTTAATTACAGAAATCAAAAGCATATTTTTTTATTGTAATATTAATTTATTTGTATTGAATTTTTTTGCAGATATGGTAATGGAGAGACTAGAATTAATTAGTCCTCCTGAAAATGTTGAAAAATATACTCCAAGTTGCTTTGTGAGGCAAAAGAAACGCTTCTCTAAGATGGGGCGCCATGAGTGGAAAAAAGTCTTTGCCTCCTGCAACTTGGCTATCAAGTGGGTCATCCCTTGGTGGAAAACAGAGAAGATGGTTGGTGTCAACAAGAAACCTTTCTTTCGTCTTCCAAGCTTAACAAAGATGACTTTTTATTATCCCTGCAGGGTAAAAAGAAAGTACGACCTACTTCAAACAATTCTTTCTGGGGATCTTCGTCGTCCCTATGAATTCCCTGTTTCAGAAGAAGTAGAGAAATTTTATGCATATTGGAGTGCTAGACCTTTATGGGAAGTGATTACCCAAAAGGTTCCTACTTCCTTGCCCAATGATGTAAAGAGGTGGCTTCTTAAGAAACCTTCAAAGGACATGAATAAAAATCAAAGTAAAACCAATGTGAAGAATCGTCTAGGTGATAAGGTGATTCCTGTTAAGAAACGCTTGGGTGAAAAGATTGAATTCAAAACACTTGTGATGCCTAAAAAGAAAGACTCTACAAAAGATAAAGGGAAAAGAAAAGCTGACACTTTAGAGAAGAAGGTTGGGGGAGATAAGAAATATGGAGTCCTAGATAAGGGAGAAACCATTTACTCTAAAATAAAATGTAGGTCCTCTAAAGGATGCCTACTAGCTAAAGTCATGGACGATGAAGAGGATGATAAAAATTGGAAAGGAGCAAAGAAAGAAAAGAAAGATTGAAGCATTGCTTAACTTCCAATTTATGAGACTTAGTTTTAAATTTAAAGTTAATTTCTTTTATTAAGAGTTTATTTAAATTCCATCAATATTGTAATTTTTAGTTTATTTTTTTAATGAAATTTCATCTTTTTAATTAAATCAAATTCTTTAATTTTAATATATTAAAGCAATGAAAACAAAAAATTTTATTTTCCAAAAGTTTTTTCGAGTACGGAAGTCAAAAATTTTCCGAAAAACACCTAGATTTGCCCAGGTACTCCCAGAAAAAACGGCGCTGCCTTTTGCGGCTGTCGCCGGCTGTTGTCAGGCGACAGGTGATGTCGCCTTGCGCTGCAGTCTGTCGGCCGGTGATAGGATTTTTTCTGCGACGCTACTGTTCCGTCGAATTTCTATTGAATTTCTTTTTATTTCCGGGATGAGAGGTTTGTGAAAATTAAAGTGGTCGCACCCGTAAGAGTTGCCTACGTATCCGTTCCTAAGGAATCAGGCCAAACATAGCTCTCTTGAGTATCCTACTCAAGTAATTATGGGTAGTAATTTTTGAGTTGGTCAAGATTTGTCATGTTCGAAAACTCATTGCCATCCATGTCAGTTAGTTTCGCTGCACCAAGTCCAATATAGGGTCCGAACCAATTAGGCCCAAATTTGCCTCTTGGATCCAAAACATTTTTTGCTTAATGCTTTTAACACCAAGTCTCCTACTTTGATGTTTCTTGTCTTGAGCTTCTTATTAAAATGTCTAGCCAACAGTTTTGATAGCATTGGGTATGATGTAGAGATTCTAGTCGCTTTTCATCAAGTAGAATTAGCTCTTCATACCTTGCTCTAATCCATTCGACTTCATTGAGTTTATTTTCTAGTGCAATGCGTAGAGACGGTATCTCTAGCTCTATAGGTTGTACGACATCCATTCCATAAACCAAGGAGAATGGCGTATTTCCTGTTGATGTGTGAATTGATGTGCGATAACCCCAATGTGCGAAATGGAGTTTGTCAGGCCAATCCTTGTAATTTTCTGTCATTTTCTCGAGGATAGTCTTTATATTTTTATTAGCTGCTTCAACCGCTCCATTTGCTTGAGGTCTTTAAGGGGAAGAATGATAGTGTTGAATGTTGTATTTTTGTAACAATTCTTCACACTCAGCTTGAAAGTGAGTTCCATTGTTACTTACCATTTCGTGTGGGACTCTGTATCGACAAATGATGTTTGTTTCGATAAAGAGTGCTACATGTTTTACAGTGAGTTTAGCATATGATTGTGCTAAAACCCACTTTGTGAAGTAATCAATTGCTACTAGGATGTATTCGTGACCTCCTGTCCCAAGAGGGATAATTTTACCAATGATGTCAATTCCCCATGTAGAGAATAACCATGGTGAAGTGTAGGTGTAAAGTAGAGATGAAGGAACATGTTGTAAATTGGCGTAAATTTGGCATTTAGGGAACCTTTTTACAAATTGATGGCAATCCATATTCATGGTAGTCCAATAGTGTCCTTCTCGCATTATCTTTTGGACTAGCGTTTTGCCATTAACGTGGGTTCCACAAATGCCTTCATCGACTATCCTCATAGCTCTTTGGGCATCCTTTTTCCCTACACATAAGAGAGCTCGACCCTTAGGTACTCTTTTATGTAACTCATTGTCTATGAGTACGTATTGGGAAGCCAAGGGTCTTAACTTTAGTTTTGCTCTTTTTTCAGCATGAGGAGGGTATTCTCCTTTGGTGACATAGTTAAGTATATCCGTTTACAACAATTCTTCTTTCTTCTTCTTCTTCATCTTGGACTACTTCATCATCTTTTATGGCTTGAATATAAGCCAATTTGTGCCTTTTCTCTATAGTTAGAGGCATTTGCTTGATTTCCGTAGGAATCCTAACCATTGAGGCTAGTCTTGCCAAAACATCAGCAAATTGATTTTCTTCTCAAAGTAGATAAGTGTATTATACCTTTTTAACTGATTGGTGAGAGTTTCCAGATAAGTTTGGTAAGGGGCTAGACTTTCACTCCTTACTTTCCATCTTTTAGAAATCTGATTGATGATCAATGAAGAGTCCCCGAATATTCGTAATTTCTTTACTCCCAATGCCAAAGCTGTTTCAAGGCCTACCACACATGCTTCGTATTCAGCAGCTTTGTTGGTAACGTCGAAATCTAGATTCATGGAGATTGGAACATGCTCTTCTTTAGGTGATACTAATAATACTCCAACGCCACATCCTTTTTTGTTTGAGGCTCCATCAAAGTATAAAGTCCAAGTATCATCTTCTGTGACCATGAAGTCTTCGTTCGGAAATTTATTTTCGTGTAATGGTGTTGAATCCTCTACTGGAAAATCCGCTAGGAAATCTGAGACCACAGATCCTTTGATAGCCTTTTGAGGCATGAATCTCACGTCGAACTTGGCTAGGTTGACTATCCATCTTGATATGCACCCATTGAGTGTAGATTTCTCAAATAGATACTTAAGTGGATCCATTCGGGAACTACAAAGACTGTATGCACGAGCATGTAATGTGTTTGCTTGGTTGTGGCCCACACCAATGTGAGGCACAATTTCTCATGCGGTGTATAGCGTACTTCATACTCGAGCATTTTTTTGCTTAGATAATAGATTGCATTTTCTTTACCTTCTACTTCTTGTGCAAGCATGGCTCCCATTGTCTCCTTGGTGACTATTAAGTACAACCTAAGAGGTATTCCTGGAAGTGCTGGTGCTAATACGGGAGGATTTGCGAGATAGGCTTTGACCTTTTTAAAGTCTTTTTGACACTCATCGTCCCATATTACTGGTACATTCTTTTTGAGCTTCTTGAATATTGGTTCACATATTGTTGTTAGCTTCGATATGAACCTACTTATATATTGCAACCGGCCAATAAATCCTCGAATTTGTTTTCTCGGTTTGTGGCGGTGGCATTGACATAATTGCCTTGATCTTTGTTGGGTCTATCTCTATGACTCTAGAGCTTATGACATATCCCAAAAGCTTGCCTGAGGTGACTCCAAAAGCACACTTTGATGGATTTAACCTCATGTCGTATTTTCTTAGCCTTTCAAAGAATTTTCTCAAGGCTACTTGATGTCCTGGGCGATCTTTTGATTTCACAATCATGTCGTCCACATATACCTCAAATTCTTTGTGCATCATGTCATGGAGTAAGGCAGTCGCTGCTCGTTAGTAAGTGGCACCCGCGTTTTTAACCCGAATGGCATTACCGTGTAACAGTAAGTACCCCATGGTGTTATGAATGTTGTTTTCTCCATGTCTTCTTATGCCATGAGAATTTGATTATACCCCGCATATCCATCCATAAATGAGAGAAGTGCATGATTTTCTGTATTATCTACCAAAATATCGATGTGTTGTAAAGGGAAGTCGTCCTTTAGACTTGCCTTATTTAAGTCTCAATAGTCGACACACATTCTTACCCTTCCATCCTTCTTCGGAACTAGGACAACGTTGGCTACCCATTCGGGGTATTTGGATACCCTGATAAAACCTGCAGTTATTTGTTTTTGAACTTCTTCTTTAAGTTTTAGAGCTACGTCGGGATTCATTCGACGCAACTTTTGTTTTAAAGGTTTCATTCCTGGAATTAGTTGTATAGTGTGTTGAGCTATTTCTGTATTAATACCTGGCATATCTTCATATGACCAAGCAAATACATTAATAAATTCTTTAAGTAGATTAATTAAATGGGTTCTTTCTTGTTCATTAAGTGTTAATCCGATTTTAACTTCTATTTTAAAGGTTGAATCATTTGAGATACCAACCGTCTCAGTTTCCTCAATTATTGGTGTTTTTGAGTGTTTCCATTGCTTTAATAATTTCTTTGTCATTTTCATTGTTAATTAAGCAATTCTCGTCATCTTGGGTTAATAAAAAACACGAAGAGTAAGCAGAAGAAGACATATTATTAAAATATGAAAACATTACATCAAAAAGGGAGGTGTCCTCAGGGACTTGATTACTAATAATCCTAGGAGTAGAAATAGAAGAAGGAGGGGGTGCTACATCTAAAGACTTGGACGACTCTACAGGAAGGGACTCTGACTCTGACTCTGACTCAGACGACGTACTCTTCGAACATTGGTCCTTGCCCTGTTGTTATGGAGATTTTCCTTCCACTTTGAGTAGTCACCTTGACTATCTTGCGCCACCCTTGTACAAATCCTTCCGCTGGAGTGATGAGCTTTAAAGGGTCAAAGTTCTGGCTTTGAATGACCGTTTATATGAGCGAGGAGTTATCCTCTATGTATCACGGCTCATATTTTTCATGCCCAAATAGTATTCCCATGAGATTAAAGTCAAAGCATGGGGGTTCTTCTCCTTGTGAATAGGAGTTGGGATTTCATCTAGAAAGTAGCAATCTAAGAAGATTTCAAATCCCAAATTTCGATTGCCTTATGCCATTTACAACAAAAGGTTCAAGAAATTCATAGCATGGATAGTTCTCTCCATCTTTTATAAATTTTCCATTGAGAGAAAGAGGATACTGATCCATTGGGATTGCTTTCTTTTGGGTGCGAGCATTCATAAGCGCCTTAGACCTTTTCTGGGCTCGCTTAAGATCTTCCCGAGTCGGTTTGAAACCAAGTCCGAAAGTATCTAATTTAGAGAGCCCAAGTAATTCCAGTTGTTTTGCTATCTCTTTCTTCTTTCCTAGAGTCATTCCAGGAAAATGGCCTTGTCTCTTGAGAATAGCATTTACTGTCATATAGGAGTAGGGGTCGTGACAGAGAGGGGTCCTTTCATCCTCCTCGATTAAGGAGGCCTCTTCATTAAATCCCCACCAGTCTTCGTCATCTTCATCGTGCTCCACATTAATGATCGGATTTTCCACACCTTTAATCCTCATGGGTGAAGCATCGATTGTGATAGGGATTCCTCCAACTAAGGCTTTTACCTGTTGGTTAAAAGATGAAGAGACGGCCTTGAGGTCATGAAGCCAAGGGCGTCCCAACAATAAGTTGAATGAAGCATTAATATCTACCAATTGGAAGGTAGTAGCATGTTCTATTGCCCCCGTCGTTACATTCATAGTACTCTTACCAAGATCTTGGCGACGAGTATTGTCATAAGCTCTTATTCCTTGTGTTGACGGGGTTAAGTCTTAATCCCTTATGCCTAACATTCTCGCAGTTCTGAGGGGACAAACATTAATTGTCGATCCATTGTCTACAAGAGTCATTAGGACGTTTATTCTCTTGCAGAGTACTGTGAGGTTTAATGCCTTGTAATGCTTGTCACCTTCTGGAGGTAAATATTTGTCATAAAAGGTGATCAAGTTGATAGGACTAGGGAGATCACTCGTAAGGAAGTTAGCCAACCCCTCAGGTGTGGTGTCAGAATCTATCCCTATCTTATCCAAAGCATTCATTACTGCGAGCCTATGTTCTGAAGACGTAGCTTGGAGCTTCCATACATTCATCTCGACCTTGGTCTTTTTGAATTGTTTGACAATTGGCAAAGAGTGCAAGTGTTCTTTCAGCCGTTGAAAGTCCGCCTCAGCATCATCCCCCCATTCAAATCTGGTCTTCTTCCTTATTGCTTGGAAGAAGCAAAGGCATTTGTCACCTGACCGACTGAGGAACCTCCCCAAGGCCGCCAGGCAACCGGTTAATCTCTGTGCTTCCTTGACAGTGCGGGGTGACTTCATGTCAATTACCGCCTATATCTTCTCGGGGTTAGCCGCTATCCCCCTTTGATCAATCAGGAATCCGAGAAACTTCCCAGACTCAACACCAAAGACGCATTTCTTAGGATTTAACATAACCTTATGTCGCCTGAGTGTGGTGAAGGTTTCTCGGAGATCAGCAAGGTGATCCGCCTGCTTCTTGGATTTGACTATCATGTCATCGATGTACGCCTCTATATTTCAAGCCAAACGACATCACAGTGTAACAGAATAACCCCTGATCGGTGACAAAGGCCGTCTTTTCTTGATCTTTCTTCCACAAGGGTATCTGATGGAAGCCGGAGTAGGCATCCATAAAACTCATCAAGGCATGCCCGACTGTTGAATCGACCAGACTGTCGATCTTTGAAAGCGGATAATTGTCCTTAGGACATGCCTTGTTGAGGTCTGTGTAATCAACACACATACGCCAGGTACCATTCGGCTTCTTTACAAGCACAACATTCGCCACCCAGTCGGGAAAACTTACATGGCCGAATGAACCCAGCGTCCAACAGCTTTTTTACTTCGGCAGTTGCCGCCTGACTTCTTTCCTCGCCGTGATTTCTTTTATTTTGCCGGATGGGCTTCTTTTTAGGATCCACAGCGAGTTTGTGGACAACAAGATCCGGGCTGACGCCTGGCATCTCTTCCACTTCAAAGGCAAAAATGTCTTTGAATTCTTTCAGCAGAAGGTGCAAGTCTGCACCCAACTTAGCATAAGCAACAGTCCTAACCTTTACAGTACGCTCTGGACGACTGTCGTCCAGAGGTATATCAACATGTTCTCCAGCCGGTTGGGGACGGAGCTCATCTGACCGTTCACCGGTCAGTGATTGCTATTTTTTCTTTTTCTTCACCTCCACCAGCAGAGGTGCCTTTCTTTTCTTTCTGGCTGCTGGTGGGGCTAGGGCTGGGTTGGCATCCTTGACATTGTCAAGGTCTATTGGTTCCAGGCTGTCTGGGGCAACAATATCTTTGACGGCTGAGAGATAACACTCCCGGGCCGTCTTCTGATCCCCATTCAAGGAATCAACAGAGCCGTCATCCCTCTCATACTTGATGAGCATGAGGGAAGGGATGATTACAGCCTTGACTTCGTTGAGGGTTGGCCGGCCCAGAATAATGTTGTAGGCGGTCAGCTCCTCAACGACCAAGAACTTGACAACCAGGTGTCGCCCTTTTCCTTCCTCACCCAGCCGGATTGGTAAATTAACCCTTCCGACTGGGTAAACCATTCTACCCCCAAAACCAACCAAGGGGTGGGTAACCAGATGCATGCTGGTGACATTGTATTTCATCTTTTGTAGGCACCGTAGGCTGATGATGTCTGATGAGCAGCCGGTGTCAATAAGGATCCGTCCAACCAGCTGGTTGGCAACCTTACATTCAATGACAACCGGGTCGTCATGCGGACGACGTACGCTGCCCCTGTCCTTCTAAGTGATTAGGACGTCTGGAAAGGAGGAGCTAGAAGAAGCCTAATCATCATCATCTTTGTCCATCTTTCGAAGATGGCTCTTGGTGCCCCGGATGGTAGAGCCGCCACATGAGAACCCGCCTGCTATAGTGTAGACTGGCTCCTTATCAGTATCCGAACTACTAGCAGGCTGGGGTGTCTTAGACGAATGCCCCAGATTCTTCTTATCAGTATCCGAACGCCCGTTGAAGGCTGAAGCAGTCGTTGGTGTCATGGCCAACTTCTTCATGGTATTGGAAGAATTTGTTTTTGTTCCTTGATTGAATGGACATTTTCATTAGATTCGGCTTCTCTAGGGACAGCCGGTCCTTAATTTCCATGAGGATAGAGTTGCAATCCTTGTTAAACTCGTACTTAGGAACATACGGTTTAAATTCTTCCTTCTTCTTCTGGGACGGCTGGTCAGAGTCACTAACCACCCATATTTCCTTTCTTTTCTTGCTCTCTTCTTTCTATTTGGTCGGCTGAGCAGGCCGGCTGTCTTTCTGCTTGTTAGACTTCTTTGATTCCGACTGATTACCAGGCGAGCAGAGGTCGGTTGCTTGAATGTAGCTTTCCGCCTCCCTTAGGGCCCCCTTTAAAGTGAAAGCCCCTTTTCTGACAAGGTCGAACTTAAAAGTCGACCCGTCTCTCAGACCCTTGAAAAAGTCTGTAAAAGCTACCTCATCAGACAGTCCTTGAATCTGAATTCTGATCAGATTGAACTGCCTGACATAAAAGCGCAACCCTTCTCTCTCTCCCTGCTTAATGGTGCTCAAGTCAAGACTTGTTTTCTTAGCAGGGATGTTCATTGAGAAGTTGGAAGCAAAAAGGAAGGCAAGCTTCCTGAAACTATCGATGGACCCGGCTGGCAAGTTGCCAAACCATTGTTGGGCAATGCCCTTCAATGTAGCCGGGAAGCATCGACACCAAGTGGCATCATCCAACCCTTATAAGTACATGAGGTTGGTGTATGCCATGAGGTGATCTTCCGGGTTAGTGGTACTGTCATAGGTACCTACCAACACTTTTTTAACCTTGCCCGGCTGTGCCGCCTCGGTTATCTCCCGGGTGAACGCAAAAGTTTGTTCACCCAGGCGGAGCAGACGGAGCTGCCAGCCCAGTGGTTGGACATTGTTGTATGCCGCCTGACCTCCGAAGAAGGTCGGCTACATGAAATGAGGGGGATACTGACCGTAGACCTGAGAAGGTACATACGGTGTAGTCCTTATCATCTGAGGGCCAGAGTGGACGGCATTACCGCCTGTCTGGCTCTCATGCAAGGAAAGTGCATTCCCTGCAGAGGTGTTGTTGAAGCTGTCTGGAAAGTTCGACGTAGAAGCCGACTTAGACAACTTCTGGTTCTTCCTGCGGGTGATGATCTCCCAAGCTTCAAGAGTTGATTTTTTGCTTCCCACCGGTTGTTGAGTCCGGCGGGGATTGTTGGTATTCCTCTTCGGCAGAAGGATCTTGGACCAATCAATGGTCCCGGCTGTCTTCTCCTTTGGGTGAGGAGTTGGTTGCCGATCTCTGACTGACTTCCCCTTTTCCAGAGGAGTCTTCTTTGCCGACTGACCCTTACTTGGGCCAACCTGGCTCTTAGTGATCAGTTCTTTGATTTCATCCTTGAAACTTGTCATGAACCTCATGAGTTCGTCTCGGGTGACGGGTGCTGATCCAGCTGCCGTGTGGGTTTCCCATTTCGGCTGCCCAGGAGGTCGACAAGTACCCGCCTGGGTGGCACCCCACTGCAAAGTGTCTCTAGGTCGGATGCGCTTGGTTATCAGAGAGCCATCATTGGTTGTATATGTTTCAACCTGAGGATCTTCATCCTCTTGGTCTGTGAAAACTTCCGGGTCTTCGACCAGATGGTTAGGAGGTGGTACAGACTCTTGAAACATCTTCGAGGTACTCTGCCCACAGACGGCGCCAAATGTTTTGGGTGTTTTTGTCCCTCGGGAGAGTTACGTCACGAAGTCTGGTCCGGCTGAGTTGTACCTACAAAACAACGGAGACTCCGGGTGGTTGGAGCTCCGCCTCCAACGATCAAGTTAGTAACTTGAAAGGGAATAAAGAATGTGGAAATTTAGGTGGGGATTTGCTTGGATTCCAAGCTCAGGTGTTGCTCTGATGAGAGAGAATGTAGGTGTAATCAATGATTGAATGTGTCCCCAAAGTGGGGAAATATCTCCCTATTTATAGGGTCATTAGAGAATGTGCCCTTGTCTAGGTCACTTGACACAGATTTTGGTGGGCTGCGCCGTTTTACGGCGCTTCTTGGGATTTGGGCCCTTGAAGGCCGCCATTTAAGAGGTTTATCCAAGGGGGCCATGTGTCGAGAGGATATTAGGCCACGTGGGCCATCTTGAACTCGACACGTGACCACCTCTCATTGGTCCACGCGTCTAGGGTATTTTTACCCTAAACACCATTCTTTTTGGTCTATGGAGTTGAAGCTGTACAACCAATAGAGCTCGAAATCCCTTCTCTCCGAATCGCGTTGGGAAGCCAACTAGATGAAGTCGACTGGATTAGAGAAAGATATGATGAACTAGTCTTACTTGATGAAAAACACTTGGCAGTTTTGCATCATGTCCAAACCTATCAACAGCGTATGGCGCGACATTTCAATAAAAAAGTCAAGACTAGGAATATCAAAGAAGGTGACCTGGCGCTTAAGGCACTTTGCAAAAAACTGTTGGATCTAAGAGGAAAATTTAGACCAAATTGGTCAGGCCCGTACATTGTTTGAACAAAAAAAAAACAAGGCATTTACCAAAAATAATCAAACCCAGAAACCCTTACCTCGAATATTAAACCCAGAAACATGCAGGTGGCGGCGGTGGTTAGTAGCGGTGGTACGGTGGGCAAAAGACAGAAGGGAGAAGAAAGGTCGGAGAAGAGGGGGGAAAGAAGAGGAGAGCGAGATCAGACAGAGAAGGATCGATTTGGGTTTTTCTGCACCATATTTTGATCTGCCGCTTCTTCGATCCGGAATTCCCAGCAAATCCTTGACATCAACCATCTGTCGAGAAAAGGTAGTTTACTACTTAAAAGTTAGAGTAAGGAAGCACTGTATCTGAGGTTTCGCGCGTTGTGGTCGGAGAGATCGAGAAGGAAGATGATAGAGAAGAGAGGAGAGAGAAGGAGGAGAGAGGCAGCTGAATGAAGCTGAGTTAGTTCTCTAGGGTTAGGAATACAATTATAATATAGATAAGTTGACCGGTTTTTTTTTTTTTAAATCTAACAAGGGCACCGGTTCAATTGGCACCGGTTCAAACCGGTGCCTTTTTTATTTATGGCACCGGTTCAGGCTGAACCGGTGCCTTTTCTCTTTTGGTAAAAACCCGCCCAATTCTAGACCGATTTTGGGCACCGGTTTAGGCTGAACCGGTGCCATATGGGGGGGGCCTAATGCTTTTTTTCTACTAGTGTTTCCAAGATGGCTCTTCACATCAAAGTTGCGTGATCCGACTCGATCCCTTTTACTTATAGGATTCAACCATGCCTTGTATGCACTAGACAAGGGAGGAGGAGCTTGGTTACTTGCCGAAATGGTCCACAAAGGTCTTTCAATCCAATAAGCCTCGTACTTGTGAATGTTACTTTCATGCAACGATACTTCACAAGGACTATCGTTATAGCGTGGAATTACTTGTTCAAGTCCATACTGTCGCATCAGTCGAGAAGGACAGTAAAAAGTCAGTATTAAGATACTAGGAACACGGCAATACGGAGTATCATTCGTACCAACCATCCTAGAAATCCTCCACCAAGGCACCACCCAACGAATGGAAAATTCTCTTTTTGCAAAGAAATTCTTCCAATCTTCATACGACATGTTCACAGAATAATTCTTCTTCCTGCGGATTAAATCGTTGGGACCATATTTTTCAATATCGTCGGGGGCTTCAAAGAGTTCTAAACGCTCCATCAACCAAATCTGCAAAACAAAAAAAAAAAAATAAGTCGAAAAAAAATAAATAAATAAAAAATCCACCGTGTCACAACAGAACTCACCGTGTCACGGCAGAAGGCCACCGTGACACGGTACCTGTTTTGTATCACAGGGGTTACTCGGAGCATGTTTTTACCTGCAACAGTACCAGAGAGCCCTTCCTGACGGCTTTCTGGTCATCTTTTGCTTCGTCAAGGCCGCGTAAAGTTTCTCCAAGGCACGTGGGCATAGGAGATCTCCCATATTCGACATGTTCAAGCACAGATGCTAGGCAAGCATGTCCTACCCTACCGTTTGCAAATAAAAGTTTGATAAACATGCAAAAATTATAAGCCATTCTACTGTATACATGATAAGACTCAGAGACAGGGCGATTGAAATATAAATTTGCAAGTTTTTCTAAGTCTACTTCATTACCACATACAATTCTTTTTAAATCTTGATATGTTAGATTCAGATGACTTTTAAAGTTTTGGTAATAACACTCACGTAGGGTAGGCATAGCAATAAGATTTCTGGCAGGAAATCCATAGATGGAACCGAATTCCTCCGGCAGGGGACAGATTTCATCGTAATCGAATTTAAAACAATGTGTTTCTGGACTCCAATAGTCTAATGCTGCCCTAAGAAAATCATTTTCAATCGCTACATGTCTCAGGGCTAGTAAACCCCTGAAATGAAACAATTCCAATTCTCTTTTGTCAGCATTGGTCAAAGAATAATACCAGTCGCGCAATGTATTATCAAAATTCTGAGACATTATTATTGAAATATGAAATTCTAATTATTTTGTGTTTCGTAATTATGCATATCACGTAAATACTGGTCCTATTTTATAGCAAAAACGCTCGGAACTACTCAGAATTTATCTTTCTATACGCGTAAACCACACTGTTGTAGAATACGCGCACCGTGACACGGGAATTCCCACCGTGTAATGGGAATTTGTGCCGCGACACGGCAGATTTTGCCGTGACAAGGTGTACGGTGCCGTGTCGCGGCGCCCACGCGTTTTCTTTTTTTATCCTTTTCCTTTATCTATCCGGATTTTTTTTCTAGTGTTTTATCTACACCGTTTATCTTTTTTAATTTTGTTTTTTTTCGAGAATTTCATTCCTAATAAAATTCTCAACATCATTTATTAATATTTTTATTTTTATCATTTTATTTTTTTTCTTTTACTCATCTTTATTATTTATTTTATTTTTTACTCTTATTTCTATTATTATTTTCTTTTTCTTTGGGGAAGTTATAAAACTTTTCCCATTTCCAAACATATTTATTTTTAAGTACTTGTAAAACTTATTCATATTTTTCTTTTCTTTTTATTTCTTTTTTTTCTTTTGGGGAAGGTCGGTACCCTCCACTTACTCCACTTACGTTTTTTTTTTCGCGCCATTAATAAATACACAATCACACACAATGAGTCTCAAGCATACACTAACACACACTAATAAATACATAAACTGAGAATAATGTACAAAATGAGTCATAATAAATAAGTAGGGTCAAGTGTCATCACAGTATGTACAAATAAAGACCCTCGGTAAAAAATCTGCAGAGCTAGAAGAGTTAGGATCAGTGTCATCTTCAGCCTGTGAATATGGGAACGGTGAGCCAAAGAGTCCCGCCATTATCCGAGTACGAGGAGTAGTATCCCTACTAGTCCTTGTAACTCCAGTAGTAGTCAAACTCAAAGTAGGACCCGTCCAACTGGATAACGGTGTAGACTAACTCGAAGAAATAGGAATCGTCGATGGAGGCATCGTCCCATACACTGGAACTGAAAACAAACCCGACACCGGTGGGGGAACCCCAGACGATGGAGCTGAATATAAGCTAGGATCCACGGGAGTGATAACTGGCCTGAACTCAGGCTGTGAAGGCTGTGAAAACGACTGTCGCTGCCAATAACCCTGACCTTGAAAATGCTGGAACGACTGGAAGGACTGACGCTGCTGCCGCGGAGCCTCCTGAAATGGCTGAGAAAGCTGAGGATCCCGCTGAGACTGAGATTGCCGATGAACCTCAGGAGATCGTCTACCACGACTAGGCTCTCCCTCGTCCGAGCCTCTATGCCTCGAGCGCGAGCGGGACCTCCGTTGCTCCTGAAGGACACAAAATCAAAAGATGCCAACAGTGCGAAATAAAAAAAAACAAATGGTAAAAATGAGAAAAAGTTAACATACCTCAAGAACATCGCCAGAACTGCTCCGACAACTCGCACCACGCCGAAGCTTGATGGTGCAGTACTTCAGAGCGTCAACCAGCTTCATAAATCCCATCATCTCCGTGCGAGTGGGCTGAGAAAGAAAAATCAGTAACAAGTGGTGTTAAAAGGGATGAATAATGCATCAAAAGCTTACCGGCTCAAAAACATTAGGCAGAGACTTTTGCGCCGGTCTGAAAACCTCTGGCGCGTCAGCAATATGGTCCTCAGTAATACCAATCGGCCCTGGGTAGCGGACAAATTGAGGCTGAATCTCAATCCTCCCCACGCGGCGAACAGTCGTCTGAAAATACGATCGAATAATCAAGTTATTCGACTATTTAAACAGAGACTAGCAACAAAATCCTTAAAAGAAATCATACCTCAGGAAGACGGGGTAGAGGAGCCTAAGAGGGAAGCAAGTCTTGTGCATAATCGCCCTCCATACGCACAAGCTCCTGCCAAGGAAAAGTGTGGCGCTCTCCCCTATTTATCAACTCCCTAAGCAAGCGCGAGTCCATCATCGACTCCGGTGGAGATAAGGGAACCACAAAGCGATCACCGCTGTGCTGATGAACGACACGCTCCCCCTGAGACCAGACAAAGCGTTCGGTGCCAACAAAAACAGTGCGGTACGCTGAAAGTTGCAAGGCCTCGGGAAGATTAGTCATCCCAGCCCAAGGACGATACTGGACATCAATAGCAACCTCAAAAACCATAAAAAGTTGTAATGAAGCACCGAAAATAATGTCAAGATAGAAAATACAGGCTATAAAAGTAATTCTTACTCCAACAGAAGAGGTGCCTCAGCGTAGCAGCCCGCGCAGCGCAGAGACATACTCCACCCGTGACTCTCCTCGATCACGCCAGCTGGCCCTCACAGGGAAGTCATGAACCGCTCCACGATGTCGTCGAGGGGCCAATCCTGGAAAGTACTCGTAGAACCATAGCTGCAATGACAAGTAATATTTGAGCACATGAGTCGAACAAATTAAAATAAAACAAGAAGAGGAAAGGATCGACACCTCTACGACTCTCCATAAACCGTAGACAGTGAAAGGGGACTCGTCGTTCAGCTGCCTACAGCCATGACGTAATGACAAGAGAAGATCGGCATATCCGAGGCTGGCCCAGCTAAAGGATCCTATCTCACTGATCCTTACTAAATAAGGAAGATAGCAAACGAGCGCACGCGAACTCCTATCAGGAGAAAGAGTCATGGAAATGAGAATCAAAATGAAGATCCGCACTCGCTGCTCAGGTGATGTCTCCTCAATGTCAAAACCACGAGCCAGAACCGAAGCCAACTCTGATCGCCCGCTCCTAGGACCACCTCGAGACACCGGCTGTGTTCTGATATGCGGAACGATCTAACCTAACAAATCGGCTGCTTCAGCCGCTCCCCAAGGAAGATCAGACATCTGTGCTACGACCCGGTCAGTGAAGCGTAGACCACTAATCATGCTAAAGTCCAGAGGGGTCATTGTCATCTCCCCCCAATCAAAGTGAAAAGTGTTGGTAGTATACCAAAAATATTCCAACAACGCGCGAACGACTGTCGCACCATAACCTCGGGGGCTGCGAAACCCTACGATCGCCGAATAAAAGTCTACTAGACCAGCTGATTCCCATAAGGCGTTCGTAGCAGGATCCCTCGTGATAATCTGATGAAGTAGAGGAATCAAATCTCCGGCTCAAGAACCGTGATGGCGAAGCGTGCCGTCAACTATGCCGGCAAGTGGATGATGAGAAACGTGGTTCTCACGATAGAAAACAAACTGGTCTGGTGTCTATGGAGGTGGAGCCCACCTACCCCTACCCGTAGAGGGTCGAGGCTCAGACTCTAAGACGTCATCATCCATACCCTCGAGAATCGTGGGAGTGTCCTCCTGAAAAGCCTGACGCCGGCCATGAGTGGAAAGATCGCGATCCCGTCGTCTAGGCATGCTATTATAAAAATAAAAATCTAAATGCTTAGCATAATTTCCTAAGATATTTAGTTATTTATATCGAGATTCATTTTAATAAAAACCTAAATGCTTAGCATCATTTAGTTTTTTATTGCGTTTTCTATTATACGCTAAATTTTTACCTCAAGGCTAAAAATTAGCAAAATAATGGAATTATTTATAGTATTTAGTTTCTCCATGACGAACTAATACTATGTTATCCTAATTGCATGATACTATGTTCTCCATGACAATGTAGTACGTACAGAACACAAAACATGTCTCAAAATTGCACAAAAACAATAGATCGACGCATCATGGCATATTTTACAAGATATACAACCAATATGTCGTCATTTCAAGTGCAAAAGAAAAACATGAACAACAAGAACACTATTTACACATGTAGTACCAAAAATGGTGATTTGCTCAATTCTTCACCAAATCATGCAATTTTTGCCTCAAATCGCTCACAAACACACATACATACATTATTTATAAGTAAATTCATGGCAAGAATTTCAACATTAACCTCAAAATCAAAAATATCCCCAAATTGATTTTTAAGGGTTTTTACATGAAATTATTTGAAGCAAATTTGAGACAAAAATCAAAGGAAACTTACATAGATCCTTGTGGAGAACAAAAAATGAAGAAAGTAGCAAAAATTTGGAGCAAAAACAGCAGAGCAGCCGCCGCGACACGGTCAGCCTACGCCACGACACGGTGATCAGGTACCGTGTCACGGTGATCAGATCCCGTGTCACGGTGATTCCAGGAGTCGACGAAGCTCCGATCAACAGCAACGAGCTCTAAACAGCAGCGCAACAACGAGTAGCAGCGAAATTTAAGTGAAAAAAAAGAAGAAACAAGAACCCAGCATCGCCGTCGTGTCACGTTGAACGAATTCGTGACGCGGTATAAACGACCGTTCACCGGTGACGAGCCGCCGTGGCACGGAAATCTGAGCAGCTTAAATTGAAAATGGAGATGAGAAGTGCGAGCAAGAGAAGGAAGAGAAATGGTGAATGAAAAAAAATGGGAGCAATGTCTGATATTTAAAGCCAAAAAATGACCGTTACACGACCCCGTTACCGTTCCACGTTTCCCGTTACTGAGTAATGGTTTTCAGGCGCGTGGTACGGGGCGCGTGGGATTTTTTTGCCAAAAGGAATTCCGCGACACGGGAATTCCTTCTGTCTGACGGCAACTGAGCACCGTGTCGCGAGATTGGTCCACGTGGCACGGAGTTCAGGCTTCTGTCCTGCACACTTTTTGAAGTTGGCAGCGAATATTCCTGGAATTTTGACCAAAGTTGCACGATTTTCCGCGAAAATTGGACAGTTAATTTTTACGTAAAATTGCGCGGAAAATTCTTACTGACGGTTGGAGGGTATCAAAATTACTATTTTGCCCCTATGAAGCGTCAAAGTCAATTTTGTCGATGTTTTAAACACCTAATATGATCGGATAGTCGACTTGAAGGTGTGAATCATCTGCGGCACACGTTCGGGGATAATCGAACCATCATACACTTGTAAATTTCAGCGATTACAGTAGTTGTCGGCTTTCCTCAAGCATGGAAAGCGTTATCGGTGGATTTTTCTTCAAGTATAGAAAACCGCCAAGTCGGCTTTCCTCAAGCATGGAAAGCGTTATCGGTGGATTTTTCTTCAAGTATAGAAAACCGCCAAGTCGGCTTTCCTCTAGCATGGAAAGCATTATCGATGGATTTCTTCAAGCATGGAAAGTATCATACGTCGACTTTCCTCAGGCATGGAAAGTATCATCCGATAGGTTTCTTCAAGCTTAGAAAGCTACCAAATTCCTCAATCGGCTTTTCTCAGGCATGGAAAGCGTTTCAACGAACGTCATCCGGTGGATTCCTTCAAGCATAGGAAGTTGCCAAACTCATTTGCCACCAATACACTAGTGCCAGATATGTATTCTATCCTTTTACTCTTTTATCTGTAGAATTTACATTTTTCTGCAGGTATCGGCGTATACATAGTGATTTAGGATCGCAGAACGTCTTAAATCATTCTCCGTCCCTATCGACTACTTTGACTATCGGTTCGAAACTGACGTTTCTACAAACTCAGTCAAAGTGGGGGCTTCTATAGACACCTTAAAATGTCTCCCCAAAACCAAACCCGTTGATGAACAACCTTTCATCACTACTATTGGTCGGGTTCAGTAATTAATCCCGAGAGTGCTTAAAAAATCGTATTTAATTAAATTCAAATTTTGAATTGTCCATGGATCAGTCTTGATGTTTGGTCAAAGCATAGTTTTAATTTCAGCCCAAAATTATTATTTAATTTTAGCTAAAACCTTTTTTATTTTATTGTTTTATTATTTACTTTGGCCCAAACTTTTATTTATTTTAGCCCAAATAGTAATAAAATCAGAAAATGGCCCGAAATTATCAATCAGCATTTAAAATGCTGAACCAAATTAGGGTTAAAAATGAATTTAGACGGAAAAGCGGAATGAAAACTCCCGCGTCACGGCAACAGTCCACCGTGTCACGGGAAACTTTCCTGTATGACGGTGGGGTTCCCCGTGACACGGGACACCTGTCGTGACACGGGGGTTTGTGTGTCCTTTCCGCGTAAACCCTTAACGCGTTTTCTTTCTCGTTCAGTATATATTTACCGCGTCACACAAAAGTACACCGTGTCACGGGAATGTTTCCCATCTGATGAAGGGAATTCCCGTGTCACAGTACACTTTGTCGTGTCGCGGTATACTTTTTTAGGGTTTTTATCATTTTAGGGTTCCGTGTGTTCCCTCAGCACATTTTTTCTATAAATACCCCCTCATTTCTGATGTACGGGGGCATCAATTAATTCTCTATTTTTTCTCTCTCCTATGCTCTATCCTAAACACTAGCCTACCCTTATTCTTTCAAAATTCCTTCTTCAAGCACTCCCAGGAGTCCATACTTTACTCGTGGTTCCGTCCTTAAGCCAAGGCGTGAAAGGTAGAACTGTTTGAGGGTTTGGCCCCAAATCAACTCTACTTAATTTAATTTAATTTAATTATTGTTCTATTATTATTTCCTTGAAGTACTAACTCGTTTATTATTTTGTAGTTGCAAACAAACAAATTAAAGTAAGAATTATGTTCCTTTTATTTCTATTATTTTTCTAACGATTTTATATTGTTGGGATTATTGTTAAATTGATTCCAATATTAATGTTGATTCTATAATTGTTATTATGATCACCATATTGCATGTTTAAAGGGAATATGTAATTGAAAATCACGCCTAATAAGATAATTTGGACAACCGGTTTAGGTTCCTTTTTAATCTTGTTATAAAATCAAGTGATCACAATATTTTAGAATAATATGTTGCATTAATATTAAACCAATTTAGCTTAATAATAGATTGGAGCAAATTGAATTTTTTTTTGTATGCCTTTGAGATCACAGAAATCACTTTTCACTATAAGAATCGAGTAGAGGCCAATACGGGCGAATGTGACTCTATGACTCACTTCGTACCATCATCCCCGATCCTCCTTTCGTGGTTCCAAACCATATGGAGTTAGTAATCTCATGGATTATGAATGGGGTGTAACCTTCACGGGTCAATCGCTGTTGCCTTCATTGTCCCTTATTCATGGTTGCCTTTTTATGATCCGTGAACGGTTTACAATTTTCTTAAAAACTTGTTGGCGGCTCCCTACTTTGTTTGTCCCTAATCGTATTATGCTAAATCCCACTTCCTATGAGTGCCAAGCATATTCACCACATGCTTTTTACGTAGGCGCACTTCGAGCGACGCCTACAGTCTTTTGTTTGGTCAATTGTCGAAAATACTTTCAAATCTAAGCATTTAGCATTTGATGGTTATTTCACAATAGAGTTTATAAAATTTTCGTTGGACCTTTATATAATTTACTTTTTCTCCCACTAAACTTCTTATTCATAAGAATTTCTATGTTTCTCCATAAGTCAATCCTCTTACTGACTTCATGAGAAATCATGTTCCAATTCCTATATGCAATGCTTCCAATAATCCAATGACGGATTCCTTGAGCTTGCTTTTAAATCTAGAATTTATTTAGATTTTCAAAACCCTTAGACTATTTTCATAGTCACTTCCAAAATCCTATTTTAGGAAGGCGATTTTGGTATCTATTTTTGCCATATTTCATATGAGCATTTTTTGCTAAAACAATCACGAAAAGACTTTAGCATTCCGATTGGTGAATAGGTTTTTATTAAAATCAACTCCGTGAATTTAATTGTATCCTTTTCATCCAATCTAGGTATGTATGCATATACATTTCCACATTTTTTAGTTTTGTCCTTGAAAACTTATTTGCAATCGATGGGTCTTTCACCCTTTATGCAAATTAATCAAGTTTCTAACATGATTTTCAAATATGGAGTCGATCTCGGATTTTTATGGCCTCTAACCATTATTCAGAATTATGGGTTTGTCGTAGCTATCTTACAAGGCATTATTCCTTTACAATCTAATAGTAAATAGTATGCTTGTAAGTCTTAGGTTTATTTCTAACTTAATAGAAAATTTATAGGATTCAACCCAAGCCTTTGGTGAATTCTATACCTATACGGGGTTACTGCATCAAACACTAAGTTTCAAGGCGCTTCCAAAGCCCTTTGATTATCTTAATATTACTCCAAGTTTTCAAAAGTTTTGTGAGAAATGAATTCTCTTTTAAGGCACTTGTAAAGTCCTTTTGAGTATTCTTGATCAAGTATTCTCACGAATCCCTTTTAAGGTCTTCCGATATTCTCAATTCTAGTTTGTTGCTAAGCTCGATTGTCATCAACTTCATTTTCCTCCCATTTGTCGTTTTGGAAATGTGTTACTTTCCAGAAAGACACCACTTAGAGAAACAAACACTATGTTCTCAATTAGGTTGTGGAGGTAATGCCCGCGGTCTCACTTGAATGCTTACAAAGAGACATGTACATTGTCTTTGGGTAAAAGTTCGTTATAAAACAAACAGTTAGCTCCCAGTTGAGCTATCTTAGCCTTTAATGAGCCATTAAGCTCCCACTCAACCACCTAGCTCTTGCTAAGCCGGTGAGCTCCTACTAAGTCACTTAGCTCCCACTGAGCCAGTGAACTCCCACTGTGGCTAAGAGTTTTAGACATGTACTTTAAAAGACATTTAGAAGTTATTTCTATCCATAACTAAATATGGCGTCCTTTCGTAGCTTCTACATTTTGTTTTGTGTAACATTAGTCATTTGTGCAAATCTTTAAGAACTTTATAGGAAGGGTTGTGAACCATCATCATTCGAGTTATTTTTAAATGACATCGAGGTCTCCGTGAAGACATACCATGTTCTTTGTGAAGTTGTTTATGAAAAATTTCCATTCATAACTTTGAGATCGTCACGCTTGGCTCAAGCAAACATCGCTCGATCTAATCAAGACGTTTTGATATCTAGCCAAGTCGATTATGTACTTCACTGGACTCTTGAGCTACTCAAGTCAAGTTGGTTCACATTTGATGAATATAACCATATTCTTTCAAAATCTTTTGTGAAATGTTGAAGTAAATGAATCCTCTTTAGCTTTTCGGATTCAATTGTCTATACCAAGAACAATAGCTCTTTACTTTTTCGATTTCAACAAGTAAAACTTACTTGTCTTAGAACAATTTCGAATCGATCAACTATAAAGATCCTATCTAATAGAGCCTTGAGTACGTTCTTGTTGATGTGACATTGCTAAAGATGTTTGAAATGCAAATCATGCCCATGAATTTGAGCTTTTGCTAGATTATCATGTTAAGATAATGTTAGTTTATAATCAAGCATTCTTGACTCATGGTTTAGACAACCATGCCATTCAAATAAATTTGCAACTATTGCTCATTGCTTTGAATGTGAGTCTTTCCGTGTGTAAACGGAACAATTGCTGATTATGGAACACAATAACCATTTATTTGTTCCAGCCTTAGCTTAAAGGTCTTTAAACAAAGCATACGACCTTACAACTGATTTAGCACCACTTGCTTCATTCTAAACTTGTAAGTCGATAGCTTAGCTTATCTTCAATAGTTTGAGGTCACTTTCAAAGTGGAACACTCAAGTAGTATCCGATACTTTGTGAAGATAATGAGTTGCTAAGTTAACTTCAATAACATGAATTCTTTAGGAAAATGGAATCTGATTCCTTTTTTTTTTGTTCCTCGTTTCCTATATTTCTTACCATACTTTGTCTCATAATATGTAAGAACCATTTCTTTAAGAGTCTTTGACTTTTATACTTTGTTAGGCATAATTAAGCATCGGATGCGCCGTAAAACAAAGTTCCATCTTTTCCTTTAATTCACGCCCGAATTACTACATCAATGAGTCCTACTCATCTATGTATTAAGAGAAAAGATATGTTGGTTGTTAATATTGACAATTTGAGTTTGCAACTAAATACTTCATGTTTTATCAAAACTACCTAGTATTTTGAATACATGATGTCCAACCGTCCCTTCGGACTACTTGTAAAAGTCATTTATGAGAATTGTATTTTAGAAATGAATTTTCTTTTAGAACTATCCTCCAAGATTTCCTTTACCAATCATGGAAAAAATATTATTTGATTTAGAGTACTGTAAATATAAGTGCAAATTATAACCATTTATTAAAAATTAAGAGGTATTCATTTAAATTTTCAATCTTATTAAACGTCTTATCCACACATTAAATTTGTCCCCATTTGGCGAGAATAAGTCGATTCCAAGATCCAAAGAAACAAAGAGTGACTAAGCATTCTTTGGCTTGTCTTAGCACTCAATCTCCCAAGGTAAGCAACGCTTTGCTAATGGCTCTAAGCCACTCTTGGTTGAATAAATTGGCGCATCTAATGCTCTCTCAACAATTTATTAACTTTGCCACGACATGTTAGGACTCCATCACACATATCGTTGAGTACAACCGAAACCAACTTGCATGCCCGGCATGCCTTATGAGTCTAGGGAGTAGTAGTGATGCCTCGCTTTGGCGTAGCCCATCACTACTCTCAATAGGTCGATAAGTGTTGTTTTGGAATGACAATTTTACTCAATATTTAGGGACCTAGGGTTTCTATGTTGGTTGATTTAAGTGTACTTAATTAATCATCACAACATTTGAAATCCTTAACATGCATCTAATATATAATTCATATATAAATAATCATGAATATGTAAAGCATAAGCATTTTGATGCATATTGCCAACTAGCATGACCCCTTGAATTCTTCAAATCTTCAAAAGGTCTTCTTTTACAACTTCATGGATTTTTCTTCCAAGAACCTCCATCTTCAAGACTTGACCATAATAATGCAATACTAGTATCTACGTGTAGACACCTAAAAATGTCTCCCCAAAACCAAACCCGATGATGAACAACCTTTCACCGCCATTATTGGTCGGGTTGAGTATTTAATCTTGGAGTGCTTAGATCCATATTTCCATTTCATAAACCAATCCAATTCCTAGCCCATTTCCCCAAACCATAACTTATTTTCTTCTTTTCGTGCCTTTAAACCCAAAATAATTCATTTCGTGTCCTTTAAAATCATTCATTTTGTGTCCTTTTTATAAAAACGTTTAATCCAGTTTATTTTGGTCCATAATCTGGGTCCAATGATTGAATAGTTTGATGGGTCTTTAAAAGATATTTTCAACGATATATTATAAGCCCAAATCCGAGTTATAACGAATAAGTTATGGCAAAAATATTAAACAGAGCCCAAACCGAACCTAAGCCCACCTTACCTACGACCCAATGATCATGTAGAGGGTCCAAGTTATTTAATCCCATTCCTAAACCAATTAGGATTAATTGGAAACTTCTATAAGTTTCTAAAAGAACCTAATTATCCTTTTTGAAAAGATAAGATTAAAGAGTTTGAAATTGAATAAAACTCCTTTTTTTTAAAGTCCTAATTTTATTCAAATTGAAAGACATTCAAAGATAGACAGATATTATTTTCGTGCCTAATAGTTTTTATACAAATTTTATATGGTTGGATAGCCCTTGAAATTATCTTTCCAATGATATATTACAATATCAATTCCGAGCTATAACGGAAAAGATATGAATAAAATATCAAACTCTATCCAAAACTGACACTGTCTCTCTATTTCTGCCATACCTTTTATTAGAAAAATATTTTCATCTGATTCTAATTGTTTTAGAAATTAGACTTCAAGAGCTTTCCAATGATATCTTATTCATCTTATTCCGATCTTTGGATCAAATGATATGATAAAAACAAAAACTGTAAAAACTACAGTCTATCGAGTTTTATTCCGATTTAATTCGGATCTTATCTTCTTTTTTCGACCCTTTTTTCCTCTATAAATAGAGGTCATATCTCCCCTTTTTCAATCATCAAAAAGCTTGATCATAAAATAATTCTCTTCTCCCTCTTTAGCCTAAACACTAGCCTCCCTATTCTCTCAAAATACTTCCCCTAAGCACTCTAAGGAGTCCATACTTTACCTGAAGTTCTATACTAAAAACCAAGGCGTTAAAAGGTAGAACTAACTGAGGGTTTGGACCAAATTAACTCTAATTTTAATTTCATTATTTTAATTTGATTTATATTTTTATTTAAGTTACTAACAGTTTATTCATGATGTAGCAATTCAAGGAAACGCGGAAAGTGAGTAATTGATTCACTTAATTACTCTTATTTTTATTCTTATTGCTAGCATTATGATAAGGTTTATTTATATTTGATTTGACAAACAATTTATTGTTAAATTTCTGATGAGTGACATTTATGTCACTCTTAGGGAGTAGTTTTAGAGTCATTTTCGTGTTTATTTTATCTTATTTTTCCCTTTCTTTCTCTTGTTTTCTCTTAATAAAGTTTCTTGTTTATTTGGTAATTTTGGAGCGTTTTAGTTTATTTTCTTTATTTTATTAGCTTTAGTTTATTTTCGTATTTTATTTTACTTTATTTGCTTGTATAGTTTTTGTCTTTATTAGTTTTAGTTTTATTTCTCTTATTTCTATTTTACTTTTATTTATTTTAATTAGTTTGGAGTGTTTTTACCATTTTATTTGTTTGTGTTTTATTTAATTTTGTTAGTTTTAGTTTTAATTCTCTCATTTCCTATTTTAGTTTATTTAGTTTTATTTTATTTATTTCATTCCTTTTTGTCTTGATTTCTCCTCGGTTTTGTGTGTAGGGGTTCGGGTTTTATGTCAAATGAGTTCGGGTTCCAAGTTGAGTCAAACACAAACCGCAACCTGCTGCCCCTTATCCATCACCGCACCCTTCGTTATCCTACACCACACCATCAGCAACAACAACAATTCCCCTGCTCCTCTTTCCCATCCAATCAGCCAACAACAATTACCACCAGCCCATTTACCATCACCAACAGCCACCACGTACTTTACCCCGCAGCACCAGCCACCATCAAACCACCTGACCACACCACAACAAACACACACAAGCCGTAGCAGCACCAACACAAACAAACCGCAACCCAGCCTGCAACAACCAGAACCACCTGACCACCAATGACATCCCCTGCTCCCCCAACACACAAAAGTAGCCTCACACGACCACAACCAAACACCACGCGCAACCCCTGCTCACCCTCACCTTCAGCCACCAATTAACTCCACCTCACCACCGTTCCCAACCTCCAACCAATTATCACCCCGCATCACCAATTCGCACATCAACACAATCACCCCGCATCACCAATTCGCACAGCAACAGCCCCAAATCAGAGCAAATTCGAATTCAATCGGGTTCGGGCAAACCGTTGGTGGTTCGGTCGAAGTTCGAGACAGAGACTTTGTGGGTTTCATTAATCGAGGAGGAGTGGTCGAACATACCCATGGTTCGACCGAACCAACCCCGTAGTTCGTCCGCACCAACCCACGGTTCGATCGAACCATTTCACAAGCTATACACGTGGTTATTAATGAAGATCAATCGGTCTAAAAACGATGATTATGATGCGATTGGGGATGATAGCCATTGATTTAGAGCATTGATTATGATCGATGGTGGTGACTCGATGATGATTATTGATGAACGGTGGTGATGGTGAAGGCTCTTCAATGGTGTTCAAAGCAACTAATTCAAAGAAGGAAATCGTGGGTCTGATTTGTTTTGGGTGGAATTGTATTTGTTTTTTTTTATTTTTCTTTTATTTTTATTTTTATTTCTTTCTTTTCTTTTAACTTTTTCTTATTTTCTTTCCTTTATTTTTATTTTAGTTTTCTTATTTTATTTTCCTTTTTATTTTTATTTTCTTTTCCTAGTTTTATTAGCTTAGTATAAATACCCAATTTTGGGGTAATTAAAAAAAATTGAATAACTATCTATTCCTCTCTCTAATTAGTTTTAGGTTAGGTTAGGATTAGTCTTCTTAGGTAGAGAGAGAAAGTGAGGTTTTCTTCATTAATGAACTTGGATTTTGAAGAAGGAGCTTGTTCAATCCTTTGTAGACCTTCATCTTCAATTAATGAGCAATTTCTTACTCTCTCTCCTCTATTTTTATTTGTTTATTTTGATTATTATTTTAGTTGTTGGTATTGCTTGTTGATCATGTTGATTCTTGATTATTTGTTGATTAATCTTGTTATTATCATGATTAGTGAGTAATTTCCCCATTAAGGGGATGGTTGTGGTGTAGTTGGACCTTGAGCATGTTCTAGGGTTTAGAATTGATTTATTTGTGATTAAAGTTTTTATATGCTTGATATTCTTTAATCTTCTTGCAAGTGCACATTGTTGGTTGATTAAAGGTGAATCTTTGCTAGCAAGAAACGGAAGTTGACTTAGTTAAGGTTCATTAGTATCGATTGTTATTTAATAGTACCTCCTAGTATATGGTTCTAATGTGGAAGCATAGAGGCTATGTTAGGAGAAGCCAATTGACCCCGGAAGGCGGCTAGATTGGATTCTTAATTTCGATATTCGAGCATGTTTAGTTCATAATTAATTCAATTTCTATGTCTTTGTTTATGTTCAAGTGAATGCTATACCTAAACCATTTCCCTTAATGTTTTATTTCTTGTTTTAGCATTTTTAGACTTTAGTTTATTTATCCCCTATTCCGGACTAGCTTAATTGTCGATAACATTTGGTGGTGTTTACCGTTCTCTGTGGTTCGACCCCTATGCTTGCCTTATACTCGTATTAGGTTTGTTTAGGTTGTATAAATTGTATTTGATCTAGGGATAGACAATTGATGACGCGTTTATTCCCCTGTCAAATTGGCGCCGTTGCCGGGAACGGCTTCCATTACCGTTATGTTATCTTATTGAGACTAGTCCATTGTATATATTTCTTTTGATTTGTTTTTTTTTTTTCTCTTTGTTTTGTTTTTGAAAAATGGCACATTTTTCTTTTCCTCAATATGATGATGAGCCTTTTTATGCCTACTTCCATAGACTTGTGGGGTTTTTGAACTATAATGGTTGTAATCCTTGTGAAGCTTGTGAGATTTGTTACTATGGCATGAATGAACAAACGAGATATGAAGTTGAAAGTAGGTTTAATGGCGAATTTCAAGCATTATCGGTTCATAGTGCTTGGAGCTTTTTTGTACGGTTTGCTAAGGAAGTACGTAATAGGGGATGTAATGTTGCTAATTTTGATTCTCAATGTGATAATAGTTTTATTAGTGGCATGCATCCCCATGATTTGTCTTGTGATCCTATTTGTGAACCTAGTACAAGTGATTTCAACTCTTTTTCTCGTATTGTTGATAATGAATCTCATTTGCTTGATTATGCCCCCTCTCCCCAATATGATGATGCTCATGTCTATAATGTGAATGATCCTTCCTCCTCATCTTCTTGTTCTTACATGGCTTCAAATGATTTCCCTTATGCTTCTAATGAGTCCTTTTATGAGGGTAATTCTATGGAAAGTTTGAAGGAAGAGAAGATAATGAGGATAATGGAGATGATGGAGAAGTATAACGAGATGAGGGAAGTTGAGAATAGGGAGACGGAAGCTAGAATGAAGATGCTTGAGAGCCAAATTCTCCAACTAGCCAACTCTCAAGAAAATGCCCTTCCTTCTTCTTCTATTCCCCATATGAGTGAGGATCCCATTAGAGAGCATTCGAGTGATGGTGAAGGAGTTGAAAATGAAAAGAGTGTTGATTTTGAAAATCCTAATCCTTCTTCCCATCTTGATGAGTCTCAAGTGTATGTTTGTGACCCTTCAATCTATGAGTATATAGACTCTTTTGAGGTAATGTCCCACATATTTTTCGAGAGTCATATGAGGACTTATAGATTATTGGATGATTTCATCGAGAATGCTTCTTGGGACTTAGATGAGTTTGAGATGAATCTACCTCCCTTCATGCACGATTTTGGGACCTTGGGTTTTGAGATAGTTGAAGGAAAGGTTGTCTATTGTGGTGAAAAGGAGGATAAGGTTGACTCCCTTGGAGTTTTTGAGCTTGAGGGAGGTGTAGATCATGAGTGCCCTTCATTTGAGGATGCTATGATTGATTTTCATGCTCTCATTGGCGATGTGAGACCTTGTGGTGAGGGAGTAGCTACCCCTTTTCCCGTTTCTCATACCCCTTTATCTCTAAGGTTCGACCACATCCTTCCTTACCCTACTTCTCTCCCTTCATATCTCAAACAACCTATTGGGAAGCCGCCCTCTATGGATGATTTTAATGTCTCTCATTCCATCATCATTGAGGAAGAGAGGAATTTTGTCAACAAAATAATATGTGATGAGGATTTGCCTTTTTCCTTTTCTTTCCACTATTCTTTTCCTTCTTCTACTTCTTACTTTCTTGAGTTTCCTTTCGATCCTTCTTCTTCTTTCTTTTGGCATCTCCCTCTTCACTTGCGTGCAATGATTTTGTTGCACGTTCTTATTCCGTCATTTGCCTATTTACACCCCCATGAAATGTGTAGTAGTGCATTTGACAAGCTCTTGCGTGCGTTGAATTTTTATTTCCTAGAGCGGTCTCGCTTGGACGTTAAACAAGCCTTTGCGGGAAGTAACCCGTGTTTTATTGCTTTCTTTTTCTTTCTTTTGTATTTCTCATTTTTGTTTACTCTCTTGTCTATGTATATAGGTACTCGATGCATATACTCATGTGCAAGGATTTTGGATTGAGCTCCTTGAGAAGAAGCACACCAATGATTGCTTGCATTTGGAAAAGCAACAAAGACGAGGAATTAGATGAAATTGTGGACAATGTGCTCAATTGCGGGTTTCAACACCCACCTCACATTTGGTTTACTCTTTCCTTCTTCCCTCATCTTGGATTCGCTTTCTTAATTTCATTTGGATTGAATGATTATGAATTGTTGTGTGAATGAGTTTTCTTCCTTCCCCTCCCACCCACCCTTTGTGCCTTTATTTTAAGCATTGAGGACAATGCTCCATTCTAGCTTGGGGGAGTAGCTATTCGCTAGCTTGGGGGGGTTATCTATATCTCTTGGTGGTTTCTTAATCCATAGTCTCATGATTGCTTGATTTATTTCTCTCATACTTGCCAAAGTCTATTATTGAGATTGGTTTTCTATGTTTGGATGGCCATGAGTGCCTTATTGAGTTGACTTTTGGTATATGTAGTTTTGATTGATCATGCTTTCATATTGCACTATTGTATATGCATTCTTGAGTATTGTTGGTTTTGTGAATATTTGTGTGTATAGTGTCTTTCCATGGCATTCAAGGCAAGTTTCAAAATGTTTTGTTTTAAACTTGGACATAATTGGGCTTTAGCACCTAGAATACCCTCTTTGCTAGTTGTTAGAGGTTTTTGTGCACTTGAATGTCGAGGTTGGTTCACACATATAACATTGCCAAGGTAGTAGAACTTAAGGGCTATGAGACCTTAGCTCACTTGGTTTGTGGTAAGATGGTTGTCGCTCTCTAGCTAGTTGAAGCTTTAAAGGTGATTTTTGCTACTCCACTACCGTCATTTTTGTGAGGATGTGTCTATTTTGTTCTAGCCTTTTACATTTCTTGCATGTGTGGCGTTTAGATCCTTGGCATTGCTAGCTTATATCGAGAATTTGGCTTAATCTACCCAAGATCGAGACCGAACCAACCTAGGGGAAGACGAAGGCAATTAGGATTTTTGTTTTGTTCTATTATTTTCTATTCTTTTATTTTTCTTTTGCATTTGCTCATTTAGTAACCCAATTTGAGCCATTTTCCCTTCTTTGGCATAACCACATTACAAACCAATGGACCTTTGCTTTATTTTCACCTTTATTAGTTTTTGTGAAGCATTCTTGGGACTTGATTTGTATTTTTGGTTAATGAAAGTGAGAAAAAGAATGAAAAAGAAGTGAAAAAAAACTCAAATTTTGGTACTTGTGTTTATATTTGTTATGTTGAATGGGTTGAGTAAATGAGAAGAAAATAAAGGAAATGAAAGAAAAAGCCGCTCAAAGTTAAAAGAGGCGAGAGCAAAGAATAAAAAGAAATGAAAAAAAAAAGAAGAAAATATTGAGAAAATACAAAAATATTTGTTGTTTGGTTGAAAAAGAATAAGCTTGGGGGAGGTGTTGCTAGAATTTTTGATTTGAAAGTTGGTAGTTTATTGAATTTGAATTGAGGAATGATCAACCTTGCTTCACTTCTAAGTTTACCACCAATTTCCAAATTTATTTCCACACCCTTTACCCTAGCCTAAACGTTTCAACCCTTTTAAGACCTTTTGACCTTAGTGAGGTTTAGTTACTACCGATGGAGGGTAATCAAGCCAAGCCTATTGAGCGAGCTATCAATGCCAAGATGTCGGGTAGCCTAAATGTTTTTCATTGATTATTTCTTCCGATTCCTTCGAGGAATCTCGAGATATCACCTTAAAAGTGGATGCAAAACTAGTGAGGATGCGGAAGTTTGGTTGGAGATAAGGAGGAGTGTAAGTCCCTCTAAGTTCTCTACCCTTTGCATGCTTTATGTGTGCATCAACCTTAGCTATTCTTTTGCTTGGCTACCTTTAATGTCTAGAAAGGATTGTATTCTTGTGCATTTAGCCCATTGTTTGTGTTTGGTTTGAAATATCAAAACTCGAGTTTTCTTGATTTCACCTTTGCCTTGAATGTTATGTGTTGCCAAGAGTTGTGGGTTAAACCTCTTAGGAAACCCTCACGAGAGCTTACTCGTCCTCTTTGGCGACATAGGGGTATAAAGGGCTTGATGCATACGCTAAATGCATCCGTGATTCCTACGACAGTGAGTTAGTGTACATTCTTTCTCTTTGTTTCTATTTTGTTTCTTTTGCCTTTAATAATTCCATCTTGTTCTCTTTTGCCTTAGCTTTGCTCGAGGACGAGCAAAGGTTTAGCTTGGGGGAATTTGATAAGTGACATTTATGTCACTCTTAGGGAGTAGTTTTAGAGTCATTTTCGTGTTTATTTTATCTTATTTTTCCCTTTCTTTCTCTTGTTTTCTCTTTAATAAAGTTTCTTGTTTATTTGGTAATTTTGGAGCGTTTTATTTTATTTTCTTTATTTTATTAGCTTTAGTTTATTTTCGTATTTTATTTTACTTTATTTGCTTGTATAGTTTTTGTCTTTATTAGTTTTAGTTTTATTTCTCTTATTTCTATTTTACTTTTATTTATTTTAATTAGTTTGGAGTGTTTTTCACATTTTATTTGTTTGTGTTTTATTTAATTTGTCAGTATTAGTTTTAATTCTCTCATTTCCTATTTAGTTTATTTAGTTTTATTTTATTTATTTCATTCCTTTTTGTCTTGATTTCTCCTCGGTTTTGTGTGTAGGGGTTCGGGTTTTATGTCAAATGAGTTCGGGTTCCAAGTTGAGTCAAACACAAACCGCAACCTGCTGCCCCTTATCCATCACCGCACCCTTCATTATCCTACACCACACCATCAGCAACAACAACAATTCCCCTGCTCCTCTTTCCCATCCAATCAGCCAACAACAATTACCACCAGCCCATTTACCATCACCAACAGCCACCACGTACTTTACCCCGCAGCACCAGCCACCATCAAACCACCTGACCACACCACAACAAACACACACAAGCCGTAGCAGCACCAACACAAACAAATCGCAACCCAGCCTGCAACAACCAGAACCACCTGACCACCAATGACATCCCTTGCTCCCCCAACACACAAAAGTAGCCTCACACGACCACAACTAAACACCACACGCAACCCCTGCTCACCCTCACCTTCAGCCACCAATTAACTCCACCTCACCATCGTTCCCAACCTCCAACCAATTATCACCCCGCATCACCAATTCGCACAGCAACACAATCACCCCGCATCACCAATTCGCACAGCAACAGCCCCAAATCAGAGCAAATTCGAATTCAATCGGGTTCGGGCAAACCGTTTGTGGTTCGGTCGAAGTTCGAGACAGAGACTTTGTGGGTTTCGTTAATCGAGGAGGAGTGGTCGAACATACCCATGGTTCGACCGAACCAACCCCGTAGTTCGGCCGCACCAACCCACGGTTCGATCGAACCATTTCACGAGCTATACACGTGGTTATTAATGAAGATCAATCGGTCTAAAAACGATGATTATGATGCGATTGGGGATGATAGCCATTGATTTAGAGCATTGATTATGATCGATGGTGGTGATTCGATGATGATTATTGATGAACGGTGGTGATGGTGAAGGCTCTTCAATGGTGTTAAAAGCAACTAATTCAAAGAAGGAAATCGTGGGTCTGATTTGTTTTGGGTGGAATTGTATTTGTTTTTTTTATTTTTCTTTTCTTTTTATTTTTATTTCTTTCTTTTCTTTTAACTTTTTCTTATTTTCTTTCCTTTATTTTTATTTTAGTTTTCTTATTTTATTTTCCTTTTTATTTTTATTTTCTTTTCCTAGTTTTATTAGCTTAGTATAAATACCCAATTTTGGGGTAATTAAAAAAAAAATTGAATAACTATCTATTCCTCTCTCTAATTAGTTTTAGGTTAGGTTAGGATTAGTCTTCTTTGGTATAGAGAGAAAGTGAGGTTTTCTTCATTAATAAACTTGGATTTTGAAGAAGGAGCTTGTTCAATCCTTTGTAGACCTTCATCTTCAATTAATGAGCAATTTCTTACTCTCTCTCCTCTATTTTTATTTGTTTATTTTGATTATTATTTTAGTTGTTGGTATTGCTTGTTGATCATGTTGATTCTTGATTATTTGTTGATTAATCTTGTTATTATCATGATTAGTGAGTAATTTCCCCATTAAGGGGATGGTTGTGGTGTAGTTGGACCTTAAGCATGTTCTAGGGTTTAGAATTGATTTATTTGTGATTAAAGTCTTTATATGCTTGATATTCTTTAATCTTCTTGCAAGTGCACATTGTTGGTTGATTAAAGGTGAATCTTTGCTAACAAGAAACGGAAGTTGACTTAGTTAAGGTTCATTACTATCGATAGTTCATTGATTGCACCTTCTAATATATGGTTCTAGTGTGGAAACATAGAGGCTATGTTAGGAGAAGCCAATTCACCCCGGAAGGCGGCTAGATTGGATCCTTTTTTTCGATATTCGAGCATGTTTAGTTCATAATTAATTCAATTTCTATGCCTTTGTTTATGTTCAAGTGAATGCTATACCTAAACCATTTCCCTTAATGTTTTATTTCTTGTTTTAGCATTTTTAGACTTTAGTTTATTTATCCCCTATTCCGGACTAGCTTAATTGTCGATAACATTTGGTGGTGTTTACCGTTCTCTGTGGTTCGACCCCTATGCTTGCCTTATACTCGTATTAGGTTTGTTTAGGTTGTATAAATTGTATTTGATCTAGGGATAGACAATTGACGACGCGTTTATTCCCCTGTCAAATTCATTCAATATTATTGATAATTCTATTATATTTTTTATGATCACCATATTGCATGTTTAAAGGGAATATGTAATTGAAAATCACGACTAATAAGATAATTTGGACAACTAGTTTAGGTTCGTTTAATCTTGTTATTTAATCAATTGGTCACGATATTTTATAATAATGTATGCATTAATATTCAACCAATTTAGCATAATAATAGTTTGGAGTAAATTGAATATTTTGTTTGCATGCCTTTGAGATCGCAGGAATCATTTTTTTTTTTACTATAAGAATCGAGTAGAGGCCAATACGGGCGAATGTGACTTCATGACTCACTTCGTACCATCATTCCCAATCCTCCTTTCGTGGTTCCAAACCATATGGAGTTAGTAATCTCATGGATTATGAATGGGGTGTAACCTTCACCGGTCAATCGTTGTTGCCTATCGTTGTCCCTTTATCGTGGTTGCCTTTTATGATCCGTGAACGGTTTACAAGTTCCTTAAAAAACTTGTTCGCGGCTCCCTACTTTCCTTGTCCCTAATCGTATTATGTCAATTCCCACTTCCTATGAGTGCCAAGCATATTCACACATGCTTTAACGTAGGCGCACTTAGAACGACGCCTACACTACGATTAGGACTAATCTAAATATTAAGGTACAAAAATACTCAACGGTACGCAGACCATATTTAGATTTACAAAAATACATCACGGATTGCAGTCCATATTTTTTTATCCTAATCGGGTCCCACTAGTTGCCATTTTTTATAAAACCTGTGAGAGAATATACATTCCATTCGTCCATTCACTATATGTGAATGGCCCATGCATTTTACACCAATAAATAAGTAATAATGCATTAAACACACGCTCGCACTAGTAACTAATCTAGGTGGTTAATCTGATTAACACGTCTAATTAAAACTACTCAAAGTTATTTAACCGATTATGTTATTGACGTAATTAATAATTGAAGCTCCCACTTAAATTGCGCATCCAACTCAATTAATCCGATTAATTAAGCCGGTAAAACCCAATTATTTGCCAAAATAAAATCGAGGCCTAACCTCTAAAATTTATTAAAATAATTAAAAACAAATTAGATTAATAAAATAATTAAAAAGGCAAAATAAGCAAAACTTTATGTAGTCCAAAATATTCAAGTGCCTAGCACTAAGATTTGGAGTGCTCACAACTCGCACGATCTCATTGCACCACATTGCTTCACAAGCAATGTCTATGTATATTATCCTTATTTACATACCATGTAAAGCATACATATGCTAGCTATGCGCACCATCGCAATCCTCGCAACATAGCACACACACGTACCCTTGCGCACCAAGCAACACAAAACACACACATTGCTCGTGCACCACTGATGCACCATAGCCGCACCACAACAGCTATGTGCTGCGCTAGGCACGCACACAGCTATGTGCTACTGTTGTGCACGCACGCATGCACACAACTATGTGATGCTGCTGTGCACGCACAAACGCACGCACGAGCTATGTGCTGCTGCTGCAATGGGTGCACTAGCCACGCACATGGCTGCAAGCACCTTCGAGCTTCCTTCTTAGCAACCACATGCGGGCTGCTATGCAGCCCTGCTAGCCAAGGGCGGTTTTTCCTTTTTGCGTGCCATAGCCTCGGGATTTCGATCCCAATTTTGCGTGACACATTATTAATTCTAAATTAATTTTAGAACTAATTCAATGACCAAAAATTGAAAATTTAAACAAGTCTAACTTAAATAAAATTTATAAAGGTGCATTCAACCAAAATAATTCCCAAGAACCATTCTTTAATTAAATTGGTTGAACTTGGTGCAACAAAATAAATAAGGCAATTTCTCATTATTAATTTAATCAATTTAAATTAATCTTGAAATTTAAATTGATTGAACTTGGTGCAACAAAATAAATAAGGCAATTTCTCATTATTAATTTAATCAATTTAAATTAATCTTGAAATTTTGACAAAGTAAGAGGGAGTTGGAAAAATATGAACTTTAATGTTCAAATGAAAAATCTAACTACTAACACTTGTGAACCCTTGAAAAATTATATCTTCTAATATGAAGATAAACAAATTACTATCACAAAGTTTGAAACTTTATGTTTCCAATCAACCAAAAATGATTAAAACAACAAAGTTCAATATAAAATTCATGGAATTTAGAAGCTTTTAAAGTTTCAATCCCTTAACATAATTAAAGATTGAATCTTTAGCACTTTAGAAGCCTCAAAAACAAAAATTTCACACATAATGCAATTAATTTGCAATTATGTGAAAAATAAAACCAAGCTTTCAAACACAAATTACCACCAAGTAGTCATGCCTAAAGAGGTTTAAAATTGCATATAAAATATGTATTGAACCAATTACATAACCACCATAAATATGTAATTAATTGTAAAGGTTAGAAAGACTTAATTTTTTTTTGTAAAAACGAAAACCCCTTGAGAAATGCATTTTTGATCGTTTTTTGGCTAAAAACCGCGGAAAAAACCCGAGCCAAGGATTACGCTCGCAATAAATAATATCAATAATGCATAAAAATCCGGATTAGCCCAAAGGGTGAACCGTGTAGAACACCAAAAAAAATAATGCATAAAAATAAACACAAAACGGAAAAATAGGAAATACCTTTGTCGCGTGCTTCGCTCCACAAATTGGGCTCTTACTTGAAAGCTTAGCCCCGAAAACACGAGAGCCGCCGACGAAGATCCACCCGCAAAAACAACTACCGACTTTTAGGTCCGTTATCTCGAGGTTAGCGAGGTCCAACCAAAAACCGAGTATTATATGAGTTTAAGAGTTTTCGCTAATGCAATGAACTATTGAACTCCAACTCAAATAAATAATTCTCAGGCCATGCTTTGGCTATTTATAAGGAAGGATAGCTTGTGAATTCCACTCATCTTTCAATGTGAGACTTTTCACAAAAAGATCCCACATGGAAAGATTGATGAATTCAACCCTTAGTTAAATAAACCAAGGAACAAGTAACTAGTGTAACATGGTTAGGTGAGGACTACTTTCTCACTTGGTCCCCGAGGCATTTCACATGCATTTTGAACTAACCATGTGTCACCCAACCTTGAGCCCCAAGTTGGATTCGGTTGGGCCATTTTCTTTTGGCCTGTGTCCATGACCCGTCACCCGGGTCCACGGCCCCTTGCCATACATGCCGCCACCATGGTGCTCTACCACGTGGCATGCTGCCCCTAGGTGGCTGCCAACGTGGCTACAACGTGCGCTGCCATGCGTGCTGCCACATGGCGTTTTTCCATGTGTGCTGCCACGTGGCACACTCCTATTGGGCGCGCTTTCCTAGCCTTTCGCCTGGCTAGGATTTTACTTGATACTTGAAGTATTTTCCCGTCTTGCCAAATCCTAAATTTGGCTCGACATTTGAGATTCTCCGACGCTTGATTTCGACGCTCCAAGCTTGAATTTCCGACGTCTAAATATTTGTTACTCGGGCGACTCATTAATTTTTTCCGAATTAATTCGTCGAGTCGGTTTGTTAATTGCTTGGTTGTGACCCGAAGGGTTCAGTCCAGATTAAGCTGTTATATTAATTTTGTATTAATATTACTGATCGGAAGCGGCCTCCACCTAGACATTCCGATCACTTGACCTTACCGAATATATTAGCTTTCTAATAATTCTGAACCCACTATCAGAATAATACACTTGTTCGAAGGACACCATTTCTTTCACAAACGACGTAGGCTGACTCTAAGAGGTACGAAGCGTCGGTGGAGGCATCGTCTTAGATAATAAAACTCAAAATAAGCCTTTCACCGGTGGAGCCAGCGCCCTAGACAATGGAACTGAGTATAAACCCTGGTCTACGGGAGTAATGACTGGCCTAAACTAAGGATGTGAAGGCTGGAATGGCTAGGAAGATGAAGGTCGATGCCACTGACCCTGAAATTGGTGGAATGGATAGGAAGACTGAGGCTCCTACCACTAAGGCTGCTGCCACTAAGCCTCCCAAAACGGCTGAGAAGGCCGAGGCTGTCGCAAAGACTTAGAATGTCGACGAACCTCAGGATATCGTCTGCGGTGACTAGGCTCCCCCTCGTCTGAGTCTCTATGCCTCGAGCGCGAGCGAGACCTCCGTCGCTCCTGAAAGATACAAAATGAAAAGATGTCAATAGTGCAAGATAGAACAAATGGTAAATATGGGAAAACATGTGAATATACCTCAAGAACATCGGCAGAATCTCCCCGACAACTCGCACCACGTCGATGCTTGATGATGCAGTACTTCAAAGCGTCAGCTAACTTCATAAATCCCATCATGTTCGAGTGCATTGGCTGAGAACAAAGAAAAATCAGTAACAAGAGGTATTAAAAAAGATGAATAACGTGTTAAAAAGCTTACCGGTTCAAACACATCAGGCCCCGATCCTCTAGTGCCTGTCTAAAATCCTCTAGTGCGTCAGCAATACAATCCTCAGTAATACCGATCGGCCCCGAGTATCGGACATATTGAGGTGGGACCTCAACCTTTCCCTACGACGAGCTGTAGTCTGGAAACATGATCAAATAATCATGTTATTTGACAGTTTGAACAGAGACTAGCAACAAAATTCTCAAAGGAAATCATATCTTGGGAAGACGGGGCGGAGGAGCCAAGGAAGGAAGAAATTCCTATGAATAATCACCCTCCATACGCACGAGCTCCTGCCAAGGAAATGTATAACGCTCCCTCTTGTTCAGTAACGCCCCAAGCAAACGTTAGTACAGCATCGACTCCAGTGGAGGCAAAGGCACCACAAAGCGGTCAGCGTTGTGCTTACGAATAATGCGCTCTCCAAGATACCAAACAAAGCGTATTGTACCAATGAAAACGGTACGACATGTCAAAAGCTCCAGGGCCTTGGGAAAATCAGTCATCCCAGCCCAAGGCCGAAACTAGATCTCAACATTAACCTGAAAATCATAAACAGTTGCATTGAATGCCGAAAGATTAGAGAATAATATGCTGCAAAATCAATTCTTACACCAACAGAAGAGGTGCCTCGGCGCAGCAGCCTGCGTAGCGCAGATACGGACTCCACTCGTGACTCGCCTCGGTCATGCCAACTGGCTCCAACAGGGAAATTATAGACCGCTCTGCGACGTCGTTGAGGGGCCAATCCCGGAAAGTACTCATAGAACCACAGTTGCAATAAAAAGTAATCTCTAAGTAAATGAGTTAAACTGGTTAAAACAAGACAAGAAGAAGAAAGATCGTCACCTCTACGACTCTTCATAAACCGTAGATAGCGACAGGGGCCAGGACATTCAGCTGCCTGCAGCCATGACGCAGCGACGAGAGTAGATAAGCATATCCAATGCTAGCCCAACTATAGGATCCTATCTCGCCGATCCTGACAAGAGAAGGAAGATAGCAAACGAGCGCACGTGAACTCCTATAATGAGAAAGAGTCCCGAAAATGAGAATCTAGATAAAGATCCGCACTCGCTGCTCAGGTGTCGTCTCATCCATGTTAAATCCATGGGCAAGAACAGAAGCCAACTATGATCGCCTACTCTTAGGACCACCTCGAGGCACCGGCCGAGTCCTGATATGCTGAATGACCGAACCTAACAAATCTGCTGCCTTAGCCACCCCCCAAGTTAGGTTAGGAATCTTCCGTACGGCCTTCTCGGTGAAGCGTAAGCCATTGATCATGCTAAAATCAAGAGGGGTCACTGTCATCTCCCCCCAAGAAAAGTGAAAAGTGTTGGTAGTATCCCAAAAATACTCCAACAACGCATGAACAACTGTCGAACCATAACCTCGGGGGCTGTGAAATACAACGACCACTAAATAAAAATCTCCTAAACCAGCAGACTCCCACAAGGTGTTAGTGACAGGATCCCTCGTGATAATCCTATATAGCCGGGGAATCAAATCTCCAGCTTCGGATCCATGATGGCGAAGCGTGCAACTAACTACGTCGGCGAGTAGACGGTGAGAAATGTGGTTCTCACAACAGAAAACCAACTCGTCTGGTGTCCACGGAGGTGGTATCTACCTACCCCTACCCGTAGAAGGGCGAGGCTCAGTCTCTAAGGCATCGTCGTCCATGCCCTCGGGAACTGTTGGAGTGTCCTCTCGAAAAGCCTGATGCCAGCCACGAGTAGAAAGATCGCGATCCCGTTGTGTAGGCATGCTATTACAAAAATAAAAATCTAAATACTTAGCATAATTTCCTAAGTTATTTAGTTATTTATTCGAAAGCGGCTTAACGGCTACCTCAAGTTGTATACTCTGTTATACGCAAAATTTTTACCTCAAGGCAAAAAATTAGTAAAATAATAGAATTATTTCTAGTATTTAGTTTCTCCATGACGAACTAATACTACAGTTCTCCTAATTGCATGATATTATGTTCTCCATGACAATATAGTACATACACAAAACAGAGCATGTTTTGAAAATGCACAAAAACAAAAGATCGGCACATCATGGCATATTTTACAAGGTCTACAACCAATATATCACAATTTCAAGTGCATAAAAAAAACATGAACAACAAGAACCCTATTTCACAAAAGTAGTACCAAAAAATGGTGATTTGCTCAATTCTTCACCAAATCACAAAAACTTGGTCTCAAATTTCCCACAAACAAACATACATTCAAATTGTGTGAAATCAAAAACCCCCCAATTTTATTTTTTAAGGGTTTTAAGAAAATATGGCATTTACAACATGATTTGAGACATAAGACAAGGAAACTAACATAAACCCTAGTAGAGCTTCAAATTTGAGGAAGTTATCAAGATATTTGAGCAAATTTAATGAAGATTTGAGCTCCAAAAGCTCGAAAAACCGTAAAAGGCATCAGCGCAACCACCGCGGCACAGTAAAAACTGTCGTGACACGGTGACTATGGTTGTTTTGCGGTGACTCTTTGACAGCAGCGGTGACCTCAGACAGCAGCGACGAGCAACACCGGCAAAATTAAGCAAAAACAGCGAACCAAAACAGCTGTGATGCGATTACTAATACCGTGTCACGGTGGATCTTCCCGTGTACCGGTAAAACAATGTCATGGTGCGGGATCTCTTGAAATTAAAAATAAAAAATGGAGAAGAAAGAGAAAAAGGAAATCGGGGAAATGAAAATGGCAAAGAAAACAAAATGGGAAAGCAACTGTTACGCTTCTTCGTTCCCGTGGCACTTATCCCGTTACCGTGTAACGGCGTTTCTGCGCGTAGCACGGTGATGTTATCGAGGCACGTTGAATTTTTCAGCAAAAGAAAAATCCCGCGCCACGGGTTTCTCCACCTTTTGACGGGACATGCCACCGTGTCGCGGGAGTTTACCACGTAACGCGGTGCGCAGTTGTGTGCCCTGCACGCATTTGAAAGATCTTGGCGAATATTTTTGGTATCTTTGACTAAATTTGATCGATTTTCCGCAACTTTAGGACATTTATTTTCTCACCGGAATTACGCGAAAAATTCTAACTGGTATTTAAAGGGTACCAAAATTACCAATTTACCCCTAACAAGCATTAGGGTCGCATTTTAGACACTTTAAACACCTAATATGGTCGGATACTTGACTTGAAAATAAATCATCAGCTGGCCACATTCTGGGATAATCGAATCATCATACACTTGCAAATCTCTTTCGAAAAGTTTTTTCCTCAAGCATGGAAAGCATTATCGGTGGATTTTTCTTCGATTATAGAAAACTGCCAAGTCGGCTTTCCTCAAGCATGGAAAGTATTATCGGTGGATTTTTTCAAGTATTAAAAAACCGCCAAATTATTCTATAGGTTTCCTCAAGCATGGAAAGTATTATTCGGTGGATTTCTTCAAGCATAGAAAAACGCCAAAATCATATGTCGACTTTCCTCAAGCGTGAAAAGTATCATCCGGTAGGTTTCTTCAGGCTTAGAAAGCTACCAAACTCAGTAGTCGACTTTCCTCAAGCATGGAAGTGTTTTAGCGAAACGTCATTCGGTGGATTCCTTGAAGCGTAGGAAGCTACCAAGCTCATTTGTCATCGATACACTTGTGTCAGATACGTATTCTATCCCTTTACTCTTTTATCTGTGGAACTAATATTTTTTTTGTAGGTATCGACGTATATAGAGTGATTTAGGATCGCAGAACGTCTTAAATCATTCTCCGTCCCTATCGACTACTTTGACTATCGTTTTCGAAACTAACGTTTCTACAAACTCAGTCAAAGTGGGGGCTTCTGTAGACACCTAAAAATGTTTCCCCGAAACCAAACCTGATGATGAATAATCTTTCACAACCATTATTGGTCGGGTTTAGTATTTAATCCTGAGAGTGCTTAAAAAATCATATTTAATTAAATTCAGTTTTTAATAGTCCATGGATCAGTCTTGATGTTCAGTCAAAGCATAGTTAAATTTTAATTTTGGCCCAAATCTTTTTATTTATTTTTCATTATTATTATTTTGGTCCAATTAATAAATAATGAATCAGAACAGACCCGAAATTATCAATCTGCACATAAAAAGGCTGAATGAAATTTTGGCAAAAAATGTATTTAGACAGAAAAATGGACGCATAATCTGCCGCATCACGGCAAAATGCATCGCGTCACAGGACTCACTGCCGCGCCACGGTGTGATTTCCCATGACACGGTGCCAGTTCTATGACACGGGACGGTCCCATGTGTTTTCCGCGTAATTCCTTCACGCGTTTTACCTCCCGTAGGTAAGATATTTCCCGAATCACACAAAAATATCCCGCGTCACACAAATGTTCACCGTGTCACGACAATTTTTGCCGTGTTGCAACATATTTTGCCGGGTCACGGTAGTGTTTTTAGGGTTTTTATCCATTTTAGGGTTCTGTGTGTTCCCTCTACTCATTTTCCCTACAAATACCCCTCATTTCTCTCTTTTATGCTCTAGCCTAAACACTAGCCTACCCTTTTTCTTTCAAAATTCCTTCCTCAAGCACTCCAAGGAGTACGTACTTTACTCGAGGTTCTATTCTTAAACCAAGGCGTGAAAGTTGCAAGCAAACAAAATCAATGTAAGAATTATGTTCCTTTTATTTCTATTATTTTTCTAACGATTTTATATTGTTGGATTTATTGTTAAATTGCTTCTAATATTAATGTTTATTCTATTATTATTTATAGATCACCATATTGCATGTTTAAAGGGAATATGTAATTGAAAATCCCGCCTAATAAAAAAATTTGGACAATCGGCTTAGGTTCCTTTTTAATCTTGTTGTTGAATCAAGTGATCACTAATATTATATAATTATATATTGCATTAATAATTAACCAATTTAGCCCAATAATAGTTTGGAGCAAGTTGAATATTTTTTTGTATGCCTTTGAGATCGCAGGAATGCTTTTCACTATAAGAACCGAGTAGAGGCCAATACGGGCGAATGTGACTCCATAACTCACTTCGTACCATCATCCGCGATCCTCCTTTCGTGGTTCCGAACCATATGGAGTTAGTAATCTCATTGATTATGAATGGGGTGTAACCTTCACGGGTCAATCGTTGTTGCTTTCGTTGTCCCTTATTCGTAGTTGCCTTAAATGATCCGTGAACGATTTACGAGTTCCTTAAAAACTTGTTGGCGGCTACCTAATTTCTTTGTCCCTTATCGTATTTTGTCAATTCCCACTTCCTAAGAGTACCAACCATATTCACAACATGCTTAATGTAGGCGCACTTTCAAACGACGTGTACACTAATGTAAGAGGAATTTTGTAAAAGGGAAGGTTTAGAAAAAGAATAGAGAGAGAGAAAGAATAAGCTTCTAGCTTTTAGAGAGAGAGAGAACTTTGGGTGTTGATGATTTGAAAACAGGTAGATACGACCCCTATTTATAGAAAAAATTGCACGGGATCGAACAAAATCATATTCAAAATAAAATACCCCCTATCACAAACGACAAGAGTCGACGCCAGACGACAATCTCGTTGCCAGGCGACAAAGGTCAGCGCATGCCGACGACTCTATCATCTTGCGCTGGTTCAAAAGTCAACGCGCTTTTACACGCGTAATTACCATTAAAACCGGTTACAAATAATTATGCGTCCAAGCAGTTTTTAAAATAAGATTTAATATATTTAATTCTAAATAAAACATCTTTAAAAATATAAATATCAATCCTAATCTCATTAGAATCAAAGAGAACCTTTTAGATAATCCTAGAAGATTAAAATTAATCCTAATCACTTTGGGAATAATAATTAATAGGCCCTCCGCTAAATCATTGGGCCACCTTGAAAAATCATCGGGCCTAATTTAATTTAATCCATAACTTCCTCATAATTCATCGGAATTGGGCTTATAATATATCATTGGACATCTCTTTTTAAGCCGAATCCAACTACACTATTATTGGACCCTTATTATGGACCAAGCTAAATTGGACTGGCTATTTTTCATAAATAAGGTATGAAAAGAAATATTTTTTGAATACAGAAAGAGAAATATTTTAATAAAATTAAAACATCCTCACCACTAGACTTTTCACACTTTCACTTCATTCTATAATCAAATGACTTGAAAGGTATTCATCACTGGGTTTGGTTTTGGGTAGACACATTTGGGTGTCTACAATAATTAATGAACTTTGCCTCATTTTGTTTTTGTTTGTAGATGAATAACCTTTACGACAACACTATTTTGCCAAACAAATTAAAATTAAGGCTGAATCTCGGAAACTTTAGGGAATGGGAAAACGAGCTAAGAAATGTTCTCTGAAGTCAAAGCGTTAAGGCTCGTTTGTACATACCCATTGAGAGCGGATACCCTATTTGTTTTACTCCTAAAAGGAATGCGAAAGATGTTTCGGATGCAGAGAAAATCAGGAATCTCATTTTAGAATCTATTCCAACTTGTTGGAAACGAAGGTTCAGGCACTATGAGTTGACCAATCTGCATGAATGTCTTCGTGCCATCTGTCGAGATGGAATTGGGGCATTATGAAGTGGATGCATCAACAACCACAAATTAACAGAGGTCGTTAATTTAATCCCTCATATTTACTACTCCTTGACTGGCAGTGTAAGGTTTGAGACTTATAGTATCCACTGTAAGATTATGGCTAAGAAACTCATGCCTGGTAAGTCCGTTAGGACCCATGTCAATTAACTTATTGGACTATTCAATCAGATGGAAATCATAGGGAGGCCATTTAATATCCATCTGATTGAATAGTCCAATCATGATGGATTTGATCTAGTCAAGCTTATTCACGATGATGAAGGCTCGATAGTGACATTAGTCCACCTTTTGGTCAACCATTCAGAGGAGTACTTTAAGAAAGAGGGAAGTCCGTGCTTCTATTGCGGTAGGTGGTCTTGCCACATACTTGGGTGTCCCCATTACATACTAGTGAAAACGGAAGGTAAAGAGTTACCTAATGTTTTTTTGTAGAAATTAATCTTACTTCTTTTTTAACTTGGGTATTCGATACCGGTTGTGGTGCTCACATTGTTAATAACATGCAGGTCTTAGATGGGAGTAAGACATTAGCAAAAGGGGAAGTCACACTTTGAGTAGGAAATGGAGCAAAAGTTGCTGCACTTGCTATTGGAAACTATCATTTGAGACTTCCGTTTGGTCTTATTTTGGTGCTTAATAACTGTTATTATGTCCCAACTATTACCAAGAACATTATTTTAGTTCCTGTTTTAGATTATGAAGGTTTTTCTTTTGAAATAAGAGACAAGTGTTGTTTTATTTCTAAAGAAAATATGTTATATGTTAACGCAAAATTGATTAAGGGTTTGTATGTCTTCGATTATACAACTCATGTTTACAATATTGATCAGAATAAGCGTAAAACAAATGAATCAAACCAAACCTATTTATGGCATTGTAGGTTAGGTCATATAAACCAATCGCGCATCCAGATTTTACATAAGGGTGGACTCCTAACTTCATTTGATTATGAATCATTTGAGAATTGTGAATCATGCTTGTTAGGTAAAATGACCAAGTCACCTTTTACTGGAAAATGTGAAAGAGCTAGTGACCTTTTGGGCCTCAAACATACATATGTATGTGGACCAATGAGTTCAAAAGCTAGAGGTGGTTATAACTACTTCATTACCTTCATTGATAATTTAAGTAGGTATAATTATATCTATTTAATAAAACACAAGTCGGAATCCTTTGAAAACTTCAAGAAATTCCAAAATTTGGTACAAAACAAACTTGGGAGAACAATTAAGGCATTATGATCTGATCGTGGTGGTGAATATTTAACCCAAGAATTTGATGAACATCTGATAAATTGTGGAATACTTTCACAATTAACCCCTCCAGGGGCGCCACACTTAAATGGGGTGTCAGAAAGGGGGAATAGAACCTGACTAGATATGGTCTGGTCCATGATGAGATTTACTGATCTTCACATATCATTCTGGGGATATGCACTAGAAGCAACTGCAAACATACTAAAAAGAAGCCCATCCAAAGCATTTGAGAACACACCATATGAGTTATGGACAAGAAGAGTTCAAAAGTTGTCTTATCTCAAGGTTTGGGGTTGTGAGGTCTATGTAAAACGTTTACAAAGTGAAAAACTCGGCCCTAAATCAGAAAAATGTTCTTTATGGGTTATCACAAAGAAACAAAAGGGTATTACTTCTATAATCGCGAAGACAAAAAAGTGTTTATTTCTCGCGATGGTGTCTTTCTATAAAAGGAATTCCTCTCTAAAAAGACAAGTGGGAGTAAAGTAGTTGTTGAAGAAATTCCAGACGAGCAACAAATGGATGTGGATAACACCACATCAGAGGCGAGGGCGCATAATCATGCGTCGGAGCAAGCTAATTCGACTAGAGAGACTCCTATTGTCCCACTTGAATCAAATTCTTGCAAAAATCTTCAAAGAGATGAAGAGAACATTTCTCTTATTTCTCCTACCCCACGTAGGTCTTCAAGAATTAAAAACAAACAGTTTATTGAAGTTCTGATAACTGAGGATTCTGAAATCTTCTTATTGGAGAATGAGGAACCTAAAACCTACAAGCAAGCTTTGGTGAGCCCCAACTCAAATGAATGGCTTGAGTCCATGAAATCCAAAATGGAATCCATGTCGGAAAATGTTGTGTGGACCCTCGTGGACTTGCCTAATGGGGTAAAACCTATTGGTTGCAAGTGGGTCTACAAGATTAAAACAGACAAGGATGGAAATGCCTACATCTATAAATCAAGACAGGCTGCAAAAGGGTACAGACAGATTCATTGTATTGACTGTGATGAAACTTTTTCCCTAGTAGCAATGCATAAGTCCATTCGGATTCTTCTAGCGATTGCTGCATTTTTCGATTACGGAATTTGGCAGATGGATTTCAAAACTACCTTCTAGAATGGATTCTTGAAGGAGGATGTGTATATGAAACAACCTGAGGGTTTTGAAGATGTAGAAAATTCTGGAGAGGTATGCAAACTTCAAGCATCAAGGAGTTGGAACCTTCGTTTTGATGAAGCAATCAAACAGTTTGGTTTTCTCAAAAGTAAAGAGGAACCTTGTGTATACAAGAAGTACAGTGGGAGCAGCATAGTTTTCTTAGTATTGTATGTAGATGACATACTACTCATGGGGTATGACATACCAATGCTTGAGTTAGTCAAGAAGTGGTTGAAGAGTTGTTTCTCCATGAAAGACTTGGGTGACGCCGAGTACATGTTGGGAATCAAGATCCATCAAGACAGGTCTCGAAGGATGATTGGACTGAGTAAAGAGACTTATATTGATAAGATTCTTGATAGGTTTGAGATGGAAAAATCTAAGAGAGGATTTCTCCCCATGTCTCATGTTATGGCATTACGCTTAGTAAATCTCAATGTCTGGTTATGCCAGACGAGATGAGACGTATGGCTATTATACCTTATGCTTTGGTAGTAGGGTCGATAATGTATGCCATGATTTGTACAAGGCCATATGTTTCATATGCTTTAAGCATGTGTAGCAGATTTCAGGCAAATCTAGGTGAAGCATACTGGACAAGTGCCAAGAACATCCTTTAGTACTTGAGAAGGATTAAAGGAATATTTCTAGTATATGGCAGCGAAGATGAGTTGGTTGTCAAAGGTTATATGGATGCGAGTTTCCAAACAGACAGAGATGATTTTAAATCCCAGTCTAGGTACATCTTCAGTCTGAATGGAGGAGCAGTGAGCTGGTAGAGTTTAAAACAAAGCACTGTCGCAGACTATACAACAGAATCAGAGTATTTAGCAACTGTTGAAGCAGCTAAGGAGGCTGTTTGGATTAAGAAATTCCTTATTGAGATGGACATTGTACCAAGTTCTCAAAAGGGAATTGAGTTGTATTGTGACAATAATGGCACCATTACACAGTCAAAGGAGCCTAGGTCACACTTCAAATCCAAACAAGTTAAGAGTAAGTATCATCTCATTCGAGAAATCGTTGGTAGAGGAGATGTCAAGATGTGCGAAGTTCATACGGATGAGAATATCGTTGATCCACTTACTAATCCCCTTCCATTTCCCAAGAATGAGAAACATGCTAACGCAACAGGATTGAGGTTGATGATGTAATTTAAGTTGTATTTTTTTTTGGAGAAAAACTTATTACATATGTAATACATTCATAGGCAGAATTATGTTTAATAAAAAATTCATCATTTCTCTTTTTTAATTATGGTTTTATGATATTAAATAAAATGTCCAAAATAATTATGGGTTGATGGGCTCATCAGGTTGATAACCTGGTGAATGAAACCCCACAGGTGAATAAAATATATATATTATTCAAGTTCCTAGTTTGGAATCATTAAATTGGACATAAATGATTTCTGTAAATGGACTAGCATGTAAGATTGATTGGATAGCGCAATTTCATGAGCTATAGGAGCGTAGTGAAGCTCGGTCAATCATATGGATATGCATGAATGATGCATGATCGAACTATAGACCTACCTTGAAGCTCAAGTATAGAGATTCCGGATATATTAGTGGATTTGTTTGACATGAGTGGAACATTGATTCCATTCAATGATTGATGTAACTGTGTACATTCAAACGTCTTCCCGTAACTGGAGATTATAAAGGGTGTTTCCTGGTTACCTCATGATTTGAGTGGGAGCCTTGGTTTCCACAAGATTGGATTGAGTCTACCTATTTAATTAGGAATGTGTCTTAGCCCCTTAAAGATTAAAGAGGGAGAATTCAGAAAATGCATGGTCGTGCTCAAATGGATTACATAGTAATAATTTGTTTTGTAATTCTAACTAAGTTTTTCAAGAAAGATTTGTAGATTAATATGATTACGACATGAGATGCAATCAGATTATCAAATCGACACACGTTGACTTAAAGAATTTGAATATTGTGCACTTGTCTCGGACAAGTGGGAGATTGAAGGAGTTAGGTCTTTGATAAGTGCAATTACTAGATATATCAAGGATCACTATTATGGAGATAATAAGTTCGTTCTTTTGGGTCGTCATTATCTATTTCTATACTATGATCAATTATATTTGGGCTACTCAAATACTCCAAAGCCCACTAAAATGGATCATATGAGGTCATACACAAGGGTATTGGGTTAAGCAAGTTAGAGGCCCATTTATGGGCCTCATGAGTAAGTAACTAATCATGAATTGGATTGGGCTAGCATAGTTCGATTAGAGTTAGGTTTTGGGCTTTGTCATGGACTCTTAATTAGAGATGAAAACTATAAATAAGATCCACGCCTAGAGTTGTATGATATAACAGTTAATAGTTGATTGTGAATCAAGGCAACAAGAAATCCCAAAACCCTCACACTCTCTCTCTAACCCACGGCTCTCTCTATCCTCCTCCTTGGACTCACAGCCGGCCACCCCTAGTGACGCGTGTGGTGGTTTGTGGTGGGTTCGTTGCTCGTTCTTCTCCTTAGAAGGTCAATTGAAGGGTTCAATTGCAACTAACAAGCATTAGTAGAGGTCTAAATCCGTGCCTGTGGACCAAGTAGAGGAATCACGTTTGAGGTTATTTGTCTCCCTTGTTCTTGTTCGATCACCCATGGAATCATGCTACAAAGGTATTAATTCTAATTCTATATGTGTTATGCATAATCTTGGGATTAGGTGCTTTATGAATGTGATTTATGTTTCCACAATATGTACCTATAAACTCCTACTTTTTTCTGTAGGAAACGGCCATAATTCTAGTAGTGAAGTCCTACATACGTGTCAAAATATTTATCCTTATTTGGCGCCCATGTGGCGCGACACTTTCCAACTTGACAAAAAGTTTAAATGGCAAGTGTCGCTGTCTCGTGGTCCTGCTAAAAGTTTAGCTATAAAACTAATTAGATTGTAAAACAAATTTTTTCGAAATTTGTAAATCACTTAATTTAGAAATTATACCTTTTGTCATCTAAATTTTAAAAGTGGAAGAATATATGATGCAAATCTAATATAAAATAAATTGATGGATAAAAAGAATTAGTGAAATTAACCTATCAATATAGTTTATTAAAAAAAGGAATGTGAGGAAGGTAATCAAGGGTGGAGACTAGGTCGTTGAAAACTAATCTTCCCTCGGCCAAACAAAATTTGTAATCTCTCAACACACCCTTATACCTAGAATAGGAGTAAGTCGAGGGTCGAACCACTAGAAATGGGAGGTGAATGCTAATGCTAAAGCTAAGTTATCTCGAAGTAATGAAGTAAGGTGTGTATATTCTAAACAATTAAACAATCGAAATGAAATCAAATTCATCAAACACTAGGGTTTAGGATCCACATATACTTGAAATGAATTCAACTAATTGGGATTGGAGCAACTAAGTCGAGTGTTGCGAGGAAAAATCAATTAAGCAATCAAGAGAGTATGGTAGGCTAATCTCCTAGAGGTCAAACTAGCACCAACTACGAGAGACTCTAGCTAGGAACTTCACAAACCAACTCAATCTACAAATGCAAGCCACAAATCAATTGTCCGTATTAATGTGAACTTACAATGAAATCTAGCAGTGCGAGTAACTAGGTTGATCACTCCTAAATTAAACACACACATACACATAATCGATTAACCAATTTAATCACAACATCAACTCCATCAATTTCCCCCAATTAGCATAAATCCATTACTCATATATGCTTCTCCATTCCCCTATCGAGAAAACTACTCACAATTTGGAAATCAATATCAAAACTAAGCTGAACAACAAATTCATCATCATCATCATATTAATCAAGAAAAAATCAATTCAAAATTAATCAACTTGAACAATTAACAAAGAAATTGAAATCAAAACTAAGATTTCATTAAAGTAAAGAAATCCTTACATACTTGAATGGAAAAAACACTTGGAATCATCAATCAAGAACTTCTCTCTACAAACTAGAGTTTCTCTCTCTAAAAATCTAACCTAATTCTATTCTAATTCTAAAAATTGAACTCTCTCTCTAAGAATAGAGGGAAAATCTAAATATAGTAAAACTAACAAAGAGAAATTAGTTAGATCGTCCAAAATAGACCCGTACAGGCGCGACTAACTATAAGGGGGAGCGCGGCCGCGCAAAACAGGGTACGGAACAGAGACCCAGATGATGTGTCTAATTTATATAGTATTTTACCCCTGTCCCTTGGTCATAATAAGTAGTGTTTTTGGCTCTTTATTAGAGCCACTTTTATTACTAATTGGTGTTTTCTAGAGTTTTTGTAGTTTTGCTTGAGTTTTGTAGGAAATTGCACTTTCGGAGCATTTTCCCGGGTTTTCATGGAGTAACTACGGACATTGGAGGAGCACGACCGTTTTTAAAGCCCAAGGCCGGTTAGAGTCATCAAGCCGGTGATTAAGGGCTCGATATATGTGCTACCGGGGCATTTGGACTAAGTATCCAAGACATGAAGAAGAAATCCGGATTGGGCCAAAGAATCAAAGCCCAATCAAATTCCAAGCCTCGAGGTGGAACCGGGCCCGATCAGGCAAGCCTTCGCTTGATCGGGCGGGCGCGCAATTATGTGCTGCTAGCAAGGCCAAGGTGCGCCCGATCGGGTGAGCATTAGCTCGATCGGGCGCGGCTGCTTAGAAGAGATTGCGAAGAAAAAGGCGGGCCAGATCGAGCGGCCCTTAGACCGATCGGGCGCGTGTTTCTGGGGAGACTTCTTCGCCGAATTCTTAGTTTCTAATTAGGAGTGTTTTTATAGTTTGTTTAAGTACGATTTAGTACTATATTTTTGTTTTACTTCTTTTCTTAGACTTTCTCAATCTACTTAGATTATTTCTCTCTCTTGATTTATCTCAACTTTTACTCTTGTTCTTGACTCCACTTTGTAGTTCCATCAATTTCGGTAACAATTTCTTCTTTATTAATTTCAGCAATTTTATTCCCTTATTCCTCTATGAATTGTTTAATTGCTTTATTTAGTTTAGATTTAATTATGTGTGAGTAGGTTTATTTCTAGGGTTTATGGGGATCCAATAAATAATATGAAGGGATAATTTATGATTGTTTATTGTTAATGCTTAATTATTTTCCTATTGATTGATTTAATGCTATGCAATTAGATTAGGCCTTGTTTAATTGTATGAGTATAACAATATTGATTCGAGATTCGAGAGATGAGAATTGATGTTTAGGCTTAGTTTCAATAGGCGGACTAATTTATAAATGGTTAAGTCGATATTCGAGAGATGAGATTTAATACCGGTTAATTAACTCTGTGATTGTAATACGTAGCGAAAGCCCTTTCTGATCTGATTAATTGATGCATTGATGATTGATTGTTATGTTTTACCATGGAATATTGTTTATTAGTGAACCTATGCCCTAGGCTTTTATTTCATTGATTTCCCTCCTACTTTTATTCCTTCCCACTTTTACTCTTAGTAGTTTAGTTCCCTTTTATAATAACAATTTGGTTACTTGATAATTTATATTATTTTAATTAATTACGAATAAATTAACTCGTTTCCTTGGGGTTCGACCCTTCTTCCATATAGTTAGTGGATTTAGGTATTATTTTTTATTGGGTGATTACGACTTTAGCCTGTCAAAATTTGGCGTCATTGCCTGGGAAACTGTTTTATCTTTATTTTCTGATTATTTTTTGTAGTCTAGATTATCCCCTCTTGTCTTAGATAACGTTAGTTCTTTTAGGCAATTCTCATATTTGTCTTTTAGTTCTTTGTTTATGCCCAGGTGTTCCAGATCAGGTCACATTCCATTCGATTATGAGATCGAGCGATCGTTCCATAGACAAAAGAATCTCTACAGACAAATCCTAGCGGGCTCTGAGGAAGACAATAATCGAAGAGACTCTCCAACTAATTCCAGTGACTCGGAAATTCCTTCAGATTTAGAATCAGAGATGGCGGTACCTAAGAAGCTCAGTGATTACTCGCAGACAAAGCTTACAGATTTCCCACACCTTACTCCTACTCCGGCCCTTGATGGAGTGCAATTTGAAACCAAACCCTAATTTATCACAATGATAGAGAGGAAGCAATTTAGTGGAGCTAAGGGTGAAGATCCTAATCTTCACATTGCAGATTTCTGCCAGTATTGCAACACCATTAGACAAGCTGGGGTCATGCAGGACCAAATCAGGTAGATTCTTTTTCCCTTTTCATTATGTGGAAAAGCTAAATTATGGTTTAATGGTTTGAATAGAACTACACTTGGTAATACTGAATGAGAAACTCTTGCCTTGAATTTTTATAATAAATATTACCCTGCAGAGAGAACAATTGTACTAAGGAGTGTTATTTAGAACTTTGCCAAAGAGGCCGATGAAACTCTATATGGGGCTTGGGAGAGGTTCAAGGATCTATAGAGAGAATGCCCCCACCATAATCTGGAACAATGGCAATTAATCCAAGCCTTTTACAATGGATTTGAAAATTCATCTAGATCAGTTCTAGATACTACACCTAGTGGGAGATTCATGAATCTTAATGTGGAAGATAAAGGACAGGTTATCAAAGATATGGCAGTACACAATTCCGAATACGGGAATCCGATAGGGTTTGCTAACAAAGGAAAACGTAATGTCGATTTTGTATCCTTTTTGCAAGCTCAGTTAACATCTATTTTCCAAAAACTAGATAATCTTACTGTTGCTCCTAACTCTGTAGCTAATGTTTCTGTTGTTGCTAACAATGACGCTTTCTGTTAAAATTGTGGAATTGTAGGGCATTGGGAGCAAGATTGTAGGAGTTCCATGGAGCAAGTTAATGCCTTTCAAACCTATAGGCAAAATAACCCATATTCTAACTCTTATAATCCTGGCCTCCGGAACCATCCATATCTTTCTTACCGGAGTACCTATGTACAAAACCCTCCACCTTCACAACAAACACAACAACAACCTCAACCACAGCGGAAATATTACCATCCTGATTTTGGCCAGAAAAACCAAGCACAACCCTCCTCATCTTCTGACCCTGCTATGATAGAAATTAGAGCAATGCTTACAAACATGCAAAAGCATATGGAGAGTGGGGATGCACAAATTGATTCAATTAAAGCTCACAATAAAATCGTGGATAATCAAATTGCGTAAATTTCATCTACCCTACAAACTCGTCAACAGGGAGCTCTACCATCGCAACCAATCCATCCCACAGATCATGCCAATGCAATCACTCTAAGGAGTGGTTAACATTATGATGGACCTCCTATGCCAAAGGAAGATAGACTTGTTCCTGATCCTGATTCCTCTATACCAAACGCTAATCCTGTTAACCCTACAGGGCTACAAAAAGATACTAACCCTTCTAATGTTTCTTTGCAGGGTAAATCTCAGGATAAGGGAGGAGATGTGCAGAGCCCAGTTATCAAACTACCATTCCCCAATAGACAATTGAAGAGTAAGTTTGATAAACAATTTGGTAAGTTTTTGGAGGTTGTGAAAAACTTGCAGGTAACAGTTCATTTCACTGATTTAATCACTCAGGTTCCCGCATATGCTAAGTTTATGAAAGATATTTTGACTAGGAGAAGTGCCCTTGATGAGGTAGAAACTGTAGCTTTTGCAAAAGGAATGTAGTGCTTTATTACAAAATAAATCCCCTCTTAAGTTAAAGGATCCTCGTAGTTTTTCTATCCCTTGCCATATAGGTAATGTCTTCATTGATAAAGCTTTGTGTGATTTGGGTGCTAGTGCCAGTGTTATGTCATCGTCTGTTTGTGCTAAGCTTAATATGGGCGATTTAAAAGTTGCTAATATAACTTTGCAAATGGCAGATCGTTATGTTAAATACCCTTTAGGTATTTTAGAGGATGTCCCTGTTAGAGTTGGTAAATTTTTTATCCCTGTTGATTTTAATGTTTTAGACATGGCTGAGGATACATAAATTCCCATTATATTAAGTAGGCCTTTTCTCCATACTGCAAGAGCCATTATTGATGTAAAAAATGGTAAACTAACCCTTTCTCTTGGTGATGATAATGTTACTTTTAATTTAGGGAATGTTTTGAAAGGACCTATTGACAAGGGAATAAACGCGTCGTCAATTGTCTATCCTTATATAAAATACAATTTATACAACCTAAACAAACCTAATACGAGTATAAGGCAAGCATAGGGGTAGAACCACAGGGAACGAATAAACACCACCAAATGTTATCGACAATGAAGCTAGTCCAGAATAGGAGATAAATAAACTAAAGTCTAAAGATGCTATAACAAAAAATCAAAAACTAAGAGAAATGGTTTAGGTATAGCATTAACTTGAACATAAACAAAGGCATGGAAATTAAATTAATTATGAACTAAACATGCTCGAATATTGAAGTAAAAGATCCAATCTAGCTGCCTTCCTGGGTCAATTGGCTTCTCCTAACATAGCCTCTATGTTTCCACATTAGAACCATATACTAGGAGGTACTATTAAATAAAAATCGATAATAATGAACCCTAGCTAGGTCAACTTTCGTTCCTTGTTAGCAAAAAATCACCTTTAATCAACCAACAATGTGCACTTGCAAGAAGATCAAAGAATATCAAGCATATTAAGACTTTAATCACAAATAAATCAAATTCCAAACCCTAGAACATGCTCAAGATCCAACAACACCACAACCATCCCCTTAATGGGGGAATTACTCACTAATCATGCTAACAACAAGATTAATTAACAAATAATCAAGAATCAACATGATTAACAAGCAATACCAACAACTAAAATAATAATAAAAAAAAAGCAATAAAAATAGAGGAGAGAGAGTTAGAGATTCTTATTGATTGAAGATGAAAGTCTATAGAAAAGATGATCAATTTCTTCTTCAAAATCCAAACTCAACAATGGTGAAACCCTTACTTTCTCTCTCTAAACTACTCTAATCCTAACCTAAACCTGAGAGAGAAGCTCTCCTAAAAACTAATTAGAGAATAAAAGAATCCTTGATAATTGTTTTCTTCCTTTTCTAATTACCCCAAAAATGGGTATTAATACTAACTTAATAAAATAAAAGAAAAGAAAGAAATAAAAGGAAAATAAAATAAAATAAAAGGGAAAAGAAATAAAAAAAAAAAAAGGAAAAGGAAAAGAAATATAAATAAAAGAAAAAGGAAAAATAACCCAAAATCCCCCAAAACACATCAGCCTTCCTATTCTTCTTCTATTCGATTTTGGCTGCTCCATTCTTCATCACCACTCCATCACACCATCATCAACGCATATCATCATCACATATCGAAGTTCAACGGCAATCACCAGGCTTCAATTGTTTGATCTCATTAATTATCACGTGTGAAGCTCGTGAAGCGGTTCGATCGAGCCGAGGGTGGGTTCGACCGAAATTTTGGTTGGTTCGGTCGAACCATGGGTGTGTTCGACCACACCTGTTCAAATTAGAAAACTTCATGCCTTCCTGACCGTTTTTGGCACTGTTGGCACTTCGATCGAACTCTTATTAGTTTGCCCGAACTCGATTAATTTGCGATTTACTCTAATTTGGGATGCAATGGTAGGCGATTTGTTGCTGTGGTTGGAGAAGTGGAGAAGCTGTTGTTTAGGGTAATTTTACCCCGCCACGTGGTCCAATAAGAGGATGACACGTGTCAGCCTCAGGATGGCCCAAAGTGGACCAATCCCTGTTTGACACGTGTCACTCCAGAAGTTAAGGGAAAAAAGGCGGCCTTCAGGCCCAAATCCCGAGAAAGCTGCAAAGTGGCACAGCCCACCAATGACTAGGGTTCAGTGACCTTATCAGGGGCACAAATCCCAAAGACCCTATAAATAGGGAGATGTCCCTCTTTTTGAGGGCACGTTTTACCATTTATTACACTTGCATTCTCTCACATTAGAGAAACACCTGAGCTTGGAATCCGAGAAGATAACCACCTAAATTTCCGTCCTCTTTATTCCTTTTCAAGTTACTAACTTGACCGTCGGAGGCGGAGCTCCAACCACCCGGAGTCTCCGTTATTTTGCAGGTACAGCTCGGCCGGATCAGACTTCGTGTTGTAACTCTCCTGAGGGACAAAAACACCCAAAACAGTTGCGGCAGGGGTGCATTGTGCGATGGCCGAAAATTACGCGGCTGCTGCTGTAATTGATGCTGGGTTGGTGGTGAAGTAGGTGAGTTAAGTGAGCGGAGGAGGTGATGAGTGGCTGTGACTGTTGGTGATTGAGAATGGTGGTGCGGCTGCTAGGTGCTGCTGTTCGAATTTGAACAGGGGAATTGGATGATTGTTGCGGTGGTGATTGGTTGTTGGAATTGCAGGTCAGATGTGGTGAAGGGCTGCTATAAATTGGTGGTCGTATTTATTAAATTGGGTGGCCTGGGTTGCAGCTCGTGTTAGTGAGGTGAATTGTGATTGGAGGCTGGTGGTGGCTGTAAATTGGTGTGGTGATAGTGGTTATTGTTATTGCGTGAAGAGGGAGCAGGGGAAAGGTTGGCGATTGGCGAAGGGTGAGCTGTGGTTGTGAGATGTGGGGGTCTGGTTGTGGTCGTGTGAGGTGGTGAGAGCAGGTGTTGTTGCTTGGTGTATTAGAGGTGAACGGTATTGTGAGGGGGCGCAACAGTTCGATGAATTGGAGCAGGGGAGCTTGGTGTTTTGTTGTGGTGAAGGATAAGGTGAATAGAGAGGGAGTGTGTGGTGTAGGATAGGAGATGGTGGGAGGTAAGCTGGAAGTGCAGGCTGCTCTTGAAGGGGAGAGAATTATATTGAACCTCGAACCTTGACTATCACCTACACATCAAACCAATGACAAAAATGGGAAAACGAGAAATAAAATAAAATAAAATAAACTACGAAAATAAACTAACACTAACAAAATTAAAAAAAACTATACAAGCAAAGAAAGTAAAATAAAATAACAAAATAAACATAAAGCTAATTAAAACTATGAAAGTAACAAAGAAAAGGAACGAAATAAAATAAATCAAAAGCAAATAAAATACGAAAATAAACTAGAAACCAATTAAATAAAGAAATTAAAATAAAGCATACTAAAACTAAGAAATAAACTAGAAACTTTATTAATAGGAAAACAAGAGAATAAAAGGGAAAATAAGGGAAAATAAACCCAGAAATAGCTCTAAAACTACTCCCTAAGAGTGACATAAATGTCACTCATCACCTATGCTAGAGGAAAATTGTTGTTTAATTGATGTGATTGATATAATGGATGATATTTGTGATGATAGCTTACCACAGGTTCTTACAAGGGATCCCTTGGAGGAAATTCTTTGTGGAGATCTATCTAGAGATAATGCAAGCGTCTGGGGTAATGAAGTAAATGCCATTAAAAAAACTATTTCCCTAGAAGAGCTAGACCCCAAAGAGACCATGAAGGTAGTGAATTTAGTTCACGAATCAAAACCTGCAGAGGTTAAGAAACCTGAACTAAAATCTCTCCCTTCTCATTTAAAATATATTTTTCTTGATGAGCAGGAACTATACCATGTGATCATTAGTACTGCACTTGATGACCTACAAACATCCCAACTTCTAGAGGTTCTTCGAACCCATAAAAGAGCAATTTGGTATAGTATTGATGATCTTAAGGGTATTAGCCCTGATTTTTGTATGCACAAGATACATTTAGAGGACAACTATAAGCCCTGCATTCAACCCCAAATAAGGTTAAACCCTAATATGGAGGAAGTAGTCAAGAAAGAGGTTATGAAAATACTTGATGCAGGTATTATCTATCCTATTTCTGACTCTAAGTGGGTAAGTCCTGTACAGGTGGTTCCTAAAAAGGGTGGAATGACTGTGATTAAAAACGAGAAAAATGAATTGATCCCCACTAGAACTGTTACAGGGTGTCGTATATGCATTGATTATCGTGGATTAAATATCGCCACTAAAAAGGACCACTTCCCCCTTCCCTTTATAGATCAAATGCTTGAAAGGTTAGCTAATCATAAGTTCTTTACCTATTTGGATGGGTATTCGGGATTTTTCCAAATTCCAATTCACCCTGAAGATCAGGAAAAGACTACATTTACATGCCCTTATGGTACTTTTGCATATCGTAGGATGCCCTTTGGTTTATGTAATGCCCCCGCTACCTTTCAAGGTTGCATGATGAGCATTTTTTCTAGTTTCATAGAGTCTATTATGGAAGTCTTTATGGATGATTTTAGCTTGAATGGTTCTTCATTTGATGCATGTTTAGTAAATCTCGCTAAAATTTTGAAACGATGTGAAGAATGCAATTTGGTTCTAAGCTGGGAGAAATGTCACTTTATGGTGATAGAGGGAGTAGTTCTGGGTCATATTGTATCTGATAAGGGTATACAAGTAGATAAATCTAAGAATTCTATGATTGAGCAATTACCTCCCCAAGTTAATGTGAAGGGAGTTAGAAGTTTCTTAGGTCATGCGGGGTTTTATCGTCGCTTTATCAAAGATTTTTCTAAAATTGCTAAACCACTAACTTAGCTTTTACTCAAGGATGCCCATTTTGTTTTTACTTACGAGTGTCTTGAGGCTTTTAACAGGATAAAGCAGGCTTTGATATCGGCACCCATCAAATGTGCACCCGATTGGAATCTCCCTTTCGAGATTATGTGTGATGCAAGTGACTTTGCACTAGGAGTCGTGCTCGGACAGAGAAAGAACAAAGTTTTGCATGCTATTTATTATGCAAGTAAAACTTTGGATGAAGGCGAAGTCAACTATGCCACCGCGGAGAATGAGTTTCTTGCTGTGATTTATGCTTTAGAAAAATTTAGATCATATCTTGTTGGTTCTAAAGTTATTGTTTTTACTAATCATGCAGCTTTGAAGTACTTGATAGCCAAGGCGGAATCAAAGCCTAGGCTACTCCGTTGGGTTCTTTTGCTCCAGGATTTCAATATAGAGATAAAGGACAAAAAGGGCGCAGAGAACGTAGTGGCAGACCACTTGTCACGTATCAGGTATGATGGGGGTAAGGATTCTCTTCCTATAGATGACTCTTTCCCTGATGACAACCTGTATGCAGTTGTAGAGCAACACCCTTGGTATGCTGATTTTGCTAATTATTTAGTGGGTGGTACTCTACCTCCTGACTTGTCCTACCAACAGAAAAAGTAATTCCTTTCTGATGCTAAACATTATTTTTGGGATGATCCTTTTTTGTTTCGTGAGTGTGCAAATGGATTATTTCGCAGGTGTGTTCCCGAATGGGAAGTTCACGACGTACTTACTAGTTACCATACCTCACCTTATGGAGGACATCATGGCCCCATCAAAACGGTGGCAAAGATTAATGAGTCGGGCTTCTATTGGCCCACCATGTTTAAGGACGCTAACACTTTTGTGCAGGCTTGTGATTCTTGCCAGAGGACTGGCAACATCTCGCGGCGGCATGAGATGCCTCAAATTGGGATTCTAGAAGTTGAAATTTTTTATGTTTGGGGTGTTGATTACATGGGACCGTTCCCTTCTTCAAATGGGAATCGCTATATACTTGTCGTCGTTGACTATGTATCCAAGTGGGTTGAGGCCACTGCCACTCATACTAATGATGCCAAGGTGGTCCATAGACTTTTCAAGAAGACCATCTTTCCAAGATTTGGAGTGCCTAGAGCTATATTCAGTGATGGAGGATCCCACTTTCATGAGAGGAAGTTAGATACCCTCCTCAAAACGTATGGTGTTTACCATAGGACAGGTTTAGCCTACCATCCCCAAACTAGTGGCCAAGTTGAAGTTTCCAACCGTGAGATCAAGGCCATTCTAGAGAAGGTGGTGGCAAAATCAAGGAAAGATTGGAGCGATAAGTTGGATGACACCCTTTGGGCATACAGAACTGTATTTAAGACCCTAATAGGTACTACTCCATATAGACTTGTGTACGGTAAAGCATATCATCTTCCGGTGGAATTAGAATACAAGGCATATTGGGCTATTAAGGAGCTCAATTTGGATGCTAAACTAGCGGGAGAAAAGAGGTTACTTCAACTTAACCAACTTGATGATTTTAGGTTGACGGCCTATGATAGTGCACGTGTCTACAAGGAGAAGACCAAGAGATGGCACGACAAGATGATCCTTCTGAGAGAGTTCAAAGAGGGTGACAAGGTGTTGTTGTTCAATTCCAGACTTAAAGTATTCCCAAGAAAGTTAAAGTCAAGGTGGTCGGGTCCTTTTGTTGTCAAAAGGGCTAACAAATTTGGTTCTATGGAATTATTCGATGAGCATGGTAATGAGTTCAAGGTTAATGGCCAAAGACTTAAGTTATATCATGAGTGATCTATGATTGGTGCGGTTTAACTACTTCGCCTAAGCGGTTTTGGTTCATCTTGAGCTAGAATGTGGTAAAAGGGTCGTGCGGGACCTAGACAAACCAGCGCTTTGCGGGAGGCAACCCGTTTTCCTTGCTTTCTAGACTAGTTTTTCCTTTCCTTTCCTTTATTTTTATTTTTTATTTTTTTGTGAGAGGTGAGGAGAGTGCAATTTTACCTTTCCAAAGTGTTTTTATATAGGTATTGAATCAACAAGTAAGGAGATTTAGGAAGAAAAAAAAAGTAGAAGAAGTGCGTACTCCGAGCTGGGCACGGGCCCGATCGGGCGAAGCTCGCCCGATCAGGCGCGCAAGTAAGGGCCGAAATCGAGCAAAAATACGCCCAATCGGGCAAGGAGTCCCGATCGGGCGCGCAAGTGAAGAAATTTCGGAGCTTTATCTCGCTCGATTGGGCGAGAATTGCCCGATCGGGCGCGCATGTGAGGAAGGAAATTCAAGGGAGATTCGCCCGATCGGGCTGATTTTTGGAGAAATCGAGTGAAGGAAAAAGATTTGTCGGGCGAAGCTCGCCCGATCGGGCAAATTGGAGGGCAAAAATTTCTTCGAGTTCGCACCTGATCGGGCGGAGGTCGCCCGATCGGGCGCGCAAATGCAACATCCATAACCACTTCTTTCACCCGATCTGGCGGAAGCTCGCCTGATCGGGGGCACCTGTTTTAGGCCGACCTACTTCTTTCTTTTTCTCCTCCCTTCTTTTCTTTTCCTCCTTATTTCATCTTCTTCATTCACACTTTCTCTCTCTGAAACCTCCATTTTCATACCTCCAACCTCACTTTCTTTCTAAGATCTCCTCAAATTCATCCATCAAAACTCAAAATTTTTTACATATTCTTCATCCTTTCACCTTCCTTTACATTCTCCATTAAATTTCTACTACTTTCTCTCAAAATTTTTCAAAACCCCGAGAGAGATAAATCTTCAAAATCCTAAATTTCATACTCAAATGGCTTCCAAGAGATCTAGGCAGCAAAGGGGTGAAAGTTTGAGGCAACAACAACAACCAATGGTTGACCCAGAACTCCAAATTCCGGGGTGGAGCGAAGTGGTGATGACCTCAACCGAACAAAGGACTAGGATGCTTAACCTCATTGAGAGGCAGGTAATTTCTACTCGCTTTGTACATCACCCTACATTGTCTAGATTAGGACTTGATAAACTGGTAGAAAAATTATTCAAGGGTATTGGAATGAGTGGCTTTTTTCAAATGCATTATGACACTTATGATTATTTGACTTTGGAATTTATTTCTAGTTTCAATGTGATTAAAACTAATGCTTTGATTACTCATGTTCAATTCCGATTGCTTAATAATGATGTGTGTATGACTTTGAAAGAATTTGGTAAATTGTTTGAGCTAAAATCGGATAAACCCATTGAACCTTCCCAAGACCATATTGTCGTGGTCTATAGAAAACTCACATGGGAGAGTTTAACTAACCTCCAACATGCCAAGGGGACGTGGATTCAACATCCCGTGCCAAAATTTTAGCAACGGTTTTTTGGCCTCACCATCTTTGGGAGGTATGAGCCGAATAATGTAAGGAGGGATGAGCTAGAGTTGTTGGCCTCCTATATGATTCCTAGCGCCGAAAAATTGAACATACTGCATAGGATAGCCCAACACTTCCAAAGGGTGGCCAATGTGGTCGAGGGGGGTAGGTCTAGGGCACCTATCTATTTTGGGGGGTTGGTTACCCAAATCGCGGTAAAACATCTAGGTTTCACCCCGACCGGCCATAGGAAAGTAGAGGGTTCTACCCTTATGGATCTTGCTTACCTAGGAGGCCTTAACTAGGTCCAACCCATGGGGGTGAGACATGGTGGATAGTCCACCGAGAGTCGGGTAGGAGAGACCAAGCCTTTAAGCTACCAAACCCCACCTTGACTAAATTTGAGAAGGGAAAGCCTTCCTACGCTTTTGAGTTAGATGGTCAAGGAGAGGCTCAAGCGACTCACCATACACCACCCCACCTACCGCCTCAATTCCAACCACCACCCCAACCCTACACATATGACATCCCTACCTCTTCCGTTGATTACAACATTGACCCTCATGCCCCATATGACTTGTCAGCTTTTAGGAGCCAACTCGATAGGATTGAGAGGGGACAGGGGATAGTAGAGGGTTTGGTGCAAAACTTGGACTCTAGAGTAGGTTCTCTAGATAGAAGGGTTGGGTATGTGGAGAGAACCCTCGAGAGGGGTTTATACCCCACGTACGATGATTATGCACGCCGAGGGGTTATTGCCCCCGATGCTCTTGTTCCCGACTGGTTTCAATACCCCCAAGGAGGGTATTCGACCCCCGGTGCCTTTGGTAGTTACGTGGACTATTCTTCGGTCCATGGTTATGGGGCCGATGCTCCTTTAGGTGGGATTGGGGGGAATGTGGACCGTAAATACTTTGCAGGTGGTTTGAGTTATGGTGGCGTTGGTACGAGCCATGGTGGTGCCGGCTCTAGCCGAGGTGGCTACTCGAGGATGGATGAGGGTGATGATGAGGAGTAGCTACTCCTAGCTACACCCCCAAGTCAATGAGGGCATTGCTTGATTTGGCTTGGGCGGAGATGATCTTGTACATATGGTAACTCTCTCTCTCTCTTTTCTCTATTTATCGCTTTCTAGTATAGATTTAATTGCCTTCTAGTGTAGTTTTTATTGCTTTCCTATATGAAAAATACAAAAAAATTGAAAAAATAAAAAAAAATCCAAAAATACGTTCTAATGAATTGTAAATCATGCTTCCATGTGTCCCATACTTGAAAAATATTGTTTTAATTCTTGGTATATGATAATGAGCATTGTGAATTTGTTGATCATGATTTGAAGTTTAATTGTTCGGATGCCTAAACATGCGTCAATTTTGCCAACTGTTTGTGAATATAGTGCTTGAATAGTTGATTTGATTAGGAATTGTGTTATAGTTTCTAGTATGTCAAGGAATTTGAGTATTGGTTTGCAACTATGAGTAATGTTTGTATGGCTCAATATTATGCACATTGAGGAGGACGAAGACATTTGTTCTTTTAGGTAGCCTTCAGACGATATTAGATACATTTGTTCCCTTCTTGCTACCCATGTTGTTGCTTATGCCCTTTTATTGATTATTTAGCCACAGTACAAGCCTATATGTGCATATTATTTGCACAATGTGGGAATAAAAGAAGAGTGATTGTTCTTTTGATTTTGTGATTGGAAAATTGTTGATAGTTTGTGTTTCAAAATTGAAAATTCTCAATGTGAGATAAAAAGAAAAAAAAAAGAGCAAAAAGAAAAAAAAAATTGTTTAAAATGTTCTAAGTGAAGGTTGCTCAAGAAAAAAAAAAAGAGAAAGAATTCATGAAAAAAAAAAAAAAGAATATCAAGTTTGAAAAAAAAAGAATGAGTTCGAAGTTTGTTTTATTTCACTCTAATTCTTTATTATCATATTTTTGTGAGTTAATGTGTAAGTGTTGGGATTGTTGTTATGTATGAGATTGTTTGGTGAACTTTTGTAGCGTTAAGTTATGATTGGAGATGATTTGTTCATTGTTATTTTTACCTTGGGTTTGTTAGGATATGGCTCCCTTAAGCATGGATTTTCTTTCACATTTTCCTAAATGTATCCTACCGTTTACCATAGCCTTACATTACAAGCTTTAAAGACCTTCCGACCGTTGTGCATAGAGTTGTATTAATGTGAAAGTGTTGTTTATCAATGGAAGTTATGATTTGACATATTTCGAGTCGACTAGTAGGTTGAGTGTATATCTTTTTAAACATACGAGAGTGTGAGTTGGGAGGGTATTGTTCACATTAAAGGGGTTGGTTGGAGAGCGATCGAGTACATCTTTTACTCGCCACAGAAATGACAGTTGAGTGTGTGAGCACTAGTCTTGAATTCTATATGCTCATGTGGTTTGCTCTACTTGACAATTGTTGGGGAGGAAGGGTGATTAGATGAATGAGATTGATTGACATCGAAGCATGTTTATTAGATTTGCCTTGAATTGTTTGTGCTTGATTTTGATTACTTGGGATGAGGTGTGTTTTATATGCTCATTGATGAGCTCTTTGCTTAGGGAAAAGCAAAGGTTTGACTTGGGAGAGTTTGTTGTGTCTAATTTATATAGTATTTTACCCCCATCCCTTGGTCATAATTAGTAGTGTTTTTGGTTCTTTTGAGCCACTTTTATTACTAATTGGTGTTTTCTAGTGTTTTTGTAGTTTTGCTCGAGTTTTGAAGGAAATTGCACTTTTGCAGCATTTTCCCGGGTTTTCGTGGAGCAACTACGGACATTGGAGAAGCACGATCGTTTTTGAAGCCCAAGGCCGGTTAAAGTCATCAAGTCGGTGATTAAGGGCTCGGTATATGTGATAACGGGGCATTTGGACCAAGTATTCCAGACCCGAAGAGGAAATCCAGATTGGGCCGAAGAATCAAAGCCCAATCAAAGTCTAAGCCTCGAGGTGGAACCGAGCCAGATCGGGCAAGCCTTCGCTCGATCGGGCGCGCGCGCAATTATGTGATGCTAGCAAGGCCAAGGAGCGCCCGATCGAGTGAGCATTAGCTCGATCGGGCGCGGATGCTTAGAAGAGAACACGAAGAAAAAGGCGGGCTCGATCGGGTGCGTGTTTCTGGGGAGACTTCTTCGCCGAATTATTAGTTTCTAATTAGGAGTGTTTTTAGAGTTTGTTTAAGTACGATTTAGTACTATATTTTTGTTTTACTTATTTTCTTAGACTTTCTCTCTCTACTTAGATTATTTCTCTCTCTAGATTTCCCTCAACATTTACTCTTGTTCTTGACTCAACTTTGTAGTTCCATCGATTTTGGTAACGATTTCTTCTTTATTAATTTCAGCAATTTTATTCCTTTATTCCTCTATAACTTGTTTAATTGCTTTATTTAATTGAGACTTAATTATGTGTGAGTAGTTTTATTTCTAGGGTTTACGGGGATCCAATAAATAATATGAAGGGATAATTTATGATTGTTGATTGTCAATGCTTAATTATTTTCCTATTGATTGATTTAATGCTATGCAATTTGATTAGGCCTGGTTTAATTGTATGAGTTTAGCTATATTGATTCGAGATTCGAGAGATGAGAATTGATGTTTAGGCTTAGTTTCAATAGGCGGACTAATTTATAAATGGTTTAGTCGAGATTTGAGAGATGAGATTTAATACCGGTAAATTAATTATGTGATTGTAATACGTAGCGAAAGCCCTTTATGATCTGATTAATTGATGCATTGATGATTGATTGTTATGTTTTACCCTGGAATATTGTTTATTGGTGAGCCTATGCCCTAGGCTTTTATTTCATTGATTTCCCTCCTACTTTTATTCCTTCCCACTTTTACTCTTAGTAGTTTAGTTCCCTTTTATAATAACAATTTGGTTACTTGATAATTTAGATTATTTAGATTAATTAGGAATAAATTAACTCGTTTCCCTGTGGTTTGACCCTTCTTCCCTATCTACATAGTTAGTGGATTTAGGTATTATTTTTGATTGGGTGATTACAACTTTAGCCTATCACCAGACAGGCGCGCCCGCATCTGGGAACAGGGCAGCCCTCTTTACCATCATATCGATGCTCCTCATGCGTTCCACTCAATGCTCTTGATAAACACTGGACCTTGCAGTTTCCAAACTCCATGATTGTGGGTTCAACACAAGAAATCGTGCCCCCACGGCTTAAATGCACGGCCTAAGGTCTTTGGGAACTGTACTTCTCCATGCTTGAGCTTCAAATGGAGAACATTGGGCATCCTAATCAATGCCAAACTTGGGAAGGGGCCTCGGGAATCTTTGGATAACGACCTTAACATGAAAAAATGAAAGAAAACAAGCAAATAAAAGAGAAAATAACAAAATAAACCAAGAAATGCATAAAAAAGGAAAATCGACTAAGTAAAAAGTAAACTAAAGAGATAAAGAGCAAAACTAAAGAAAATAGAAAGAAAAGAGCTATAAAAGCAATATAAAATTATCCTAAAAGAGAACAAATGAGTGCCATAAATGACACTCATCATAAGGTCCTTTTAACTAGACCTTTTTGTGACAAAGGCTCTTTTATAAAGCATGTTTGGGTTGTGAGGAGGGTCCTTTGACCATTTTCCGGCGTTGACTTTTTTATTTTCCGGCAAAAAAAGCCACGTTGTAAAGCACATGACTCATTAAATTCCCTTTTTTCCCTGATCTCTCATTGTGGGGAGGATTAGCCTTGAATTACTTTGAATAGCCTTCAATTTTAATTTATGGGATTACAATTGAAGTTTTGGTGTTAATTGTTTTCATAATTTAGGGTTTAATAGGGGGAAAAAGGGAAAACGAGGGAAAAGAGGAAGGAGGAAAAAGGGAACTTAGATGTGACTTTTTTTTGCCAGGAAATAAAAAAGTCAACGCCGGAAAATAGTCAAAGGACCTTTCTCACAACCTAAACATGACATAAGGATATTTTGTGCCACCTTTTTTATAAAAGGGCCTTAATCACAAAAAAGTCTATTTAAAAGGACCCTCCTCGCAAATTTTCCTTAAAAAAACGTATGAATATAGAGGCTATAAAAGAAGGGAAATAGCAAGAATAAAAAATCTTTAGATTTGAGGCTATATGGTTGTCTAGTGAGGATTGTGGGAAAGTGTTGGAGAATTGGGGTTGTGGGGTGTGGTTGAACCTGTATATTGCAGAATCTAAGAATGGATGAAGGTTTCTCTAAATGGGATTCCTTGACTTTAGGCATTTTAAAAAACAAAAATAAAATAAAGCAGAGAAAAAGATGACAGAACTTCAAGGAGGCAAGCTTGATGGTAGGAGGTTGGAGCAATGTAGAGCTATTGAGGATGAGATAGCGGAGTATCGGTGGATGGAAGAGTAATCTAGAGCCAATGCACTTAGAGATGGGGACAAAAATGCGAAGTACTTCCATCACAAAGCTAGCCACCACCAAAAAATAAAATAAAATAAAAAAAGCAACACCATTGGTGGGCTGTATAATGAGAAAGGTGAGTGGAGATCTTCGAAAGCCGATTTGGATAAAAGAATTGCAGATTATTTTAGTGGTTTGTTCACCACTGAATATCCCAGTGAGTTTTGTTTCACGGTTTTTTGGAATCCCTCGGAGTATTGGTCACGCTCTGACTGGCAATGTGACGCGAACAACTGCAAAACACGAATCTCCGGTGATCGGAGATTCACCTCCGATGATCAAGTTAGTGACCGGAAACAGAATAAATGTAGAGAGAGAAGTTGGAGCTTTTAGTGCTCTATTAAATGTTATGTCACAATCCACCCCTCCCATCAGCAATAATGGTATTTATAGGGGTAGGGATATGTAACCTTTAGGGTAAGTGACCTAGAATTTAGGGCCATTGATTGGCTACGCAATCAGCGAATGACATGTGTCCTCTAGAGACGCCGTTTTTGCGGCATTCTAGTTGCTTTTGGGCCTCCTGATGTAAGGAGGCCTTTATAACTTATTTGATTTCAGGTGCTCTCTTATTCATAGTACGTGTCATTTTCCTATGGTGACACGTGTCGCCCATTTATTGGGCCACGTCATCATGGGATTGGACCATGTACTTGGGGTATTTTTTACCCTAAACAAGTTTGAAGAGGCAATGGAAGGTGTTGAAACTTTGGTTACTGACGAGATGCGTGATCTATGCTACTGGATGTGGAGCCTATGGTTGAAGATATTCGTAATGCATTATTTCAAATAAATCCTAACAAAGTCCCGGGACCCGATGGAATGCATGCCCTATTTTTTCAGAAAATTTGGGATACTGTCGGGAATGATATTGTCGGTTTTTTGAAGGCTTGGTGGAGAGGTGAAGAAGTGCTAGATGAATTAAATCGTACTTGTATTATTTTGATCCTAAAGTGCAATGACCTAAAAAATATGACGGTGTTTTCGCCTATAAGCTTGTGCAATATTTTTTACAAAATTATCTCGAAAACTCTTGCAAATAAATTGAAACCCATGCTTGGATCGATTATATGGATAAATTAGAGTGTTGTTCTCCCAAACAGATTGATCACGGATAATGCTCTTATTGATTTTGAGATTCTTCACTCTATGAAGAGGAAAGGGGTGGGTCGTGATGGCTTTGTTGCTCTCAAGCTCGACATGAGCAAAGCATATGACAGGGTGGAATGGTGTTTTCTTGAAAGGGTAATGTTAAAAATAGGGTTCCGACAATCGTGGATTAATAGAATTATGCAATGTCTATCTAGCGTGTCATTCTCCTTCAAATACAATAGTAATATCTCTGGCTCTCTTATTCCTTCCCGTGGACTTCTTCAAGGTGATCCGATATCCCCTTATTTATTGTTGATTTGTGCTGTTGCTTTTTCTACATTAATCTCGAAGGCTGCTAGGGATAAGTTAATTCATGGTGTCCGTATTTATAGAGGAGCACCTTGAATTTCTCACTTGTTCTTTGCGGATGATAGTATACTTTAAAAGTTACATTGCAAGAATGCTCTAAAATTGCTTATATAATCGATACCTACGAAAAGGCATCCGGTCATAAAGTCAACCTTAGCAAAACAGAGGTAGCTTTTAGCAAATGTGTCAATTCGGAGAGGAGAGAGATGATTATCGATACTCTTGGTGTTCGGGAGGTTGATAAACATGAGAAATATTTAGGGATGCCGACTATTATTTGGAGGTCTAAGAAGGCTATTTTTGCTAGTTTGAAGGAGCGTATTTGGAAGAAACTTCAAGGGTCGAAGGAGGAGTTACTGTTTAGACCGGGTAAGGAGATGCTTATTAAAGTTGTGCCTCAAGCTATTCCCACGTATATGATGAGCACATTTAGAATTCTCGATGGGATGGTTGATGAAATTCACTCTCTTTTGGGAAAGTTTTAGTGGGGCTCGAATGGAATGGAGAGTAAAATGCATTGGCAAAGGTGGAATACGTTATGCCTTCCCAAGTCCAAGGGAGGTATGGGTTTCCGTGATATGCGAGTTTTCAACCAAGCTCTATTATCCAAGCAAGGATGGGGCCTTTGTAAAGATAATAACTCACTGTTACAAGCGGTTTTAAAGGCTCGTTACTACAAAAATCCGAGATTTATTAATGCTGCTAGGGGTTACGACCCGAGTTACAGTTGGAGAAGCATATGGGGGGGCAAAATCCTTGCTTTTGGAGGGGTTAAAATGGAGAGTGGGGAACGGGGCTGATATCAAACTATGGGATGAAGCGTGGTTAAATGGTATGTACTCAAATTTTGTTCCGACTCCTTCCTATGACAGTAAAATGGAGCTTCGGGTGATTGACCTCATTGATGTTGAGAATAAGCGTTGGGACATTGAGCAAGTAAATGAAACTTTTCTGGAAAGTGAAAGTAGTGTTGTATTGGCTATCCCTCTGTCAAATTTCTGAACTAGAGATCGACGCTTTTGGTGGCCTAAAAAAGGATGGGATTTATACAGTCTGAAGTGGCTATCAAATGGGACGGCTTGGGCTCTTAAACAATTGGGAGTGGTCTCATGGTATTGCTGAGAAGGACCTTTGGTCAGTGGTTTAGAATATTGACGGTCCTCCAAAATTAAGTCACTTCCTTTGGCGGGCTTGCTAGGGGAACTTGGCTGTTATGAGCGTTTTGTTCAAGCGTCATATAAGCAATTCAAAAAGGTGTTCCATATGTGGACATGAGGAGTAACTATCTTACATTCGATTTTTGAGTGCACTCATACTGCTGCAATTTGGGGACATAGCTCCTTTGTTCAAGCATAAGCACTTATTTGAGGATCCGAGTGACTCATTTGGGCAGAGGTTGTTATGGTTTTCTCATAAATTAAGGAGCAACTAAGGGACTTCTCTTCCCTTTATTGGGTTTCTTAGTTTTGCATGAATAAGCATAGTTTTGATTGGAATGTGGAGATTAATGCTGTCATGATTGCGGCGGGGTATGTGAGACTCAACGAAGACTATAGATTGTATAATAAGAAGGTGGGTAGGGGTGCTCAAGGCCCAACCCTTTCTTCTCTTGTTAGCTGGATCCCTCCATCTGGTAACATGGTTAAGGTGAATGTCGGTTCTCACATTCTTGCGGGAGTGAAGGTGCAGTTTGTGTTAGGAATATAGGAAAATATATTATTGTGATATATTTTCCATATATATCTTATGATATTATATTTAGGATAATAAGTGATATTCTAAGATAGATTTATGGAAGTTTATATGATAGAGTTTATATTGTGTAGGTTATCTTATGTAGGCTATAAATATTAGCCAAGAGCCTTGTGAGATCCACAAAAAATTTTCCGATCATTATTTTTCATAAATTTTGTTCGTGACTGTGAGTTCTTTGACTGATTTTCATATATTATTTTTTTAAATTAATTTCTTGCGTGAGATTAAGAGATGCAAGGGGGAGATGGAGGAAAATCGAAGGTCGACTTGACCTTTCACCTAGGCTCAAGTGACGGGCCAGGTAATGTCATCACTCCGATTCAATTACGGGGAGACAATTATGATGAATGGGCTAGAGCTGTGAGGACGGCTTTGAAGGCTAAGCGGAAGTTTGGCTTTATCGATGGCTCGGTTGCAAAGCCGAGTGACTCTGAGAAAATTGAGGATTGGGTGGCTGTACATTCTATGTTGGTGTCTTGGTTATCTAATACCTTGGATCCAACTGTCCGGTCGACTCTAGGTGATTATGATGATGCGAAGTTGCTCTGGGATAATCTTCGTAATCGATTTTGTGTTGTGAGTGGAACTCGGGTCTGTCAATTGAAGACGGCCTTGACAGATTCCAAGCAAGGGAAAACATAACTGATTTCTGTTTACTTTGGTAGGATGTCAAAGATTTGGGATGAATTAACCACTTATGTTTCGGTGCCGGAGTGTAAGTGCGGGAAGTGCACATGTAACATTGTGCAGCAAGTTGAGAAATTGAGGCAAGATGATTTTATTCATCATTTTCTGATCGGTTTAGACTCTGCTTATGCGGCTTTAAGGGCTCACCTTCTAGCCTAAGAACCTTTGCCGACGGTAGACAAGGCATATCAACAGGCCATCCAGGCTGAGCGCTTCCGGGGAGGGGATGTGAATGCCCCTACTAATGATCGATGTAATGCGGTGGCCTTCAAGTTGCAAGGGCAAAAGCCTCGTGGTGAAAGTAGTGATAAATTTTGTGCTCACTGTAACAGGGAAGGTCACGATGAGTCGGGTTGCTTTCAACTCCACGGCTTTCCGGATTGGTGGGGAGATCGTCCACGTGGTGGGCGTGGACCAGGTCGTGGTGGAGGCTCGGCTGGCCGCGGTGGAGGACGGATAGGTGGCAGGGGCAGGGGGGGTGGTGCGCCTCCTGCTCGAGCAAACAAGACTAGTGGGCAGCAGCTCTCGCAGCCTTCACAAGCTGCTGCCGCAAGTGCCTCAGACGGGGCAGCTCTTGCTGGAATTTCATCGGCCCAAATTCAGCAGTTACTCGATCACTTAAACTCCATTAAACCCAAGCTTCACGGTAAGCAAGATATGGGTTGGATTGTTGACACCGGTGCCTCAAACCATGTGACTTGTGATGTTTCTTTATTGATGAATGCATCAAATGTGAGCCATTATCCGGTGGGATTGCCGGATGGAAATTATGCAAATGCTTCTAAATTGGGATCGGTGACATTGCAAGGAGGCTTAATCCTTAAAAATGTTCTTTATGTGCCTTAATTAAATTGCAATTTAATTTCAACGACTCAATTATGCGATGAATCAAATTGTGTAATGCAATTTACTAATAAACTTTGTGTTATACAGGACCTAACGACGAGGAAGGTGATTGGAGCGGGTGAACGAGTAGATGGACTTTACTATTTCCGGGGTGTTCCTACGGTGAAGACTTTGAAGATAAAGGTGGATGGGTCGACAAAGTTGTGGCATCAACGGTTAGTGCATCCGTCGGGAAAAGTACTTCAACAACTTCCGTTTGTGAGTCATAATCGTAGCAAATTTAATTCATGTGATGTACGCCCTAGGGCAAAACAACATAGGAGTAGTTTTCCTTTGAGTCAAAATAAAGCTAGTCGTATTTTCGAACTAGTCCATTTAGATTTATGGGGGCCTTACAAGACACCATCGTCTTGTGGTGCTCATTATTTCTTAACTATCGTAGATGACTTTTCTAGGAGTGTGTGGATTTATTTATTAAATAATAAAACGGAAGTGGAGTATATGTTTCATAATTTTGTTGCTATTGTTAGACGTCAATTTTCTCAAGAAATTAAAGTGGTTCGTAGTGATAATGGTACGGAATTCAATTCGTTGAAAGAGTATTTTTTTGACAATGGCATTTACTTTGAGACCTCATGTGTGGGCACACCTCAACAAAATGGGCGTGTCGAGAGAAAACATCAACATATTTTAAATGTTGCTAGAGCCCTTAGATTTCAAGCAAATTTGCCTATAAAATTTTGGGGGGAGTGTGTGCAAGCGGCATGTCATTTAATTAATAGAACTCCCTCTAGATTGCTTGATTATATGACTCCTTGTGAAATTTTATTTGGCAAAACACCTTCATATGAGTATATTCGGGTGTTTGGGTGCTTGTGCTATGCATATAACTTGAAGAGTAAGGGTGATAAATTTGCAAGTCGTAGTAGGAGGTGTGTGTTTCTCGGATATTCTTTCGGGAAAAAGGGATGGAAGGTGTACGACTTGGAAACTTGTGAAATTTTTGTGTCAAGAGATGTGACATTTTTTGAGACCGACTTTCCTTTTATTGCTCCTAGTGAGAAGCCCATAAAGGTGAGTGTGAGTGGTGGCGATGTTGGGGATAGTGATGATGAGTGGTGCGTCATGGTGGAGGAGGAGTGTGTGAGTGAAGATACGGGGGTGGAGAGGGAGGCAGCAAGCTCCACAACCCTCCTGCAGCAGGCAGCTCCAGACCGCAGGGAGGTCGCGGAGGAGACTGCCCACCTCCCTTACCAGCACGCTGCATCATCTGCGGCTGCTGGAGTTGATGGGGGTGCTGGTAGCACGCAGCAGGGGGCTGCTGGGGGTGCTGGCAGCACGCAAACCGAGGGAGAAGGGGGTGATTGCAGCACGCAAACCGAGGTAGAACATAAGCGTCTAGAAGCTCAAAATGGGCAGTGTGAGATAGATTGTAATGCAACAAGGGACACCGAGGCCTTGGGTAAAGGCATGAGACAGAAATTTCCGAATGTGAAGCATCGTGACTTTGTGACACACACGATCCGAAATATAAGTCCATCTACATCATCTCAGAGTTCACCTGCGACATCACTTTCCTCAGGTACTGTTTAACCTATAACACATTGTATTGATTCTCACCGGTTTTCTGTGAAGCATAGAACATATATTGCTGCCATTACAGGAGGAAATGAACCCAAAAGTTTCAAGGAGGCTATGAAACACGAGGATTGGAGGAAGGCAATGGCAGATGAGATACAGGCACTTGAAGAACAGGGTACTTGGGTACTAGAGAAGCTACCACCGGGTAAAAAGGCACTTGGAAGCAAGTGGGTGTAGAAAGAAAAATACGATGAGCATGGGAATTTGCAGAGATTGAAAGCAAGATTAGTCATCTTTGGCAATCATCAGGTTGAAGGATTAGACTACAACAAAACATTTGCTCCGGTGGCAAAAATGGTGACTGTGAGAACCTTTCTTGCAGTAGCGGCAGTGAAAAATTGGGAAGTTCATCAAATGGACGTTCATAATGCATTTCTTCATGGTGACTTGGAAGAAGAGGTATATATGAAAATTCCACCTGGTTTTGAGAAAGATAATTCTGACGAAGTTTGCAGGATGCAGAAATCGTTGTACGGGCTTAAACAAGCCCCTCGGTGCTGGTTTGCAAAGCTTGCTACAGCTTTGAAAACTTATGGCTTTAAACAGTCATATTATGATTATTCTTTGTTTACTCTGACAAAGGGTAAAATTCAGCTTAATGTGTTGGTGTATGTAGATGATTTAATTGTTGCAGGCAACGATAAAAATTCTATGCTCAGTTTTAAATCATATTTGGGAGATTGTTTCAAGATGAAAGACCTTGGAGTGTTGAAATATTTTTTGGGGCTAGAGGTAGCCCGGAATAAACAGGGAATTTTTATTTGCCAGAGGAAGTACGCACTGGATATAATTACTGAGGCTGGCTTGCTCGATGCTAAACCTGCAGAGCTCCCTATGGAACAAAATCACAAGTTAGCATTATCCCAGGGAGAGTATTTTCATGACATTGAGAAATATCGTCGCCTCATAGGGCGACTAATTTATCTGTCTGTTACGAGACCCGATTTATCATATTCTGTACACATTTTGTCACAGTTTATGCAGAAACCCAGGATTGATCATTAGGAAGCAGCTTTGCGAGTTGTTAGATATTTAAAGAAAAGTCCGGGACAGGGTATTTTATTGAGATCTGATAGTGCATTACAGTTAGAAGGTTGGTGTGATTCAGATTGGGCAGGTTGTCCTCTCTCCAGACGATCCTTAAGTGGTTGGTTTGTGCTTCTTGGCTTGTCTCCAGTGTCATGGAAAACCAAGAAGCAGCCTATTGTGGCTCTTTCTTCGTCAGAAGCAGAATATCGTTGTATGAATGCAACGACTTGTGAATTAAAGTGGTTGAAGCGACTACTTGGAGATTTAGGTGTTCGACATGAGAATGGGATGCACCTTTATTGTAATAGTCAGTCTGCGTTATATATTGCGCAGAATCCAGTGTTTCATGAGCGAACAAAACACATTGAGTCGGATTGTCATTTTGTTCGAGATGCAATTACAGATGGGACGATTATACCTTCGTATGTTCCTACGATGGTTCAGTTGGCTGACATTTTTACAAAAGCTTTGGGAAAAGCTAAATTTGAGTTTCTACTTCGCAAGTTGGGTGTCCGAGATCTGTACTCTCCAACTTGAGGGGGGGTATTAGGAAAGATAAATGTTGTGAATATATTTTGTGATTATCTTTAGGTTATCTTGGGCTTGCCCTCCAAGTATCCTACTCTATACATACTTTTGTATGTGGCCGTCTATATGAATGAGATATACAGAGAATACTTTAAACCTAATTTAACAGTTTGGAGTGGTGATTCGTGACTCCAATGGGCACCTATATGTTGGTGGTTGCTGTGAGGAAACATGAGGCAAAATGGACCCCTGAAGTGGCTGAAATCGGAGCAGCAAGGTTCAGCCTTGAAATAGCGAAGAGAATGGGCTTTATGGAAGTGATGCTAGAATGCGATGCGGTAAATGTGGTCAAAGCAATTACAAAGAGACAGGGGGGAGTAGCGCCAATGTTCCTTCTACTTGATGATATAGCTAGAATGAGTAGTGAGTTTGTTTCCTTTTCTTGTAATCACATTAGAAGAGCAGGAAATAAGGTAGCCCATTTGGTCGCAAGATGGGGTACTAGTATTCATTCGGAATGTCTTTGTATGAACTCTTTTCCCTAAAGTTTACTAACTTTAGCGGAGCTTGATATTTCTTAATGAACTCCGCTCTTTGTTTCAAAAAAAAAATAAAAAAAAATAGATAAAAAATACAAAAAATAGAAATAAAAATAAAAAGTTAGAATATATGACGTGATCGAAATTAAAATTATGTCATCATGGTTCGTCATCAATGTTACAACATAAATTAAAACAATGGAAGAAAATTTGTTTAAATTGTACGTGTATAAAAATTGTGAAATAAACTATTAAAACAATAATGAAAAATATGTGATGGTATAAAATTAAATGTAAATACATGATGTTATTTGAAAAGAAAATAAAAAAAAAAAAAATTAAAAGTGAAAAGGGCACATGGCACATGGCACATTCTAAGCAACTTTCATGTTGGAAAAATTACAAATAATAATAAAACTTTTCGATTATACATGAATATTACAACATTTGGGAAGGTGTTTATTTTATACAGGCAAAAACGATTGTAAACCTGTTTTTATAATACCTTGACATGTTTCATTGTTTAATTGGTTTTATCTATTTCATTTAATTTTTTAAAATTTATTTACTGTTTTTTTTTTAATTTTTAAAAGATATTAAATTATAAAAATTACTTTTATTATTATTATTATTATTTATTATTTTTTTTGAGGAAATTATTATTATTATTATTGTTATTATTATCATTATTATTATTATATGTAATACCCCGTATTTTTTATATGTATTTTATTTAATATATATATATTTTAAAAGGGTATTTAAATAATTCTAGCATTTTAATTATGATGTTTTAATTATTTATCCCATGTAAATTGGGAATATTTTACAAAAGGAAAGTTTGTTTAATTAATTAATTAATAGAAGTTGGGGTTTTATTTTAAGAAATTATGATTTTTAACAAGTTTTAGTAGGGAAAGGATTAGGAAAAGCTAAAGGAAGAAAGTTTAGGGTAAAAGGGGTGATAGAGAAGGGGTATAAATATCCCTCTTATGAGGCAATTCAACGTTGCCCAGAGTGGAGAAAACCCAAGGTAAACTTCTCTCCCTTTTCTCTTTATTTTTCTCTTCCTTTTTCTTTTTTCTCTCTCCTTCCCTTCCCCTTTTTCCGCGCACAGCCACCACCACCACCGGTGGGCCGCCGACCACCAGCACCAGCCGGCAGCAGCGGCGACCACCGGCAGTGGCGCCGGCCTGCTGTCGGCAACCACATTTTAAAAAAAAAAAGGTTTTTCTTTTTAAAAATTAAATCTTTATTACCCAAAACTAATCTATGCTTTAGTCTAATCATAAATTATGAGTTTGGAGATTTAATTTTGATGTTTGGTTATTGTAATTGTGTTAATTAAATTTCATATTTGGTTTTTAATTAAAAAGCCCCAATTTTTTAAACCCTAGGTTCTTGATTCATGATTTATTGAAGGATTATGATGTACTATAGGGTAGGCCTTTGTTTTAAGTGTTTTAAAACCTAATTACAGCAAGTTTTAATTATAATAAAGTGCTGGACTTTTATGTAGAACACTTGATATTATGTTTCTTGAAGAAATTTTAATTACCCATTAATTGAGACTTAATTTATGGTGTTTTAAATATAATTTCAACTTATTCTAAGTAAATTATGAAGGGTTTTAAAATAGTATATATTGCTGGAAATTTGTTTAGAGTGGATATTAATACTCTATTATGGATTTAATGTGTAGGAGACTTTGAAGTAAGCAATTTCTACTAGTCGTGGCAGTTTTAATAACGTACTCAGGGTACGTACGCGTACTTAGCATATTTTGGTGATGTAGAATCATGCTAGGTTTGATTTCAATTAATTACAAGTAGTATCATGCTAAGGTTTATGTATGGAATTGTGAATTTATGATGTTTGTGATTGGATTGGGAAACATGAATTATTTGTGATAGTTATAGATTGGAAGGTTATATTTTGGGCATGTTGTGTTTGAAACACATTTTTATTTATGGCATGTTAGAAGGCATGATTAATTAAACTACATGTTTAATTATGTTTGGAATATTGAAAATGAATTTTATTATGGTTCAAATAATTTTTATTGATGCTTTAAGCATGAGGAGGGAGCTATATAAGTGTCTATGTACACAAGGAATAAATTGTATATTGGTGCCTTTGTGCACTTAAGGTGTTTTAACACCGAGGGATAGGATTTTTGGCGCATTATGCGTTTAAGGTGTCTTTGACACTGAGGTAGAATTAAAAAGGGTTCAACAATAAATAATATGTGGTCACTAATTATTCAAGAATTAAATTGGTATGTTTGTTTGATTGAATAATTATTGTTGATTGACTTATTGTGCTTTGAGAGTCATCACCAATTCTTATAATATGTAAATAACGTAAAGTGAAAGAGATTACGCACCAAAACTCTTGGAACGTATATACCTTGAGTATGAACAATGGGGGGAGTTATGGGGTTTTATATTTAACCATAACTTCTAATGGAGTACAGGACGCTATATATTCCTTTTTTTTATTTATTATTATGCGCAGGAATACCTCCACCTTTGAGTGGTTTTGTCGCTGGCACGGTTAGCTCCCGTGTCAGTTAACCTCAAATTTAATTGGGGGAGGTTAGGAGGTGGAAACCCGTTCGATGCGTAATCAATGCAAAATGAATTAATTAGTGTCTAGTAATTGTGTTTTGTTGATTGGTGTGTGTGCTTGTGAACAGGTGCAATGAGCTAAGTGTGTGTTGATAGGTGAAAGCATGTTAGTGTGGCTAATTTACGCTTATGTACTCAGCTTTGCTGATTGTGTTTGTTTGTGTATTTGGCCATGTCTTTATCTTGGCCCTATGATGACCCATTTTTAATGGAGAGTAGTGGAAACAAGTAGAGATAAACTTTTCAGGTATTGAAGCATGATCATGATGGGGCATGAGAGAAGAGTGAATCTTATTAGTTTTCATTAGGTTACAAGGTGTTTTATGCTTCATTTATTTATGACATATTTTATGTGGACTAACACAAAGGTTTGGTTTTGGGAACGGTTTTTGAATAAGGGCCTTTAATGGTTCCAAGTTGTAGTTGATTTTATTTGACTTTGTTTGTTTGGTTTTAAACTTTATTTTCGTTTCGTTGACTTTTGAGTTGACTTTCTTAATCGGTTTTTAAATTTTGAGTCTTCCGCTGTGTATCTTTTATAATTGCCTTAGCCATTTTCACGGTGGCGGTAATGTCTTAGTTATTCCTAAATCGTGTTTTTAAAAGAGTAGAATGGGTATTTAAAAGAAAGGAATTTCTAGGGTGTTACAAAGTGGTATCTGGGAGCTTAGGTTGAGATTTTAAATTACCACTAACCCGAAAACATTATTCTTACTTGATTTAAACTTGGCCAAGTGTTAATTAAATTATTTAACGTTAATTGTTCTGATTTTTTTTATATATACATATATATATATATATATATATATATATATATATATATATATTTATAAAAATATATATATATATATAAAGGGCCGAATTTTTTTTTAAAATTATTTATTTAATTATTTATTTACTTATGATCCGAAAATTTTTTTTAGAACACTCGAAATTTTTTTTTTGTGTGTGTCGGAAATTATATTTTTTTTATTATTAAGGCCGAAATTTTGGCTCTCTTTTTTTTTTAGGGTAAATATGTATCATTTATTTTTATGTATTGCAGGAAGCAAGGATTGAGGTAAGTATTATGTGTTAAAAGCTTTTATTAATATGTTGGTGAGCTTGGGTAGGAGAAAGAAAGGGCATATAGGCTAAGATTTAAATTATTCCCTATGTGCATAATTTTATTTTGAGTGGTCAAGCATGTGTTTTGACTAGGTGTTTGTTGATGAAAGCATGAAAAATGTGTATTTTTCTATGTGAACCCTAAAGATTGTATGATTGAACACTGAACTTAATCTCCTACAAGAATGCATTATTTATTTTATTTTATTTCTTTAGAGAAGGGAAATCTTTATTTTCTAAGCCTTTTTCTCTACAGGATGCCAATCTTTCCTAGATAATTTTCACAAATGGGATCTCTTCTAAAGAAAAATAATGAACACCCCTATGACTTTGTAGAAAAGATCAGATACTTTTGTTCCTACCTGAGCAATGTCTTACGAGAGAGAGTTTATGACACCCCTGATCATATTTCGGCAATGATCGTCCATTATCTTCCAGAGGAGCCCCCTTACATTGCTGTCAAATAGAGATTTTCTGATTTTTACCTTCCAGGAGACATTCCAAATTACCATAAATGCAGAGACTATTATGGCCAGTGGTATCCAAATTATATTTTCTTAACTAAATATCTTGTAAGGGTGGAGAAAGCTCATTGTTGCTCAGAATTGGAAAAGTAAAGGAAAGTGAGAGAAAGTTAGAGAGAGAAGCTCTGGTTTTCTGTGATTTTCATGGTGGTTTGAGGTGATGCTGGTTTTTCTCACTTACATCTGACCATCATGGCTAAGAAGAAGAAACAAGCTACTCCACTTCCTCGTTCCCCTGCTTTTGGATCTCTCACTCCTACTGATCTCAATCGATTGAAGAATTTGAATATGACTATTCCAGAGGTTGAAGATGAGACTGAGCTGGTGTCTCCTTCAGCTCACCTTGTTCACCCTTCAGGAGGTAGGATTACTAGGGCTGAGTTAAAGATCTTAGAGGCATCGTTCGCTGCCTCTCAGATACAGAAAATCAATGAAACAGTAACTAGGGTTTCCCCGGTTACTGTTCCATTGGATAAAGCGTTGGATAGTGACCCAAATGCTTCTATTCCGGTTGTTTCGGGGGCTGAGGATCTTCCTGAACCAGTTGAATCATTGAAACAGGCAACAAATTCTGAGAAGTGGGTAAATCTATTTCGAGGCAAATTGACTGCTAAAGGTGCTGCTCTTTTTTTTGTGGCTCCTGTGCACAAGGATGGGAAACCTGTTGCTCATATTCAGGCAAAAGATATTGAGGCAAGTAACTCTAAAGGGTGTAATGCGATTATCCTTTATGTTGTTGGTTTTTACCCTACAATTTCAGCTGTTCACAAATACATTGCTCAAACTTGGAGTAACTTTGTTAAACCTGAGATTTTTTGGCATGATGATGGTTATTTCATAATTAATTTGAATTCATCTATTGAGAAGGATACTGTTTTAAGTTCTGGACCTCATATGTTCAATAATAAGCCTGCTATTGTCAAACCATGGAGTGATAAGTTTAATTTTCAAGCTGAAATTCTTAGAACTGTTCCTTTGTGGGTAAGAATACCAAATTTGCCTTTGAATTGCTGGAGCTCAGATACCTTAAGTAGAGTTGGTAGCATAATTGGGGTGCCTCTGTTTGCTGATGAATGTACAACTAGACAACTGAGAGTCTCCTTTGCTAGGCTGCTTATTGAAGTTGATATAACTAGGCCCCTTCCTACTACTGTGCTTGTTGAGAGTCCTATGGGAGAAATGATTGAATTAAGAATCATATTTGAATGGTCTCCTCCCTTTTGCAAGAAGTGTGAGAGAGTGGGGCATGATTGTAATGCTCCTAAGCCAAAGGATAAGCCTAAGGCTCAGCAAGTTAATCCCCTAACAAATCCAAAGAAAGTTTGGGTTCAGAAAAAGCCTGTTTCAGATCCTGCAGCTGCTGTTTCTGAACAAGATCAGGAGAAGGATCAAAGTTCTGATTTGCAACCCTTGATTACCCCTGCTCATGCTTCTTTTGCTACTTATTTTGATGCTGATTGGAGGGTGGTAAGTGTAGGCGTCGCTCAAAGTGCGCCTACGTTAAAAGCATGTGGTGAATATGCTTGGCACTCATAGGAAGTGGGAATTGACATTACAATTAGGGACAACGATTAGGGACAAATAAAGTAAGGAGCCGCCAACAAGTTTTTAAGGAACTTGTAAAACGTTCACGGATCATAAAAGGCAACCACGAATAAGGGACAACGAAGGCAACAACGATTGACCCGTGAAGGTTACACCCCATTCATAATCCATGAGATTACTAACTCCATATGGTTCGGAACCACGAAAGGAGGATCGGGGATGATGGTACGAAGTGAGTCATGGAGTCACATTCGCCCGTATTGGCCTCTACTCGATTCTTATATTGCAAAGCATTCCTGTGATCTCAAAGGCATACAAACAATAATTCAATTCGCTCCAAACTATTATTTAACTAAATTGGTGGAACATTAATGCACACATAATTCTAAAATATTTGTGATCACTTCAATTAATAATAAGATTAAAAGGATCCTAAACCGATTGTCCAAATTATCTTATTAGGCGTGATTTTCAATTACATATTCCCTTTAAACATGCAATACGGTGATCAATAATAGAATAACATTAATATTAAAACCAAATTAATCACAATTCCAACAACATAAAATCGTTAGAAAAATAATAAAAATAAAAGGAGCATGATCCTTACTTTGATTCTGTTTGTTTGCAACTACAAAATAATAAACGAGTTAGTAACTTCAAGGAAATAATAAAACGATGATTAAATTAAATTAAATAAAGTAAAGTTGATTTTGGGGCCAAACCCTCAAACAATTCTACCTTTCACACCTTGGCTTAAGGATAGAACCACGAGTAAAGTATGGACTCCTTTAAGTACTTGAAGAAGGAATTTTGAAGTAAAAAGGGTAGGCTGGTGTTTAGGCTAAAGCATAGAAGAGAGAAAATAAAATCAGAGAATTACTCGGTGCCCCGTTCATCAGAAATGAGGGGGTATTTATAGGGAAAATGTGCTCAGGGAGCACACGGAACCCTAAAATGATAAAAACCCCTAAAAAAGTATCCCGTGACACGGTCAAACTGTACCGTGACACGGGAAGCTCCACCGTCAGACGGTACACTTTCCCGTGACACGGTATATTTTTGGTGAGACGTGGGAAATTTTCAGAAAACGGGATAAAAAACGCGTTAAGGGTTTACGCGGAAAAGACACGGAATGTCCTGTGTCACGGCAGACCTCCCGTGTCACGGGAAATCCCACCGTCAGACGGGAAGGATTCCCGTGACACGGTAGGTACCTGCCGTGGCGCAGGAAATTCCAGCCTGTTTTTCCGTCTAAATACATTTTTAACCCTAATTTCCTTCGGCATTTTAAGTGTCGATTGATAATTTCGGGCCTTTTCTGACTTTTTATTATTCGGGCTAAAATAAGAAAATAATTAAAAATAAATAAATAAAGGGTTTGGGCCAAAAATAAATAATAAAACAATAAAATAAAAAAGGTTTGGGCTAAAAATTAATTAATAAGTTTGGGCTGAAATTAAAACTATGCTTTTACCAAACATCAAGACTAATCCATGGACTGTTCAAAAATATGAAATTAATAAAATACGATTTTTTAAGCACTCTCGGGATTAAATACTAAACCCGACCAATAGTGGTGGTGAAAGGTTGTTCATCATCGGGTTTGGTTTTGGGGAGACATTTTTAGATGTCTACAGTAAGCAAAAGGGCTAGATACTGTTGGGGTTAATCAGAATATTCCTAGAACTAACAATGCTTATTCTGCTTTGCTAGAAGATGAAATTGCTGGAGCAAATCCTATCGAGGGTGATGGTAATCCCTCTTTGGTTAAATGATTGTAGTCTCTTGGAATATCAGAGGTCTTAATGACCCTGATAAGGTTGTTGCTGTTAAGCAGCTTCTAAAAGATCATAGTGTGGATGTGATTGCTATTCTTGAAACTAAAGTCAAAATTCATAATCAAAATTCTATTCAGAAGAAGTTTGGTAGATTTTGGTCCTGGTACTGTAACTATAATCATGTTGTTAAAGGAAGAATTTGGGTTGGATGGAAAACTGATAAAGTAAATGATGATGTTTTATCTGATCATGAACAGTTTGTTCATACTCAGATTAGCTCTAAAGATTCACAACATCTTTTTCTGTGTACTTTTGTGTATGGTCTGCATTCAATTCATGATAGAAAACCTTTGTGGCTTGGATTGCAATCTCTTGGGAGTTCTCATGTCCCTTGGATTTGTTTGGGAGACTTTAATTTTGTCCTTTGTTCTGAAGATAGGTTTAATGGCAATCCTGTGACTGATGCTGAAGTTAGAGATTTAAAGGATTGTATGGAATCAATGGACTTCACTAAGATTAAGAGTAAAGGCTCTTTTTATTCTTGGTCTAACAAGGGTGAAGGTGCTAGTAGAATTGTTACTAGAATTGATAGGGGAATTGTCAATGAAGCTTGGAGTAATGATTATGGTCAAACTGAAGTCATTTATCTCCCTCCCTCTCTCTGATCACTGTCCTCTTTTGTTTGATATTAGTACTGCTGGTCTAGGGAAGGGTAGACCTTTCAGATTTCTTAAATGTCTTTCTGATCATAAAGACTTCCAGCAGATTGTTAAGGATTCTTGGGAGTCTTGTGGACAGCATGATTCCCCAATGCTGTCTGTCTGAAATAAACTAAAGGCTGTTAAACTTGGATTGAAGGCTCTGAATATCAAACATTTTGCTAATGTCACTGAAACATTGGAGCAAGCTTACAGGGATCTTAGTGATATCCAAATGAAGTTGGCTAATGATTGGACTAATATCTAGTTTCAGACTCTTGAGAATATTGCTATTGATAAAGTGAAACATTGGATGCATATTCAAAGTAGTATCTACAGGCAAAAATCTAGAATTGAATGGATTAAGCTTGGAGATGCTAACTCTCATTTCTTTTTCTCTGTAATGAAGCAGAGGCAAAAAAGGAACAGAATTGATTCTATCTATAATAATGAAGGGGTTTTGCTCAGGGATCCTGATCTCATTGCTGTTGAAATCTTGGACTTTTATAAGAATCTTTTAGGTTTTGCTGCTTCTTCTCTCCTTGGGGTTGATTTAGCTGTTATGAGAACTAGCCCTCAGCTTGATCAAAATGCTAAGAATTTTCTTATGGCTGAAGTTACTTTCAGTGAGATTGATCTTGCTCTTAAGGGTATTGATAATGATAAAGCTCCTGGAATTGATGGCTTCAATGCTGTCTTTTTCAAAAAGTCTTGGGATATTGTTAAAGCTGATGTGTATGCTGCTGTTCTGGATTTCTTTTCTAATGGTCAAATGGCTAGAAAATGGAATTGCACTACCATTACTCTTGTTCCTAAAGTTTCTAATCCCTCTTATGTAAAGGAGTATAGACCTATTGCTTGTTGTACTTTAGTCTACAAGGTTATTTCTAAAATTATTACAGCCAGGCTTTCACAGGTTATTGGAGATGTCATTAATGATGCTTAGGCTGGCTTCATTCCTGGTAAGCATATTGGTGATCATATCCTTCTTGCTACTGAGCTTATCAAAGGTTATTCTCATAAGCTCATCACTCCTAGATGTTTACTTAAGGTTGATCTTAGGAAAGCTTATGATTCTGTTGAATGGAGTTTTTTTAGAACTATTCTTGCTGAGTTGGGTTTTCCTAACAAATTCATCTCTTGGATTATGGGGTGTGTTACAACTGTCTCTTATTCTATTTTTGTCAATGGATACCCTTCTCTTCCATTTTCTGCTAAAAAGGGTTTGAGGCAAGGAGATCCTATGTCCCCTTTTCTCTTTGCTGTGTGTATGGAATATCTTTCAAGGTGCTTAAAAGTGATGACTGTGAACCCTGATTTCAATTTTCACCCAAGATGTGCAAAGTTGAGGATTACTCATTTGATGTTTGCAGATGATTTACTTCTTTTCTCCAGGGCTGGCCTTGTCTCTATTCAGTTGATTTTTCAAGCTTTTCAGAAATTCTCTGGTGCTTCTGGTTTGGTTGCTAATCTGGATAAGAGTGATGTTTATTTTGGAGGGATAAGTGAGCAAGATAAAGTTGAGCTTCAGTCTGTTTTAGGGGTTGCTAGAGGCTCCTTGCCTTTTAGGTACCTGGGTGTTCCTCTTTCTTCTAAAAAGCTTACTATTTCTCTGTGCAAGCCTTTAGTTGAGAGAGTAACTGCTAGGATTGAAGGGTGGGCAGCTAGACATTTGTCTTATGCTGGTAGGCTTCAGTTGATAAAGAGTGTTCTTTTTGGTATCCAAGCTTATTGGTCTCAGATTTTTATTTTACCAAAAAAGATTTTGAGAGAAATAAAGTCAAGGTTTAGATGTTTTCTTTGGACTGGGAAATCTAATCCTAGTAAGAAAGCTCTGGTCTCTTGGAAGTTTTTATGCTTGCCTAAGACTTGTGGAGGGTGGAACCTTACCTCTCTTGAAGATTGGAATAAAGCAGCAATCACCAAAGTTCTTTGGGACATTGCTCATAAATCTGATAATCTATGGGTAAAATGGATTGATACATATTATTTCAGCAACAAAGATTTCTGGTCTTCTCCTGTTCCTAACAAATGTTCTTGGGTCTTAAGGAAGATCATGAATTGCAGAATTTTGGTTGATAATGTTGGTGGATGGCCTGGCATTACAGTTTATGGTAAAATGAGCATCAGACAGCTCTACTTTCATATCAGACCACAAGTTGAGAAAGTGACTTGGAAGAGAATAATTTGCAATAACAGAGCTTCTGCTAAGAGTGTGTTTATCACTTGGTTGGCTATTTGGAACAGATTAGTCACTAAAGATAGACTTACTACTTTGAATATAACCTGTGATCCTTTGTGCTTCTTTTGTGCTAGTGCTGCAGAAAATGTTTCTCATTTGTTTTTTGAATGTTCATATTCAGCTAGTATTTGGAACAGAATTTTGCAACTTCTTGGGTTCCGTAGAATTGGGCAGAGATTTGACTCTGAAGTCCTTTGGGTGCTGCAACAAGGTAGAAGAGCTACTGCTAAAGGAAGGTTGCTGCTTATGTGTTTTGCCGAGACTATTCATTGCATCTGGATACAGAGAAATACTTTGATGTTCACTGGAGACTACAAGCCTGCAGATATTGCTTTTAGGGATGTTATTTTTTCTGTTGCTTGTAGATGCATTGATTCTGATAGAAAATATTTGTATGTTTAGGCTTTGCTGTTTGGTGGTTCAGTTGGTAGGCTTGTCTGCTAGTTGTTGTTTTTACATAGTGGTTGACCTTTTTTGTTGTCTGGTCCTTGTTTCCAGAGCCCTTCATAGAAGGTACCTGGAATCTTGAGTCCAGTTTGTTTTAGGTCCTCCCTAGAACCCTTCCTAGAAGGTGGCTAGGGTGGGTCCTAGAACTGGTGTTTGGGGTGTGTTTTGTCCTGTTTGGGCTTGTGGTGTTGTTTTGGTAGTTATAACTTAGCTTTTGTAAGTTGTAACTCTCTTTCTTTGGTAATAAAATCTTTATTTGCCAAAAAAAAAAAAAAAAAGCTCATTGTCAGCGCTTAAACCTTCCCTACCCTGACTACTACTATGATAACCCAGTAGGGAACAATCCTCCTCCTAATCAACAACCAGGAAATTTTGCTTCTTCTTCTTCTTCTTTTTCGTCAGGGGGTGGTCAGGCAGAGAATGGAGAACAACAAGAGGGTAATAGTTCACTTATGGACATTTCTAATCCAAATCCAAATCCACCTCCAATAATTATAGATATTTCATCGGATAAGGAGGAAGAAGGGGAGTTTGTACAAGTAGAACCTGAACCTGAGTCACCTGAACCAATGGAAGAGTCAAATGATTCTAATTTCGATCCTTCAAGCTACAAGCAATCCACCGACAAAAGGGACAACGTTCGAAAGGATTAGATCTTATAACTTTCCTCGACACGAATTCATAGTCTTTATTTTAAATTAATTGTTATTTCAGTTTTAAACGCAATAAGTGGCATGACCACATAAGTTCCTGGAACACAATTTTATTTTAGAATTTTCAGCCTATTTTTAATTAATAAGACCTTATTTATTTCTTTGATAAATTTTTTTTTAATAAATTCATTTGTTTCCAAATCTCCCATTTCACACCACTACTCCAATAATCACCATTCCAAGCGACTTATCTCCAACAAACATTTATAAGCTGTGAACGTCTATGGGAATTATTATTTTTTTATATGTGATGCTTTATTAAATGCATGGTTGGTTAGAAATCAATAATTAATTGATAAAGCTACACATTAAGGGAATTCTTAGCTAACGCTATCCCAAAATGTTAGCTTCAAATTCTACTGTAAATGTTTAAGGGTCGTTAGGTAATAGACGAGTGTACGTCTTGAGAGCTAAACCTAGCCATTTCTAATATAAATCCTTGTCCTATATTCAGGAGAAACAAAATGGCAGGGGGAAGAAGTTCAGGTAGTGGTGGAAACGATTTGAATGAAGTAGTGAGGCAATTGGCAGCAGTTGCCCAACAATTGGCAAGAAACTCAACTGGTAATGGGGATGCTCAAGGGGAGCTCTTTAAAAAGGTGGCACAAAGCAAGCCACCAACCTATCAAGGCGAGCTTGACCCTATTATATTGGAAAACTGGTTAAGGGAATTTGAGAAACTATTTGGAGCTGTGGGATGCCCTGAAAACTCAAAAGTGAGTTGTGCTACTTACTACCTGAGGGGTGAAGCTGAACTTTGGTGGCAACAAAACGAGGCTACCATTAGAGCGTTACCTGGGTTCAACTGGACCAAATTCCAGGAGAAAGTGGGAGACAAGTTTTATCCTAACTTTTTGCAGAAGCAGAAGGCTGAGGAATTCTCAAATCTTAGGATGGACAAGATGACAGTTACGGAATACTACACCAAGTTTATTGAATTATCCTGTTTTGCTGAAGGGTCTGTCTCTACGGAGAAAGCAAAAGCTATGAAGTTTGAGAGTGGTTTAACTACGGACTTGCATATAAAACTGCGCGGGCAGGTATTTGAGACCCTGGATGAAGTATATGGAAGGGCCGCACACCTTTATGCTCTGGAAGAAAAGAAGAAGAAAGAGTTGGCTGAAATAGAAGGAAGAGAGAAGAGGAAGGAAGTGGGGCAAGTTTCTGGAAATCAACAGGGAAACCAGAATGGTTTTAAGAAGCAGAAATACCACCATAACAATAACTTTCATGGTAATAACCGTCAAGGGAACCGTAACAACAATGGAGGGGCTAGACACATTAACCAGGGAAATAACAGGAATGGGAGAGTTTATTTTTGCAAGAGGTGCAAGAATAACCACCCTAGAAAGGATTGCGAGGGCAATATGGTCACTTGTCGTTTTTGTAATAAGCTCGGGCATAGAGAATATGAGTGTTTCTCCAAAAATAGTAATGGGAACAGGCAAAACAATAATAATTCAGGGGGAAACCAGAGGAATTTCCAACAGAACAACAACAACTTTGCTGGGACCAAGGGAGTGCAACAAAATGGGGCAAGGAACAGTAACAACACCAGTGAGAATAGCCAACAGAAGAGTGGAACTACAGGGAAATTGAATGTTCTGAGTAAACATGAAGCAGATGCTACGAAAGATGTTATCACTGGTACTTTTTCTATTAACTCTATTCCTGTTAAAGTATTGTTTGATTCTGGTGCAACTTTTTCTTTTATTTCTAAGGCTGTTGTTTCAAAACTCAAAGACTGTTTAAAGACAGTAGAGGTAGTAGATTTACCCATAACCATTCTGACAGGTGGGGTAGTGAATTGTACCAAAACTTTTAGAAATGTGCCTTTAGAAATAGAAGGAAAGATATTTCCGTCTGAACTCATTGAGTTTGGGCTGAGCGACTTTGACCTTATTTTGGGAATGGACTGGCTGAGTAAGTATAATGCTGAGATTAGTTGTAGATCATAGAAAGTGAAGATGGTCACAACTGGAAACGAATTAGTGACTTACTGGATGAATGGTAAAACCAAGTGTCCAAGGGTAATATCAGTGCTAAAATTAGCAAAATACATGAAGAAGGGACATCCAGTATATTTCTGTAGTGTTCGGGATATGAACCATGAACAAGTGACAAATCCAAAAAATATAGAAGTGGTCATCGAATTCCTGGATGTATTTCCGGAGGAGATCCCTGGGATGCCACCTAAGAGGGCAATTGACTTTACCATAGATTTAGTTCCCGTAACAGCCCCAATATCCAAGGCACCATATCGAATGGCACCTGCAGAAATGAGTGAATTAAAGGAGCAATTACAAGATTTATTGGACAAGGGGTACATTAGACCAAGTGCTTCTCCTTAAGGAGCACCAGTCCTGTTTGTGAAAAAGAAGGATGGAAGTTTGAGGTTGTGCATTGACTACAGGGAACTAAATAAAGTAACCATAAAGAATAAGTATCCCTTACCAAGAATCGATGATCTGTTTGACCAGCTAAAGGGTGCCACACAATTTCAAAGATCGACTTGAGATCTGCGTATCACCAATTGAGGATTGCCGACGAAGACATTCCAAAAACCGCATTTAGGACAAGATATGGACGCTACGAATTTACAGTCATGCCTTTTGGATTAACTAATGCTCCAGCAATCTTTATGGATTTGATGAATAGGGTTTTTCATCAATTTATGGATAAGTTTGTAGTTGTGTTCATAAATGACATACTGGTGTACTCGAAGAGTAAGGAAGAGCACGCAGAACACCTAAGGGCAATTCTACAAACACTAAGAGAGAACCGCCTCTATGCAAAATTCTCTAAATGTGAGTTTTGGTTGGAAAAGGTAGCCTTCTTAGGAAATTACGTATCCAAAGACGGAGTAGAGGTAGATCCAACCAAAATAGAAGCAGTTAAGGGTTAGCCTACACCAAAGACAGTGTTTGACGTGAGAAGTTTCTTAGGTTTAGCAGGGTATTATAGGCGTTTTGTTAAGGATTTTTCCAAAATTGCTAAACCAATGACCACCTTGATGAAGAAGGACAAGAAGTTTGAGTAGGACGATAAATGTGAAGAAGCGTTCCAACTCTTGAAACAAAAACTAATCACAGCACCAGTACTTACACTCCCGGATGATAGTGGACTATATGATGTGTACAGCGACGCATCAAAGAATGGCTTAGGGTGCGTGCTTATGCAAAATGGGAAGGTGATTGCATATGCATCGAGACAGTTAAAGAAACATGAAGTAAACTATCCCACCCATGATTTGGAGTTAGCTGCAATCATTTTTGCGCTAAAAATTTGGCGCCATTATTTGTATGGGGTGAAATGTAGAATTTACACGGATCACAAAATCTTAAAATACATTTTCACCCAAAAGGACTTAAACTCCCGTCAGCGAAGATGGTTAGAGTATACGACAGATTATGATTTAGACATACAATACCACGAAGGGAAAGCGAATGTGGTTGCGGACGCTCTAAGTCGTAAGACTAGTCATGGAATCAACTCGTTGGTAGTGGCTAATGAACTATGTAGAGAAATGATGAAATTGAATCTAAAGGTCGTAGAATGGGGAGTACCAGCGGGTATTCTTGCGAATCTAAGCATCCAACCAACTATATTTGACGAGATTCGAATCAACCAAGAGGGGGATGTGAAGTTGGATAGGATTCGCAAGAAAATTAAGCAGGGAAGGACTACAGATTTTAAGATTCATGAAGATGAGAGTCGGAGGTACAAAGATAGATGGTGCGTACCACAAAATTGTGAAGAGGTGAAGAGAAAGTTGATGGAGGAAGGCCACAATACACCTTACTCTGTATACCCGGGAGGAGACAAACTATATAAGGATTTAAAGAAGATGTTTTGGTGGCCTAGAATGAAAAATGAGGTTGCTGAGTTTGTGGCAAAGTGTTTAACATGTCAAAAGGTGAAGATAGAGCACAGGAGGCCTCAAGGAACAGTGCAGTCACTAGAAATTCCAGGATGGAAGTGGGATTTCATTTCAATGGATTTCGTGACTTGCTTACCTAAGTCAAGGAGTGGAAATGATATCATTTGGGTAGTGGTGGACAGACTTACGAAATCAGCAGTGTTTATACTAATGAAAGAAACTTGAAAGATGGAGCAACTTGCGAAAGCTTACATCAAACATGTGGTGAGGTTACATGGGGTTCCAAAAGATATTATATCTGACAGAGATTCCAGGTTTCTCTCAAAATTCTGGAAAAGTGTACAAGAAAACTTTGGTACGATACTTAAGATGAGTACGGCATTTCACCCTGCCACAGATGGACAAACTGAAAGAACCATTCAAACCTTGGAGGACATGTTGAGAGCTTGCGTAATAGACTTCCAGGGAGGTTGGGAAGATAGTTTGGATTTAATTGAATTTTCCTACAATAATAGTTACCACGCAAGCATAGGAATGGCACCATTTGAGGCTTTGTATGGGAGGAAATGTCGTAGTCCAATTTGTTGGAATGACATTAGTGAAACTATGATCCTAGGGCCTCAAATGATTGAAGACACAGTTAAACAAGTAAGGGAAATTCAAGCTAAGATTCAAGCAGCTCAAGATCGCCAAAAGAGCTATGCAGACTCGAAGCGAAGGGAAGAAGAGTTCGAAATTGGTGATAAAGTGTTGTTAAAGGTGTCACCAATGAAGGGGGTGATGATATTTGGAAAGAAAGGAAAGCTCAGTCCAAAATACATTGGTCCATATGAAATACTGCAAAGAATAGGCAAGGTAGCTTATAGGTTAGCATTACCTATGGAGCTTAGTAAAGTACATGATGTATTTCATGTGTCCCAACTGCGAAGGTACATCCCTGATAAATCCCATGTGCTACAACCCGAAACCATTGAGTTAGATCAAAGCTTAACTTATGAAGAGAGACCTGTCAAAATTCTTGACAGTAAAGTGCGTAGTACACGTAATAAGAACGTTAACATTGTGAAAGTACTTTGGTCTAACCAAGAATATGAGGAAGCCACTTGGGAGGCAGAAGATGAAATGAAAAAGAAATACCCAGAAATGTTTCAGGTATGTTGAGTTACGGGGGCGTAACTCGTTTTCTGTAAGGGGGGTGGAATGCGATAGAATTTCGCGCTTTTTCCCTATGTTTTACATATTTTTGGTGCTTTTTGCACAAATTCTATTAAGTGTTTTAGGTATTGGTGCTCTTAAAGAGACACAAAGGAGTGATAAATGACAAAAAGTACAGCAATACTATACACAAAAAGGAAAAGTTTTGAGTTTCGTTTCCCAAGTTTCGGGACGAAACTTGTTTTAAGGGGGGTAGACTGTAATACCCCGTATTTTTATACATATTTTATTTAATATATATATATATATTTTATACGTATTTTATTTAATATATATATATATATATATTTTATAAGGGTATTTAAATAATTCTAGCATTTTAATTATGATGTTTTAATTATTTATCCCATGTAAATTGGGAATATTTTACAAAAGGAAAGTTTGTTTAATTAATTAATTAATAGAAGTTGGGGTTTTATTTTATTATGATTTTTAACAAGTTTTTGTAGGGAAAGGATTAGGAAAAGCTAAAGGAGGAAAGTTTAGGGTAAAAGAGGTGATAGAGAAGGGGTATAAATATCCCTCTTATGAGGCAATTCAACGTTGCCCAGAGTGGAGAAAACCCAAGGTAAACTTCTCTCCCTTTTCTCTTTATTTTTCTTTTCCTTTTTCTTTTTTCTCTCTCCTTCCCTTCCCCTTTTTCCGCACACAGCCACCACCGGCAGCCACCACCACCACCGGTGGGCCGCCGACCACTAGCACCAGCCGGCAACAGCGGCGACCACCGGTAGTGGCGCCGGCCTGTTGTCGGCAACCACGTTTTTCGAAAAAAAAAAGGTTTTTCTTTTTAAAAATCAAATCTTTATTACCCAAAACTAATCTATGCTTTAGTCTAATCATAAATTATGAGTTTGGAGATTTAATTTTGATGTTTGGTTATTGTAATTGTGTTAATTAATTTTCAGATTTGGTTTTTAATTAAAAAGCCCCAATTTTTGAAACCCTAGGTTCTTGATTCATGATTTATTGAAGGATTATGATGTACTATAGGGTAGGCCTTTGTTTTAAGTGTAACTAATTACAACAAGTTTTAATTATAATAAAGTGCTGGAATTTTATGTAGAACACTTGATATTATGTTTCTTGAAGAAATTTTAATTACCCATTAATTGGGACTTAATTTATGGTGTTTTAAATATAATTTCAGCTTATTCTAAGTAAATTATGAAGGGTTTTTAAATAGTATATATTGCTGGAAATTTGTTTAGAGTGGATATTAATACTCTATTATGGATTTAATGTGTAGGAAACTTTGAAGTAAGCAATTTCTACTAGCCGTGGCAGTTTTAATAACGTACTCAAGGTACGTACGCGTACTTAGCATATTTTGGTGATGTAGAATCATGCTAGGTTTGATTTCAATTAATTACAGGTAGTATCATGCTAAGGTTTATGTATGGAATTGTGAATTTATGATGTTTGTGATTGAATTGGGAAACATGAATTATTTGTGATGGTTATAGATTGGAAGATTATATTTTGGGCATGTTGTGTTTGAACCACATTTTTATTTATGGCATGTTAGAAGGCGTGATTAATTAAACTACATGTTTAATTATGTTTGGAATATTGAAAAGGAATTTTATTATGGTTCAAATAATTTTTATTGATGCTTTAAGCATGAGGAAGGAGCTATATAAGTGTCTACGTACACAAGGAATAAATTGTATATTGGTGCCTTTGTGTAATTAAGGTGTTTTAACACCGAGGGATAGGATTTTTGGCGCATTATGCGTTTAAGGTGTCTTTGACAGTGAGGTAGAATTAAAAAGGGTTCAACAATAAATAATATATGGTCACTAATTATTCAAGAATTAAATTGGTATGTTTGTTTGATTGAATAATTATTGTTGATTGACTTATTGTGCTTTAAGAGTCATCACCAAGTCTAATAATATGTAAATAACGTAAAGTGAAAGAGATTACGCACCAAAACTCTTGGAACGTATATACCTTGAGTATGAACAATGGGGGGAGTTATGGGGTTTTATATTTAACCATAACTTCTAATGGAGTACAGGACGCTGTATATTCCTTTTTTTTATTTATTATTATGCGCAGGAATTCCGCCACCTTTGAGTGGTTTTGTCGCTGGCACAGTTAGCTCCCGTGTCAGTTAATCTCAAATTTATTTGGGGGAGGTTAGGAGGTGGAAACCTGTTCGATTCGTAATCAATGCAAAATGAATTAATTAGTGTCTAGTCATTGTGTTTTGTTGATTGGTGTGTGTGCTTGTGAACAGGTGCAATGAGGTAAGTGTGCGTTGATAGGTGAAAGCATGTTAGTGTGGCTAATTTACGCTTATGTACTCAACTTTGCTGATTGTGTGTGTTTGTGTATTTGGCCATGTCTTTATCTTGGCCCTATGATGACCCAATTTTAATGGAGAGTAGTGGAAACAAGTAGAGATAAACTTTTCAGGTATTGAAGCATGATCATGATGGGGCATGAGAGAAGAGTGAATCTTATTAGTTTTCATTAGGTTACAAGGTGTTTTATGCTTCATTTATTTATGACATATTTTATGTGGACTAACACAAAAGTTTGGTTTTGGGAACGGTTTTTGAATAAGGGCCTTTAATGGTTCCAAGTTGTAGTTGATTTTATTTGACTTTGTTTGTTTGGTTTTAAACTTTATTTTCGTTTGGTTGACTTTTGAGTTGACTTGCTTAATCAGTTTTTAAATTTTGAGTCTTCCGCTGTGTATCTTTGATAATTGCCTTAGCCGTTTTCACGGTGGCGGTAATGTCTTAGTTATTCCTAAATCGTATTTTTAAAAGAGTAGAATGGGTATTTAAAAGAAAGGAGTTTCTAGGGTGTTACATTATATCTCAAAAACATATAAAGTTATACAACCTATAGAAAATTTGTGGGAAGCCGAGATACAATCTGGGCCCCCACTCCTCTAGCTATAGAAAAGTCTATCCTAATAAAGATATGAGCTGCAGCACGTGCCGCAATGTCCTGAGTTTTCAAGAACTTCTAGATCCGCTTCAGCAATGCAACAACCTCCTTTTCTAACTCTCCAAGAGAAGAGAAAGAGAAAGGAAGCTTAGAAATCTATATCCGATTGCTCGACAACTTGATTCGTACTTGACCCGCTTCCAATTGGTCGCATCAATCACGATCGGTCCAGGAACAAAGTCAAAAAGCTCTGATTGTGCCAATGGAGAAGACCCTATCAAGTCAATACATACATCGCGACCACGATCCTAGGAATATAGTAACACATCTGCAGGTCTTAGAGCCCCGTCGTTCACTCTAGACAACCCAATGTCCACCTATTTTATGGCTGAAATCCCTGACCGATAGCAAACATCAACAAGGGTATCCCGAACAACATTATGCTGATGTTTAATGCCCACAATACCAGTATAAGAAACCGTGTGATCACCGAAAATATCCCCAAAAAAACCCTTGAACAAGCAGATCATGGCGTCGTGATAGAGAACAATGGAACACCGAACCAGTAGCACATCACACAGCGATAAGTCTAGGTGTTCATCGTCTTACCCAACCCCAAAAATGAGACCGCCCGAAGCCAAGCAGAGATGTGATCTCCCTGTTGTGATTTCCATAATGCTGATTGTCGAGGAGTTAATGATGCGATTCCAAGGCATCAATATTGTTATTATAATTATTTTTATTGTTATTTTTAGTTTATTATTAGATGACCGAATTTATTAGGATATTTTTGTTAGTTTAATTCGGTTAGTATAAGATAAGCTTAACTTTAAAGATCATATTTGCAAAATATTATCTTTACAAGTTAGAGTTAGTTTCCTAGTTAGATTAGAATTTGTTTTACCGATTTTTAGGCTAATTATTTAGCTTATAAATACGTGATGGTGTTTAACGAAAAGTATGATTGATTGATTTGAAATTTATAAAGTTTTACGTAAGCTTGTGCTTGTGTATTCTTGGCCTAGTTTAGGTTTTAAGCTCGTGTTGCTTAGCGTTTCTTGACCGAGACTCAAGATTCCAAACATTTCAACTGCGATTGAAGGTTATATCCATCAAAATTCATATTCTGAAATTTTGTATACTGCTAGCCCTATCTGTCTAAAATACTCGACCAAAAATTCAGAAAAAATTCCCAGCCAAGTAATCGCAGTTTATTTTTTTCTCAACAATGGCAGATTAATTTGATTTTTGACCAGGTGTAAAGAACGAACCCAGTTTAATAGCTATGATTCTCGAAAAGTTCTCAAATATTGCAGGTGAAAACTAGACAAAAAATTAACCAAATTGAAAAAAAGAATCACCTCAAAATCTTTAGAAACGAAGGAGAACCAAGTCGATCAATATGACATTCGAAACTGAGTTTTTTTACACAAATTGTCAAACTCGTCCCTCGTCAAACAGCAGCCACACCAATTTGATATGAATTTTGATGGATATAACCTTCAATCGCAGTTGAAAGGTTTGGAATCTTGAGTCTCGGTCAAGAAACGCTAAGCAACACGAGCTTAAAACCTAAACTAGGCCAAGAATACACAAGCACAAGCTTACGTAAAACTTTATAAATTTCAAATCAATCAATCATACTTTTCGTTAAACACCATCACGTATTTATAAGCTAAATAATTAGCCTAAAAATCGGTAAAACAAATTCTAATCTAACTAGGAAACTAACTCTAACTTGTAAAGATAATATTTTGCAAATATGATCTTTAAAGATAAGCTTATCTTATACTAACCGAATTAAACTAACAAAAATATCCTAATAAATTCGGTCATCTAATAATAAACTAAAAATAACAATAAAAATAATTATAATAACAATATTGATGCCTTGGAACCGCATCAGTTAAAGAATAAGCGGATTCTGCAAAAGTGGTAACCTTTGTTAAATATATATCTGTCAATTTCTTCATGAGTTTAGGGGCAACGACCTTACTAAGATTACTCAAAATATCATACTCCACCGTTCCATTAAACAAACTCAACGTATCCTCAAAGGCATGTCTAAGACCAACAATGCCAGTATGACGTAGAAGTTATGTTTGCAACCCAGCAGACTGCAACTGAGAAGCAAGAAAAGCATAATGACGAACATTACCTGCAGAATAAACACCAAGCCTTCTGAACGCAAATGGTAAGGTGTCAAGCCGCCACTGCCAGTCGCCAAACCCAGACCCCGAATCAGTAACAATACGCTTCAAGAAAGATTGAAGAGCTTCATCGAAAGTGCGCTGAGCCTCCTCAAAAGAACTAGGAGAACAATTACGCAGTGCAAAGTAGAGTTTAGAAACTCCGGTACATGCCATAAGTAACAACAGCTCACATTGAGGATCATCCAGCATAGCAACCTTATCCATAAGGGCAATGGTCTTGGACACCCGCTACATCACAAGCTCACCAATAAAACAAGAATCGGAACTAGCGGGACCACCAAGCAACTTAACACCACGCAAAGGTGGAGCAATGGTAGGTGGTTATTATTATTATTATTATTATTATTATTATTATTATTATAATAATAATAAAAACCCAGTCTAAAAATCGGTCGGTCGACGCCCAAATCACCCATTGCCGAGTGACCCACCTCCTGTTACCAATCCGACCGGGCTAAAAACTACCCCACACACATAACACACCTTCTGCAGCCCCGATATCACAGCTAACCTCCATCACGAACACCAGTGAACCACAATCAAACTCCCACAAACCGCTTTTGTTCCCAATCCTCGCACTTACAACGAAAAGCCCCGACGCATCATTAATTACAGCGGCGAAAAGCCCCGCCACCAATTACCACCAAAAAATTCAATTAATTTCTATCTCTAATCAAAACCGATCCAAAAATTTTTAAATCAAACAAAAAAATCTTGAATCAAACTTCAAAATCTGATATGTCTATTTTATTTAGTATTTTACCCCTATCCCTTGGTCATAATTAGTAGTGTTTTTGGCTCTTTAGAGCCACTTTTATTACTAATTGGTGTTTTCTAGTGTTTTTGAATATTTGGTTGACTTTTGTAGGGATTTCCACTTTTGGAGCATTTTCCCGAGATATTATGGAGCAACTACGAGCATTAGAGAAGCACGACCAGTTTTTATAGCCCAGGGCCGGTTAGAGTCATCGAACCGGTGATTAAGGGCTCGGTATATGTGATACCAGGGCATTTGGACCGAGTATTCAAGACCCGAAGAGGAAACCCAGATTGGCCCGAAGAATTGGAGCCCAATCGAAGTCCAAATAGTGGCCCAAGAGTGTCGCCCGGCCAAAGAAGCTGGCGCCCGAAGGCGCACCCGGCCGGGCGGGGAAGCAAGACTAGCGCCCGAACTCGTGCCCGGCCGGGCGCGAGATTTGTATCTGATGGAAAAAGGCACGCCCGATCGGGCGATGCCTATCTCGATCGGGCGCGTCTTATTATTAGGAGTTAATTGTCGAAGTTTAAGTTTGTTTTAGTTTAGGATTCTTGCTTAGTATAAATACTTTTCCGTTAAGCGAGTTTATCTTCTTTTACTCTTTCTTAATTCTTTCTTAGATTTTCTTTCTCTACTTAGCTTTTAGATTAGTTTCTCTCTCATATACTTTGTTCTTGACTTTATTCTTAATTCCAGATTTCTTTGGTAACGATTTCTCTTCTCTTAACCTTAGTTATTTTATTTCTTTGATCATGTTTTGCTTTATTACTTTGATTAGTTTAGATTTAATTATGTGTGAGTAGTTTCCTTTCTAGGGTTTATGGGGATCCATAAATAATATGAAGGGGTAATTTATTGTTGTTAATTGTCAATTCTAGATTAATTTCCTATTAATTGATTTAATGCTCTGTGACTAGATTTGCGCAGATCTTTTATGCATGAGTTTGACAATATTAATTCGAGATTCGAGAGATGAGAATTGATGTTTAGGTCTAGTTTCAGTAGGCAGGTTAATTTATAAATGATTAAGTCGAGATTCGAGAGATGATATTTAATACCAGTAAATTAATTGTGTGATTGTAATACGTAGCGAAAGCCCTTTATAATCTGATTAATTTATGCATTGATGATTGGTTATTATGTTTTACCCTGGAATATTATTTATTGGTGAACCTATGCCCTAGGCATTTTATTTATTGTTTTCTCTTTACTATTAATTTTTGTAGTTTAGTTTCCTTTAATTATAATATATTGGTTACTTGATAATTTAGATTATATTAATTAATTAGGAATAAAAAGACTTGTTTCCCTGTGGATTCGACCCTACTTCCCTATCTATTATAGTTAGTGGTTTTAGGAATTAATTTTGATTAGGTGATACAACTTTAGCCTGTCATAATTTGGCGTCGTTGACGGGGAAACGGTTTTATTTTTATTTCTGATTATTTTTGTAGTCTAGGTTATTTCTTTTTGTCTTAGAGAACGTTAGTTCTTTGAGGCAAGTCTCATATTTGCTTTTAGTTTCTTTTGTTTATGCCCAGGTGTTCCAGATCAGGTTACATCCCATTCGATCCTGAGATCGAACGATCCTTCCATAGACAGAAGAATCTTTACAAGCAAATTCTGGCGGATTCTGGTGATAATAATAATCACCGAGATCCTCCAACTGGTTCTAGCGATTTCGAGGTATCTTCAGATCCAGAATCAGAGATGACGGCTCCAAAGAAGCTTAGTGATTACTCACAACCAAAGCTTATAGATTTTCCACACCCTACTCCCACTTCAGCTCTTGATGGGGTACAATTTGAGATTAAACCCCAATTTATAACGATGATAGAGAGGAAGCAATTTAGTGGAGCTAAGGGTGAAGACCCAAATCTTCACATTGCAGACTATTGTCAGTATTGTAATACCATCAGGCAAGCTGGGGTCACACAAGACCAAATCAGGGAGATTCTCTTTCCTTTCTCTTTAACTAGAAAAGCCAAATTATGGTTTAATGGTTTAAATAGAACTGCACTTGGTATAACTGACTGGGAAACTCTTGTTTTGAATTTTTATAACAAATATTATCGTGTAGAGAGAACAGTTGTACTACAGAGTGCAATTCAGAATTTTGCCCAAGAAGCCGATGAAACTTTATATGAGGCTTGGGAAAGGTTCAAGGACCTACAAAGAGAATGTCCCCACCATAATCTGGCACAATGGCAGTTAATCCAAGCCTTTTACAATGGCATTGGAAATTCATCTAGAATAATCTTGGATTCTACGGCTGGTGGGAGGTTTATGAATCTTAATGTTGATGATGCAGGCCATGTTATTGAAGATATGGCGATACATGATTCCCAATATGGGAATCCTAGAGGCTTTGCTAACAAGGGGAAGCATAGTGTTGACTCTGTATCCTTTTTACAAGCTCAATTAACCTCTATCTGCCAGAAATTAGATAATCTTAGCACTGCTAATGTAGCTAATGTTTCTGAAATTAATAATAATGCTATTGAGGCTGTCTGTGAAAGTTGTGGAATTTTAGGTCATTGGGAACAAGATTGCAGGAGTTCCGTGGAGCAAGTTAATGCCTTTCAAGCTTATAGGCAAAATAACCCATAGTCCAACACCTACAATCCTGGGTACCAGAATAATCATTCGTACTTTTCCTACCAGAGTACTAATGTTCAAAATCCACCACCACCACAAGAACCACAGGTGCCACAACAACAGCAGCAGAAATATTACCACCCCAATGCTGGCTAGAAGAACCAACCACAACAACCCTCCTCATCTTCCGACCCTGCTTTGGTAGAAATTAGAGCAATGCTGGTTAATATGCAAAAGCACATGGAGAGCAGAGATGCCCAAATTGATTCAATACTAGAACACAATAAAATTGTAGATAATCAAATTGCGTAACTTTTCGCTACTCTACAAGCCCGTCAACAGGGAACCCTGCCAGCACAGCCGACCAGGCCTACGGATCAATCCTATAAAATTACTCTAAGGAGTTGTTCAAACTATGAAGGGCCCCCTATGCCTAGAGATGATGAACCTGTTTTTATGAATAATGCTAATCTTGATTCCGTTAAACCTAACAATGAAGCAAATAGCCCTGCAGGGCTAAAGAAAAGTACTAATATATCTGATTTTACATTGCAGGGTACGACCCCGGGGAAGGTGGCCACTCCAGATAAGAGCAATAATGCTCCAAAGCCAGTTATCAAACTTCCATTCCCCAATCGTCACTTGAAAACAAATTTGGATAAGCAGTTTGGTAAGTTTCTAGAGATGGTAAAAGATTTGAAGTTAACAGTTCCCTTCACTGAATTAATTAAACAAATTCCTGCATATGCAAAACTCATGAAGGAAATATTGACAAGAAAAAGATCTCTTAGTGAGGTAGAGACCGTAGCTTTCACTGCAGAGTGTAGTGTCGTACTTCAAAGAAAATCTCCACCTAAATTAAAAGATCCGGGTTGTTTTTCTATCCCTTGTCATATTGGTTATCTAATGATTGATAATGCAGTATGTGATTTGGGTGCTAGCGTTAGTGTTATGCCATTATCTATGTGTTCCAAGTTAAATATGGGTGAATTAAAAACTACCAATTGTAGACACCTAAAAATGTCTCCCCAAAACCAAACCCGATGATGAACAACCTTTCACCGCCACTATTGGTCGGGTTCAGTATTTAATCCCGAGAGTGCTTAAAAAAATCGTATTTGATTAAATTCATATTTTTGAACAGTCTATGGATTAGTCTTGATGTTTGGTAAAAGCATAGTTTTAATTTCAGCCCAAACTTATTATTTAATTTTAGCCCAAACCTTTTTTATTTTATTGTTTTATTATTTATTTTTTTGGCCCAAACCTTTTATTTATTTTATTTAAATATTTTCTTATTTTAGCCCAAATAATAATAAGTCAGAAAAGGCCCAAAATTATCAATCGGCTCTTAAAATGCCGAATGAAATTAGGGTTAAAAATGTATTTAGACGGAAAAGTGGGCTGGGAATTCCCGCGCCACGGAACAGTCCACCGTCAGAAGGTGGGATTTCCCGTGACACGGGAAATTCCGTGTCTTTTCCGCGTAAACCCTTAACGCGTTTTCTTCTCCGTTTTCTGAAAATTTCCCGCGTCACACCAAAAATGTACCGTGTCACAGGAATGTTTCCCGTCTGACGGTGGGATTTCCCGTGTCACGGTACAGTTTGTCGTGTCACGGGATACTTTTTTAGGGTTTTTTTAATCATTTTAGGGTTGCGTGTGTTCCCTCAGCACATTTTCTCTATAAATACCCCCTCATTTCTGATGTACGGGGCATCAATTAATTCTCGAGTTTTATTTTTCTCTCTTCTATGCTTTAGCCTAAACACTAGCCTACCCTTCTCATTTCAAAATTCCTTCTTCAAGTGCTCAAAGGAGTCCATTATTTACTCGTGGTTCAGTCCTTAAGCCAAGGCGTGAAAGGTAGAACTGTTTGAGGGTTTGGCCCCAAATCAACTCTACTTTATTTAATTTAATTTAATTGTTGTTTTATTATTATTTCCTTGAAGTTACTAACTCGTTTATTATTTTGTAGTTGCAAACAAACATAATCAAAGTAAGAATTATGTTCCTTTTATTTCTATTATTTTTCTAACGATTTTATATTGTTGGAATTATGGTTGAATTGCTTCCAATATTAATGTTTATTTTATTATATTTATTGATCACCATATTGCATGTTTAAAGGGAATATGTAATTGAAATCACGCCTAATAAGATAATTTGGACAACCGGCTTAGGTTCCTTTTTAATCTTGTTATTAATTGAAGTGATCGCCAATATTTTAGAATAATGTGTGCATTAATATTCAACCAATTTAGCTAAATAATAGTTTGGAGCGAATTGAATATTTTGTTTGCATGCCATTGAGATCGCAGGAATCACTTTTCACTATAAGAATCGAGTAGAGGCCAATACGGGCGAATGTGACTCCATGACTCACTTCGTACCATCATCCCCGATCCTCCTTTCGTGGTTCCGGACCATATGGAGTTAGTAATCTCATGGATTATGAATGGGGTGTAACCTTCACGGGTCAATCGTTGTTGCCTATCGTTGTCCCTTAATCGTGGTTGCCTTTTATGATCCGTGAACGGTTTACAAGTTCCTTAAAAACTTCTTGGCGGCTCCCTACTTGCTTTATTTGTTCCTAATTGTATTGTGTCAATTCCCACTTCCTATGAGTGCCAAGCATATTCACCACATGCTTTTAAGTAGGCGCACTTCGAGCGACGCCTACAATTGGGTGACTCCACTGGGAAGAATTCTTGATTATTTATCGATTTGAGTGATCGGTATTTAATTAAGATGAGTGGATGAGACTTGAAAGATTCTTGAAAAAATATTCCTTTGATTAATTTGGCATTTTTCCATTTGCATAGACGTTTTAACGTCGCATTCAGGTCTGTCCCGTAGGAAAAATTGAATAACTTGGTTGCGCACGAAGGGAAACAGGGCACCAGTCAGATCTTCTGACTGTCGTGCCACTGCAAAATATGCCGTGTCACGATACAGTGCACCGTCTGACGGTGCACAGTACCGTGGCACGGGAGTTTTTGTCGTGTCACGGCAGTCCTAAAATCAGTCCGGTGGCTTATTTTCTCTTCTCACAGTCAACTTCCTTTGAGTTTTCTGAAAAAACGTCTGTGTTCTACATACGTCTTAGCCCCGGGGGATTTAAGCTCTATCAACCCAAAAACGCTCATGGCAATAAGGGTTCATCCGAGTTATTAAATCCACCCAAACCATGGAGTCGAGTTCAATTTCATCACGAACTCGCGGAGCCGCCCGTTGGCATACACCCTCAAGGGAGGCTGCCTTACTAACGCGTCCAAACTCTTAACCATTGTACCCTATTGACACCAAATAAACTTGACCATAGTCGAACATAGAACTTGACCTTAGGTTGCGAACTATTCTTTGCATCATTGTGCCTACGTGTTTTATGTTTGGTCGTTTTGATCCTAACCTTAACGATCTTTCTTTGTCTATGGTGGATTATTTTATGACTAATGATTGCCAATGGACCGTACTCACTAAGTAATTAGCAAAAAAAAAAAAAAAAAGTCTGTCGCGCCACGGGAAACTCTACCGTGTCACGGAAAATTTTCACCGTGACACGGTGGATTTCAAAAAAAAAAAATTAAAAAAATAAAAAATTAAATTCTCTTGCCACGTCAGCATCCACCGCGGCACGGTGGAGTTTCCCGTGGCGCGGTAAACATTCTCGTGCCACGGCACAGTCCACCGTGGCGCGGTGGACCTGCAGCAAAAAAAAAATAAAAATAAAAGAGTCTGCCGCGCCACGGGAAACTCTACCGTGTCACGGTAAATTTTCACAGTGACACGGTGGATTTCCAAAAAAAAAAAAAAAAATTCCCCGTGCCACGTCAGAATCCACCGTGGCACGGTGGAGTTTCCCGTGGCGCAGTAAACATTCCCGTGCCACAGCACAGTCAACCGTGGCGCAGTGGACCTCCAGCAAAAAAAAAAAAACCACCGCATCACGGCAGCTTGTTACGTGACATGGTACAGTTTTCCGTGTCACGGTGCCCTTGAAATAAGTCCAGTCAGCTTTTTTTAAGTCTTCCGTGTTAATTTGGTCCTCACGTCAGTCATTTTGGTTATTGTTCACATGTCTAGCCATACGATCATACCACGAGTCTTATGATATCACTTAGTCACTCATGAGTCAAGTATAGTCCACCCACTTTCTTTATGTTCCGACTCGAGTCGTGCACCAGGTCGTTTATGATCGTATATTAGGTTCATGCACCCTTTTTTTCGTCATAATAAAAAAATGAGTGGAGTTTTCTCACCTATTTTCAAATGTCTTTTTTTTTCCTTCCTTTCCTATCTCGAGCAATGAGTCAAACAATTAAGTGAATTATTTTATTTCACAGTACTTGGTCAAGGAACAGGGATAGATTAATACGGTTCGAGTCATTACCGCAACAATCTCTCAGATCTAATAGGCGTTCAAAGAGAACTTTGCCATCTCCATTACTCATCACCTTTCAATGGCCACTAAAAAAGATATTGAGAACATCAACAAATCCATCGAGGCACTGTCTGCCATGATGCAAACCCTTACCACTAGGGTCACTACCATGGAACAAAACAAGGTCACTGTTTCCACCCTTGACAAACTGAAGGAACAAATGAGTAAGATTTCTGAGGATTTCACTTATGTGGAACGGCCTCCCACTCCTTTAGATGTGAAGGACAGACTCCCTGAAAAGTTCTCCACTGCTGATATTCCAAAGTTCAAGCCTACTGACAATCAAATATTCCATTTGAAGGCGTTCTCTGCAACCATGGCTCTTAAGGGATTGGACGTAACACTCTTCACTACGTTGTTCCCTCTCTCCTTAGAACATGCTTGCCAACAATGGTTTTATTCCTTAGATGCCAAGCATACTGCGACTTGGCAAGATGTCACCGACAGTTTCATGAATCGTTACAAGTGTAACATTCAAACTAAAACTTCTGAACGTGAACTCTCCATTCTCAAGTAGAAAGAGAATGAAGGCTTCACCGCTTACCTGAACAGGTAGAGGGAAACAGCTTCACTCTTGGTAGATCCCCCCAAAGAAAGAGATATGGTTTGCCTCTTTATTCAAAATCTGACTCATAAATATAGGGAACATCTCAAATTTCTTCCACTGAACACTTTCGAAGCTGCAAACGACATCGGCATCAATATCGAGGATGAGCTAATAAAGACTGCTGGTAGTAATAATAATAACACTTGGAAAAACAAGAAGAACGATCATCCTTCTTCTTCGTCTTCTAAGCACGAAAATACTACCAACAATATCAGCAAAGTTGATCTCAATGAAGTGTTAGCTCTTGATACTCCATTGCCCAAGAAGAAAAGAACTTACACTCCTTTAGGAATGACTTATGATGCGGCCTTTGATCGCCTTTATAGTCAAGGATTGATCACACCTATTGGGCCATTTCCAGAGCAAAAACCTGAAGAAAGGAGCGCCAAATGGAATCCCAATGCACATTGCAAGTACCATCAAGGAAGGGGCCACACTACGGAGCAATGTTGGAATTTGAAGGACGTCATTCAAGACTTGGTGGATGCAAACAAACTTCCTGTCCCTCCAGGCGGCAAGAAGTAATGAACACAAGGCGCACAGCAGATCCTTCATGCAAGATTTCATGATTTCTTTCTTTATCATTCATCTCCATTCCCCATTCATGTCTAGCATAGGTTTTCCATTTTGATTTTTTATATGTTTCATGTGTTTCGTTCACCTTTTCCATTAATAAAATGAGCAAATTTCTTTTGCATCTCGATCATAGAATTTTTCATTCATTCATTCATTCTCAAAAAAAAAAAAAAAAAAAAAAATCAATTACCGAACAAAACCCAAGGTACACCAATGACTTGAGGCACCTTTGCAACCATGTCATTCCCTATTAACCGTTCAATCACATTCCATTTCTTCATCAACCATTTTGAGCCTTGTCTAACGTTTGGCCTTCATTTCTTCAACCCACATTCACTTAACCCTGGGATTGGAAGATGTGTAATTGTATAACATTCAAAAAGCAAGTAAAAAAAAAAGCAGCAAAGCAACAATAAAACAATGTCTAAAGGCAAGTGTTCCAATGTCTTTGATATGAACACGTCTCAAATTGCGTCTCTCATCAAGTGCTTGGTACCGTGCCTGAGAAACATGAATGCTAAGTGAGTGATGGACCGCATGATCTGAGATTGTCTACATTGATTAAAAAGAATAAAAAAAAAAGAAAAAAAGAAATTCAAAACAAAAAAAAGTTGAAAATAAACTTGCAAAATTCAAAATTTTCAAATTCAAAATTACACATCTTGGGGATTCTCTCGGGTCTTGAGCCTTTTATCCCTTTCTTCCTTAACCACATTACAACCCTTGAAAGACCTCTTTGAGGTGTACATACACTTGTGCAAAGTTCGGTTAGAGCTACGTTCGGCCTGATTCCTGGCGGATACGTAGGCAACCTCACATTGAGGTGCGGCCACATTCATATTCATATCTATGCATGATCGAGTCAAAGAATATCCAATGCTTATCTCTATATCCCTACCCATTTAGAGCTAGACTTGGGGGCTTGAACCCACATCACATTAGCTTACCTAGCCTAAAGAGTCATCATCTTTGACTCTTCACACATATATTTCCATCACCATAACCTTTGAAGCCTCACCTTAGTATCACTTTCACACACTTCTTTCACACATACATATCCATATCATCTTTCCCTTAGGAACCCTTTATCATGAAATCTTGTATCCCTATCGTGCATGCTTCATCATCTTTTAAGACAACATTCATCAGAAGAAACGTTGTATACTTGCTTAGCTTCTTGACCTGAGCAATGTTCTTTGTTTCATGCATCGCATAATGTGCTGAGCAATATTTTTATATCAATGATTTGTAATAATACAAAGCATATAGTTCTTTGCTCCTTGACCTAAGCAACGTTCATAATCACTTCATCTATATACGTGCTTAGCTTCCAGACCTAAGTGACGTTCAAGATCGCTTCTTTACACCATATATGATGCTTAGCTCCATGACTTAAGTTCATTCATCGTGTCACATGATGTAATTGTCCTTAGCCTCCTGGCCTAAGGACATGCATCATGCATACATTACTTTTTTAAAAAAAAAAAGCAATTCAATCCATGCGATTCATTTTGTCTTGCTCAACGAGGAAGTTCAAAACTTCTTTCCTTTTTTTCGCGTCTTTTCTTTTGGGGAAGTTTATAAAAACTTTTTCAAAATTTTCACATCGAGGGAAGTTCGAAAATAAAAGTTCAGTTTTCACATCTTTCTTTTTCGGGAGAAAGTCGATATCCTCCACTCATGACAAAAATTGACGAAATTTTTTTGATTTTGCATCTTTGTTTGCTTGTGTCTGCAGATACACATATACACACACACACACACTCACAATTCATACACATGTCATGTCACATCAAGTCAAACTTGGTCAAGTCAATCACAATATATACGAGTCCATTGGCAAATTTATTTTTGCAGGTCTCATCTACACCCCACGTTCGGGGACAAACGGACCATTTACAGCCCACGTCCGGGGACAAGCAGACCATCTACAGCCCACGTCCGGGGACAAGCAGACCATCTACAGCCCGCGTCCGGAGACAAGCGGACCATCTACAGCCCACGTCCGGGGACAAGCGGACCATCTACAGCCCACGTCCGGGGACAAGCGGACCATCTACAGCCCACGTCCGGGGATAAACGGACCATCTAAAGCCCACGTTCGGGGACAAGCGGACCATCTACAGCCCACGTCCGGGGACAAGCGGACAATCTACAGCCCACGTTCGGGGACAATCGAATCACCATCATTTCATGACGCAAGGTTCTCGATACACAGAGACTTGCAATCTAATCATCTGTCGACTTTCCTCAAGCATGGAAAGTATTATCCAGTGGATTTCTTCAAGCATAGAAAACCGCCAAATTCCTTTGTCAGCTTTCCTTAAGCATGGAAAGAATTATCGGTGGATTTCTTCGAGCATATAAAAACACCAAAATCATATGTCGACTTTCCTCAAGCATGAAAAGTATCATCCGGTAGGTTTCTTCAGGCTTAGAAAACTACCAAACTCTTCAGTCGGCTTTCCTCAAGCATGGAAAGCGTTTCAACAAATGTCACTCGGTGGATTCCTTCAAGCATAGGAAGCTGCCAAATTCGTTTGTCACCGATACACTGGTGCCAGATACGTATTCTATCCTTTTACTCTTTTATCTGTGGAATTAACATTTTTCTGCAGGTATCGGCGTATACAGAGTGATTTAGGATCGCAGAACGTCTTAAATCATTCTCCGTGCCTATCGGCTGCTTTGACTATCGTTTTCGAAACTGACGTTTCTACAAACTCAGTCAAAGTGGGGGCTTATGTAGACACCTAAAAATTTCTCCCCAAAACCAAACCCGATGATGAACAACCTTTCACTGCCACTATTGGTCGGGTTCAGTATTTAATCCCGAGAGTGCTTAAAAAAATCGTATTTGATTAAATTCATATTTTTGAATAGTCTATGGATTAGTCTTGATGTTTGGTAAAAGCATAGTTTTAATTTCAGCCCAAACTTATTATTTAATTTTAGCCCAAACCTTTTTTATTTTATTGTTTTATTATTTATTTTTTTGGCCCAAACCTTTTATTTATTTTATTTAAATATTTTCTTATTTTAGCCCAAATAATAATAAGTCAGAAAAGGCCCGAAATTATCAATCGGCTCTTAAAATGCCGAATGAAATTAGGGTTAAAAATGTATTTAGGCGGAAAAGTGGGCTGGGAATTCCCGCGCCACGGCAGGTACCCACCGTGTCTCGGGAATCAGTCCCGTCTAACGGTGGGATTTCCCGTGACACGGGAAATCTGCCGTGACACAAGAAATTCCGTGTCTTTTCCGTGTAAACCCTTAACGCGTTTTCTTCCCCGTTTTCTGAAAATTTCCCGCGTCACACAAAAAATGTACCGTGTCACGGCAATGTTTCCCGTATGACGGTGGGATTTCCCGTGTCACGTTACAGTTTGCCGTGTCACGGGATACTTTTTTAGGGTTTTTATCATTTTAGGGTTCCGTGTGTTCCCTCAGCACATTTTCTCTATAAATACCCCCTCATTTCTGATGTACGGGGCATCAATTAATTCTCGAGTTTTATTTTTCTCTCTTCTATGCTTTAGCCTAAACACTAGCCTACCCTTCTCATTTCAAAATTCCTTCTTCAAGTGCTCAAAGGAGTCCATTATTTACTCGTGGTTCAGTCCTTAAGCCAAGGCGTGAAAGGTAGAACTGTTTGAGGGTTTGGCCCCAAATCAACTCTACTTTATTTAATTTAATTTAATTGTTGTTTTATTATTATTTCCTTGAAGTTACTAACTCGTTTATTATTTTGTAGTTGCAAACAAACATAATCAAAGTAAGAATTATGTTCCTTTTATTTCTATTATTTTTCTAACGATTTTATATTGTTGGAATTATTGTTGAATTGCTTCCAATATTAATGTTTATTTTATTATATTTATTGATCACCATATTGCATGTTTAAAGGGAATATGTAATTGAAATCACGCCTAATAAGATAATTTGGACAACCGGCTTAGGTTCCTTTTTAATCTTGTTATTAATTGAAGTGATCGCCAATATTTTAGAATAATGTGTGCATTAATATTCAACCAATTTAGCTAAATAATAGTTTGGAGCGAATTGAATATTTTGTTTGCATGCCATTGAGATCGCAGGAATCACTTTTCACTATAAGAATCGAGTAGAGGCCAATACGGGCGAATGTGACTCCATGACTCACTTCGTACCATCATCCCCGATCCTCCTTTCGTGGTTCCGGACCATATGGAGTTAGTAATCTCATGGATTATGAATGGGGTGTAACCTTCACGGGTCAATCGTTGTTGCCTATCGTTGTCCCTTAATCGTGGTTGCCTTTTATGATCCGTGAACGGTTTACAAGTTCCTTAAAAACTTCTTGGCGGCTCCCTACTTGCTTTATTTGTTCCTAATTGTATTGTGTCAATTCCCACTTCCTATGAGTGCCAAGCATATTCACCACATGCTTTTACGTAGGCGCACTTCGAGCGATGCCTACACCAATATTACTCTACAAATGGCCGACCGTTCTTTTAAATACCCCTTAGGTGTTTTAGAGGATGTTCCTGTTAGAGTAGGTAAATTTTATATACCTGTTGATTACTTTGTTCTTGATATGGCTAAGGATATGCAAACCCCAATTATTTTGGGTAGACCATTCCTTAACACGGCAGGGGCAATTATTGATGTGAGATGTGGAAAATTGACACTATCAGTAGGGGAAGATAAAATTATTTTTAATCTTAATAATACCCCTAAAAGCCCCATGACAGAGGAGAAGTGTTTTAGTGTTGATGTGGTTCAAAACTATTCTAACAAGCCCCAAACTCTTGTAAAAGATCCCTTGGAGGTGATATCTTGTGTTGCATCCTTTACAGATGAGATAGACAAATGGAAGAAGGAAGTTGATGCAATAGAAAGAGCCCTCTACACTGTCGGTCTTGGCTTTGAGGATGAGAAGGTGGAATTGAACAAGCAAGTTGTGGAAATTGAGTCTACGGTGAGTGTTCCGCCAGATCGAGTTGCAAGTGCTAAATGAAGTAACAATTTGAAGCCACCCTCGATCGAAGAAGGATCTTTATTGCTTAGCATTGAAGAGCCCCCAGTCCAAGTCAAGGAGGATCCACCAGATAAAGTGAATTGGCGCCCACAAGGTATGTCAGGAAGCCGCGTCGTGGCCTAAACACCGCTCGACCGGGTGAGAAACCACCCGACCAAGCGTTAGGTCAAGGGTCCTAATTCTTGTACTTGGTAAGAAGGTCGTGCGAGACCTAGATAAACCAGTGATTTACGGGAGGCAACCCGTATTTTAATGCTTTTTAGACTAGTTTTTCTTTCTTTTTCTTATGAGAGGAGAGAGGAGTGAATTTGATGAAGTTTTATGAGTGTTTGTGCAGGTTTGAAGGAAAAGAGTTGTCCGAAAATTGAAGCAAAGAAGAAAATTAAAAATCGATATTATGGCCTCGGGCCCGACCGGGCGAAGCTTGCCCGATCGGGAGCGAGAGTGATTTTAGAAAAAACTTAATTTTCGCCCGACCGGGCGAATGCCGCCCGACTGGGCGCGAAACTCGTCGTATACGGACATCTTCGATCGCTCGATCGGGCGAAGCTCGCCCGACCGGGCGCGAGAGTTGAAGAAATATCGGGCATTAGATTGCCCAATCGGGCGAAGCTCGCCCGACTGGGCACGAGAACATAATATGATAAAGCATTCAGATCGCCCGATTGAACAAACACCCGCCCGACCGGGCTCGACAGCCCCCGAGTCTACTTCTTCTTCTTTCTTCTTTCTTTTCTCACTCTTATTTCTTTCCTCCATAACTTTCTCTCTCTAAAACTCTACTTTTCTCTACCTTCTCTCTAAGTTTTCATCTCCATTTCTTACCCAAATCCAAATATTATTCATATTCTTAATCCTCTCTTCATCCTCTACAATCCTATATAAAAATTTTCAAATTTCATTCAAATTATTTTTCATACCCATTTTGTACTATGGCTTCAAAGAGGGCTCGATCAATTTTTGGTAGGAGTTCTAGCTCGAGGGAGGGGTACGACCCAGATTTACAACTCCCCTACTGGCCAACGATCCGTATTGCTAGCAAAGAGCAAAAGGAACGGCTAGAACACCTTGCCGGGCGCGAGGTAATTCCTTCACGGTGGTTACACCGTCCTACTCTTGAATCGTATGGTTTGTATGATTTTGTTAAACGATTTTTAAATGACATAGGCATGAGAAAATTCGTTGACATGCATTATCCTACATACCGTGAATTAACATGTGAATTATTGTCTTCTTTAAAAGTTGTAAATAGTATAAATGGACCGAACTTAATTTTTAGGTTGAACAATATGAATATTAGTTTAACATATGTTGAATTTTATAAATTATTTGAATTAAATTATGGATTACCATTCCAATGGCATGCTGGTTACAAAATGGGTGACATTTATCATGCTTTGACTGGTTTACCTACCCCCGACCCCAACATGCTAGTACAAAACCTATCCATCACCCTATCCCAAAAATTTGGCAAAGATTTGCGGGATTGTGTTTCTTGGTAGGAACGAGCCTCATAACGCCCAAACCAACGAACTAGCTGTTATAGGACACTATGTGTATGGGTTTGGGAAACTGAACATAGGTAGACACATCATCCACCACCTGAGTAGACATGCCACAGCCAGTACCCATTCTCGTACCCCTATTCGTATAGGGGGCCTTATCACTAGAATAGTGGTTAAAAAGGCCGGTTTTGTTGAGAGTGGACCCCACCATATGACTAACTGTGGACCGGATACCTACATGACCGCTAGGTACCTAGAGGAGTTGGGTTGGGTACGACTGGATAGTGAGCAGACACCCCACTGGTGTATTAGGACTGAGACCGAGCAGTCATTGCCCATCTTTTCCCTACCTAGTCCTGATTTTACCGCCTTTCCCCCCGGGCAAGCGTCTTACACATACAACCTTTTAGTTGCCAACGCTAGGGGACAAGCACCGCCAGTACCACCACCAATTCCACCACCCCAGCCTGAGCCCGAGGTAGCATTTTCTCCACCTCGCATGTCTCACTCCGTCCCCCATGTTTACTCTGACCCAGTTTGGGACCTTCTGAGTATAGGTCGGGCTTTAGGCCGTATCGAACATTCCCACACTAACCTTTGGAGGATGGTAGGCTCCATTGACCATAGGTTAGGGTACCTTGAGAGGAACCAGGGTAGAGCTCTCTACCCTATGTACGATGATTATGCTCGTCGGGGCAACATTCCCAAGGATGTTATTTACCCTGACTGGTTTCAGCCTCCACCCCAGGGATACGATAGGGATCCCACTACCCATGGAATTTATGCTGACTATTCTTCCTTCCATGGGTACGGCCAGGACATTCCTTTCGGGGGACCGGCGGAGGGGAGTTTTCACGCTGATTATTTTGGTGGTAGCTCTTCTGGTGCAGGTTTCGGCTCCATGGATGAGGATGATGAAGACTAGCTATGTTGGGCTAGTTCCCGAGCCAATGAGGACATTGTCTGATTCTGGCTTGGGGGAGATTTTGGATTTGTTATCTTTCTTTTTCTCTTTTCTTTGTGTTTTCTTAGTTTAGATTTATTGCTTTCTAGGTTAGTTTTATTGCTTTCTTATATATGAAAAAAAATACAAAAAAAATTGAAAAAAACAAAAAAAAAATCCAAAAATACGTTCCAATGAATTATAAATTATGCTTCCCTGTGCCCCATACTTGAAAAAATTTGTTTTGATTCTTGGTATATGATGATAAGCATTGTGGATTTGTGGATCGTGATTTGATGTTTGATTGCCTTGAAACCTTAACATGAGTCAATTTTGTCCAACTACTTGTGAATATAGTGCTTGACTAGTTGATTTGATTAGGAATGTGTGATAGTTCCTGGTATGTCAATGAATTTGAGTATTGGTTTGCAACTATAAGTAATGTGTATATGACTCATTATTATGCACATTGAGGAGGACAAAGGCATTCATTTTTTTAGGTGGCATCCAAATGATTTTAGATACATTTGTTCCCTTCTTGCTACCATGTTATTGCCTTAAATTTTAGTTGTTTATTAACCAAATTACAAGCCTATTTTGCCCCATTGTTTACTAGTCCCAAGCTTGGCTTGGGGGAGCAATTAGTGAGTGATGTGAGGGAGTTTGTAGTGTGTTTATTATTTGCACAATTTGGGTGGGTTTTGAGAAGTTATTTTGTTCTTGATCATGTTTATTTTTGATGAGTTTGAAAGTTATATATTCTTGAGAAAAAATAAAGTATGATGTTATGAAAAAACAGAAGTTCAAGAAAAAAAAAAGAAGAAAAAAAATAAGTGAACTTCAAAAGAAAAAAAAAATTGTTCAATGTTCAAATGTTCTAGTTGGAGGTTGATCAAAAGGAAGGAAAAAAAATTGAGCTTCAATAAAAAAAATTCAAGTTTGGAAAATAAAGTTTGTTTATTCACTCCAATTCTCATTATTATTTCTTATGAGTGAAATTGTAAGAGTTGGGATTATTTATATTGTTTGGAGTTGTATTTGGTGGATTATTATTAGGGTTGAGTTGTGTAGGAGATATTGATCATTCTTTATTTTGATCATGGATTTTACTAGGGTTTTCTCCCTTAAGCATAGCTTTTCTCTCACTTGTTCCAAATGATTCCTACCCTTTACCCTAGCCTTACATTACAAGCTTTAAAGACCTTCCGACCTTTGTGCATTGAGTTGTATGAATGTGAAAGTGTTGTTTATCAATGCAAATTATGATTTGACATATTTCGAGTCGACTAGTAGGTTGAGTGTACATCTTTTTATACACACGAGAGTGTGAGTTGGGAGGGAATTGTTCACATAAAGGGGTTGGTTGGAGAGCGATCGAGTACATCTTTTACTCGCCACATAAATGAGAGTTGAGTGTGTGAGCACTAGTCTTGAATTCTATATGCTCTTGTGGTTTGCTCTACTTGACAATTGTTAGGGAGGAAGGGTAATTAGACGGATTTGATTGGTTTCTTTGAAGCATGTTTATGGGATTTACCTTGAATTGTTTGTGCTAGATTTTTACTTTTTTGGGTGAAGCATATTTATTTATTCATTGATGAGATCTTTGCTTAGGGACAAGCAAAGGTTTGGCTTGGGGGAGTTTGATATGTCTATATTATATAGTATTTTACCCCCGTCCCTTGGTCATAATTAGTAGTGTTTTTGGCTCTTTAGAGCCACTTTTATTACTAATTGATGTTTTCTAGTGTTTTCGTAGATTCGGTTGACTTTTGTAGGGATTTGCACTTTTGGAGCATTTTCCCGAGATATTATAGAGCAACTATGAGCATTGGAGAAGCACAACCAGTTTTTATAGCCCAGGGCCGGTTAGAGTCATCGAACTGGTGATTAAGGGCTCAGTATATGTGATACCAGGGCATTTGGACCGAGTATTCAAGACCCGAAGAGGAAACCCAGTTTGACCCGAATAATTGGAGCCCAATCGAAGTCCAAATAGTGGCCCAAGAGTGCCGCCCGGCCAAAGAAGCTGGCGCCCGAAGGCGCACCCGGCCGGGCAGGGAAGCAAGGCTAGCGCCCGAACTCGTGCCCGGCCGGGCGCGAGATTTGTATCTGATGGAAAAAGGCGCGCCCGATCGCGCGGTGCCTATCCCAATCGGGCGCGTGTTATTATTAGGAGTTAATTGTCGACGTTTAAGTTTGTTTTAGTTTAGGATTCTTGCTTAGTATAAATACTTTTTTGTTAAGCGAGTTTAGTATCTTCTTTTACTCCTTCTTAATTCTTTCTTAGATTTTCTCTCTCTATTAATTAGCTTTTAGATTAGTTTCTCTCTCATATAATTTGTTCTTGACTTTATTCTTAATTCCAGATTTCTTTGGTAACTATTTCTCTTCTCTTAACCTTAGTTATTTTATTTCTTTGATCATGTTTTGCTTTATTACTTTGATTAGTTTAGATTTAATTATGTGTGAGTAGTTTCCTTTCTAAGGTTTATGGGGATCAATAAATAATATGAAGGGGTAATTTATTATTGTTAATTGTCAATTCTAGATTAATTTTCTATTGATTGATGTAATGCTCTATGACTAGATTTGCGCAGATCTTTTATGCATGAGTTTGACAATATTAATTCGAGATTCGAGAGATGAGAATTGATGTTTAGGTCTAGTTTCAGTAGGCAGGTTAATTTATAAATGGATAAGTCGATATTCGATAGATGAGATTTAATACCGATAAATTAATTGTGTGATTGTAATACATAGCGAAAGCCCTTTATAATCTGATTAATTTATGCATTGATGATTGATTATTATGTTGTACCCTGGAATATTATTTATTGGTGAACCTATGCCCTAGGCATTTTATTCATTGTTTTCTCTTTACTCTTAATCTTCGTAGTTTAGTTTCCTTTAATTATAATATATTGGTTACTTGATAATTTAGATTATATTAATTAATTAGGAATAAAAAGACTCGTTTCCCTGTGGATTCGACCCTACTTCCCTATCTATTTTAGTTAGTGGTTTTAGGAATTACTTTTGATTAGGTGATACGACTTCATCCTGTCAAAATCACCAAAAAAATCAAACAAATATTTTTGGTTAAGGTTTGGTTTGCTGATTGGGCTGGCGTGACAGGGGAAGGCGGAAAGGGAGAGGGTGGGGAAGCTGGGCGCCGGCCAACTGGCATCGGGGGAGGGCTGTTGTGGGGGAGAGAAGGTGGTTGCGTGGTGGGGAAAGTGGTGGCTGGGCTTTATTAAAAAATTTTGTTAAAAATAATCACTATTAATGACTTAATTGAAGTTAATTAAAATTAAAAATCTATAATTATTTATTTTCTTAAATAATTTAATATTAGACCAATTGCATGACGACTCGTGTACTAAGAAACCAATTTAACAGGTTACAAGTTTTTTTTTCTTGTTTTAAAATTGAGACACCCCCCTAAAGGTTGTAATATTTATGTATAAACCAAAGTTTGTATTATTTAAAAAGAACGGAACAAAGGTTGTATTATTATTTGTAATTTTTCCTTTAAAATATTAGTATTAATGTATAACAATGAATATAGTTATGTAAACCTTCCCATGTTCATTTTGTTTCTCTCATTTGAACGTTGTTGTTGAGGGAGCAAGACTAGGTTAATCACCTAAATAAATTATAAAGTTTATTTCCATAACAAAGTGAAAGACATTATTGAACTTCACCATCCATCTACTTCTTCTTCAAACCACAACCAAAATTGACCATCCTCTCCGTCCTCCTTCAAACCACCACCACCACTAGAACTGACCACCACCACCATCATCTTCTTCCTTCTTCAATCCCACAATAGAATAAATCACCGTCTCCCTGCAATCCCACCCACTTTCATCTTCCTCCTTATTACAATGACAATGACATTAGTGGCAGTTTTTCCGCCAAATCAAATGAAATCCCTACCAAAAATGGATAAATCTAAGGCATATTTAACCCCAATAAAAATAAGTGATCTTTTTTCCCTCCATTGATTCATCCATTGAAGATACGGTTTTCAATATTATTAACTTTCGATCTCTAACGATTATGAAGTAAGAAGCTTAAAAATTCATGCTAGGCGTACACACAATTACTTGGGTGAGTGATTATCTCAAAGTTATGAAATTGGAATTTCATAAATAAATAAATCAACAAATATCTAAGTTAGCATGACATTTTTGTACGAGTAAATAAAACAACATTTGTTGGGACACGTATTTAATAAAAATCGTTGGCTTTTAAAAAAAAATTCCACTATATAACACTTTTTTTGTTTATCATGATGATCAACTTGTATTTTTTCGAGTAAATCCAAAGGAGAAAAAAGTATTATAGCCTTCAAACCCCTAAAAAAAACCGGTATTCTAGTTCTAGAGTACATCAAAAGTGAGCAAGTAATATTCCCTCCGTACCATAATTTGAGTTAAGACCATAAGTGGGTTCTCAATTCTACAATTTTTCACCTTTTTGGTACTGAATTTTAATTTTAACCGTTTGGATAGTAAGACCCATTTTCCGGCAAAAAAAAAATTTAATTCCCCCAAACAAATGAGTACCCAAGGTTAAAAATTGAGTACCTTGGGTTAACTCATGCGGGGCCCACCAATAGAAAAAGCGGGTTTCTTTCTTCTTTCCCCTTTTTCTTATTCCTTTATACCCCTTTGTTATTTCCTTTTCTAGAAAACTTTCTAAGAAGTTGGTGAAGAACACAAGCGCGATTGTGGCCAAGTTTGGTGAAAAAGACCAGAATCACAGCCATTTTTTGAGGTATGTTTGATGACGCAGCCTTGTAGTTGTTATTTTGTTAAAAATATCGATTTTTTTAGGCGATTGATTATCTTTTTGTTGCGATTTAGGGTTTTTGGTTTTGTGGGTTAATAACGGAATTGAAATGGTGATTTGTTATTGTTTTGTCGAATAATTTGTGCTTGTGATATTGTATCTTACTGCTATATGTGAGTGATGTTGTTGGATTGTGGGTAAATGTTGTTGATTATTTTATGTTAAGCAAATGTTAGAATTAATTGTTAAGATGTGCATGATTGACTTGTAGATAGCAGGTGGATGATTTTGTATAAAGTGATACTTAAATATTTTGGTGGTTAAATTAGATGTAAAATTTCATAATTGTGTAAAAGGTATGGTCCATGAGAATTTAATGGATGTGAATAATTGTAATTGTGTAAAAGGTATGATCCATGAGTGTATTTGATGTGAATGATTGATGTTTTTGAGGGTCGGTTTTCTATACTAATATTATTATTGAAGAGTTTGATTATTATCTACTTGGTGTTGAATATAGTCTTAATTAACTAGTTACCCTCAGTGTATTCAAGCAATTGACAAGTTAAAGACTTACAGTCACAGTGTAATTCAATGATTGGCTGATTGCTTTCTAGCAACACCAGGAGAAAGAATAGGGGGGTATCTGTTAGAAATCATAGGATCCTTAAGATATCCATTTGTCTGTCTCACAATTAATTTACAGCATTTTTACTTTAGACTGATGCAGAGAAGTACATATTGTGAAGAACCTGAGTTTGAAAGTTTTTCGGATGGTGCTGGATTGTTCATGTTTTGTCCTTCGTGTTTATCAACCGGAAACACACTTTTATATTACTGAAATACATATTCTGGTGGAAATACTGGAGTACTCTTTCTTCAAGTTGTATCTCTGCTAATCTGCTATAGATGTTTTTTTGTAACTCTGAATTGTATCATGGTGTCCCATAATTTAAAGTCCTAGTTAATGTTTGAAATTAATTGCATGATTATAATGTGTAACTATAATTTGTTTCAAATTTATATTCGACAGGTCATGTTGGACCACATGATGCCCATGGTAGATGAGAGTTGGAGAGCAAAATTTGAGAGAGTTAGAGAAGATGGATTCTTTAAGTTAGGATGCAAGGTCTTTAGGTGATGCGGGGGATAGGGCTACCTATAATAATACTAAAGCTACTAACTACTCTCTGAGTACCTTATGTTTTAGCTCGAGGAGTATTTCCCGTTTTAGCTCGATGATGAATTTAGCCTTAGAGAACTGGATCTGTTTTGTGTTTTGGAAGGATGTATTCATGGCTTTTTTTGGCTTCTTTACATCCCTTAAAATAGCCTATAACGGCTAGTTTTTTTTTACTGTAGAAATAGTAAAATTATTAATGTTTTTTTAATTTTAATTTAATTAGTTTTTAATTGTGTGTGATTAAAGGTGAGTTAGCTCGCCTGAAAATTTGTTAGAGTACCTAAAGGGCGGAAAAAAACAATTAAGTACCTAAAAGGTGAAAAAATCAAGAATTGAGGGCCTAATTTTTGTCTTAACTCCAATAATTTGGTGCCTATTTCTTAAAAAACACGGTAATTAAGGAGAATGATGGAAGTAGAGGAATATTATATTGAAAATATAAAAAGTAAAGAATATTGTATGGGAATAATAAATAATAAAAAAGTAAATAATGTTTTAGGGTATACGTGTATTTTGTATGTAAAAGATAAAAAGTAAATAATGATTATAAGTTATTTTTAGAAACCGTAGGCATCGTTCGAAGTGCGCCTACGTAAGCATGTTGTGAATATGCTTGGTACTCTTAGGAAGTGGGAATTAACATAATACGATTAGGGACAAGGAAAGTAGGGAGTCGCCAACAAATTTTTAACACATAATATTAATTTGCTCCAAACTATTATTAAGCAAAATTGGTTGAATATTAATGCAACACATAATTCTAAAATATTAGTGATCACTTTGATTAAATAATAAGATTAAAAAGGATCCTAAACCGGTCGTCCAAATTATCTAATTAGGCGTGATTTTCAATTACATATTCCCTTTAACATGCAATATGGTGATCAATAAATATAATAAAATAAGCGTTAATATTGTAAGCATTTTAACAGTAAATTGTTAGTAAAATAAAATAGGAAAAATTGTAATTATTAATCCCAACTTTACGCCATTTACTTTCATTAATCCCAACTATCGATTATTCCTGAATAATCCCAACTTTAGGGGGTATTGACTTTTATCAGGCCTTACAGGTTACCAAACCTGTAATAGCAAGTCATTTGCCACGTGTCAACTTTCTATAAGTTAAAAAAATTAAGAAAAAAAAATCTAAACAAACCCAGCCAAACACCCCCCCAACCACCGATCTGCCAGACTGCCACAGTGCCACCCAAACTTTGACGCCTGAAGGCTGCCTCCCCCCCCCCCCCCCCCGTTCACTGATTTTCCACCACCAACTCACCCAAAGCAGCCCACGCCAAAACATCAACTCCCCTACTCCCTGCCACCACTCCACCTCACACGCATATCTTCACCCCACAAAAACCAGCAGCCATCACCACTGATAACACCATCTGCAGCACTGCTGCCAACACCTCAAACCAACCAGCTCCAATCCACAACAAACTGCAGCCCACCAATTAATTCCCCTGTTACCGCATTTCACCTCCAATCACCACCAGCCCGCACCAATCACCAACCACCAACCACTAGTTCAACCCCATTTCAATTCTCCCCCAAATTAAACCAACCCAATTCAATTCATTTCAACCCCATTTCAATTCAATCATTTCTAACACTAGAAATTCAGAACTACTGAAAAATTAAGCTGAAGAAGAAGAAGAAGAAGAAGGTTCAACAATGGCGGTTGCGAAAGTATGTGGGTTGGTGGTTGGGAGGGGTTAAGGTGGTTGTGGGTTGGGAGGGGTTTCAGGTTCTTGGGCAAGGGTTTGGGTTGGGTGCTTGGTTCATCGGGATGAGGAGGTAGGTCGCCGACTAAGAGAGGTGGTGCCGGTGGCGGTGTTTGCGGGCTGGGAGGGAGGGAGGAGTTTTTAGATTTTTTATGTTAAAATATTTTTTATTATTTTGACCATTTCAAAGCTTACATGTGGCAATATGAAAAAACAAAAAAAGAGTTTACCTTTTCTTCAGGTTACCGGTAATTTGGACCTAATAAAATAAACACCCCCTAAAGTTGAGATTATTCAGGAATAATCGATAGTTGGGATTAATGAAAGTAAATGGCTCAAAGTTGGGATTAATAATTACAAATGTTCTAATAAAATATAAGTTAACCTAACCATGATACTAGCAATAAGAATAAAAATAAGAGTAATCAAGTGATTAATTACTTACTTTATGTGTTTCCTTGAATTGCTACATCATGAATAAACTGTTAGTAACTTCAATAAAAATAAATCAAATGGAAATTAAATTAATGTAGAGTTGATTTGGTCCAAACCCTCAGTCAATTATACCTTTCACGCCTTGGTTTAAGGACGGAACATCGGGTTAAGTATGGACTCCTTGGAGTGCTTAGGGGAAGAATGATGTAATTAAGAATATAGGTTTAAGGCTTAGAATATGAAAGAGAGAGAAGAGAATGATTTTTGGTGTATAAGAGAGAAAGAGAGAATGATTTGATGCCCCCAAATTGTAGAAAGGAAGGGGGTATTTATAAAGAAAATGAGCAGAGGGAACACACGGAACCCTAAAAAGGTTAATAAAAAAATTAAAAAAAAACCCCAAAAATTAATGTCACTACATGGCAAAAGCATGCCGTGACACAACAAGGATTCCCGTGACGCGGGGAAAATTGGTGTGACGCAGGACAGATTTAACCTACAGAGGATAAAAGCGCGTGAAGAATTACGAGGATAAAATCCCATGTCACGGTATGTGTACTGCGGCACTGTACAAAATGCCGCGACGCGGCAAAGTCTACCCTAGCACGGTATAGTATACCGTGTCACGGTATATGTACTGCGACACGGTACAGATTGCCGTGACACGGTGCTATATGCCGTGCCACGTCAGATATTGCCGCGTCGCGGCAATTCAAGTTCTTTTATGCGTTTTTAAAATTATCATAACTTTTGATCCGTAACTCGGAATAAGAATATAATATATCATTGGAAAACGTATCAAGTCTACTCTCCAACCCAACTAGAATCAAGTCAAAATCATTTGTAGATTTTAAGATATGGCCGTTTTAGTAGAAGGGTGTTGGTTTTGGGTCGAGTTTAGTGTTTGGCTCATATCTTCTTCGTTTTAAATCAGAATTGGGCTTATGATATATGGTTTGAAAGCTTATTTCAAGGCCTATCCAAGTAAATAATAATTGGATCAAAATTTTTAGGCCATAAAATCAGTTTCTCTCGGTTTTGTGATGTGGACACGAAAAGAGGAAAACATGCTATGGTTTAGGGAAATGAGCTATGAAATGGATTGGTTTATGAAATGTATTGGATAGAACATGGATTTAAGCACTCTAAAGATTAAATACTGAACCCTACTAATAATGGTTGTGAAAGGTTGTTCATCATCGGGTTTGGTTTTGGGGAGACATTTTTAGGTGTCTAGCGAAGCTCCCACTTTGACTAAGTTTGTAGAAACGTCAGTTTCGAAAACGATAGTCAAAGTAGTCGATAGGGACGGAGAATTATTTAAGACGTTCTTCGATCCTAAATCACTCTGTATACGCCGATACATGCTGAATAGTGTTAATTCTACAGATAAAAGAGTAAAGGGATAGAATGCTTATCTAACACCAATGTATCGGGGACAAATGAGTTTGGTAACTTCCTATGCTTGAAGGAATCCACTGGATGACGTTTGTTGAAATGCTTTCCATGCTTGAGGAAAGCTGACTGACGAGTTTTGTAGCCTTCTATGCTTGAACAGATCTACCGGATGATACTTTCCATGCTTGAGGAAAGTCGACATATGAATTTGGCGGTTTTCTATGCTTGAAGAAATCCACCGGATAATACTTTCCATGCTTGAGGAAAGTCGACAAATGATTTTGGCAGCTTTTTATGCTTGAAGAAATCCACCGGATGACACTTTCCATGCTTAAGGAATGACTTGTCTGATGATGAGATTGCAAGTCTCTGTGTATCGAGAACCTTGCGCCGTGAATCTTCTTCGCTTGGGAGATGATCACTAAAATGATAATGGTTCGCTTGTCCCCGAACGTGGGCTGTAGATGGTTCACTTGTCCCCGGACGTGGGCTGTAGATGGTTCGCTTGTCCCCGAACATGGGCTGTAGATGGTTCACTTATCCCCGGACGTGGGCTGTAAATGGTTCGTTTATCCCTGAACGTGGGTTGTAGATGGTCCGCTTGTCCCCGGACGTGGGTTGTAGATGGTCCGCTTGTCCCCGGACGTGGAATATAGATGGTTTGCTTGTCCCCGAACGTGGGCTGTAATTGAGGCCTGCAAAATAAAATTTGCCAAGGGACTCGTATACTGTGATTGACTTGACCATCTTACTTGACCAAGTTTGACTTGACATGACATGACATGTGTATGACTTGTGAGTGTGTGTGTGTATATGTTTGATTTGAGTGTGTGTAGACACAAGCAAACGAAGATGCAAAAGCAAAAAATTTCAGTCATTTTCGTCATGAGTCAAGTGGAGGGTACCGACTTTCTCCTGAAAAAGAAAGAAATGAAAATTGAACTTTTATTTTCGAACTTCCCTCGATGAGAAAATTTTGAAAAAGTTTTAGAATTTCCCTAAAAGAGAAAATATGAAAACGAGAAGAAGTTTTGAATTTCCTCGTTGAGCAAGACAAAATAAATCGTATGGATTAAATTTCTTGTCTTGAAAATAATTTATGCATGATGCATGTTCTTACTAAGGAAAATTACATCATGTTACATGATAGATGAATAAACTTAGGTCATGGAGCTAAGCCTCATATATGGTGTAAAGAAACGATCTTGAACGTCACTTAAGTCTGGAAGCTAAGCACGTATATAGATGAAGTAAATATTGCATAATGAACTTTGCTTAGGTCAAGGAGCTAAGCACGATATGCTTTGTATGATCACAGATCATTGATATATAAATATTGCTCAGCACATTATGTGATGCGTGAAACAATGAACACTGCTCAGCTCAGGAAGCTAAGAAAGCAAGCAATGTTTCTTCTAATGAATGTTGTCTTGAAAAATGATGAAGCATGCGCGGTAGGGAAACAAGATTTCATGAGAAAAGGTTCCTAAGGGAAAGATGATATGGTTATGTGTGTGTGAAAGAAGTGTGTGAAAGTGATACTAGGTGAGGCTGCAAAGGCTATGGTGAGGGAAATAGATGTGAGAAGAGTCGAGATGGTGACTCTTTAGGCTAGGTAGGCTAAATGATGTGGGTTCAAGTCCTTAAGTCTAGCTCTAGATGGATAAGGTCATAGGATTTAACATTGGATATTCTTCAACTCGATCATGCATATGAGTGTGAATATGAATGTGGCCGCACCTCGATGTGAGGTTGCATACGTATCCGTTAGGAATCAGGCTGAACGTAACTCTAACCGAACTTTGCCTAAGTGTATGTACACCTCAAAGAGGTCTTTCAAGGGTTGTAATGTGGTTAAGCTGATGGTTTAAGGAAGAAATTAAGGGGTAAAAGGCTCAAGACCCGAGAGAATCCCCCCAAGATATGCAATTATGTATTGGACTTCGCAAGTTTTATTTTTCATATATTTTTTGTTTTGAATTTCTTTTCTTTTTTCATTAATTTAGGCAATCTCAGATCATGCGGTCCATCACTCACTTAGCATTCAAGTTTCTCAGGCACGGTACCAAGCACTCGATGAGAGATGCAATTTGAGACATGTTCATATCAGAGACATTGGTACACTTGCCTTTAGACATTGTTTTTTTTTTTTTAAAAAAAAAAAAACATGCTTTTGCACAAATTGCACACCTCCCATCCCAGGATTAAGTGAATGTAGGTTGAATAAATAAGGTCAATCGTTAAACGAGGCTCAAAGTATTTGACGAAGAAATGGATATGTGATTGAATGGTTAATAGGGAATGACAGGGTTGCAAAGGTGCCTCACATCATTAGTGTACCTTGTGTTTAATTCGGTAAATTTTTTTTTTTGGAATGAGTGAATGAAAAATACTATGATCGAGATGTAAAGGAAAAATGCTATTTAATAATGGAAAAGGTGAACGAAACACATGAAACATATAGAAATTCAAAATGGAAAACCTATGCTAGACATGAATGGGGGAATGGAATTGAATAATTAAAAAATAAATCATGAAATCTTGCACAAAGGATCTGCTCTGCGCCTTGTGTTCATTACTTCTTGCCGCCTGGAGGGATAGGAAGTTTGTTTGCATCCACCAAGTCTTGAATGACGTCCTTCAAATTCCAACATTGCTCGGTAGTGTGGCCCCTTCCTTGATGGTACTTGCAATGGCATTGGGATTCCATTTGGCGCTCCTTTCTTCAGGTTTTGGCTCTGAAAATGGCCCAATAGTCGTGATCAAGCCTTGACCGTAAAGGAGACCAAAGGCCGCATCATAAGTCATTCCTAAAGGAGTGTAAGTTCTCTTTTTCTTGAGCAATGGAGCATCTAGAGCTAACACTTCATTGAGATCAACTTGGCTTATATTGTTGGTAGTATTTTCCTGCTTGGAAGACAAAGAAGAAGGATGGTCGTTCTTCTTGTTTTTCCAAGTGTTACTATTGTTACTACTAACAGTCTTTATTATCTTATCCTCGATATTGATGCCGATGTCGTATACAGCTTCAAAAGTGCTCAGTGGAAGAAATTTGAGATGTTCACTATACTTGTGAGTCAGATTTTGAATAAAGAGGCGAACCATCTCTCTTTCTTTGGGAGGATCTACCTAGAGTGAAGTCGTTTCCCTCCACATGTTCAGATAAGCGGTGAATCCTTCATTCTCTTTCTGTTTGAGAATAGAGAGTTCACGTTCAGAAGTTTTAGTTTGACTGTTACTCTTGTAACGATTCATGAAACTATCGATGACATCTTGCCAAGTCGTAGTACGCTTGGCATCTAGGGAATAAAACCATTGGTGGCAAGCATGTTCTAAGGAGAGAGGGAACACCGTAAGGAAGAGTGTTACATCCAATCCCTTAAGATCCATGGATGCAGAGAATGCCTTCAAATGGAATATTGGATTGTTAGTAGGCTTGAACTTTGGAATATCAGCAGTGGAGAACTTTTCAAGGAGCATGTCTTTCACATCCAAAGGAGTGGGAGGCTGTTCCACATAAGTAAAATCCTCTGAAATCTTACTCATTTGTTCCTTCAATTTGAAAAAAATCCGATTGAAACCCACCAATTAGAGCTTCGATGTTCAAGCCGATTTCAATGGCAAAGAGGAAGAAAGGTAAGGGAAGCAAGGGATCAAGCTCAAAATCGAAGAAAAAGCAAAAAGCAAAGCAGAATTCTGGACCCAAAACTAGGAATTATACGAAAAGGAAAGAACAGAGCATTGCTACTGAAGACGCTTCGGTTGAAAGCTGGCTTGATGAATTTATGGAGAACTCCATGCAGGTGAAGGGAATGACGGAGGAGGAACGTGGTGAGCATCAGCAGGAGTTTAACAATTGGCTCCAGGTAATTCAATCCTCTGAATCCGCCATTAATGATGAGCTTCGAACTGATGAATGTTGTGATAGTGTATTGAATAAGGATAATACTACTCCTATTTTGATGCTTAAACACTCTAATTGTACTATGAATGCGTTTTCCCTAATTTCTGAGAACCCCGAGTTGTGTTCCCCTGTTTTTCGTTCTCCGAGTTCTGTTGATTTTGCTCGATTAAATTAGAGGGAAAGCCTGTTTGGGGGGACTAGGGATGAGGGGGTAGACCTGTCTAGTGGAGGTAAGAACTTTAATGGGGGTTTCTGTGATAAGGGTAAGGGTGACAAGGTCCAAATTACCTTCGAGGATGTTCAACCCGAGATTGATTTCTGGAACTCGGCGATTGTTTGCCATATAATTGGTACTAAGCCACCCTTGTCTGTTGTGAATGGGTTTGCTAGAAGGTTATGGAGAAGATATGGGATTGATAAGGTCTCTCTTATGGCAAATGGGGTGTTCCTGGTTCGATTTCGGACTACTGAGGCGAGGGATAGAGTGTTGGGGGCTGGACCTGTTTGGTTTGACAATAAACCAGTGATAATGAAGCAGTGGGTGGCTGGAATGGACCTTGATGCTGAGCCTGTGGATTTGGTGCCTATTTGGGTTACACTGCCTGGGCTGAAATTGAAATACTGGGGGCAAAAGTCACTAATGAAACTGGCTTCTATGATAGGGAACCCTATCAAGACTGATAAGGCGACAGCCACTAGGGAGAGACTGGAGTATGCTAGAATATTGGTAGAGGTGAAATTTAATGTTGATTTACCAGATTGCATTGAGTTTCTGGATGAGTATGGCAATACAATTAAACAAGTTCTGAAGTATGAATGGAGGCCTATGATCTGTAAGGTGCGTGGTGGGATTGGGCATATTGATGCTCACTGCCCTAACCATAAGGTGAAGGAGCGGAATAAGATGAAAATGCAGCCTGGTAGAATTCAGAACAAGGATAGACAGAAGAAAGTCTGGAAACCAGTGCAAAAGCCTGGTGCTCAGAAGGTCAATAGTGGGACTGTTAATTTGAATGTTTCTCAGCAGGAAGATGATGGAGATCAGCAACCTCAAAGTTTTAAACCTGGTGTTATTCTGATCATTAGTAGTGGAAATAGATTCAGTATATTGGAGGAGGGGGAATGCTCTTATTCTCTCCATGGATAAAATTGGATTCTGGAATGTTAGAGGTCTAAACAAGGCTAGTAAGCTCTGTGATGTCTTATGGTTCATTAGACATCATGGAGTTGGTCTTTTTGGACTTCTTGAAACTAAGGTGAAGGCTGAGAAGTTTGGTGTGGTGTTTAATAGATTGTGAAGTGATTGGTCAGTTTGTGCTAATTACTCTCACCATAAGGGTGGTAGAATTTGGGTTATTTGGATGCCTCAGGTATTTGATGTGTCTGTGATTAGGTGTGAAGAACAGTTAATCCACCTACAGGTTTGTCATAAGGGCACTGGTATTAGTTTTTTCTGCACAATGGTCTATGGTTTGAATGAGGCTGTTGCTAGGCTTAAACTTTGGGAGCAAATTACTGAGATAGGTGATTGTATGAACAGTCCTTGGGTTCTTTGTGGGGATTTTAACAATATCTTGAATCTGATTGACAGAATTGGCAGTCCTATTTCTCTGACTGAAGTGGAGCCTTTTAGAGCTTGCCTTAGACAGAACAACCTCTCTGATTGGGCTGCTGGGGGAATGTTCTATACTTGGTGTAATAAGCAAGCTGGGTGTGATAGAGTGGGTACTAAAATTGACAGAATCATTGTTAATTGTGAGTGGATGGATAGACTTCCAGATATGCAAGCCACTTTTTTCCTTGAAGGTTTAATGGATCATTGTCCTTGTGTTATTAATTTGTTTGTTCTGGCCACTCAAGTTAAGAAACCCTTTAGATTTGTTAATATTTGGGTGGATTCTCCAGAGTTTCTTGTTGCTGTTAAGGAGGCCTGGGAGATCAATGTTGATGGTACTTTAATGTTCCAGTGTGTTAGGAAGTTGAAAGAGATGAAAAAAGTGTTAAAAAATTTGAAGATGGTGAATTACTCTTGTATTGAAACCGAGGATGCTGTAGCTGAGAAGACTTTGATGGAAATTCAAGTGAAACTTCAAGCTGAGCCTGATAATGAGAATCTGATTGATCTAGAGAGGGAAGCTAGAGTGAGATATGGTAAAACTCACCTGGATAGATACAATTTTTTGAAACAAAAAGCCAAGGTTCATTGGCTTAAAGATGGTGATATGAATTCTGCTTTCTTCCATGCTGTTATTAGGAAGAGAAGACTTTAGAATAATGTTTATTCCATTGTGAACAATATGGGGGAGGTGACTTCTGACCCTAAAGAGGTGTGTGAGGCTTTCTTGGAGTATTACCAAGGGCTACTTGGAACTAAAGCTGTAATGCAGGGTAACATTCACTCTGCAGTTATAGATGAGGGTAATAGATTATCTGATGAGCAAGGTTTGACTATTTGTAGAGTTTTTTCTGAGAATGATGTTAGGTCTGCTTTATGGAGTATTGATGATGATAAGGCTCCCGGTCCTGATGGGTTTTCCAGCAAGTTCTTCAAAGCTTCCTGGCATATTATTGGTAATGATGTTACTAATGCTGTCCTGGATTTTTTCAGTGCTGGTAAGTTGCTCAAACAGCTCAATGCCACTACTTTGACTTTGATCCCTAAGATTGATCATGCTAATAAGGTCACTCAATTCAGGCCTATTGCTTGTTGTAATGTGGTCTATAAGATCATTTCTAAAATGATCTGTTCTGGATTGAAGGAGGTGTTGCCTGGCTTAATTGATGACTGTTAAGGTGCCTTTGTTTCTGGAAGATCTATTCTGGATAACATCTTTATCTGTCAAGACATGCTGAAGGCTTATAATAATAAAAGAAAGCCCCCTAGGTGTACTATTAAGGTGGATCTTAGGAAGGCTTATGATTCTGTAAGTTGGGAGTTTATTCAGGGAATGATGGCTGCTTTGAAGTTCCCCACTCAATTCATCTCTTGGGTTATGCAATGTGTAACTACTCCTACTTTCTCTCTTCTGCTTAATGGTGGATCTTATGGTTTTTTTAAAGGGAAAAAGGGAATCAGGCAAGGTGACCCTATGTCTCCCCTTTTATTTGTTATTGTGATGGAGTATTTGTCCAGATTATTGAAGAAAGTTGGAAAGATGAGGAGATTTAAATATCATCAAAGGTGTAAGGAGCTTGCCTTAAATCACTTGATTTTTGCTGATGATTTGATGCTGTTTTCCTATGGGAATAATGAGTCTGTCAAGCTCCTGATTAAAGCTCTTAAAACCTTTGAAGCTAGATCTGATCTGCAGGCTAATCTTAAGAAAACTGCAATTTACTTTGGTAATGTTCAGCAATCTGCCCAAGACAACATTCTGTGCCATTCTGGTTTTGTGAAGGGTGACATGCCTTTTAGGTACTTAGGGATTCCTTTAAATGCCAAGTATTTGAAGATGGTGGATTATGATAGTTTGATTGATAAGATGTTGGTTAGACTACATTGCTGGAGTAGTAGGAATCTTTCAAATGCAGCTAGGGTCACCCTTATGAATGCAGTGCTAATGAGTTTGCATACTTACTGGGCTCAGTGTGTTTTGCTTCCCAAATCAGTCAGTGATAGGATTAACCAATTATGCAGAGCTTTCCTATGGAGTGGTAATGTTGTTCTGTCTACTACCCCTCCAATTGCCTGGGATTGGTGCTGCAGACCTAAGAAGGCAGGTGGTCTTGGAATCAGAGATTGCAGGATGTGGAACAAAGCTGCTCTAGGCTCTTATGTTTGGAAAATAGCCAAGGAAACTGATTCTTTATGGGTTAAATGGGTACATTCAGTGTACATTAAAGGTGAAAACTGGTGGGATTATGTTCCAAAGAAAGATGCTGGATGGGCTTGGAAATTATTATGCAAAGTTAAAGATGACTTGGGACATGGTTTTGACTCAAAAGGCTGGTTGAGTAACAAGTACAAAATTAGAGATGGTTATAACTGGTTGCAAGGTGATCTGGATAAGGTTCAATGGTATAAATGGGTTTGGAATCATTTCAATATCCCAAAACATACCTTTATTGTTTGGCTTGCTGTCTTGGGAAGACTTAAAACTAGAGATAAGCTTTATCAATTTGGGGTGAGTAATAGCAGTGATTGCTTGCTTTGTGGTGATGCTGTGGAAAATTGCAGTCATCTTTTTTTTTCTCCTGTAGTTTTAGCAAGAAGGTGTTGAAGGCTGTCTCCCAATGGATTGGTTTTGACAAAGATCAGGTAGACATTCTTCACAACTGGAAGCTTTGGAAAGCTGAGGGAAGGAACCATGTTCAGAAGAACTTGATTCTTGCTAGCTTGGCTGCTGTTGTTTACAGTATTTGGATTGCTAGAAATCATGCTCTTTGGCATAGTGCTGTTCTTAGACCTGATTTTGTTGCTAAGGTCATTAGAAGGGAGGTGGTGACTAGAGGTCAGCAGCTTATCAACCATACTTGGACAAGGGCCGGTTGTAAATGGTCCATCAGCTTAGAATTAGTGTCTAGCTATCTTGTTTTGTATGTTGGACTGGTTTGTTTTGGGTTTAGTGTGTTTGTCTATGCAGGTTCTAATTTCCCTGTGCCCTTCCTAGAAGGTACCAGGGGTATCTGAACCTGGTTTTCTGTTTCTTGTGTGTCCTGGTACCCTTCCTAGAAGGTGATCAGGATCCCTTGATTCAGCTGGGGGTAGTTTGCCTTTCTTATAAGGCTTGTGTAGTCTGGAGTTGTCCTGTTTTGACAGGTTGTATGTGCTTGTACATTTGTACAGTTTCTGATTTATAATACTTTCTTACCTTCCAAAAAAAAAAAAAAAACAGTGACCTTGTTTTGTTTGTTTTGCTCTACTGTGTTAACTCTGGTAGTGAGCGCTTGCATCATGGTAGACAATCTCTCGATGGACCTGTTAATGATCTCAATATCCTCCTTAGAAGCCATTGGTTGAAAGTAAACTGGAGATGGACTTTGCGAAGATGATTGTGGTGGTTTTCTTGAACGCCTCTTAGGTATAAGAGGTTGTTGAGATAGTGACTCGAACCCTAACAATCTACCCCTGCTTCTTGACCAAGTTTTGTGAAATGAAATAAATTCACTTAACTGTTTGACTCATTGCTCAAGATAGGAAAGGAAGGAAAAAAAATTTACATTTGAAAACAGGTGAGAAAAACTCCACTCATTTTTTTTATGACGAAAAAAAAGGGTGCATGAACCTAGTATACGATCACAAACAACTTGATGCACGACTCGAGTTGGAACATAAAGAAAGTGTGTGGACTATACTTGACTCATGAGTGATTAAGTGATGTTATAAGACTCGTGGTATGATCAGATGGCTAGACATGTGAACAGTAACCAAAATGACTGACATGCGGACAAAATTAGCACTGATAGGGGCTAACTGGACTTAAACTTGGGCACCATGTTGCGGCACAACTGTCGTGTCACGGCAAACCTGCACCGTGGCGCGGTACCGGACACCGTGACACGGTAGTGATTGTCGTGACGCAGTGTTTTTTTGCCGTGGCACGGTAATCAGTTCCGGGTTTTTATATGATATTACCAGTTTTTTTGTCAATTTTAGAGTTTGCGCTAATTACTAAGTGAGTACGGTCCAATGACAATTGTTAGTCATAAAATAATCCACCATAGACAAAGAAAGATCGTTAAGGTTATGACCAAATATACACACATAGGACACGTAGGCACAATGATACAAAGAATAGTTTGCAACCTAAGGTCCAGTTCTATGTTCAACTATTGGTCAAGCTTTGGGTGTCAAAAGGGTACCATGGTTAAGAGTTTGGACACGTTAGCAGGGTAGCCTCCCTTGAGGGTGTATGCCAACGGGCGGCTCAGCAAATTTGTGATGAAATCGAACTCGACTCCATGGTTTGGGTGGATTTAATAACTCAGATGAACCCTTATTGCCATGAGTGTTTTTAGGTTGATAGAGCTTAAATCCCCCGGGGCTAAGAAGTATGTAGAACACACACTTTTATTAAGAACGAAGGAAGCTAACTGTGAAAAGAGAAATAAAGCCACTAGAAGGATTTCAGGACTGCCGCTAAACGGCAGAACCCACCATGTCACGATGCTGGACATCGCATCATAGTGCCCTGCGCCGTGACACGACAAGCTCTACCGTGGTGCGGCAGTCAGGAAATTTGACTGGCGCCCCTATTTTCTTCGTTCACGACCAGGTTATCTAATTTTTCCTACGGGACAGACCTGAAATACGACGTTAAAACGTCTATGCATATGTAAAAATGTCAATTTAATCACAGGAATATTTTCAAGAATCTTTCAAGTCTCATCCACTCATCTTACTTAAATACCGATCACTCAAATCGATAAATAACCAAGAATCCTCCCTAGTGGAGTCGCCAAATTGTAGGCATCATTCAAAGTGCGCCTACATAAGCATGTTGTGAATATGCTTGACACTCTTAGGAAGTGGAAATTAACATAATACGATTAGAAACAAGGAAAGTAGGGAGCCGCCAACACGTTTTTAAGGAACTTGTAAACCGTTCACGGATCATTTGAGGCAACCACGGTTAAGGGACAACGAAGGCAACAACGATTGAACCGTGAAGGTTACACCTCATTCATAATCCATGGTTCAGAACAACGAAAGGAGGATCGGGGATTATGGTACGAATTGAGTCATGGAGTCACATTCGCCCGTATTGGCCTCTACTCAATTCTTATAATGAAAAGTGATTCATGCGATCTCAAAGTGATGAGTGACATTTATGCCACTCTTTTATCCTTTTTCTCTAAGGATTCTCCTCTCATTTGCACTTGTTTGGCCGCATTTTTACTTAGTTTTGCTTCCTCTTTTCTTTTTCTTTTATCTTCTCTTTTCTTAGTCTTCTCTCTTTGTTTTTATTGTGATTTTTCATGCTTATGCTTTGTAAAAACCATCGGGATTTTCAAGAGGAGGAAGCTAAGCTCAAGGGAAGCTGGAGGAAGTGTGATTCAGAAGAGGTTCGGCCGAACCTCCTGAAGGTGTGGCCGAACCTGCTCAGTGGTTCGGCCGAACGTCGAGGCAGGGACAAGATGCAATTTGGCAAATTTGCAGGAGTGGTCGAACCACAGGAGTTCGACCAGACCAGGATCAGGGAGGTTCGACCGAACCTACCCATGGTTCGGCCGAACCTACCCTATAGTCCGGCCGAACCTACCCTGTAGTCCGGCCGAACCTTCCCATTGTTCGGTCGGACCTCTCCTTTTATCAGCTGACTTTTTACGGACTATATAAGTCCCATCTTAGAACGTTTTGGGAGATTAGATTAACTTAGTTTTAATTTTTCTACAATTTTAGCTTAATCTAGAGAGAGAAACACTATTAGTCTTCATTGGTAGAGAGAGAAAGTGTGGTTTTCTTCATTGATGAACTTGGATTTTGAAGAAGGAGTTTGTTCAATCCTTTGTAGACCTTCATCTTCAATTAATGAGCAATCTCTTACTCTTTCTCTTTACCTTTGTTTTTTATTTTGCTTATTTGCTTTGATTTTTCTTCTTTGCTTATTAATCATGTTGATGCTTATTGATTTGATGATTGATATTGTTTTCAATATGATTTGTGAGTAGTCACCTAGCCAAGGGTGTGGGGATGGTGTAGTTGCTAATTGTTCATGCTTATAATGTTGGGGTTATGTTAATGGTGAATAAAGTCTTTGCATGCTTGATATTCTTTGGTCTTCTTGCAAGTGCACGTTGTTAGTTGATCAAAGATGAGTCTTTGCTAACAAGTAACGGAAGTTGACTTAGTTGAGATTCATTACTATCGATAATTCTTTGTTTGCACCTTCTAATATATGGTTCTAATGTGGAAACATAGAGGCTATGTTAGGAGAAGCCAATTAACCCCGGAAGGCGGTTAGATTGGACCCCTTTACTTCGGTATTCATGCATGTTTAGTTTACCATTGATTTGCTACTTTGTTATTGCATGATCAAGCGTCAACTTCACCTACCCATTTCCCTTGGTGCCTAGCTATATTAATTTTAATCCATTTCGTTCTTAGTTTAACCTCTTAGTTATTCACACTTCTTGTTCCGAGATAGCTTAGACCCTAGGTAATGAATGCAGTGCTTAAGCATTTCTCCTTGTGGTTCGACCCCTCTATTTACCCTATACTCGTATTAGGTCAGTAGAGCGTTATAAATTCATTTGATTTAGGTGTAGTCGCTCAACGACACGATTATTGCCTTGTCAAATTGGCGCCGTTGCCGGGGAGACGGCTTCCATTGCTATTTCATTGCTTGTTTGAGACTATCTCATCTTTATTTGTTAGTGTTTGCTACTTTTGTTACTTGTCAGTGCTTACGTTCTTCTTAGCTTTGTTGTATGAACAGAGCTAGAGAGGTCTTTGTCCCTACTTCGAATAGAAGCAAGAGCAAGGAGTAGAAATTCCCACACTCCAACGAGAGGAGTAAGAGAATTAGAAGATACTCCACCCTCTTTACCCTGAAGTGAAGAATTAGATAGCCCTAAATCATCTTCGAGTTCGGAAATCAACCCTTTCTCAACCTATAAGTTCGAGAGTGAAGAAGGTTCTAAAATGGGAGAGAATACGCCTTTGAGTCGTCTTAGGGCCCCCGAAGCTTTTAGAGCGCAAAGTGGGATCCTAACTCCTACTACTCAAGCCAACAATTTCGAGATCAAGCCTAATTTGATTGCTTTGATTGAGAGGAAACAATTCTCGGGTGGAAAGTTTGAGAGTCCTCATGAGCACCTAAAAGAGTTTGAGAAATATTGTGACACAATAAAGGCCAATGGAGTGACTCAAGAATATATTCGCCTCAAAATGTTTCCATTTTCGCTAATTGGGAGAGGTCTAGAATGGCTAGAGAAGGAGGTGCCCCCTAATTCTCTCACAACATGGGACCAAGTGACTACGGCTTTCTTGAGGAGGTTTTATAACCATAGGAAGACCGCCGAGGCTCGGTCTTTGATTCAAGGTTTTCGCCAAAAGAGTGGTGAGTCTCTAAGTGCGGCATGGGAACGATACAAAGAGCTTCAACGTCAATGCCCACACCATGGGATACCCAAGTATCAACTAATTCACACTTTCTATGGAGGTCTCACACCTCAAGGAAGAACAAGCCTAGACGCCGCGGCCGGTGGTCCAATCATGAACAAAGGAGAGCATGAAGTGGAGTGTATAATAGAGGAGGCCGCAAAGCACTATGATGATTGGTACGAAGGAGAAAGGGATGCTACTTCTAGTAAGGGTGTTTATGCACTGGAGCAAGCAAACGCAATCAACAACCTTTCTACCCAAATCTCCAAAATGACCAAGCAAATGGATGAATTGATGAAAGAAAGGTCCAACCCTCATGGTAATACCTCCCCTTCAACCAAGGGAGGCAATGGTATGGATACCTCCTCCCCCTCTTCTTACAATACAATGCCCCAAGGATGCATGTTTTGCTCTAATTGTGAAACCTATGATCATGATACCTCTCATTGTGTATATGCTTGTGAAGTTCAACCACCTTCCCATGAACATGATGATAATATGGAAAATGTCAATGCTATGAATTTTGCTCCTAGAATGAGGAATGTAGGAAACTTGAGGCCAAACTCCAATCAAATGGGGAATTGGAATCAAGGTGGAAACCGTGGTTGGAACCAAAGTGGTGGTGGTTATAATAACCAATACCATGGTGGGGGAGGCCCTTCCAATTTCAATGGAAGAGGCTACTCTAACCAAAGGGGGTATGGTAATTAAAACCAACAACCTAATTCCCGATACCATGACCATCAAAATCAAAATTTTGGTGACCAAGGTAACATGGGAAATAATCAACAAAGCAATGTTCCTAACCAAGGCACCGGAGGCAATAGGGGCCAATTTGTTTCTAACTATGCCCAAACTAATAGGCCTCCGGGTTTCCATCAACCCCAACTTCCTCCACCTCAACAACCTCTTCAACTTGAAGCCCCTCCAATTGATCCCGTGATGGCTAAATTAGATGCTCTTTTGAAAATGCGTGAGGAGGATAAAAAGAAACATGAAGAGGCCCAAAAACGAACCAATGCTCATATGAAAATGCTTGAGACCCAAATTGCTCAACTTGCATCTAATTCATCCCCTTCTTCTTCTTCTTCTTCTTCTTCTTCTTCTTCTTCTTCTTCTTCTTCTTCTTCTTCTTCTTCTTCTTCTTCTTCTTCTTCTTCTCACATCCCAAGTCAAGGAGTCAACCCAAAACCTTTGTATGTCGTGACAACTAGGAGTGGGAAGGTAGTAGGGAGTGACCCTTTAATTGAGGAAGAACCCCAAGAAGAGGTGGAGTTAGAGAATGAGGGTGAAAAACCCAATGAGCCATTAAGTGTTGAAAAGGAAAAAAATGTTGAGGTGCCCAAGGAAAAAGAAGCCACTCCCTTGCCCCTAAATTGCCAACCTAGAGAGGAGAAGCTACCCTTTCCACAACGATTTGTGAGAGCTAAACTTGATGCCCAATTTGGGAAGTTTTTGGAAGTCATTAAGAATTTGCATATTTCCGTCCCTTTTGTTGATGCTATGAAGCAAATGCCCCACTATTCCAAATTTTGGAAAGACCTTTTGAGTGGAAGAAGGGAATGTGAGACGGTGAGTTTGACCGCCAATTGTAGTGCAATTCTTTCCAACAAACTTCCTACCAAATTGAAAGATCCGGGTAACTTTTCCATCCCTTGTTCTATCAATGGCATTGAATTTGATAAAGCCTTGTGTGATTTAGGAGCAAGTGTGAGTCTCATGCCCTATTCTGTCTACCAAAAGCTTAGTGTAGGAACCCTCTCCCCCACTAACATTACTCTCCAACTAGCGGACCGTTCCGTTAAGTTCCTCATGGGCAAAGTTGAGGACATTCCCCTTAGGGTAGGAAAGTTCACATTCCCCGTGGATTTCTATGTGCTAGAGATGGATGAGGATGAGAGGATTCCTATAATTTTGGGTAGACCATTTCTAGCTACTTCTAGAGCTATTATCGATGTGAAGGAGGGGAAGATATCCTTGAAGATTGACAATGATTCTATTGAGTTTGATTTGAATAATGTCATGCAACCCTCCTCAAGTGGTGAATGCTTTAGGGTAGATGTTCTTGATACCGTTCTTAATGAATTTTCTCGCTCCCACTTGCATGCTACTAATGATCCTCTTGAAAGCGTGTTGTTGAATGAATCAAAGATAGGTTCTCACAAAGAAGACATACAATTCTATGAGGATTTGCTTGAGGAAAGCAAGGAGTGCAAGGGCGTGAGCATGGAAGAAGAGGATCCTTACATTCATGACCTCTTTCAAGTTGAAGAAAGAGAAGAGAGCCCCAATGGTAAGGGAGCACCAAAGGTAGACTTGAAACCTCTACCTTTGGGCTTGAGGTATGCATTTCTTGGTCCCGATGAGTCTTTCCCCGTGATTGTAAATTCTAACCTAACGGAGGAGCAAACCTCCCTCTTGATCAATGTTTTGAGAAAACACAAGAAAGCTTTGGGTTATACCATTGATGATATCAAAGGTATTAGTCCATCTTTATGTATGCACAAAATTGATCTAGAGGGAGATGCCAAACCCGTTAGGCAAAGGCAAAGAAAGCTTAACCCTTCCATGCAAGAGGTTGTGCGGAAGGAAGTGGCTAAGCTTCTTGATGCGGGAATTATTTACCCAATTGCTCATAGTGATTGGGTATCTCCCGTGCAAGTTGTTCCTAAGAAAGGGGGCATGACGGTAGTGAAAAATGATCATGATCAACTAGTACCCACCAGACTTGTTACCGGTTGGCGCATGTGTATTGACTATCGCCAACTTAACACAAGTACATGCAAAGATCATTTTCCACTACCGTTCATTGATCAAATGTTGGAAAGGCTTACAAAGCATTCCTTCTATTGTTTCCTTGATGGTTACTCGGGATTTTTCCAAATCCCGATTGACCCCAAGGATCAAGAGAAGACGACTTTCACATGCCCCTACGGTACTTATGCGTATCGTAGGATGCCTTTCGGGCTATGTAATGCTCCCGCAACATTCCAACATTGCATGATGTCTATTTTTAGTGATATGATTGAGGATGAGATAGAAGTCTTCATGGATGACTTCACCGTTGGAGGAGCCACCTATGAATATTGTCATTCTAATTTATCTCGTTGTTTAGAAAGGTGTGAGAGGGCTAACCTCGTGTTGAATTGGGAAAAGTGCCACTTTATGGTGGAAAGTGGGATTGTTCTTGGGCACAAAATTTCCCATGCCGGCATTGAGGTTGATAGAGCCAAGGTTGAGGTCATCGAAAAACTTCCTCCCCCCACCAACGTCAGAGAAGTGAGGTCTTTTCTTGGCCATGCCGGGTTCTATCGGCTCTTTATAAAAGATTTTTCAATGATCGCTAAGTCTCTCACATCCCTATTGCAACAAGATAAGGAGTTCGTGTTTGATGATGCTTGTCATAAGTCCTTTTGTAGGTTGAAAGAAGCCCTTTGCACCGCTCCTATTGTCCAAGGTCCGGATTGGTCTCTTCCATTTGAGCTCATGTGCGATGCAAGCGACGAGGCCATTGGATCGGTTCTTGGACAACGAAAGGATGGGAAACTTCATGTCATACATTATTTGTCTAAAACTCTCAATGATGCCCAACGAAACTACACAACTACCGAGAAGGAGTTCCTAGTGATTATCCATTCATTCGAGAAGTTTAGAGCCTACCTCATTGGTTCTAAGACAATTGTGTACACCGACCACTCGGCTCTCAAATATTTGATAGGGAAGAAGGAAGCTAAACCAAGGTTGTTGAGATGGGTTTTAGTCCTCCAAGACTTCGATTATGAGATGAGAGACAAGAAGGGAGCCGAGAATGTGGTGGCGGATCACCTCTCAAGGTTGGGCGGTGCAAGGTTTGAAGATGATGGCTTGCCAATAGAGGACGCTCTAAGAGATGATGTGCTATATGTCCTTGAAGTGAAATCGGAGCCGTGGTATGCGGATATTGTGAATTACTTAGCTTGTAGTGTCATACCGCCGGATTTCACTTCGCAACAACGTCGAAAACTCAAGCACGAGGCTAAGAGATACATTAGGGATGATCCCATTTTATTGAAGAGAGGGGTCGATGGTTTGTTGAGGAGATGCGTCCCCAACGACAAGGTTCAAAGTGTTCTCCATATGTGCCACTCTTCTCCTTGTGGTGGGCATATGAGTGCTCAAAAGACCGCCTCAAAGGTCCTTCAATCTATGCTCTTTTGGCCTTCTCTATTAAAGGATGCTTGGATATTTGTCAAGACTTGTGATAGATGTCAAAGGATGGGGAATATTTCTAGAAGGGATTAAATGCCGCAAAACCCCATCCTTGAGCTTGAAGTTTTCGATGTGTGGGTTATAGACTTCATGGGCCCTTTCATTTCTTCACATGGGAACAAGTATAATTTGGTTGACGTTGACTACGTATCCAAGTGGGCGGAGGCCGTAGCTTCTCCAACGAATGACTCTAAGGTGGTGGTCAATCTTTTCAAGAAAGTGATCTTTCCGAGATTTGGTGTTCCAAACGCAATAAATAGTGACCGGAGATCGCACTTCAAGAACCACACCTTCGTTCGACTACTTGATAAATATGGGGTGTCTCACAAGCGAGGGCTTGCTTACCACCCTCAAACGAGTGGTCAAGCGGAGGTCACCAATAGAGAGCTCAAGGTGATTTTGGAGAAGACGGTTGCTAGGACGAGGAAGGATTGGTCCTCCAAACTCATTGATTCTCTATGGGCGTATAGGACTGCCTTCAAAACTCTAATAGGGACCACTCCCTACAAGCATGTCTATGGGAAAAATTGTCATTTGCCCGTGGAGATGGAGCATCGAACGCATTGGGCAATCAAGCAAATCAACTTTGATCTCCATAGTGCGGGTGAGCAAAGGCATCTAGAGCTACATGAGTTAGAGGAGTTGAGGATGAATGCCTACGATAGCGCAAGCATGTATAAGGCGCGGACTAAGGCTTGGCACGATGCTCAAATTGTCAAGAAGGAATTCGTCAAAGGCCAAAAAGTCCTCATATTCAACTCCCGCTTGAAGCTTTTCCCGGGCAAACTTAGGTCAAGGTGGAGTGGGCCGTACATTGTCACGGAAGTGTTTCCATATGGAGCCTACGAAATCTCCCAAGACGGCCACTCTCCTTTCAAAGTCAACGGTCACCGTCTCAAGCCCTATTATGAAGGATTCCCAAGTGATGAACCGATTTCTGTGACACTTCTTGATGTGCATCGTCAATTCGACCCTCCTTAATCAACTCAAGGAACGTCGAGCTAACGACGTTAACCAAAAGCGCTTCCGGGAGGCAATCCGAGTTTCTAACCCTTTTCTACTTTCTTCCTTTCATGTTGCTTTTATCCTTCTATCTACAATTTTGGATTGTTGGGATTTATGAGTTTTGATTGTGTTGAGATTTTTGATATGCTCTACATCTAGCATGATTGTATGGTGTTTAGATGTGTGTTAAGGTCTATTTTTACTTGTGCGATTCTTTATGGGAGTTTGGCCGAACCACTTTATGTTCGGCCACTACAGCATTTTCAAGAATTTATGGCAACATTCTGCCAAGAACTCAATTTTGCATTCTGGCAGAAGGTTCGACCGAACCTATTGATGGTTCGACCGAACTTGTACTGTAGTTCGGCCGAGCTGTCCTGGGTTCGGTCACTCCTCAATTTTTAGAATATTTCAGCAACATTCTGCCAAAATTTGCAAAAATGAAGTTTCAGCATAGGTTCAACCGAACCCCTGAGAGGTTCGACCGAACATGCTCTGTAGTTCGACCGAACTCTCTCCAGGTTCGGTCACTCCTCTACTTTCGCAAATTTGCTGGAACTTACTGCCTGGATTTTAGAAAAAAACATATTTTGGCCATGGTTCGACCGAACCAAAGGTGAGTTCGACCGAACTGTTACTGTGGTTCGACCGAACATACCCTTGGTTCGGCCGAACCATTCTTCAGATTTGAAAAAAAAATGTTGCTGCCATAAGTTTTATGCTGCTGAAATTTTCGTGACCTTCATTCCCATTTTCGTCACCTACCCCTTTCTCCTCCTTCTCACTCTAAACCTCCATTACACCTCCCCTTACAACCTCAAATCTCCATCAAAATCACTCCAATCTTCACCCTTTCTCACTTATTTTCCATCATATACTCAATTTCTACAATCTCCACAAAAAATTCCTCACAAAAAACCCATCTTTTCATTTTCCCCAATTTCAAGGGTTTAAGTGCTTTGGTGTTTTTGGGTTTTTACTTGCTTCCAATCAATTGTGCTATGGTTTTCCTAGATTTTGCAAGTTTATTTCTTCAATTTCTCATAGCTTTACATATTTAAGTATGAATTGTGGTATTCTTGAAATTGTTAGTAATAACTTGTTTGATTCATGTGGTCCTTTGGATTGACTTGTTGCAATAGATTGGTTGTTGATAGTAGAACATGTTGTTATGATGATTATGTATGTTTGCCTTGGTTTTATTTTGATCTCAATGTCTTTGCTTAAGAATGTTGATTTCATACTAGGGTGTTCATGTTACCATTTTATGATTGAGAAATGCATGAGTTGGATGTTGTTGGAGATTCTTATTCATTGTTTTGGTTTGTTTTTGATGGTTTGATGAATGGATATCATGAAAATTAGGGGACGTCATGCCAAATTTCACCTAGACTTTGTTAGGACTCAAATAGGAATGACATAGGAATTCTTATTCAAGCCTTGGTTCAAATGTATTCATGCATGCCTTGAATTGTATACTCTCATGAATACACTTTTACCTTGGCTAGCTAATTGGCTTCTTATGTCATTTCTTATCAATTTGTTCTAATGACATGCTCTTGGTGAATTTGTAGAATCAAAATGTTCAGCAAGGGAAAAGGAAAGTCAAAGAGGAAGAGAGTGGGAGAATCTTCAGGACCACAATTCCCACCTCCTCCCGGCATCAATGATCATGGCATTATTGCTTCGGACGAGCAATTTTGGCCCATATATGAGTCACTCATCAAGCGTCCGATCCGGTCTACAAGTTTCTTTTGCCCCCAAACTTTGAGGAAGCTGGGAATATTGGATGAGGTGGTCAGGTTGGCTCAAAACTTTGGATGGGGTGACTTCATTCACCTCCACGCTTACACTTACGAGCGTGTGACTTTGGAATTCCTTGCCTCTCTTCGCAAGGAAGTCTTTGAGCCGGAAGATGTTGATGAGGATCCTCAACTCATGATTCACTTTAGAATGTTCAACGAGGATCACTCTTTAACGGAAAGTGATCTAAATGAGATATTCTTTTGGCATGCCACCGGGCTTGATCACCCATCCGAAATGACCTCCTCTCATCGCATACCTTACAACGAGCAAGAGTGGTGGAGGAGTATCACCAACAAGGATAGGTTTCAAACTAACACCTCAAAGGTCAACAACATCATTCACATAGCCTTGAGGTATTTTGTACGGCTCCTCCAATACGCCGTGTTCTTCAAAGCTAACCTCGGCTCAATGGTAAAGGATGAGGTTGCTTGCCTATTCTTGGCCGATAACCCTCAACGGCTCAAATTTCAATGCTCTTCAACATTCATCCAACGGCTCTTGGATACTAGGGACAACCGTCTCGGGGATGAAATCTTCATGGGTGGCATGATTATTATCATTGCTCTTTCTTTAAAGAATGGGAAATACAAAGAAGAAATTGAATTTCTCCCACCCGTGCACCAAACCCGAGAAGAGCTCACCGACGAGTTCCCTCCCTATGCTCTTTCCATAAGCGCCCTCCGTCACAGCCGCTTCCTCAACTACACTACTAGCAAGCGTCGATTCATCCTCTTGGTCGATAGGGAGACCGAATGGTGTGTCCTTCCGGACCCCGACCTCACTACGGTGGACCACTCCGCTCCTCTCAAATGGAATATCCCTCAGCAAAACATCCCCAATGAGCTGAGATGAACTAGAGCCCGGGGTGGAGTTCCTCAACCTCCGCCGGTCCTCCATCAGGAGCAAATCATTCCCCCCCTTAGCGGGGGAGGTGAGGCATCTTCTTCTTCTTCCATACCTCCCTTTGATTTAAATGCCCTTCGTAGTACCCTCGATGATATTCGTCGAGACAATCAAGCTTCCATTGAACAATGGGGGTACTATGCGAGGGCAAATTATGACAATCTTGTGCAAGCGGGCAGTCAAGCGCCCTATGTTAACTACCCTTACCACCCTCCTCAAGAGGGTCCGGTCAATCATTGGGGACCATATGACCCTCAAAACCCCACCCCCCCCTTGCTACGCCTATTGGGAAGGTCCCATCGACCCTACCCAACGCGTTGGCACCCCACCATACGACCCCTATCGTCCGGGTGGGTGTGATCCGGCTTATGACCCGGCATCCACATCCACCCCCGCTCCTTTTGATGGTGGTTGGGTTGCCCAAGGGTGGCCCTATGAACACTTTAACCAACCCTTCTCCCCTTTCATGGACACTCCCGGGTTTGATCCTGATAACCCCCCTCAACCTAGGGGGCGAGGAGATGATAACCAGTGATGAGGGTTCTTTTCCCTCCCCCCCGATCTTCTCGCTTGTAACTTTTGCTCGGGACGAGCAAAAGAATAGTGTGGGGGAGGATGTCCTTTTGGTTGGTTGAAGTGTACATAGGAAGGTAGAGTGGTAGGGTAGTTGCTTGCACATAAGGAGGATAGTGATCTGAGGATAGTGGCCTTGTGGCATTGATGTGGCGTTGTGATGGTGGTGATGATGTTGGTGATGTTGTGATGGTGATGTGATGAGATGGTGATGTTGTGATGATATTGATGTGGTGATGTGATGGTGATGATGATGATGTTTTATGATTATTTTTGCTGATTTCTGATGATTTTCTTTGATGATTCCTGAGTTTTTTGTAGGTGGAGATGCTCCCGAGAGAAAAATCCAAAATTCCCGAAAATCCAAATCCCCTTAATCCAAACTTTGTAGATAGCTTTTTATTTATTTTTTCTTCTTTTTGTTTATTTCTTTAGGCTTTTTCTTTGTTTTCTAACCTTTTCTTGTTTTGTTGTAGTTTCTTTTGTTTGGCTCACCTTTATTGAAGCTTGAAGCGGAGATGAAGGACGTTAAGGAGCAACACTAGCTCCCTTGGTGAGATTGGATATATTACCTTGTCTTATATTTCAAGCGGCATTCAGTGAGACCTTTCCTCTCTTTCTTTTTCTTTTTCTTTGAGTGCTTAGTTTAGGTCTAGTTTAGGAAGAGTTGAATGGTTCGAGGTTGATTGATTTTGGTTTCAAGGAACCTGGGATCGTTGATGTTGATATTAACGATCACTTGTATGTCGATTGGGATTTATTTGATTTGCATGCCTCGATTATGAACCTTTTTAATTTCTTCCTCCTTTTTGTGTGTTTTTCTTGTCCTCTTTTGTGTAACAAGCATGACTATGACAAGTTGAAATATTTTTGATGTAGATTTGCTCATTCATTTGGATTCGAGAATTTGTGTGCCTTTTTGATGACATTACTTTGAATGCTTACCTTCCTAGTTGATGAGGTTTACACGGTTTAAGAATGCTTAAGGTTGAATTAGACACATTATAAGCTAAGGTAGCCTGGTTTAGAACTTTTGAGGACGTTTGAACCCCCTAGTTCACGGGAAAGTGGTAAGATGGTGTTGCTCTCCGTAGTGAATAGGATTCCCTTGGTTGGTATTTGCTTATTTTTATCCCGTGTGAGCGTCATTTGTTCTAGCCTTCATCATTCTTGTGAGCGGCGTTTCGGATCCTTAACTATGCATGTCTTAATCTTTGTGTTGGTATTTAGCTCCCGAGATCATGACCAAACAACTTTAAAGGAGGAAGAGGGCATTTCTTCTCATTTTTCTTTGTTTTCATTGTGTTTTGTTACAAATTTGGTTTTCGTTTTTACATCCACCCACTTGCTAACCAGTTTGGGCCTCATTCCCCTTTATTGATCTAGCCATATTACAAACCTATCGGCCTATGTTTTACCAACCCTTGTAGTTAGTGAAGCATTAGCTTTTGAGGTTCGAATTTGAGAGTGTTGGTTTTAGGGCAAGAAAGTTGTGAATATTGGTTCAAATGAGATTTTGAAAGTTGTTCATGAAAGAAAATATTTGCAAAAAGTTTGTGAGGAAGGATGCAACGTATGAAGACCAAAAGAAAAAAAAAAAAAAAAAAAGAAAAAAAAAGGAAAAGAATATATATAAAAAAAAAAAAAAAGAGTTGAAAAAGGAAAAGAAAGAGAAAATGATGAGAGAAATGAAGTAATGTTGTGAAATTTTGTATTGAAGGTTGCAATTTGAATTTAGGATCAATTCTTAGGTTGTTCTTGAGAGATGGTCACTCTTTTGCTTCGCTTAGGATTTGCCACCAAAATTTTCAAATTAATTCCCAACCTTAACCCCTAGCCATGACATTACAACTCGAGTTAAGACCCTTGGACTTGGAGGAGTGCGGTCAAAGAACGGTGGAGGGAGATAGATTTCAACCCTATGGAGAGAGTGTGCATAGTTGAGATGTCGGGATAACCTTATGATTCCACATAAAATTTCTTTTTCCGGTTCCCTCGAGGAATCATAAGGAGCTAACTTGGGGATGATTTGAAGCTAGTGGAGAGAACGCGGACCGTCTTGGTTGGGGCTAGGGCAGAGGATGAAATCATTAGTTCTCTACGCTTAGCTTAGGTTTGTCTCCTTCAACCATGAGCATCTTACAACGTGTTCCCCCTCTTTGAGTTGAGAAAAGTAAGCATTCTTTGAGTCATGTCCCTATGTTAGAGTACATTTGGAGCATTTCCCATCGTGAAGCTTGATTGATTTTCTTAACCCTTGTCATATTATGCTAGTCGTGTGTGTTGTCTTTTTGTTTTAGTATTCCTTGCTTGAGGACAAGCAAAAGGCAAGTGTGGGGGATTTTGATGAGTGGCATTTATGCCACTCTTTTATCCTTTTTCTGTAAGGATTCTCCCCTCATTTGCACTTGTTTGGCCGCATTTTTACTTAGTTTTGCTTCCTCTTTTCTTTTTCCTTTATCTTCTCTTTTCTTAGTCTTCTCGCTTTGTTTTTATTGTGATTTTTCATGCTTATGCTTTGTAGGAACCATCGGGATTTTCAAGAGGAGGAAGCTAAGCTCAAGGGAAGCTGGAGGAAGTGTGATTTAGAAGAGGTTCGGCCGAACCTCCTGAAGGTGTGGCCGAACCTGCTCAGTGGTTCGGCCGAACGTCGAGGCAGGGACAAGATGCAATTTGGCAAATTTGCAGGAGTGGTCGAACCACAGGAGTTCGACCAGACCAGGATCAGGGAGGTTTGACCGAACCTACCCATGGTTCGGCCGAACCTACCCTGTAGTCCGGCCGAACCTACCCTGTAGTCCGGCCGAACCTTCCCATTGTTCGGTCGGACCTCTCCTTTTATCAGCTGACTTTTTACGGACTATATAAGTCCCATCTTAGAACGTTTTGGGAGATTAGATTAACTTAGTTTTAATTTTTCTACAATTTTAGCTTAATCTAGAGAGAGAAACACTATTAGTCTTCATTGGTAGAGAGAGAAAGTGTGGTTTTCTTCATTGATGAACTTGGATTTTGAAGAAGGAGTTTGTTCAATCCTTTGTAGACCTTCATCTTCAATTAATGAGCAATCTCTTACTCTTTCTCTTTACCTTTGTTTTTTATTTTGATTATTTGCTTTGATTTTTCTTCTTTGCTTATTAATCATGTTGATGCTTATTGATTTGATGATTGATATTGTTTTCAATATGATTTGTAAGTAGTCACCTAGCCAAGGGTGTGGGGATGGTGTAGTTGCTAATTGTTCATGCTTATAATGTTGGGGTTATGTTAATGGTGAATAAAGTCTTTGCATGCTTGATATTCTTTGGTCTTCTTGCAAGTGCACGTTGTTAGTTGATCAAAGATGAGTCTTTGCTAACAAGCACTAGTAGAAAAAGATAAAAACGCACCGACAAATGCGCACCGGTTATTTTAAACCGGTGCCAAAAATAAAGCCTAGACCACAAAAATAAAAACAGGTTTAATAGGGCACCGGTTAACCGGTGCCTTTTTTCCAAAATTCCCTAAAATTAGAACACGCTCTCTCTCCTCACTCTTTCCTCTCTATCTCTAACTCTCTTGTTCTGTCTCCTCTGTTTCCTCTCTCCTCTCAAACTCTCCGTCTCCTCTCTTTTCTCGCTCCACCGCAGCCACCACCAGCGCAACCCTCAACTCTCTCCATCCTAGCTTCCCACCGTAGTCACCACTAGCGCAACCCTCCTCTCTCTCCATCCTAGTTTCTTGCCACCACCACCGCAGTCGTCTCTAATGGCGTAAGCCCTTAAAAAACTAGGAGAACGATGCCTAGATCTCTAATGGCGACACTGCTCCTCACAAGGTTTAACCCTCCTTTGTTTTGTTAATTTTGTATAATTTAGGTTAGGGTTTTGATTTCGTTGAGTTTTTGGGTTTTGATTTTGGATTTTATGATTCGGTTGTTGTTTTTTAGTTTGAATTATTATGTAATGTTTGATTTTGAGTTTGATTTTGTCCCTCTTGTTATGATAATTATTGTAATTTGTATGTATGGGAAGTGAATTCGAATGAATGGGAAGTGAAAGAACTCTTGATTCGAATTTTCAGCGATGAATTTGATGAATCATCAATCGGAATGTACAAACCCTAATATAAGAAATGATGATGATGACGATTCAGGTAAATAATTTATTATGCATTATTCATGTTTCTCATAAGAATCATTTTTTTTCCTGTTTTGTGAATTTTTCCTGTAATTTAATTAATCTCCATTGATAAAACTAGTAGTTTATTGATAATTATAATTTGTAGAGTAATTTAGACGAATATTTTGGAAATTTGACCTCAAAAATGAGTAAATTAGATAAATTTCTAGCAATGTGTAAAGTAATTTAGATGAATGTTCAAAAAACTGATTACTGTATATTAGATGAATTATGGTGATTCCTGGAGTAATTTTAATGAATTTTCTTGTAATTTGACCCCAAAACACAGTTAAGATTAAATTGTTGGTAATTTGTGGAGTAGTTTAGATGAATTATGTGATTATTTGATCACAATCTAATTGATATTATTATACATGAAGTAAAAGTAAGATGTTGAGATCAAAGAGAAGCAGAACCGAGGGAACTTCGTTGTGTGATTTGTGGTAGGTGTATGGGTTGTACATTTGTGATCAGACAGATGATGATGTTTGCATCTTGGAAAGTGGTGTTGCTTGAGTGAAGTTGTAGGTGTTGAATGCTTCTTTTGTTATGAATATGTAGAGATTATACTGGTTCTTGTGCTTGAAAACTGCAGAGAAATAAAGCTCTTTAGGAACATGTGAATCGGATTATAGTATGCTGGTGTACTTGTTGAATATTTGAAATTATATTATATAGCCAATTATGGTCCCATACCCATTCATGTGCTTGCACAATAGAACATTTTATGCCATATAGTTTGATACTTTGAATTTTTCTTGGAAGGCATCACATGATGGAGACTCGTCTTTCAGTAAATAGACCCATAAACCTGATTATTTAAGGTTTATAGCCTTTTTTTGCTACTACTATTAATCCACTTGTACATAGAAAAGTACCATGCCTCCCTATGCCTTTAATCTTAATGTTGCCATTTTCTAGGTTAAAGGATTCCTAGAATATACTTGAGGAACATTCCTTTTTTACCCAGCTGCTTCCTTGTCTTTAGCATTTAGACCTCATAGTCAGATTGTATGTGTTTCTGCTTAATTCAATTGTGAAGGTGGATCATTCTTGTTTTGGCTATTATTTAAATAAAAATATTTTCTTTTGTTTTTCACTATTTGGTGTTAGAGAGGAGAAGCTAACAATATAATTGCCTTTGTATACCTTCTTTCCAACCAGAAGTGGATTTCCTTGCAGGGAATATATTGATAAGGACACGACATCAGGTCTTGCTACCTGAGCTATAATTTGTGTGCATCTTATTCTATAATGAAATATGATGATGATTTTAACAACTAATGTCTTTTCCCATATAATAAGAAGTAATCATTATGTCGGTCAGTAACTTAATTCTTTTCCTCTTTTATCATTTTTTTTAATTCTGTCATGTGCATAGCCATTTTTTGTTCTATGAGATATTTCTAAATTATAGATTGTGATGGTCCTATCCTCCAGAGTCCAGGCCACTATCTTTTGGGGGATTATCTAGCTATCAGACTACATATGTTTTATTATTCTCTAGTTCATTCTAATAGGTTTTATCTTCTTTTCTCCTGATATATACCGCTTGACAATATTTTCAAGAGCTTATATTATTATAATTTTACTTTTATTCGAATTAAAACGGTAGAATTTAGTGCAATTTTGGTATTTTCTAAAAAATGTTGGTATTTGCAACTTTCCTTTGTTAATATATTCTTCCTTCTCTGATTTCACTATCTAGTAATAGAGTACTTGTCAGAGTGCCCTGAATTCTTACTTTAAATCAATAGTACTTTGATCACTGCTATTCTCTTCATAGCCTACATGTAATTTTTCGATACAATGATCAATTTGTAATTGCATTCTTAGTGCAGCAGGTTTGTTTTTATCAACAGTTTGATTGTAGGGAGTGGATTAGAAAGGCATTGGCTACCATCTTTTTTTGGGCAGCCTATGAAATGCTACGATCCAGCAAGGTAACGGAGGATTGGAGACAAGCTATAATAAGGTGGTGGTGTGTACTGCTTTAGACCAGACAACAATGAAGAGCATTATATCCGCACAGCAAGGGCTGAGAACTGCCGATGACTTGGTGTTCTGTTTCTGTGCTGTTCCTTCTGTAATATTACAATTTTTTTTTTTTTGGACCAAAATTGTAATATTAATGGCTTTTAGCCTTTTATTAATGAAAATATGTAATTTTATATATATGATAGTGTTTATATATCAATTTAAGTGAAAAAATGCAAAAAATAAAAAATAGAAAAAAAAAATTATTTTTTGGGTCATTTTTGGCACCGGTTTTGAACCGGTGCCAAAAATCCCACTTTTTGGCATCCCTCAAATACCCAACGGTTCAAAACCGGTGCCATAGGTGGGTTTTGAACCGGTGCCATTTTACATTTTTCTACTAGTAAAGTAACGGAAGTTGACTTAGTTGAGATTCATTACTATCGATAATTTTTTGTTTGCACCTTCTAATATATGGTTCTAATGTGGAAACATAGAGGCTATGTTAGGAGAAGCCAATTAACCCCGGAAGGCGGTTAGATTGGACCCCTTTACTTTGGTATTCATGCATGTTTAGTTTACCATTGATTTGCTACTTTGTTATTGCATGATCAAGCGTCAACTTCACCTACCCATTTCCCTTGGTGCCTAGCTATATTAATTTTAATCCATTTCGTTCTTAGTTTAACCTCTTAGTTATTCACACTTCTTGTTCCGAGATAGCTTAGACCCTATGTAATGAATGCAGTGCTTAAGCATTTCTCCCTGTGGTTCGACCCCTCTATTTACCCTATACTCGTATTAGGTCAGTAGAGCGTTATAAATTCATTTGATTTAGGTGTAGTCGCTCAACGACACGATTATTGCCTTGTCACAAAGGCATACAAATAAAAATTCAATTTGCTCCAAACTATTATTAAGAGAAATTGGTTGAATATTAATGCAATACATAATTATAAAATATTAGTGATCACTTCGATTAAATAATAAGATTAAAAAGGATCCTAAACCGGTCATCCAAATTATCTTATTAGACGTGATTTTCAATTTCATATTCCTTTTAACATGCAATATGGTGATCAATAAATATAATAAAATAAGCATTAATATTGTAAGCATTCTAATAGTAAATTGTTAGTCAAATCAAATATAAATTAACCTAATCATGATACTAGCAATAAGAATAAAAATAAGAGTAATCAAGTGATTAATTACTTACTTTCTGCGTTTCCTTGAATTGCTACATCATGAATAAATTGTTACTAACTTTATTAAAAATAAATCAAATGGAAAATAAATTAATGTAGAGTTGATTTGGTCCAAACCCTCAGTCAATTATACCTTTCACGTCTTGGTTTAAGGACGGTACCTCGGGTTAAGTATGGACTCCTTGGAGTGCTTAGGGGGAGAATGGTGTCATTAATATATATATATGTTTAAGGCATGGAATATGAGAGAGAGAGAAGAGAATGATTTTTGATGTAAAAGAGAGAAAGAGAGAATGATTTGATGCCCCCGAATTGTAGAAAGGAATGGGGTATCTATAGGGAAAATGAGCAGAGGAAACACACAGAACCCTAAAAAGATTATAAAAAAAAAACACCCTACAAATAATGTCGCGACACGGCAAAAGCATGTCGTGACACGGCATGTCGTGACACAACAAGGATTCCCGTGACGTGAGACAGATTTAACCTATAGAGAATAAAAGCACGTGAAGAACTACGCGGAGAAAACACGGAAAAATACCATGTCACGGTATGTGTTCCACGACACGGTACAGATTGCCATGACACGACAAAGTCCACCGTGGCACGGTACATTATACCGTGTCACGGTGGAATAAGCACGCGTGAAAATGCGGAAATGACGCGGGAAAAGAACCGTTTAACGGTATATGTACCGTAACACGGTACAGATTGCCGTGACACGGTGCTATATGTAGTGCTACGTTAGATATTGCCGTGTCGCGGCAATTTTGCTGCTGCGCGGCAATTCCAATTTATTATGCGTTTATAAAATTATCATAACTTTTGATTCGTAACTCGGAATAAGGTATATAATATATCATTGGAAAGCTTATTAAGTCTACTTTTAACCCAACTAAAATCAGATCAAAATCATTTGTAGATTTTAAGATATGGTCGTTTTAGTAGAAGGGTATCGATTTTGGGTCAAGTTTAGTGTTTGGCTCATATCTTCTTCGTTTTAAATCGGAATTGGGCTTATGATATATGGTTGTAAAGCTTATTTCAAGGCCTATCCAACAAAATAATAATTGGATCAAAATTATTGGGCCATAAAATCATTTTCTCTCGGTTTTGTGATGTGGACACGAAAAGAGGAAAACAAGCTATGGTTTAGGGAAATAAGCTAGGAAATGGATTGGTTTATGAAATGTATTGGATAGAACATGAATTTAAGCACTCCAAAGATTAAATACTCAACCCGACCAATAATGGCGGTGAAAGGTTGTTCATCATCGGGTTTGGTTTTGGGGAGACATTTTTAGGTGTCTACAGAAACATGCACATCATTCTGGGACACCCAAAAAGGAATACAGGCACGAAATTATGGGACGAAGGGAGTATTTTACAACTAAAATAGTGACTAATTTGACCAATGGTGAACAAGAAAGACTAGAAGGGTGGGGCCCACTACAATACAAAATTGTCAAAATGCTCAACTTTTCCCCTTTCGTTTACAACTGGAATTCTTGAACTCTAACTATTAGTCATAAAAGACACTAATATGGGCAAAAAGGTAAATTCAAAAAAAGCAATGATAAAAAACATTCAGGTAAAACAAAAAAGAAAAAGCAAAATAAAATCTGTTAAAAAAATGCCCATTTTCAATTTTTTGTTATATTTAGAACAAAAATAAATTTCTCAAAAAAGAAATTCTGGAAAATTGAGTTCTTCGTTCTGTATTTCCTCAAATGGAGTTCTCAATACATGTCAAATTTTAGAGCCAAAACATGGCGGGAACAAACCGTTGGTGTTGTTCTTATTTTATCTTTTGCTGTTGATGATATTTTTTATGATACCAACGAACTTCTTCATGATATTCTTTTAGATACCAACATCCTTTGTTGGTATTCTTCAACGGTCCTTGATGGTATTCCTTTTTTCTATTTGTCGTTGATGGTATTCTTTTAGATACCAATTATATTCTTTTAAATACCAACAACCCTTGCTGATATTCTTCAACAATTCTTAATGGTATTCCTTTTTTCCATTTGTTGTTGATGGTATTCTTTTAGATACCAAGTACAATAAACTTTGACTTCAATTTGTTGGATAATATAAATTAGAGAGCTTGTTCATCTTTCAATACTCAATAGCAATTTTGTAATTTTGTTCATCTTTCAATACCCAAAAAATTCCAACACTTACTTGGCAGAACTATTGCGATTTGGGCATAGTAAGGTGGAGGAAAATGAGAACCAAATTAAATAACTCAACAAGAACAACAACTAGGATCTCTTACCTCCAGTATTTGGTGTAAAATATTTTCCCTTATAGAGAAATCTATTTGAGGAGATGCCTTAATATAAGCTAAAATTGGAAGGATTTCTTTTTTTTGATTAATGGAGTTTTGTTTTGAAGCTATAAGATTATTTACAGCTATCCTTTAAAAAAAAAATTGTTTTGCTTTTGCTGTTTTTTACTTTCTCTTTATTTTTCTTAGAATTGTCTTTGTAGATTCACTATTTTGCCCATATTAGTGTCATTCATGACTCTAATAGTTAGAGCCAATAATTTCTTTAACTGGAACATGTTTAATTTCATAATGAAATAAATTATTAAAAATAAATATTTAGAAAATAACTAGTTGAATATAACTAGTTTTTTACCCGGATCGGATCGTTGAATGTTTAATTTGTCAATTTGATTGGACATTAGAGGGACGAAACTAAGAAATTTATGGTGGGCATATTTGATGCCCTTGCCCATAAACGGTTACAACTTTTTTTTTTGTTGCACATCAACGGTTATAAATTTTCAATAGTGAATGAAGGTTAAGAAGAATTATATTTGCTTTTTAATTGAACAATAAATAATATAACAATAACATATCGTGTAGGAGCATTACAATCAAATTAGAAAGCTACAATGCGTAATTTAAATCATTCTACTAAACACAATAAGAATTAAGAGGCATTGATAGTATGATGGTAAATGTCGTTCTTAATGGTTCAAATTATAACTTAATCATTAATTGACATTGATTTTTGGTATTTAGTATAGATGAATAGGTCTTGAACATGTCATTGGTCATGTGACGCCACATATATCAAAAAGGTGAATGATACATGACAACAGTACGATACCATGTGTTATCCCTTTGAGTTTTAATAATATTATATATTAGACTTCATTTGATAAAATAACCGGATCAACAAAAATAAGGTAAACTAAACAAGTAAACAGAGTCTTAATCTCTTCCAAACGATAATAACAATGTTTGAATTAGGACTTGAAGAAAGGTACAGTAACAATAAATTACTCAATTATATTACACAATTTGTAACGTACAAGCGTACAACAGTAGAAGTACTTGCTAAAAACCTCCCAAAACTGCTACCTGCTGCGGCACCTAATTAGCTCTGCAAACTACAAAAGAGAGGAAATCCATCACCGTCCCCAATATTACAACCAATTTACAATTTACACTCATCAATGAATTTTTAATTTGTCAAAATGCAATACAAACAATAATTACTATCCCTTCCAATATACACAATAGCGTTCCAATGCACAAATGATTCCTCAAAATGGTAATTCTCGCTGGTTTTATGCTATTCAGAAAACACAGGTCATTAGGGAAGTTACTGCCAATTGGCAAAGTGATCTATGTCTCTGACGTGTAATTTTACACAAGAATAAGTTCTTAGCAATGGTTAATACCAATGCGATCAAAATGCCTTCCTAAAGGCATGTCTCCACAAACGAGCAAGCCAACTATCATCATTACATTTTGAGCCTGTAGTTCTTTGCTCTCGGATATCTTTGGATGCTTCATCTGTGTCTGAATTCATGATTGGTAGGGGAACCGCTAACTCAGCTGATGCCCCTACAATATGATTCACCATTTCTAGGACATCACTCATCTTAGGGCGTGATTTTGGTTGTCGAACTAGGCATCTGTTTGCAACTACTGAAAGCTTATGTATGGATTTGAGAGGATAGTTTCTACCCAGCCTTGGGTCTACAATCAGCTCAAACTTTTTCAAGTCTGAAAGGTATGGTCTCACCCAATCTATAAGTCTTTGCTCACTCTTAGGGCGGTTTTTGTCTATAGGACGTCGTCCTGTGATAAGTTCATAGAGGAAAACCCCATAACTCCATACATCATTCTTGCATGTTAGGCGTCCTGTTCGAATGTATTCAGGAGCAGCGTATCCCAGTGTTCCTACAATCTGACAAAAACAATAATCATAAAAAAGAATTCGTCAAAAACAGGTCAGTAAGTCATTTAAGAATGACTTAACAGCTAGAATGACACCACACAATATTCCATTAGTTGCCCTACAGATGAAGTATTCTGAAATGGTCTTTGAACAGGCCAATCAATATGGACATCACTAAATCACTATTTTTGTTACACTAAAAGATCATCCTCTAAAAGGATTACTGGAGCCAATCAATGAACATGTGATCAGATTACGTGTAAAGAACAGTCCATATGTAATATAGAGGCATATGCCTTGTTCTCCCCACCATATATCCACTTTTTTCAAGAAAATATGTCCGAATAAGTAAAATTTAGGTAAATAAGGATTACCCAAGTTAAGAGAAGATAAGTTCAAATAAGTTTACTTTAGGAGAAATATGAACTACACCAGAAAAATAAGTTCTAATATACATTCAGTTCAGAAAAAATACTCACAAGTTCAAACTACTTCAGAAAAATAAGTTCCAGCGTGATTTTTCAGCGATGCTGGCGACTGAGTTAAAAAAATAAAAATAAAAATAAAAATAAAAAAACCTTAAAATGTATGGGAAATGAATCTTGACATGTAGACCTGGTTATTGAGTGGGTTAGGTTAGCGTCGGTGTGGTTTGATAGGGAAGGGTCAGAACTCAGAAGAGGGTCACATTTTTTTGGACCGGGTTGGGTCAATGCGGGTTGCGGGTTGCGGGTTGATAATGGGCAGGATAAAGAATAAGCAAGAAAAAAAGATGGAGAAAGATAAAAGTGAGTACAGTAAATTCTAAACAATAAATTAAATAATTTTTAATTGCCTATTTTCTCTTTCTATTTTGTATAAATTTGGGCTAACATTTTGGCCCTCGACAATTAACGTTCATATGCAGAAACCCTTCACGCTGGCCAAAACCGATACTCATTAGGCTACCATTTCCAATAACTAGAGGTCCCTTTTGAACACTCCCACCGTTCCAGAATAATTGACAGTTTGACACACAATTTATTGATACATGAACTTCGACTATATCTATTTAGTAATGTATGTAAAACACTGTTATCATGTAAAATGATTTTAGATAAGTATTAATGTGAAGTTTCATAATAATATCTTTTTCATAGTTTTTACTAATGTTTAATTACATATATTACCTCCGTTTCATATTATTTGCAACGATTAGACGTTTTTCCTCTTTACTTTATGTCAAATCGTTGCAAATAATATGAAACGGAGGTAGTATTAATTATCAAACTCATGCATTGACATGTGTGTCAAGTTTGACTATGTCTTTGGAATGGAGAGAGTATCCATCTTTTAAGGCCTTGCGTGGATTTAGAGGAGCTGTTAGGGGGTAATGAATAGGAGGGATCTATTAGGGTGGACTAATTTAAGGGGGTAACAATCAGGAGTGACTAATTAGAAGCAGGTTTGGTGAAAGATAACTCATTACAAGGTATTATTAATCTTTAATTTTTTTATGGAGCACCACTGTTATGCTTCCATTCAAACTGTTAATCGTCCAATGGTATATACAAAAAAACATGAAATTAATTCCCCAGATTATGAAGCAATTCAGTTTGCTTCCAAAAATAAATGAAGCAATTCAGTTACAACATGAAAAAAATCATGAAATCTGGCTAATTAACCCAATATAATCATGAAATAAAAGTCTTATTAACAAACATGAATTGATCCCAATATTATTAACCCCTCTCATACATCTCGCATTTTTTTAAATCAGAAATAAAAACTTTTAAAAAAAAAAAAAAAAAGGATCACAATAATCGTATTATGAAGCATATATATACAGTCATGATTTACTAGAAATTGAATAATATATGTACTACTAAATTCTGCACAATAAAATAAAAAAACTAAAAAAAAAAACAAATCTTCTAATACTACCTCCGTTCCATATTATTTGCAACGATTTGACATAAAGTAGAGAGGAAAAATGTCTAACCGTTGCAAATAATATGAAATGAAGGTAGTAATAAAATTAGCAAATATTGCATGCACACTTCATGAATGGATGAATTCCATAGAATGCAATTACAAGAGGAGAGAGGGTGAAGGATGGGTAAATTTTACCCCGAGCTCTGGGCCAGAGTAACATACTACCCTGTATTTGAGAGTAAAAATATTGGGCCAACTTTATTAGTCCAATCCAAGCATACGGTTTTAGCCCATAAAATTTACCCCTTGAATTATTCTGCCCCAATTCACTCAATCCAGGCGGGCCCTAAGTATAATTTCTTTCTTTGCTTTTTCTATGAGGGTGAAAAGTCTAGTAGCAAGAAAGAATGAGAAGAAATCTAGAAAGTTGAAACATACAGCAAATACATCTCAGACATTCTTGTTTGAAATGCCTTGAGGTGTACAGCAACATAAGGCTAACAGCCTGTCTGGTGGCTGGTAATATATGGATTTATTGGTAATGAAATTATACATATTTTTGTAAGGAATGTTTCAAAACATTCTCTATGGTAATACTTTTCAACTTCAAGTATTCATTAATTCCCAATCATGCATTACCACTCAATGACCTTTATAGTAATATTTTTCACCTTTAAGTATTCATCAATTCCCATTACCATTCAATATCACCTCTAAAATAGTCATGATTTGTAATAAAATAGTAAAGAAAAACACATGCATGGGAATAAAGTTGCATTACCATGGACATTAGCAAGTCATTGCAAAGATCTTTACCATTACCACCATTTACCTACCACATTGGAAGTGGCAGTAAAGTCTGTCAAACAAAAACAATTTAAAAGCACATACTTTGGATTCGCCCTTCAAATGTGAATTAAATCAGATAGTATTTATTAGGATACCGATACTCCCACCCTGTCGTAATATGTCCTTTTTACTCATTTTCTAAATACGCCCTTGAAATTTGGGTCAAATACATACAGAATTGGTTTGAGTCGTTTGAAATACCATCGTTAATACCATCAGAATTTTATTTTTTTTTTAAAAAAGTATTGCTTCAGAGAATCTGATACTCTAATTAGGATGATCGAATGGATTAACAAGAAAAAATGGTGTAATGATTCAAATTATATGCTAAAATTTAGTATTTAGAAAGAAGCTGATTAGGGGGATCCTAATTCCTAAGAATCCTGTTGCATACGTGTGTCATACAATGCATTGAAATGTGCAATTTTGTATCATAGAATTCAGAAAGGTCAAGATTTGAGTAGCTAACAAATGAAAGAATCAATAACATACCGCAGTTGAGACGTGGGTCAGCCCATCGGGAGGGCCCAACCTGGCAAGCCCAAAATCAGACAATTTTGCATTCCATTGCTCATCCAATAGTATATTTGAGGATTTAAAGTCTCTAAAGATAATCTGTTAGCAGAAAACTGATTAGAGAAAATGAAGGTAAAGAAGATTGATTTAAGAAAGCAACATTGGCTTCATATCCACATACTCCATATATGATACTCCGTATGCAACAATACTAGAAAAGTAAACAATGGAGAAATTTTTTCATATACAACTAAAGTAAGGGCAAAGCAAATAACAATTCTAGGATAGCAAATATTTTGATTTAATAAAAGTAAAAGCGAAAAGACACTACTTTGATTACAAATAAATGTGGATTTGGAATATACATCTACCTGAAAATCCATCTCTTCATGAAGGTAGGTTAAACCACGAGCGGCATCCCTGGCTATTCTCAGTCTCATAGCCCATGGGAGAAGTGTCCTAGACCTAGAAGATAAATGATCTTCCACACTTCCATTAGGCATGTATTCATATATCAGAAGTCGCTGAATGCCTCTTTCGTCATCGTCGGCACAATAACCCAACAATTTGACGAGGTTAGGATGCTCCACTACTCCTAGAACACTAACTTCTGTAACCCATTCTTTATGGCCCTGTAAGACAAACATAACACAAAATGAGCAGCTGTTTTATGTCTAAGATCTCAGTCAAATATTTGTAAATCATCTATGTACAAAGTACTTCATCCGTTCTGTTAATATTGCAACAAGGAGGAAATTACGCATCCCAGAACACATTTTATATGCTAAATATTTATAATTGTGTAAGAGTAAAAATTATAAGAAGTTGATATTCTGAAAGTATTATGTGAGACGAATCCAACAAGATCCCACTTGACTATATTTTGCTTAACGTATAACTCATATTATATGGTCAAACAAGAGTGATGAATAGTGCAAAAAGTCCATTGTTGCAATATTAATAGAACGGAGGAAGTATTACATTTTGATGGCATAAAAATAATATAATCGTGCATTTTTCTGACAAAGGCAAGTTCTCGTCATAGTCTTCAAAAAATAACTTGACTTGGCCAATCATGCAGTATTTCAATATGGATCTCAATGAGTACAAAAAAAATTAAGTTCACCATGTTACTGAACATTTATCACACTACCTGGAGGCTCTTCTGTTTACTCAAATATCCATAGGGTTTATGCAATTCTTGCTGCAAACATTATTGTTTTTCTTTTTTAAAAGGGTTGTTTCAACTATTGACAAAAATCCCAATCATCATCAGAGTTAAAGTCATAACGCATCCCAAACAAACTTCTAATAATAAACTATAGCTTGAACATAAGAGCTTCATTTCAAGAAAATTTACAAGGCTTCAGATTGCCAAGGTTAAAGCCTCACAAATGGCTTCCAAACACAATCAAAGGATAGATGTAAACACGTAGTAAAGAAGAACAAAGAACAATTATAGATCATTCAGACTGCAAGAGACTAATCTTCATTTAAGGAAACCATAGAATCATACTTGTGGATATCATACTGCTAAAAGCAATGTAATATCTTCTATAAGAAGATTAATCTTCATCTAAGGAAACCATAAATTCACCTGACACGTGGACACAAACTATATACCAACAGCCTAATCTTAATGCCAGGACAAATTTAGAACTCTTATCCAATTTCACTGCTCTCTGAAGGACTTAAAAACTGTTTCTATGACAATTTTAACTGCTGCATGTGAGCACTCAGCAGGATTACATATCAGGATGCTAGTTCACCAAAGTATGATGTTAGCTCAGCATAGCAGACTGTTAATTCTGCTGTAGGGTTGATATTGATGATATTGCTCAACAAAGTATGTGCTTAGCTCTTCGTACCAGATCACACATCTTATTCCTCTTCAAAGATATCTCTATGCCTTCTTTTCCTTTCAGTATGTTCTCACAATCACTCTTGCTTCGACCAACCTTTGTCAATACAGTACTTTCCCTGAGCTTCAACATGGTAACACAGGGAACCATCAACTCTAACTCTTTGATAAGTTTCTTTATGAATTCCTTAATATATGCTTAAATTCGCATTTAGCCATTTCCATCTGACTGAATTCTTTTGTTCTGTTTTCTCATTGTCAAAATATATCATTCTCTGTTAATTTAACCAAGAGCAAGGTCAAACCCTTTAAGAATTGGCAATTATACAATGCAAATTCCATCATCCTGATCCAAGATATAATCAAACTTTATGAATTTTTTTTTTTTAAAAAAAAATTGAATTAAAATACGTGAACTCAGAAGTTGGGTCATGATAAAAGTCCAAGGATATCAAGATATGATAATTTCATGACTTATTCTTTGTGTACAGAGGGATAATTCAGAAATCAGCTGAGATTTGGATCAAACTACTATAGAGTCTGGGACACATGCACACTTTAAGGAACAATTCTAAAGGCATTATGTTAACAATGTTATATTTCCCAAAGATATGCTGTTTTTTATAGTATAAAAAAAAAAAAAAATTAAATAAATAAATAAATAAATAAAAATTTGCTTATTTTACGACGATTAAAAGGCTGTAGGTAGCAGATAATACTCTTGCATGCATTACAGATTGCACATGTGACTTAAATGTAACACCATAACTCATCACTGCAAAATCAATATCCAACACAGCCTCTTACCAGTTTGAAGAAGTGTACTGTTATGCGAGATATGATGACGTGGTCAATACTAGCTTTAAGGTCAGGCTTACCTTATGCTTGGCTATAAAAAAGATGCAAAAGAGTAGCATAACAATTCTAAATTGTATCTGATCTAGGTGCATCAAATATATTTTCACTCATTTCATCTAATAATGATTCATTGAAATCTTCAAAATGTTTTAGTGAACTACCATTCTACCAATCTGCTGATTTGGATATACACAAGCAGTACTCTTTCCTACCCAATAAAAAATTGAGATTGACTACTATTTCTATGAAAGTAAGGTCTTGTAGTTGACATTAAGTTTCTAATATCCAAGCTTGGGAAACCTTATGCTTAATAAAGTAACAATCAACCAGCTTTCAGGACAGTAATGCTGAATAATGTTAGATCCAATGTTAAATCACATCATATCCGACATCAACTGAAGGTTTAAAAACTGTTGGCCCAAGGTAAGATTGAGTGTAACAAGAATTATAAATTATATGCATGGGTTGACTTATACTTATAGTATGCAGTTTATGTAAGCTCACGGTACAAATCGCATAACACATTTCCTCTTAATAAATTTGTCATGGTCCTTTCTTCTTTCATATTCCATACTTCATATTCTTGTGTTATTCATTATTTTTTGTTAAGTTAGTCCTCACAAGCCTTATGACTTTCCTTTTGAGGTTATTGACAACATTGTGATCTTTGCATGATTTTATTTATTTATTTATTTTTTAAATTCAGTCAAAGTTTTATCTTTCGACGAATTAATGCATCTAACAACTCAGATTCAAAGGTTTAGTGCGATAACTCATCTCATTCATTAAGGTGAGGATGTGACATTGGGATGGAGAATAATTGCACTTAAAATACAAGCAAGACATCCAATGAACAACAACTTCATAATTAAGAAGAAGAGAAACAATAGGTAAATCAACAACTTAAAATAAAAAATTCCTCTTATACAGATATTAACTGCAGTATTTGTGGTTTTCTATGGTGAGTTCCACTGAATTACTGAGAGCATAAAGTTGAGTTAAGTACAAATATGGGGTCTAAGTTTTAAAGTTTTTCACCTTTTGGGACCTATGTTTTTTTTTTTTTCACCGTTTGGGACCTCACATGCAAATTCCGGTCAAAATTTAATTGAGTTGGGTTAAAAACTTAGTCCCTAAGTTAAAAAAACATAGTCCCCTAAAAAGTTGGTAAAAAAAAAACTTAGTCCCCTATAGATAATTAGATACTCATAGATGACACTTATTTTTCTTTTTTTAATTTAACACCCTCTCTTCTTTTAGTGTTGCTCAAGCGTTCCTTTTTTAGTGTGCTGAAATGTAGTAATAATTTTGACGGAATTATGCATACAATTTAAACAAATTACGTATATCATGCCATTTTACACTAATATTATTTTGCAATTCAATTTATATATATTCACAAACTATGCCGCACCAAGAGTTTCATGCGGCGAGATCCGATATTACAGGAGCTAAAGCATCAACCAACAACGACTCCGATGATGATGGCGAAGATGAAGATGAAGCTCAAAACCCCCTTAAAATTTTATAGTTGAATCAAAATTGGTGTGATTTTTGGTTGCTGGACGCGTTGTGGACGGTGGTTGGAGAACTTGGAGGTGGTGCTGCAATGGTTGGGTGATTTTGGGTAGGTGAAGGTCGTAGGGGTTGCTGGGAATAGTGAAGATGGCTGCCCAAATGCTGAAGGAGAAATTACATTAAGTTTTAATTTTTTATATTTTTTTTAAAGAAATTGCAATAAGGGAATCAACATCATTAGAAGATTACCGATTACCATCGATTTTTTATAAATATTTTTATAAAATTTTATTTTTTTTAAATTTATTAATGATTCACCTGTGTTTTTTTTTTTTTTTTTTTAATTTATTTGACAGCATTTATGTTGTTTTTTTTTTAAAGAGAGGATTATGTTTTTTTTTCCCTAAAATTAGTACTAAGGAACTAAGTTTTTCTCAGGTGAGTTAATGTGAGTTAACTTGCCGGATTCTTAACTCTAGGTCCCAAAAGGTGAAAAAAAAAAAACTCAGGTCCCAAAATGTGAAAAACTTAAAAACTTAGACCCTAACTTTGTACTTAACTCGCATAAAGTTGCATATAATTTATCCTTTTTACTGCTCCATTTTCACAAATCACAATCTTAGTTCCTTATTGATGAAGAAAACTTCTTTTTTATCATTAGATATAGCCCAATAAATTGCCTATCTTTAACCATGGAGGGATACAAGCTACTGTGTCAACCTTTATAATGAGAGGAAACAAACTACCCACAGCTGAAAAACCTAGATCAAAAACCATAAATGACATGTATTTTAAGCTAAAGTACTTTAACTTGAATTTTAGTTTCGCAAGAGTATATCCATTTCATCACATTAGTAATGAGCAGTTGCACACTAATTATCAAAATCATATCAGGAACCAAGAATTGGTGAGCGATATAAGTCGTTTATGGTGTCACTACAAGGTATGTTATTCATGAAAAGGATTCCTCCCCCTCCCTCACAACCCACCCCCACAACACAAAAGAAAAATTGTTATAAACCTTACTTCAGCACATTTGTAAGAATTCTAAGAGACATCTGGGATACAAAAGATACTATTTAGAAAGAGTAGCAGTTGTAGTAGTTCTATTATGTATGACTTTATAGTAGATGTTAACTAATGGTTAATGGTTAGATACTTAGATGTTATTGTTAAATGTTGGCCTATGTTCAGCACAGATAGATGGAGTGATAGAATAAATACAACAAAAGTTAAACACTAGACTAAAAGCTAATTTTGGTAGTTTTTGGATAAATTCAAAACACTACCCAACTTTAAAAGCTAGTGCTCACTACAACTTTGCAGAACACTATATTCAGAATTGGTAATGTTTAGACTAAATCAAAAGACTTAAAACTAGATGATCTTGGTCCCAGAGTTAGAAAGTTTATCATCTGGGAGAATTCATATAAGTTTTTGAAGCAAGAAAAATGAATGATCTAGAGAAGTGTTGAAATAAATTACTTGCCTGCAAACCTCTTTTTCCTAGCTGTTTCACAGCAACATCTACCTTCACAGACGAATCCTCTACACTCTTTATCATACCCTTATAGACACATCCAAATCCTCCCTCTCCAATTCTAACAGATCGGCTGAAACCTTTGGTGGCAGACTTTAGCTCTTGAAATGTGAAGACTCTTAAATTGGATGTTGATCTCTGAGACATGCTAAAAAATGAGTTTTTCCTGATGGAATCTGTGCTTGTATCAGATACATTTTGTGAATTGAATTCGGAGCCTGATCTATTGACTTCTTCATCACCAAGGGCCGAATTTGAAGACAAATTAGATACGATCTTCATTGCCTTTGGCTCCCCTTTCTTGGCTACTTCAGAGAAGGGAAAACACCCCATGGCTTCTTATTAAGTAAAATGTTGTGCAAATACTACATAAGAGAATCACAAGGGAAATAGCAGGTTAGATTGATAAACTGGAGAACATGATTCAGGTATATATAGAAAGATAATCAAACTAAAAAATGTGATAAGAACAGTCATTGATTAGCAAAGCCATACTAATCCAGAAAGATTAAGGTCCAGCATTGGCAACTACCTAAGAACTGATTAGCTGAAGATACAATATTTAAAACCTAAATGCAACTATTATATACACAAAGGAGCAAGAGAATTGCAACTTGCTGGAAAACGCCATTACAACATGATATAGGTAATACAATTCACACTTTGTAAGGGGATTTATACTTGTTTTTACTTTCTCAATGTTCTATCTTTGCTACCAAGGAACGATGCATCTCAATAAAATTTCTACGGGGGAACACATCTGTGGAGAAGATGGCACCTCCAACCAAGGTAGGATGTATATAAAACACCAAATACAGACAATTTACTTAACCAATAGGTTTATAAGAAGGTTTCATTTCTTTTGTTCTCCATTTTGTGACAAACTCAAGTTACTAATAACCAAAACTTCATTTATTCTCATCCAAGCTCGAACTATATACAAGCAGGCGAAGAAAATAATCACATTCATTAAGATTGAAGGTCAAACAAGCCCCTATCCATTATAGGAAACATTACTCACATTGGTTGTTACTTTTTTTAACATGTCAAGTTTGCTAGACTATCCATACACCCGAATGAAATCCATCAAAACACACTTGGCAATGATCCCTGGATCTCCAGGATCACATATCCTTCCCCGCTTTTCGATTTTGAACATATTACAAGAAATTATCTAAAATACCCCCAAAATCAACAACATAGAACTTCCTAATTGAATTTTTCATCAAACAATCTAAAAATTCTAAAAATAACCAAACAACTTACCATCCAAATGCAAACAAAACTTACATAAAAGGAAACATACAAATAAGTAAGCATTTATTACCTAAAATAGAATCATAAACCAAAAATAAAACCACCCAAGAGCAACAAGATATAAAGTGATGAAACCCCTTAATTACCCAGAAATCAACTTAAAAAATGCAAACCCAACAAAAAAAAATGATCATATTGAAACATCAACAAATTCAAACCCCCCAAAAAAATTTATTTCCATATTTCAATCTTCAATACCAAAAAACAAAAAAGACACAGAAAATTGAGCTCAAATTTTACCTTTGAGTTAAGTTTGCGGGAGTGAAAGAGAGATTACTTCAGGAAAGAAAGGATCACATTCAAAGAATGGAGCAAGTTGCAAGGCTATCCATGAGAGAAGGAAAGAGCGCAGAAAATCAGAGGAGATGACAAGCGATCTTCTTTATTTTTTTGAAGGAGACAAGCACTCTTCGTAATTTAGAAAAAACACGAGAAAGAAAGAAACAAAGAGAGAGAGAGAGAAAGAGTTTAAAAGTCTTCACACGGCAGGTGGAAGTCAGCTTGAAGTACCAACCCAAATGAGACTCTCGCTTGGAAAAGACATCTCTATCTCCGAGGATTGTGCTTTTAATTTTTTTGATTTCGATAACTTTTTCTTTTGGCAATATTTTGTCTGCTATCCTATCTACTACCTCCGTTAACAGTTATTTGCAACAAGGGGGTAACACGGATTCCTAGGCAAAACTTTTAAAGTATGATTATTGAAAAATAAGGGCACTTGGTTAAGTATTAATCCTACCTAGAAATAACAATTAAACAAAACCTATAATCACCTAAACTCAAAACCACTGAACCCAGAGACACCACCGACAACCACCAGAACCACCAAACCCATCGACAACCACCAGAACCACCAATACCCAGAACCCAAAACCACCACCGAAACCCACCCACAAACCCAACCACCACCGAAACCCCACCACAAACCCACTCCAAACCACTGAAAGTCCGAAACCCAACCACCAACTCACCCAAAACCACTGAAACCTAACCAACGAACCCCCCTCCCCACAAAACCCAGCCAAAACCACCGAAATCCCACCACGAACCTTATCATCACCAAAACCACCAAAATCCCACCACAAAACCACCGAAACCCCACCACGAACCCAATCACCACCAAAACCACCTAAATCCCACCACAAATCAACCAATACCACCGAAACCCCACCACAAACCTAACCACCACCAAAACCACCGAAATCCCACCACAAACCCAACCAATACCATCGAAACCCCACCACGAACCCATGCACAAGTGCACAACTACCGAAACCCAACCACGAACTCAACCACCACTGAAATCCAACTAAACCCACCCACAAACGACCCCAAAAAACATGAAAATCCACCCATAAGCCACCAAATCCAACCACAAATAAAGCAAACCACCGATAAATAATCAGATTTGAAACCAACAAGTAAGATAGTTTGGAATTTGAAGAGAGTTGATAGTTGAAGAAGTTGAAATGAGTGGTGGAGGAGGAGAGAGAAAGATGATACGAGAGATGAAGGAGGAGAGAGAAAGATAATCAATTTAGATTAAGGTTATAATGTTTTGTTAATTAAGTGTAGTATTATGTGCTAATAAGTTTTAAATAAGGGTATTTTGGTCATTTAGATAGAAAAAAGTTACTAAAATAGAAAAGAAATAAGTTTGTTGCAAATAATAGATAGCGCCATTTTTAGTAAATGTTGCAAATAACTGTTAATGGAGGTAGTATATTGGATATGGATTGCTAAAACTAGAGGTGTTAATTTGGGTTTTCAGGAAGGGTTGGATGAGGTCAGATGGAGTTGGGTCGAATTTTAATTGGAGTCATGCTTAGTTATCGTGTCCATGCTAGTCAAAATTTGAATCGAATATTTTTTGGGTCGGTTTCGAATCAAGTCACGGCTATTCCTGGCTCGACTCTGATAACTCAATACCGGAAGGAGTCGGTAATCGGGTGTGCTTTTGACACTTCTAGCTAAAATAAGTCATTGTCGACGTTATTTATGGACACGTGCTTCCCTACCTTTTAAAAATTATGAAAAAAACATTTGTGAATAGTGTGAGATAGTTATAACCTTAAAAATGTTTGTTAACCTATACACCCTTTTTAATATGATGTCAATTGCCTCTAGCTAAAATAAGTCATTGTCGACGTTATTTATGGACACGTACTTCCCTACCTTTTAAAAATTATGGAAAAAAAAAAAACACTTGTGAATAGTGTGAAAAAAGTTATAACCTTAAAAATGCTTGTTTACCTATACACCACTTTGAATTATATGATGTCAATTGCCTCTAAGATTTTCCTTGTGTGCTTTAATGATTAACTCTTATGAATAGTGTTTAGACAATTATACCCTCTAAAATATTTATTTACTTATTTGCCCTCATTAACATTAATTGCTTTTTTTTAAAAAAAAAATAATGAATAGTGTATAGACACTTACACCCCTAAAAATATTTGTTTACCTACTTTCCCTCATTAATTATGACATTATCAACAACTGAAAATGCTCCTAAAAAATGACTAGATTTGGCACGCACATCACGCGCGTTACCCACCCTAGTAATCTAATAAGGTTACAATAAGATTAAAGTAAGCTTGTAAGGAGTTAAGTATAATACAAGGAGTTGACTTTTACATTATTTTTCATCTTTAATTAAAGACCTCTCACCTTTTTTTTCTACAATAAGAACTTAATATTTATTCTCCAATGGTGATTATCACCACTTAACTCAAGCTGAGTTAAGCAGGGTTAGCTAACATAAAATCATAATTACTTCGTTGTCAACGGTTAGGGAAGCATGCAAATTGTATTGGATATGTTACTCCCCCTATATATTATTCATTTCTTTTTTTTTTTTTTTTAAAAAAAAGACAATTCAGTTTATTTTGAAGGAATTTCTCTCCATTCTCAGTAACTTAGCAAGGTACATATAGACTTTTTTTTTTTTTTTGGTTAAGTTAGGGTTTAAGGTTTTGTTGATTATGGGTATGATCAACTAATGTTCATGAATTAGGTTAAATGATTTTTGTAGAAAATAAAAGGGAATTATGAACGCATACCCTAACTTTGTATTAAAATTGTGTGAAACAAGGGGCAGTGTAATTAGTAATAGATGGCTTAGAATTCAATTTTCACTAACTAGAAATATTTATTTCGATGGAATAACATGGTTGCCCTTGATGATTGTAGATATTTGCTAGGTTATTTTTTTAATTTTTTTTTTTTTTTTTAAATTGCTTATAACCATTTATGTTTAACAATAAGCAAAGGACTAAGTTTTGTTGTAATTAATGCATTAAAGGACTTAGCATTTGGAAATGAGGACTTAATTAGCATTTGGAAATGAAGGACTTAACATTTTGGCTAGAGGTTGTGAGAAGGGTACCCCGTCGTTGGGGATCCCATTTTCTCTACTATTGGAAAGCTCTTTGAAGAGCTATCCGTCTGTATAGGCTTTGCATGGAAATTAGGTAATTAAATGTTCTAATTGGCTCGATTTTCAACAATGTAAGATCTATTTGATCCAACTATTGCTTTGACGCATTTAGGTCCGTTATTAATCAAGATTAAACCTGTATCGAGCATGTTTTAGGCCTAATTAGTAATCGTACTAGGCACTAATATAACTTTGTCTCAAATATGGGTTTTAAGTTGCTTCATAATGCATTTCGGAGTCCATAAACACTTAAACTTAGATTAAGCATAAGGAACGGATTTTTGTAACATCATCGCACATCCCGTCGGGACAGGAGGCCAAAAGTAGATGTCTACAGAGGTTATGCGAGTTAAATGGCTGGTGAGTTAATCACAGGACCTTAATGGTGAAAAATGCAAAAGTGAGGTTCTTGTATTGTACTTATTAACTTGCTTGAGAGCAACCTTTAAAATTAAATGTCTATAAGGCAATTGGCAACTCGGTATTAATTGAGGATTTTAGATTTTGGTTTGTATAAAATTGAAAATTAGGGAAAATTCGCATGGTTAATCCGAACTATCTACATATGGTCATTTTTCCGATATAATGTGAAAAGAGATTCAAGTGTGACTCACTTCACCACTTTAAATGATCCAAGATGACATAATCTATAGTGAAAGAATTGAAGATGTTTATTCCCATGCAACATGGGCCAAGGAAAATATATAAGAGCTTTTTGAGTAAGAAATCATGAAGGAGGGGCTTCAACCATGAACCTTCTCACATGTAATGATCATTTATTTTACAGTACCCTAAAATTTAATTATTCCAGGTACGGATCCAAGGGTTCTAAGCTAGATGGCATGGGCTGGGTCCAGTCGAGGACCTGCGCAAGGCAACACACGTAAACTACCCTCGGGGGTGGCTCGAGGAACCCTCCCTCCGATGCCTAAGTTAGAATGTGTTTAGAGAGAGAAAGTGTACTTAGAGAGATAGATGATGTAATTTAATGTGTTTCTAACCTCTTTTCCGTTGTACTTTATCCCTTATTTATAGGTGTACGATCTCCTTTATGGAGAATCCTACTTGGTCAGCCTACTGGCTGACTCTGCCGGGCTGATGAGCCCATCTAGGTGCTCTTCCAGCGGTGACTGCGCAGCTTCAAAGTGGAGCCAGGAGCCCAGTGATAGCTTAGCGAGAGCTATCCCGTACAAGAGGTGGTATCAGGTTACTCGTGCCAATTCTTGTCTAGATGATAGCTTAGCCCCTCAAGAGGTGGTATCAGGTTACTCGTGCCGACTCTTGTCTAGATGCTGCCATCCTCTCAAGATGGGTTCAACTGGGAGGGAATAGCTCAGCAGGAGCTATCCCATACAATTAGCCCTTCAAGAGGTGGTATGATGTTACTCATGCCAGCTGTTTTGAACGTACACTTATGTTAGTGCTGCTCAATAGGTTTTCTGACTGAGTCTTCCTACACACCTTTATCCCTTCAAGTCTCGAGATTGGTTATACAATTTTGAGGCTTGAGGTGATATGTAAAGTGTGGAGTTGAGGTCTGCTTCTGTGTGATGACAATGCTTGACTTTGCTTAAGGGAGTTTCTCTTACTTTAGCCGAAGTCTAAAAGACAGTAGGTCTGTAGGGAGGAATTTCGATCACTCTCTCTGAAGCTTAAGAAATGACAAGCTTTCAGGGAGGAATTTTAATCACCCTCGCTATGGTTTGAGAAATAATGAACTTTTGATGAATAAAAAGTTATACAGCAAGTGCACGGTGTATGTTGTTAGCAGAGACTTAGTAAATATGGGTCGAATTCCATAAGGAGACCTCGGGGGTTGTGCCGAGGAAGGCCCCTCTGATGGCGAAGTCAAACAGTGTTTAGAGAGAGAAAGCTATGCGAGAATATTAATTTCTTGAGGCTATATGTGAATGAATGATAAATGGTGTAATTGAAGGCTTTTATACCTTAGCATAACAAGGAGGAGTGGGCTTGTAGACATATGGGCTGACCATGATGACTTGGGCCGTTGACTTGAACTTGACTTGGCAATATTGGAGGCTTGGGCTTTGACCTTGACTTCGATTAAATCATTTATAGACCAGGCCCAATTAGGCTTAATTGGACCCAAACAACTTGCCCCCAGACCCGATTTGGAAAGATGACGGGTCGGGTTTGGATTTATTAAAAATGGAGGGAAGTAAATGATTTAATTAAATCAAAGAGATTTAAATTTTTAAACAGTCATTAATGAAATAACTGTAATTTGGATACTAATTGAGGAAGTTGAATGGATAATGGGTAGTTAATCTGGAAAGAGTGTGTTTAGCGGTTACTTAGCGAGGTCTTTAAGAGAAATTAAAGGCGCGGACTCCCAATCTTCCCATTTCTGGAAATATAATCGGTTTTCTGCACTCTCTCTCCTCACTTCTTCACAAATCCACACTCTAACTTGCGCAAACCCTCTTGAATCCGACTAGAAACTTTGCTCGAACCCCGAAAGAAAGGCTTTGAAACTAAAATCCGCCGTTCCGAGCTCATAGGTTGGCGAATTCCGTTTCGAACTAAGGTAATTTCCTCGAATTCTCTTCAATTTTTCTTGAATTTTGAAAGCAATCTCTCTTTTTTCGACTTTTCTCTCGAAAATCCGACAATGGTTAGAGGAAGAGGACGTCAACCCCGACGACCAGGTCAGGCTCGGGATCCGAGGGACCGGGCCGATACTTGGAATGGGGAAAGAGTCAGGGCTAACCCTGAAGAGGAAAGAGTAGGGGCTGACCGGAAGAGGGTATCCGGGCAACCCCTCTGTCTTCGGCGGCTCCCCAAGAAGAGGCCGAGGTTGGCGTCGCTGGGTAGGAGGAAGTTCTGCTCGCCGCGCCTTGGAATCTGCTCCCGGGGCACCATGAGTGACAGAATGCCGAAGCCATTTCGGCTATGATGAGAAACGTGCCATATTCTTGGTGGGTCAGGAATGCCGAGGCCTACCGCTTCTCCGAACAAATAGAGTTGCACTATGGCATCTTTGAGGCGGATGGGTATTGGTGCCGAATGCCTGCGCCCACTGATAGGATTCATCATCCACCCCCTGGATATGTGGGGGTGTACACTCGGCAATTACAATATGGGCTTCGGTTCCCTTTGAATCCCTTCGTTAGGGATATTTTAATTAAGTACAGGATCTCCCTGTGCTAGTTGACACCCGTCAGCATCCGAAGGGTGATGACGTACCTCTAAGTGTGCCGGTTTTTCGTTGTTGAGCCGAAACTTCACTGCTTCAAAAAGCTGCATAAGCTTGTGTCGAACACCCAGAGCCGATATGGTCAGCACGGCTCTTGCTGGTGGCGGATTGAAAGCCATGCACAGTATTTGACCATGTGGCCGAACGACTCTTCGGACAAGGACTAGAGAGGCCAGTGGATCTGTGTTAGGGCACCTTCGGATCCAGATCACCCCTACTTCTTCGGGGCTCCCCGTTATCTCTCTGAACCCGACCCAAATATGCTGGACTTGGGTCCTGAAGACCCTGATGCCACCAGCCACCTTAGCTACGAGCAAATGCACTTCTTCGGGAAGTAGGAAAATTCCGGAGGGACTGGTCGAATGAAGCACATCCCGACGAGATGGCTTCCAGACTCCCACTATGCCTTCCAAGAGAAGATGCTGGCGGTTGTCGGCCTCAGCCGAAAGTTCAGAGTTCGGCTAGGGTCGAGGACTTGCACTTTGCTTCTTTTTCATTTTGCAACTACTTCAAAATTTTTTAATGTCTGCCTCATTAAGCTAACTCCTCCATTCTGCTTTTTTCAGAGCTAAACGAGGCTAACTCAAGGATTGACTACAATTGGCTGGGATTAAATACCAAAAGGGTCATCTTAGATCGTGCCCCAGCGATCACTGATCCGAAGGACCGTCCGTTGCATCTGCATTCGACGGGCCTTCAGATTGAGGCTGCTACAGATTATCTGAAGAAGAAGCCTTGGTGGGCGAAATGGGATCCTCTGAGGTGTTTGCTGCCTGAAGAAGCGGAAGCTGCTCGGACAGCTAAAGAGCTTACTAGGGCAATTGAAGCCTTAGAGTGAGGTGAAGGAACCTCCGGAGCTGCCGAACAGGGAGCATTAGCAAACGAGGCCCGACTGAGGACCTTGGTAAGCCCTTCAGCACTTTACAACTTTGTCTTATTGTTTGTGTTTTTTTTTTTTTTTTTTTGGCTCAAAACCCTTCCTCTTGCCCCCCACTTCTGCAGTATGAGGAAGAGAGCAGAAGGAGAGAGGGAAAAGCTTCTGCACAATCGGAAGATCTTTCGAAGTCTGAAACTTCGGACTCTGAAGACATGGATGAGCAACCTCTGGTCCGAAGGAAGAGAAGAAGGACGGGCCCAGCAGTGTTGGGTCCGGATGATTTTGCGCTGAGGCCAATGACTGGCGTTGTGATAAGGGAACCTGATGTAGGCAGGGGCAGGGTTCCCAGAGGTGCAAGGGGTCCTCCACCCCCAGTTCAGCCACCGCCGCCAATTCCTTCCCCGCCGAAGACCCCTCTACCACCTCCCAACACTGAAGAGATGAAGGTGGATCAGCAAACTCCTGACCCCAAGGAGGGGGTTCCAGAGGAGGCGTCAAACCAGGGGAGCGCTGCTAAGCTCCCTGGCGACGAAGCTGCTATTGGAGGGGCAGCTGAAGAGGTAGCTGCTGCTGAGGGTTTCATTGCTGAAATTCAGCAAGAGGTTGATGCCTTAACTAATCAACCTGCTGAGGAAGCTGAAATGGCCCGTGCTGATGGGGACCAAACTAGAGAAGGGGATGAACCAACTAACCCCAACAAAGCTGAAGAAGCTCCATCATCTTCATTCCCCTCCTTAAAAAAATTTCAGTCTGGGGATATGGGCTTCTCAGCGTGTCGGATCCCCATCCCCAATAGCGCTCGGGCTGAGATTTGGGATAGGTACGGAGACAGCGCTAAGGCTTATTTCGGCGGTTGCTCCCACTTGTCCGAAATGGAGCAGCCAGAGAGTGGTCTCTCCGAGGAACTTCTGGGATAGCCAAGCCTGGCCTAGAGATCCCAGAACCTGCAAGGGACAACCAAAGGCTGCTGATGTAGGTACTTGTTATTTCATATTTTACTTCAGCACTTCAGTTCATCATCATTTGCACTTCCCTTTTTTTTTTTGAACTGAGTTATGATTCTGCAGGTTGTCCACAACCACACTCTGACCTGTGAGATGATTGATTCTCTCCAAGACAGAGTGGATATAGCTGAGACGGAGGCAAAGCTTGCCAAGCTGAAGCAAGCCAAGGCTGAAGACAGAGCCAAGCAAATTGTGGACTCCTTCAATGTCTTCTGTGAGGACATTGAAAAGGAGGTCTTACCTATGATAGACGAGGGTGTGGCTCTCATCAATGAGTTCGGTGTTGTCGATGTCAAAAGTCTCAAGGCCAAGATCGAGCTAAAGATCGTGAATGAGGTTGACTCCCGAATGTTGGCTCGGGAAGCTTTGTTTCAGCAAAGGGTCAAGATCTTGGAGGCTGATGCCAACCGTCACCGAAAGGCCAGTGACGATAGAGAGACTGAGCTGATTGAGGCCAACACCCAACTCGAGGCTCAAGGGCAGAGGCTGACCAGCTTAGAGACTCAACTGAACGACAAAGAAGATGAGTTATCCCAGGCTCGGGACGAGGCCAAGCAGAAGGAACAGCAGCTGGCTGATGTTGAGGCCAAGCTGAAAGAGCAACAAGAGTCCTCTCTGAAGGCCTTGGAGGATGTTCAGAAGAAGCTGGCCGATGCTGAGGCTTAGCTGGTCATCAAAGTTTACTCCAAGGAGGAGTACTCGACTGCTTACAGAAATGGGTACGGGGTGGCCTGAAGACTGGCCCTCCATGCAGCTCCTGCGCTGGACTGGTACCAATGTGAGATTTAGGCTGAAGACCCCAAAGACCCTCATATGGAGTTCGCCAGTCAGGCTGAGGTAGATCTGGAGATCCGTCTCCAAGCTGAGGAAATGGAGGATGCTGAGGCTGAGGAAGTTGAGAACAAAGAAAATGAAGCTCAAGCTCAAGATCAGCCCGCCTCTTCAGTAGCCGGAACTGATGCCACCTTGGATCCCAGCGTTACTGGAAGGCCTGATCCTTCAGCTGAAGCCTAGGGACTCGGGCAGTCGTCTTCAAAATCTTGCGGATACACTTGTGCTTAACTTCTGAATTGCCGCGTCTCAATTTTTTGCCTCTGTTTTTGCTTCAGCTTGCCTTAATGTACAGACTCTTTATTTTTGCCTTTGTACGTATTCGGTGATATGTCCAATTTATATAATGTTTTACCCCCGTCCCATGGTCACAATTAGTAGTTGTAGACACCTAAAAATGTCTCCCCGAAACCAAACCCGATGATAAATAACCTTTCACCGCCACTGTTGGTCGGTTTTAGTATTTAATCCCGAGAGTGCCTAAAAAATCGTATTTTATTAAATTCTTATTTTTGAAAGGTCCATGGATTAGTCTTGGTATTTGGTAAAAGCATAGTTTTAATTTTAGCCCAAGCTTGTTAATTAATTTTAAGCCCAAACCTTTTTATTTTATTATTTTATTATTTATTTTTGGCCCAAATATTTTATTTTATTTTATTATTTTATTATTTTAGTCCGAATAATAAAGTCAGAAAAAAAGCCCGAAAATTATCAATCGGCACTTAAAAAGCCGAAAGAAATTAGGGTTAAAAATGAATTTAGACGGAAAAATGGACTGAAACTGATCGTGTCACGGTACAGCCTGACCGTGTCACGGGAACCCCTCCCTCTGACGGTGGGACTTCCTGTGAAACGAGAGGTCTGCCGTGACACGGAGAGTTCCGTGTCCTTTCCGCGTAAACCCTTAACGCGTTTTCCGTTCCGTTTTCTGAAAATTTCCCGCGTCACTCCAAAACTGACCGTGTCACGGGAACTTGTACCGTCTGACGGTACAGTCTGACCGTGTCACGGTACAGTCTGACCGTGTCACGGGATACTTTTTTAGGGTTTTTATCATTTTAGGGTTCCGTGTGCTCCCTCAGCACATTTCCCTATAAATACCCCCTCATTTCTGATGTACGGGGCAACCGGAATTGGATTATTCTTATTTTCTCTCTTCTATGCTCTTAACCTAAACACTAGCCTACCCTTTTCGCTTCAAAATTCCTTCTTCAAGCACTCAAAGGAGTCCATATTTTACTCGAGGTTCTATCCTTAAACCAAGGCGTGAAAGGTAGAATCGTTTGAAGGTTTGGCCCCAAAATCAACTTTATTTAATTTAATTTAATTTAATTATTGTTTTATTATTTCCTTGAAGTTACTAACTCGTTTATTATTTTGTAGTTGCAAACAAACAGATTCAAAGTAAGGATCATGCTCTTTTTATTATTTTTCTAACGATTTTTATGTTGTTGGAATTGTGATTAAATTGGTTTTTATATTAATATTGATTCTATTATTTATTTTGATCACTATATTGCATGTTAAAGGGAATATGTAATTGAAAATCACGCCTAATAAGATAATTTGGACAACCGGTTTAGGATCCTTTTTAACCTTATTATTAATTGAAGTGATCACCAAATTTTTAGAATTATGTGTGCATTAATTTTAAACCAATTTAGTTAAATAATAGTTTGGAGCGAATTGAATTATTGTTTGTATGCCTTTGAGATCACAGGAATGCTTTTCAATATAAGAACCGAGTAGAGGCCAATACGGGCGAATGTGACTCCATGACTCACTTCGTACCATCATCCCCGATCCTCCTTTCGTGGTTCCGAACCATATGGAGTTAGTAATCTCATGGATTATGAATGGGGTGTAACCTTCACGGGTCAATCGTTGTTGCCTTCGTTGTCCCTTTATCGTGGTTGCCTTTTATGATCCGTGAGCGGTTTACAAGTTCCTTAAAAACATGTTGGCGGCTCCCTACTTTATTTGTCCCTAATCGTAATGTCAATTCCCACTTCCTATGAGTGCCAAGCATATTCACACATGTTTTTAACGTAGGCGCACATCAAACGACGCCTACAGTAGTGTTTTTGGCTCTTTAGGGCTACTTTTATTACTAATTTGTGTATTCTAGTGTTTTTGTAGTTTTGCTTGAGTTTTGTAGGAAATTGCACACTTGGAGCGTTTTCCGGGTTTTTCACGAAGCAACTACGAGCGTTAGAAGGACACGACCATTCTTAAAGCCCAGGATCGGTGAGAGCCGGTGATTAAGGGCTCGGTATGTGATATCGGGGCAATTGGATCGAGTAATCAAGACCCGATGAGGAAATCCGGATTGGGCCGAGAAATCGAGCCCAATCGAAATCCAAGCCTCGAAGAAGAAGTTGGGCCCGATCGGGCAAGCATACGCCCGATGGGGCGGGCGCGCGCAAAGCAACATCAAGGAAGAAGCCGCGCCCGATCGGGTGAGCGTAGGCTCGATCGGGCGTAGCACACCAACAAGGGGCATAGTAAAAAGGCGGGCTTGATCGGGCGGCCTTTCGCCCGATCGGGCGCGTGTTTTCCTAAGTACCTGATTAGTTTTGTTTTAGATATTGTTTTAGGAGTGTTTAAGTACGAATTTTGTACGTAATTTTGGACTACCTTCTCTTTTAGATTTTCTCTCTCTACTTACGATATTCTCTCTCTCTTAACTCTCTCTCAACTTTGTTCTTAATTACATTCATTAATCCAGATTTCTTTTGGTAACTATTTCTTCTCTTTTAATTTTAGTTATTTTATTTAATTCTTTCATTATGTCTTGCTTTATTTATTTGATTAATTTAGATTTAATTATGCTTGAGTATTTTATTTCTAGGGTTTATGGGGATCTAATAAATAATATGAAGGGGTAAATTTGTGATTTTTGATTATCAATGCTTGGTTAATTTCCTATTGATTGATTTAATGCTATGCAATTAGGTTTGACCAGATTTAATTGTATGAGTTTAGCAATATTAATTCGAGATTCGACAGATGAGAATTGATGTTTAGGCTTAGTTTCAATAGGCGGACTAATTTATAAATGGTTAAGTCGAGATTCGACAGATGAGATTTAATACCGTTAAATTAACTCTGTGATTATAATACGTAGCGAAAGCCCTTTATAATCTGATTAATCAATGCTTGATGATTGCTTATTTTGATTTGCCCTGGAATATTGTTTATTAGTGAACCTATGCCCTAGGCCTTTTAATATTTAATTTCTCCCCACTTTATTTTCTCTGATCATATTCTCCGTAGTATAGTCTTTAATTACAACAATATTGGTTACCTTGATAATTTAGATTATAATAATTAATTAGGAGTAGAAAGACTTGTTTCCCTGTGGATTCGACCCTACTTCCCTATCTGCATTAGTTAGAGGACTTAGGTAATACTTTTGATTAGGGGATACGACTTTACCCTGTCAAAATTTGGCGCCGTTGCCGGGGAAACGGTTTTATTTTTATTTTCTGATTATTTTTTGTAGTCTATATTATCGCCTTTTGTCTCAGAGAACGTTAGTTCTTTGAGGCAATTCTCATATTTGTCTTTTAGTTCCTTGTTTATGCTCAGGTGTTTCAGATCAGGTTACATCCCATTCGATCCTGAGATCGAGCGCTCGTTTCATAGGCAAAGGAAAATCTATAGACAAATTCTGGCGGGTTCTGAGGAGGACAACAGTCGAAGAGATCCTCCCTCTAATTCTAGCGACGTAGAAATTACTTCAGATTCAGAATCAGAGATGACGGCCCAAAAGAAACTCAGTGACTACTCGCAGCCGAAGCTCACAGATTTCCCGCACCTTACTCCCACTCCGACGCTAGATGGAGTTCAATTTGAGATCAATCCCCAATTTATCACTATGATAGAGAGGAAGCAATTCAGTGGAGCTAAGGGTGAAGATCATAATCTTCACATTGCAGATTTCTGTCAGTATTGTAACACCATTAGACAAGCTAGGGTCACGCAGGACCAAATCAGGGAGATTCTTTTTCCCTTTTCATTATGTGTCAAAGATAAATCATGGTTTAATGGTTTGAATAGAACTGCACTTGGTATTACTGACTGGGAAACTCTTGCTTTGAATTTCTATAATAAATATTATCCTACAGAGAGAACAGCGGTACTAAGGAGTGCTATTCAGAACTTCGCTCAAGAGGCCGACGAAACGCTATATGAGGCTTGGGAGAGGTTCAAGGATCTACAGAGAGAATGCCCCCACCACAATCTAGCACAATGGCAATTGATCCAAGCTTTCAACAATGGACTTGGAAATTCTTTTAGATCAGTTTTAGATTCTGCAGCCAGTGGGAGGTTCATGAATTTAAATGTGGACGATGCAGGACAGGTTATCGAAGACATGGAAATACACAATTCCCAATACGGGAATCCGAGAGGGTTTGCAAATAATGGAAAACATAATGTCGATTCCGTATCCTTTTTCCAAGCTCAATTAACGTCTATTTGTCAAAAATTAGATAATCTTACTGCTACTCCTAACTCTGTAGCTAATGTTTCTGCTGTTGCTAACAATGAAGCTTTTTGTGAAAATTGTGGAATTGTAGGGAATTGGGAGCAAGATTGTAGGAGTTCCATGGAACAAGTTAATGCCTCTCAAACCTATAGGCAGAATAACCCATATTCCAACTCTTACAATGCCGGTTACCGGAACCATCCATATCTTTCGTACTGGAGTACCAATGTACAAAACCCTCCACCTCCACCTCCACCTCCACAACAACCACAGCAGCAACCCCCATCACAGCAAAAATATTACCACCTAAATTTTGGCCAGAAAAGCCAAGCATCACCCTCATCATCTTCCGACCCTGCCATGACAGAAATTAGAGCAATGCTTACCAATATGCAAAAGCATATGGAGAGTAGGGATGCGCAAATTGATTCTATTTTAGCCCACAATAAAATCATGGATAATCAAATTGCACAACTTTCATCTACCATACAATCCCGTAAGTAGGGAGCTCTACCATCACAACCTATCCATCCTACATATAATGCCAATGCAATCACTCTAAGGAGTGGTTCACATTATGATGGACCTCCTATGCCAAAGGAAGATGGACCAGTTCCTGATCTAGATTCCTATATACCAAACGCTAATCCTGCTAACCCTGCAGGGCAACAAATAGATACTAACTCTTCTAATGTTTCTGTGCAGGGTAAATCTCAGGATAAGGGAGGAGATGTGCAGAGCCCGGTTATCAAACTACCATTCCCTAATAGACAACTGAAGAGTAAGTTTGATAAACAATTTGGTAAGTTCTTAGAGGTTGTGAAAAACCTGCAGGTAACAGTTCCTTTCACTGATTTAATCACTCAGGTTCCTGCTTATGCTTAATTTATGAAAGACATTATGACTAGAAAAAGGGCCTTTAATGAAGTAGAAAATGTAGCTTTCACAGAGGAGTGTAGCGCTCTATTGAAAAATAAATTCCCTCCTAAATTAAAGGATCTTGGTAGTTTTTATATCCCTTGTCATATAGGGAATGTTTTTATTGATAAAGCTTTGTGTGATTTGGGTGCTAGTGTCAGTGTTATTTCATCGTCTGTCTGTGCTAAACTTAATATGGGAGAATTAAAAGTTACTAATATAACTTTGCAAATGGCAGATCGTTCTGTAAAATACCCCTTAGGTATTTTAGAGGATGTCCCTGTCAGAGTTGGTAAATTTTTTATTCCTGTTGATTTTGTTGTTTTAGACATGGAAGAGGATACGCAAATACCCATTATATTAGGTAGGCCTTTTCTCCATACTGCAGGAGCCATTATTGATGTGAAAAATGGCAAACTAACCCTTTCCCTTGGTGATGATAATGTTACTTTTATTCTAGGGAAAGTTTTGAAAGAGCCTATGCTAGAGGAAAATTGTTGTTATATTGATATAATTGATATAATGGATGATATTTGTGCTGATAGCTTGCCACAGGTTCTTGCAAGGGATCCCCTGAAGGAAATTCTTTGTGGGAATTTATCTACAAACAATGCAAGCGTTTAGGGTAATGAGGTACAGGATATTGAAAGAGCTCTTTCCTTAAAAAAGTTAAGCCCCAAGGAAACAATGAAGGTAGTAAACTTAGTTCAGGAATCAAAACCTGCAGAGGTCAAGAAACCTGAACTAAAACCTCTCCCTTCTCATTTAAAATATATTTTTCTGGATGAACAGGAAGTATACCCCGTGATCATCAGTACTGCACTTAATGAAATACAAACTTCCCAACTTCTAGGGGTTCTTCAAACCCATAAGAAAGCTATTGGGTACAGTATTAATGATCTCAAGGGTATTAGCCCTGATTTTTGTATGCACAGGATACATCTAGAGGATAACTATAAGCCCTGCATTCAACCCCAAAGAAGATTGAATCCTAACATGCAGGAAGTAGTCAAGAAAGAGGTTATGAAACTACTTGATGCAGGTATTATTTATCCTATTTCTGACTCCAAGTGGGTAAGTCCTGTGCAGGTAGTGCCTAAAAAAGGTGTGATGACTGTGATAACTAATGAAAAAAATGAATTAATTCCCACTAGAACTGTAACAGGGTGGCGTATGTGTATTGATTATCGTAGACTAAATATCGCCACTAAAAAGGACCACTTCCCTCTTCCCTATATAGATCAAATGCTTGAGAGGTTAGCTAACCATAAGTTCTTTTGCTATTTGGATGGGTATTCGGGAATTTTCCAAATTCCGATTCACCCTGAAGATCAGGAAAAGACAACTTTTACATGCCCTTATGGCACTTTTGCATATCGTAGAATGCCTTTCGGTTTATTTAATGCCCCCGCTACCTTTCAACGTTGTATGATGAGCATCTTTTCTGATTTCATAGAGTCTATTATGGAAGTATTTATGGATGATTTTAGCGTGTATGGTTCTTCATTTGATTCATGTCTAATTAATCTCGCTAAAATTTTAAAACGATGTGAAGGATGCAACTTAGTTCTAAATTGGGAGAAATGTCACTTTATGATGACAGAGGGAGTAGTTCTAGGTCACATTGTATCTGATAAGGGCATACAAGTAGAAAAAGCTAAGATTTCAGTGATTGAGCAATTACCTCCCCCAGTTAATGTTAAGGGAGTTAGAAGTTTCTTGGGTCATGCGGGGTTTTATCGCCGCTTTATCAAAGATTTTTCTAAAATTGCTAAACCACTAACTCAGCTTTTGCTCAAGGATGCTCCTTTTATTTTTACTGACAATGTCTTGAGGTTTTCAATAGGATTAAGCAGGCTTTGATATCGGCACCCATCATATGTGCTCCCGATTGGAATCTTCCTTTCGAGATCATGTGTGATGCAAGTGACTTTGCACTAGGAGCCGTGCTTGGACAAAGAAAGAACAAGGTTTTGCATGCTATTTATTTTGCAAGCAAAACTTTGGATGAGGCCCAAGTAAACTATGCCACTACGGAGAAGGATTTTCTTGCTATTATATATGCTTTAGAAAAATTTAGATCATATCTTGTTGGTTCTAAAGTCATTGTTTTTACTGACCATGCAGCGTTGAAGTACTTGATAGCTAAGGCAGAATCAAAGCCAAGGCTACTCCGATGGGTTCTTCTACTCCAAGATTTCAACATCGAAATAAAAGATAAAAAGGGAGCAGAGAACGTTGTAGCAGACCACTTGTCACGTATCAGGTATGATGAAGGTAAGGATTCTCTTCCTATAGATGATTCTTTCCCTGATGACAACCTGGATGCAGTTGTAGAGCAACACCCATGGTATGCCGATTTTGCTAATTATTTAGTGGGTGGTACTCTACCTCCTGACTTGTCCTACCAACAAAAAAAAGAAATTCCTTTATGATGTTAAACATTATTTTTGGGATGATCCTTTTTTGTTTCGTGAGTGTGCAGATGGATTATTTCGCAGGTGTATTCCCGAATGGGAAGTTCATGGTGTGCTTACTAGTTGCCACACCTCACCATATGGAGGACATCATGGCCCCACTAAAACGGTGGCTAAGATTAATGAGTCGGGTTTTTATTGGCTTACAATGTTTAAGGATGCTAACATTTTTGTGCAGGCTTGTGACTCTTGCCAGAGGACTGGAAACATCTCGCGGTGGCATGAGATGCCTCAAACCGGAATTCTAGAAGTTGAAATTTTTGATGTTTGGGGTGTTGATTACATGGGACCGTTCCCTTCTTCAAAAGGGAACCGCTATATACTTGTCGCCGTCGACTATGTATCCAAGTGGGTTGAGGCCATCGCTACTCCTACCAATGATGCCAAGGTCATAGACTTTTCAAGAAGACCATCTTTCCAAGATTTGGCGTGCCTAGAGCGATAATCAGTGACGGAGGATCTCACATTCATGAGCGGAAGTTAGACACCCTCCTCAAAAAGTATGGTGTCTACCATAGGACAGGTTTAGCCTACCACCCCCAAACTAGTGGCCAAGTTGAAGTTTCTAACCATGAGATTAAGGTCATTCTAGAGAAGGTGGTGTCAAAGTCAAGGAAAGATTGGAGCGATAAGTTGGATGACACCCTTTGGGTGTAAAGAACTGCATTCAAGACCCCTATAGGTACTACTCCATAAAGACTCGTGTACGGTAAAGCATGTCATCTCCCGGTCGAATTAGAATATAAGGCATATTGGGCTATTAAGGAGATCAATTTGGATGCCAAACTAGCGGGAGAAAAGAGGTTGCTTCAACTTAACCAACTCGATGAGTTTAGGTTGACGGCCTATGATAGTGCTCGTGTCTACAAGGAGAAGACAAAGAAGTGGCATGACAAGATGATCCTTCCGAGAGAATTCAAAGAGGGTGACAAAGTGTTACTGTTCAACTCTCGACTTAAACTATTCCCAGGAAAGTTGAGGTCAAGGTGGTCAGGTCCTTTTATTGTAAAAAGGGACAATAAATTCGGTTCTGTGGAGGTTTTTGATGAACATGGTAACGAGTTCAAGGTTAATGGCCAAAGACTCAAGCTATATCATGAGGGGGCTACGATTGGTGCAGTTGAATTACTTCACCTAAGCGGTTCCGATTCACTTTGAGCTTCAATGTGGTAAGAGGGTCGTGCGGGACCTAGATAAACCAGCGCTTTGCGGGAGGCAACCCGTATTTCTTGCTTTCTAGACTAATTTTTTTTCGTTATTTTTATTTTTATTTTTAGAGAGGTGAGGAGAGTGAAATTTTACCTTTCATGAGTGTTTTGTACAGGTTTTAGATCACAAAGTACGGAGGTTTCAAGAGAAAAAGGCGAAGAAAAGAGAAGCTCCACGCACCTAAGGGTCATAATTGAGCATTATTTCGCCCGATCGGGCAAGGAGTCCCGATCGGGGCGCGAAATATGGATTTTATCGGAGCATATAATCGCCCGATTGGGCGAAGCACGCCCGATCGGGCGCGCAAGTGAGGAAGAAAATCAAGGGAATCTTCGCCTGATCGGGCGGAAATTTGGAGAAATCGAGTGCCACAAAAAGAAATATCGGGCGAAGCTCGCCCGATCGGGCGAGCAATTTGGCGATTTTGAGGCTCGCCCGATCGGGCGCGCACTTCACATTCCAGAAGGAACTACCTTCGCCCGATCGGGCGAGGCTTGCCCGATCAGGCGCGCCTATTTTTCCGCAGGTTTTAAACCTCCTTCTCCCCTTTTCTTTTCTTTTTCTTTCTTACTTCTTCTTCCTTATTCACACTTTCTCTCTCTAAAACCTCCATTTTCAAACCTTCAACCTCACCTTCTTTCCAAGATCTCCTCAAATTCATCTATCAAAACCTTAAATTTTTTACATATTCTTAATCCTCACACCTTCCTCTACATTTTCCACCCACTTTCTCTCATAATTTCTTAAAACCCTTAGAGAGAGAAAGCTTCAATACCAAAATTTCCACCTACATATGGCTTCCAAATGTTCTAGACAACAAAGGGGCGAAAGTTCGAGGCAACAACAACCAATGGTTGACCCAGATCTTCAAATACCGAGATGGGAGGAGGTTGTTATCACCTCGGCGGAACAACGGGCAAGGATGCTCAATCTCATCGAGAGGTAGGTAATCTCAACCCGTTTTGTTCATCATCCTACATAATCTAGATTAGGTCTTGATAAATATGTAGAGAAACTATTTAAGGGTATAGGCATGAGTGGTTTCTTCCAAATGCATAATGACACTTATGATTACTTAACATTAGAATTTATTTCTAGTTTTAATGTTATTAAAATGAATGCTTTACTCATATACAATTTCGATTACTAAACAACGATGTTCGATTAACGCGAAAAGAATTTGGGAAGTTGTTTGAATTAAAATCGGAAAAACCTATCGAACCCTCCCAAGACCACATTGTCGTGGTCTACAAGAGACTCACCGGGGAGGGTTTGGATAACCTCCAACACGCCAAAGGGACGTGGATTCAACATCCAGTCCCAAAGTTTTGGCAAAGGTTTGCCGGCCTCACAATTTTTGGGAGGCATGAACCGGCAAACGTGAGGAGGGATGAATTAGAATTGTTGGCATCCTATATAATACCTAATGCTGAAAAATTAAACATACCTCATAGGATTGCCAATCACTTTCAAAGGGCGGCCAATGCGGCCGAAACGGGTAGGTCTAGGGCACCTATCTATTTTGGGGGGTTAGTAACCCATATTGCTATCAAACACCTAGGATGGAACCCAAATGGGCATAGGAAAGTGGTGGGCTCAACCCTCATGGACCTAGCTTATTTAGGGAGCCTAAACTGGGTGCAACCCGTGGGAGGTGAGACTTGGTGGATAGTCCACTGGCAATCGGGTAGGAGAGACCAAGCCTTTACCCTACCCAACCCCGCCTTGACCAAATTTGAGAAGGGGAAGCCTTCTTACACATTCGAAATAAACGGTCAAGGTGAGGTTCAAGAACCTCACCTTTCACCACAACCCCACCAGTCACCCCAAGACCATTCCCCCCAACACCATTCACCACACTACCCCCCACCCCCACCCTTTACCTATGACATACCCATCTCCTCGATCGATTATAACATCAACCCCAATGCCCCTTATGAGTTTTCGGCTTTTAGGAGCCAACTGGACCGTATAGAGATGGGGCAAGGGAGAGTAGAGGGCATGGTGCAAAACCTAGATTCTAGGTTAAGCACTTTGGATAGTCGGGTGGGTCATATAGAGAGGAACCTTGGGAGGGGTCTATACCCGATGTACGATGACTATGCATGCCGAGGGGCTATTACCCCCGAGGCATTAGTTCCCGACTGGTTCCAATACCTCCACAGAGGGTATTCCACCCCCAGAGCATTTGGTACTTATGTGGACTACTCTTCAGTCCATGGATATGGGGGTGATGCTCCTTTTGGGGGTATGGGGGGAAATGTGAACCCTAACTACTTTGCAGGTGGTTCGGGTTATGGTGGTGCTGGAACGAGCCAGGGTGGTGCCGGCTCGAGCTATGGAGGAAGGTTCGAGAGGATGAATGATGATGAGGAGTAGCTTCTCCTAGCTACCTTCCCAAGTCAATGAGGGCATTGCTTGATTTGGCTTGGGGGGAGATTTCTTGTATATATGGTAACTCTCTTTGTCTTTTCTCTATTTATTGCTTTCTTAGTGTAGTTTTTATTGCTTTCCTTTATGAAAAAAAAATACAAAAAAATTTAAAAACAAAAAAATTCAAAAATACGTTCTAATGAATTGTAAATCATGCTTCCCTGTGTCCCACACTTAGAAAATTTTGTTTTGATTCTTGGTATATGATAATAAGCTTTGTGAATTTGTTGATCATGATTTGAAGTTTAATTGTTTGGATTCCTAAACATGCATCAATTTGCCAACTATTTGTGAATATGGTGCTTGACTAGTTGATTTGGTTAGGAATGTGTGTTAGTTCCTGGTATGTCAATGAATTTGAGTATTGGTTTGAAACTATTAGTAATGTTTTTATAGCTCAATATTATGCACATTGAGGAGGACGAAGGCATTTGTTCTCTTAGGAAGCCTTCAGACGATATTAGATACATTTGTTCCCTTCTTGTTACCCATGTTGTTGCTTGTGCCCTACATTACAAGCCTATATGAGCCCCATTGGTTACTAGTCCCAAGCTTGGCTTGGTGGAGCTATTAGTTGGTGAGGTGAGGGAGTTGTGGTGTGCATATCATTTGCACAATGTGGGAATAAAAGAAGAGTGATTGTTCTTTGATATTATGATTGGAAAATATTGATGTTTTGTGCTACAAAGTTGAAAATTTCCAATATGAGGCAAAAAGAAAAAAACGAGCAAAGGAAAAAAAAGTTGTTTCATATGTTCAAATGTTCTAATTGAAGGTTGCTCAAGAAAAAAAAAAGGAAAAAAAATTCAAAAAAAAAAAAAAAAAAGAGTTCAAGTTTTGGAAAAAAAGAAGAAAGAAAAAAAGTATAAGTAGTTCAAAGTTTGTTTTAATTCACTCTATTTCATATTATCATATTTTGTGAGTGAATATGTAAGTGTTGGGATTGTGTTGTATATATGATTGTTTGGTGAACTTTTCTGGAGTTGAGTTGTGATTGGAGATGTTTTGGTCATCACTTGTTGTGACCTTGGGTTTTATTAGGATATGGCTCCCTTAAGCATGGCTTTACTCTCACATTTTCCTAAATTTATCCTACCCTTTACCCTAGCCTTACATTACAAGCTTTAAAGACCTTCCGACCTTTGTGCATAAGAGTTGTATGAATGTGAAAGTGTTGTTTATCAATGCAAGTTATGATTTGACATATTTCGAGTCGACTAGTAGATTGAGCGTTCATTGTTTTAAACACACGAGAGTGTGAGTTGGGAGGGCATTGTTCACAAATAAAGGGGTTGGTTGGAGCGTATATTTTCCTAAGTACCTGATTAGTTTTGTTTTAGGAGTGTTTAAGTACGAATTTTGTACGTAATTTTGGACTACCTTCTATTTTAGATTTTCTCTCTCTACTTAGGATATTCTCTCCCTCTTAACTCTCTCTCAACTTTGTTCTTAATTACATTCATTAATCCAGATTTCTTTTGGTAACAATTTCTTCTCTTTTAATTTCAGTTATTTTATTTAATTCTTTCATTATGTCTTACTGTAGACACCCAAATGTGTCTCTCCAAAACCAAACCCAGTGATGAGTACCTTTCGCGTCGAATCATAATCGAATGAAGCGAAAGTGTGGAAAGTCTAGTGTTGCGGATAGTTTTAATTTCTTTTCTTTTCTCTCTGTTTTTGAAAACTTATTTTAAGAAAACAGACAATCCAGTTTGGTTGGTCCATGATATGGGTCCAATAGTAGTGTAGTTGGATGGAGCTTGACAAGAGCTTTCCAACGACATATTATAGGCCCAATTCCGATGAATATTGAGGAAGTTATGACCAATTTACTAAACTGGGCCCGGTTTGAGCTTTATGTACGGCCCAATGATCTAGGGGAGGGCCTAATATGATTTATCATTCCTAACGCAATTAGGAATGGTTTTAGTGTTCTAGATTCTTCTAGAAGGTTCTTTTCATTCCTAATTCAATTAGCATTGATAAATTGACTTTTGTTGATTTTTAGAGTTTTAATTAAAATCAAATAGCATTTTCGAAGAAAATATACGATTTTATCCTCCAGTACGGCAAATTTATCTGACTTTCGAAAACGCGTTAAAAACAGGCTTGGCGCCTTATTCCAGGCATTGGCGCTTGGAACCAGGCTTGGCGCCTGGCGCTAGCCATTGGCGCCTGGCGCCAGTGTTGGTGCCTGGCGCCCGTTAGTCAGGGTTGGCGCCAGCTCTGTTTTGCGTGCGCCAGGACTCTGTTCTGTTAATTTATCTTTTTGGCTGATTTTCTCTATAAATAACATATTAAAAATTCCGTTTTCATTCACCAATTCTCATGAACAATCAGTTTTAATTAATTAAGTTTTCATTCGCAATCATTCATTAATTATCTCATTCTCTTCTTTAATCATTCACCATCAATTCACTCATCTTTCTCAAAACTTGCTTTTCAAATACAAAATTCCGCATTCGCAAGATCTAGAAATACCTAGCCATATTCGAAGTTGCCTTCGCCCTAGACGTGAAAGGTTTAATTTCTGAGGGTTTGGTCCCAAATCTCTCTTTCAATTATTTAATTTAATTGTTTGTTTTATTATTTTCCTTGAAGTTACTAACGTGTGTATTTTGTTATTAGAAAGAGGTACGAGGCATCAAAGTAATTGCTTTAATTGATTTATTGATATTATGATGTAGAAATCATGTTTATATTGTTATTATGATATTCCTAGTATCATGTTTAGGGAAAAGGTTATAATATCAAATATGCTTATTATGATTCCTGTGATGCTTCCTATGTTCTTCCTAATATTTATGATTGTTAGTATCATGTTAGGGTTAAAGATTTGGTTTTTATTGCTTAGTGACATGCTAGGGTTTGTTATTAATCTTGTTAGTATCATGCCTAGGATCTTGCTATTATTATTATGCTTTAACATGAATATTATTATAATTATTATTATGATTATTATTATGATTATTATGATTATTATTTTGATTATTATTATGTTGCTTGATACATATTATATTTATTGTTAGTGCTTGATCACACCTTTTATGCATGTTTAAAGGGAATTGGTACTTGTAATCACGCTTAATAAGATATTAATAATCTTGTTTAGGGTTAATGTGATTATAATTCAAGTGATCGCCAATAATAGTTTATGTGTGCATTAAATTCAACCAACATAGATAAACATGTTTAGGGTTAATCCTATTGATTGCATGTTAATTAAAAAGCGCACATGAATACGATCAGAATAAAGTAGAGGCCTATTATTAGGGCAGGTTCAATCTTTTTTAGGTTGGATTTGTAACTTCATCCCCGAACCCTTATTTGGTTCAAGACCTTATGGAGTTGACGATCTCTTGGATCGTTAAGGGGTGTAACCTTCACCCTGTGAACGGTTTACAAGTTCTTAAAACTTGTTGGCGACTCTTTTGCTCTATCTTCTTTCCCTTTGGACGCCACCGTACTTTAGTGTATGATCACAGTGGGGTTCAAGCTAGGGGTTAACACTTGAATTTATTCCCTACAGTTTTTGGCGACTCCACTGGGAGGATTTCTATTTTAATTCCTGAATTTGTTTCGGCAATGATTTAGAATGAGTGGATGAGACTCGAAACGTTCTAAGTATTTCATGTGCGTTCTAAGCATTGGCGCCAGCATTTTAGCCGTAGCGCTAGACGCCAGTATTGGCGCCAGGCGCTACAGCTAAAAGCTGGCGCCAGTCTCTGATTGCTGGCGCCAATTTCTCCCAATATCGAGCCAGAAATATGCGTTCTAATTTCGACCGATTTTTCGTATTGTTTGCTCGATCCTACTTCCTGATTGATTTTTTTCTCACTTTTCTGAAACCCATATGTGTTCTACATATGGACATAACCCTCTGGGAATTCATGCTCCATCTACCTGATTGAACGCTCCGTGCAACAAAGGGTACATCCGAGATGTTGAATTCACCAAACCATGGAAGCGAGTTTTTTCTAAGGCTCGCGGTGCCCATCCACTCGCGCCAACCCTTCACGGTTAGGCTTCCGCGCGGTGCATCTGGACAATTAACCATGGAACCTCTATTGACTAAATTATATCCCGAACTTTAGAGAACTAGAGCCATGGTTAGGTTGCGAACTCATTGCATCATATTGTGCCTACTTGACTAATTGTACATTATTTTGTTGTGCATATATTCTATGTTTCTCTTAACCGTTTGTTGACTTGTGTTGAGACTAAATAAACTAATGACTTAAAGAACTTTGCCTAATTAATTAATTAATTTGAGTCAATAAAGTCTAATATTTTAATCGGAATTGACCTAGTATGACTTTAGGCATACCCCAATTGACTAATAACACCGAAAACAGTCCCAGATCGAAGCTCCAATATTGGCGCCAAGGTCTGAGCTGTAGCGTCACACTGTGGAGTGTGGCGCCTGGCGACAGATCTGTCGTCTGGCGCCAAGCTCCACAGTGTGACGCCAGTTCTGTCGCTTGGCCGACAGTTCGGATTATTGGTCGAGTCGTCACCTAGTATATAATTAATCAGTTTGCTAATTAATTCGGTTAAGTTTTGTTGTCAATAGTACTTGTTTGCGTCGTTAATTGAGTTTAGGCACTAAGTCCCATGGTCTTACACAAGAGTCCAAGCATGTCACTTACACTCAACGCACACACCAATACACATACTTTGACCATGTTTAAGAGAGTCGTGTGTGCGCGTTTTTTTTTTCCGTCATTTTTTTTAGGGGGGTAAGTCGGATATTAATCCTCCAATTAAAAAAAAAACTATACTAAGTTCCCTAAAAATATGTACATTATTTTTGCCAAAAATATGCACCCATTTTTCATTTTTATTTTTCCTCCTTAAAATAAACCGTAAAGTCAAGTTGATTCGAGTCAAGTAATTAAAACGCAAAATGGTTTAATTAAAACGCAAAGTGGTCAAGAAAGGAAGGACGGTTAATCAAAGACAACCTTTTCGTACAAGTCCAACTTTTCGACAAACCCATAGCTCGTAAGAGGAAAGCTGAGACTATAATGGCAACACACGAAGAAGTCAATGATCTTAGGAACCAACTGGTTACCGTGACTGAGATACTGAAGCTTCTCGCACTCAAGATCGATGATCCCGTGAAGCAACAACAGATGGATCTCATGCAAGAGAGTCTAAGCAAGGTGTCTAGCGACTACAAGTTTCAAGGGCTTACATCACAAGGTGTCTAGCGACTACAAGTTTCCGCAGAAGTTCAATGCCAACGACATCCCAAAATTCAGAGCAACTGACAACCCTTACTTTCATTTAAGAGCATTCGAAACAATAATGAGTATTAAGGGTATCGATAAGAAGGTTTTCCCCTCTCTATTCTCACTATCTCTCGAGACCGTTTGCCAACAATGGTTCTTTTCTCTCGAGAAAGAAAAGACCTCCACCTGGGAGTCCATAGAAAACGCTTTCGTTGATAGGTACAAGTGCAACATTCAAGTCGAGACTGACCATGGGAACTTGAAATCCTCAAGCAGAAAGAGAATGAAGGCTTCACCTCTTTCTTTAACAAATGGAGGGAAACCTCAGCTAAGATGATTTAAGTGCCAAGTGAAAAAGAGTCTGTGAGGTTGTTCATCAAGAACCTTCAAGAAAAATATTCCAAGCATCTCAAGTATCAAAATAATCTCCATACCTTCAAGGTCGTCTACGACATTGGGATTAATATTGAAGACGACTTGGCTAAGATAAAAGCTGCCAACAATAACTCCAACAATGGCTGGAAAGGAAAGAAGAACGACAATCCTTCTTCTTCCAAAACCACCCACTCAAACCATGTTAGCACTTTTAATTTAGGAGAAGTCCTTGCTATGAACAATCAAGGACAAAAGAAACCATTTAGAAGAAACTTTACTCCTATTGGCATGAGTTATGACACCGCATTTGATCGATTAAATGCAAAAGGTCTTATAACTCCAATTGGACCGTTTGGGGACCCACCAGTCGAAAAGAGGTCAGCTAATTGGAACCCCAATGCACACTGAGTATCACCAAGGTAGGGGCCATCTCACCGAAAACTGTTGGAAGCTTAAGGAATCCATCCAAGACTTAATCGACAACAACAAGCTGCCGTTGCCCCCTGCCAGTAAGAAGCCAAGCATTGATAATGCACCTCTCGCTCATACCCTGGCTATCTCTGATGAGGAAAACGAGGTTGACCCCTCATCTCTCATTAGACCTGTCAAAGAAATCTATGCCACAGAAAAGGAAGAGGAAACCTTTTTCGATGTCAAGGATAACCTTCCAGAACCGGCAAATAAAGAAGATATACAATTGCTCACACTGTCTATGATGGAGGTATCGCATTTACTACGTGAAACTCTCAAGGCTATAAAGGAACCCCAAGAGAAACATGACAAGGTTCCATTTCCGAAAGATGAACCTAAAAGGGAATGCACACCAGTGAGAACGACTTATGAGGCAAAGTGTTTTCCCTTACAAGTCACTGAAAAACCCAAGAAGAGTAATAGAATCTACACTCCAATTGGGATCCCATATGCACAAATGTTCGAAATGCTCTCCGAGAGTGGCGAGATCAAACCTCTCGAACTAAGACCATTTGAATCCTTGAAAAGAATAGATAGATATTACTGTCAGTATCATCAATCAGGGGGTCACACTATAGAAAACTGTTTCAAATTCAAGGATTTGGTTCAGAAAATGATTGATGAAAAGAAACTAGTCTAAGTGCAACAAGAAGATGATGCAACCATCAATGGAGTTTGGGATAGTGATGAAGAAGATGTCTATCTAAAGGACATAGTAGGACCTCCACCTTCTGTGTCATACACCACAGATGACATTTGGGCTGAAGAAGATTCATCGATAGACGTCCTCACAAGATCCGGGAGAATGCAACCTCTCGTTTAAACACAACCTATGCCAATCACACAACAAGTTCCCATACCCATCATTAAAGACAATGATATTGTTAAGCAGTTTAAGAAGACAAAATTTGAGATGAATGTATGGAAACTTCTGGCAACATCTCGAGAACATAGGTTGGCTGGAATGAATGCCTTGGACAAATTTGGGATAGATTCCGAAACTACTCCTGAGGGATTAGCCAATTTCTTCACAAGTGATCTTCCTAGTCCAATTAATTTGATCACCTTTTATGACAAGGATTTACCTCCGGAAGGTGACAAAACATTACAAGGCATTAAACCTCACAGTAGTTTGCAAGAGGATGAATGTTCCTATGACTCTTGTAGACAATGGATCGGCCATCAACGTCTGTCCACTTAGAACTGCGAGGATGCTAGGAATAAGGGATGAATATTTAACTCCGTCTACGCAAGGAATAAGGGCCTATGACAACACTCGTCGTCAAGCTCTTGGCAAAATTACCCTGAATGTAACGGCTGGAGCAATAGAACATGCTACTACTTTCCAAGTAGTAGACATTAAAGCTTCGTTCAACTTGTTGTTGGGACGCCTTTGGCTTCATGATCTGAAGGCCATCCCTTCATCTCTCCACCAACAAGTAAAAGCTATAGTTGGGGGAATTCCTATCACCATCGATGCTTCGCCTATGAGGATCAGATCTATAGAGAATCCGATCATTAATGTGGAGCACGACGAGGATGATGAAGATTTATGGGGCTTTAACGAAGAAGTTTCCTTAATCCAGGAGGATGAAAGGACCTCTCTTTGCCACGACCCCCATTCCAACATGATTGTAAATACCATGCTGAAGAAACAAGGACATTTTCCTGGGATGACCCTAGCAAAGAAGAAAGGAATGGCAAAACCGCTAGAGTCACCTGGCCTCCCTAAGTTAGACACTTTCGGACTTGGTTTCGAACCGACTCGGAAAGATCTCAAGCGAGCCCAGGAAAAATCAAAGGCACGTAAGGACGCTCGCATTTCAAAAGAAAGCAATCCCAATGGATCAGTACCCTCTTACGCTTAATGGTCAATTTATAAAAGAAGGAGAGGACTATCCATGCCATGAATTTCCCGAGCCATTTGTTGTAAACGGCATAAGACAATCGGGATTCGAGTTTTTCTTGGATTGTTACTTCACTGATGAAATCCCAACTCCCGTCTACAAGGAGAAAGCACCCCCATGCTTTGACTTTAACGTCATGGGATTACTGTTCGGGCGAGAAAAGAATGAGCCAACTTACAGAGAAGATAACTCCTCGCTCATTCAAACAGTCCTACAAAGTGAAAGCTTCGATCCCTCGAAGCTAATCACTCCAGCTGAAGGATCACTACAAGGGTGGCGCAAGATTGTCAAAGTGACTACTCCAAGTAGAAGGAAGATATCCATCACAACAGGGCAAGGGCCGATGTTTGAAGAGTCGTTTGAGTCAGAGTCTGAGTAAGAGTCCTTACCCCTAGAGTCTTCTAAGTCCTTAGTAGTAGCACCTTCCCCTCCTATTTCTTCTCCTAGAATAGTTAGTGATCAAGTCCCTGAGGACATATCACTCTTTGATGTAATGATCTCAGAGTATAATAATATTTCTCCTTTTCCTTATTTCTCGTGTTCTTCTCTAACCCAAGATGACGAGCATTGCTTCACTAACAATGAAAAAGACAAAGAAATTATTAAAGCAATGGAAACACTCGAAAAGAAAACACCGGTAATTGAAGAAACTGAAACAGTTGATATCTCAAATGATTCAACTCATAAAAGAGAAGTTAAAATCGGATTAACACTGAATAAACAAGAAAGAACCGATTTAATTAACTTAAAGAATTTATCGATGTATTCGCTTGGTCATACGAAGATATGCTAGGCATTAATAGAGAAATAGCTCAACACACTATACCACTAATTCCAGGAATGAAACCCGTAAAACAAAAGTTACGTCGAATGAAACCCGACGTAGCTCTTAAAATAAAAGAAGAAGTTCAAAAACAAATAACTGCAGGTTTCATCAAGGTATCCAAATACCCCGAATGGGTCGCCAACGTCGTCCCAGTTCCGAAGAAAGACGGAAGGGTAAGAATGTGTGTCGACTATCGAGATCTAAATAAGGCAAGTCCAAAGGATGACTTCCCTTTGCCACATATTGATATTCTGGTAGATAACACGACAAATTACGCGCTTCTTTTGTTCATGGATGGGTACGCAGGTTACAACCAGATTCTCATGGCAGAAGAAGACATGGAGAAAACAACTTTTATAACACCATGGGGCACTTACTGCTACACGGTAATGCCATTCGGGTTGAAAAACGCGGGTGCTACTTACCAACGTGCAGCAACTGCCTTACTCCATGACATGATGCATAAAGAAGTCGAGGTATATGTCGACGACATGATTGTAAAATCAAAAGACCGTCTAGGCCATCAAGTAGCCTTAAGGAAATTTTTAGAAAGGCTAAGAAAATACAACATGAGGTTGAATCCATCTAAGTGCGCTTTTGGAGTCACCTCAGGCAAGCTTTTGGGTTATGTCATAAGCTCTAGAGGAATAGAGGTAGACCCAACCAAGATCAAAGCAATCATGTTAATTCCACCGCCCAAGACTGAGAAACAGATTCGAAGATTTATTGGCCGGTTGCAATACATAAGTAGGTTCATATCAAAGTTGACGACAATATGTGAACCAATCCTCAAAAAGCTCAAGAAGAATGTACCAGTAATATGGGATGAGGAGTGTCAAAAAGCCTTTGAAAAGATCAAAGCCTATCTCGCAAATCCTCCCGTATTAGCACCAGCACTTCCCGGAATACCTCTTAGGTTATATTTGACGGTTACCAAAGAGACAATGGGAGATATGCTAGCACAAGAAGTAGAAGGCAAAGAGAATGCAATCTACTACCTAAGCAAGAAGATGCTCGAATACGAATCACGCTATACACCGCTCGAGAAGTTGTGCCTCGCCTTGGTGTGGGCCACAACCAAGTTAAGACATTACATGCTAGTGCATACCGTCTTCGTAGTCTCCCGATTAGATCCACTCAAGTATCTATTTGAGAAATCTACACTCAATGGACGCATATCAAGATGGATAGTCAAGCTAGCCTAGTTTGATGTAAGGTTCATGCAACAAAAAGCTATCAAAGGATCTGTGGTGTCGGACTTCCTAGCTGATTTTCCAATAGAAGACTCGACGCCAATACAAGACAATAAATTTCCAGACGAAGACCTAATGGTTACTGAAGATGATAATTGGACCTTATGCTTCGACGGAGCCTCAAACCAAAAGGGATGTGGTGTTGGAGTGTTACTAGTATCACCTAAAGAAGAGCATGTTTCAATCTCCATAAAGCTTGATTTCGACGTTACCAACAATGCTGCTGAATATGAAGCATGAGTGATAGGCCTTGAAACAGCTTTGGCATTGGGAGTAAAAAAGTTAAGAATATTTGGAGACTCTTCTTTGATTATCAATCAGATATCTAAAAGGTGGAAAGTAAGGAGCGAGAGTCTAGCCCCTTACCAAACTTATTTGGAAACTCTTACTGATCAGTTAGAGAAGGTAGAATACACATATCTACCTAGAGAGGAAAATCAATTTGTTGACGCCTTGGCAAGATTAGCCTCAATGGTTAGGATTCCCACGGAAATCGAGCAAATGCCTCTAACTATAGAAAAAAGGCACAAACCGGCATACATCCAGGCTATAGAAGATGACGAAGTAGTCCAAGGCGAAGAAGAAGAAGAAGAAGAAGAAGAAGAAGAAGAAGAAGAAGAAGAGCCGTGGTACACGAACATACTCAATTATGTCACCAAAGGAGAATACCCTCCTCATGCTGACAAAAGAGCAAAACGAGCATTAAGGCTTTTGGCTTCCCAATATGTACTCATAGACAACGAGCTACATAAAAGGGTACCTAAGGGCCGAGCTCTCTTATGTATAGGAAAAAAGGATGCACAAAGAGCAATGAGAATAGTCCACGAAGGAATCTGTGGCACTCATATAAATGGCAAAATGTTAGTCCAGAAAATAATGCGAGAAGGATATTATTGGACTACAATGAATAGGGATTGCCATTAGTATGTAAAAAGATGTTGTAGACACCCATTTGTGTCTCCCCAAAACCAAACCCAGTGATGAGTACCTTTCACGTCGAATCATAATTGAATGAAGCGAAAGTGTGGAAAGTTTAGTGTTGCGGATAGTTTTAATTTCTTTTCTCTTCTCTCTGTTTTTGAAAACTTATTTTAAGAAAACAACTAATCCAGTTTGGTTGCTCCATGATATGGGTCCAATAGTAGTGTAGTTGGATGGGGCTTGCCAAGACCTTTCCAACGATATATTATAAGCCCAATTTCGATGAATGTTGAGGAAGTTATGGCCAATTTACTAAACTGGGCCCGGTTTGAGCCTTATATGCGGCCCAATGATCTAGGGGAGGGCCTAATATGATTTATCATTCCTAATGCAATTAGGAATGGTTTTAGTCTTCTAGATTCTCCTAGAAGGTTCTTTTCATTCCTAATTCAATTAGCATTGATAAATTGACTTTTGTTGACTTTTTAGAGTTTTAATTAAAATCAAAGAACATTTTTGAGGAAAAGATACGATTTTATCCTCCTGTACGACAAAATTTATCTGATTTGAGAAAACGCGTCAAAAACAGGGTTAGCGCCAAACACCATGCATTGTCGCCTGACGCCAGCTCTGTTTCAGTTGCGCCAATGCTCTGTTTTGATATTTTATCTTTTTAGCTGATTTTCTCTATAAATAACGTATTAAAAACCAATTCTCATCAACATTCATCTACATTCATCAACAACCAGCTTTTCAATTATAATCACCTACAACCAATCATTTATTCTCTTTCTCTTATTCTTTTATAAACTTGCTTTTTACATACAAAATTCCGCATTCACAAGATCTAGATACATCTAGCCATATTCGAAGTTGTCTTCGCCCTAGACCTGAAAGGTTTAATTTCTGAGGGTTTGGTCCCAAATCTCTATTTCCATTATTTAATTTAATTGTTTTGTTTTATTATTTTCCTTGAAGTTACTAACGTGTGTATTTTGTTATTAGAAAGAGGTACGAGGCATCAAAAAAAGTGTTTTAATGGTTTTTATTGATATTATGATGTAGAAATCATGTTTAAATTGTTATTATGATATTCCTAGTATCATATCTAGGGTAATTTTAATATTAAATATGATTGCTATGATGCTTCCTATGTTCTTCCTAATATTTATGATCGTTAGTATCATGTTAGGGCTAAAGATTTGATTTTTATTGCTTAGTGACATGCTAGGATTTGTTATTAATCTTGTTAGTATCATGCCTAGGATCTTGCTATTATTATGCTTTAATATTAACATGAACATGATTATGATTATAATTGTTATTATGAATATTATTATTATTATTATTATTTTGATGATGATTATTTTATTTATGATGTTTATTATTTATTATTATTGTTGCTTGATATATGTTATATTTATTGTTATTGCTTTATCACGCCTTTTATGCATGTTTAAAGGGAATTGGTACTTGTAATCACGCTTAATAAGATAATAATAATCTTGTTTAGGGTTAATGCTATTGATTGCATGTTAATTAAAAAGCGCACATGAATACAATCAGAATAAAGTAGAGGCCTATTATTACGGCAGGTTCAATCTCTTTTAGGTTGGATTTGTACCTTCATCCCCGAACCCTTATTTGGTTATAGACCTTATGGAGTTGACGATCTCTTGGATCGTTAAGGGGGGTAACCTTCACCCTGTGAATGGTTTACAAGTTCCTAAAACTTGTTGACGACTCGTTTGCTCTATCTTCTTCCCTTTTGGACGCCACCGTACTTTAGTGTATGATCACAGTGGGGTTCAAGCTAGGGGGTTAACGCTTGAAATTTATTCCCTACAGATGCCCTAAGTGCCAAATTTATGCCAATTTACAACATGTTCCTCCATCCTTGCTCTACACCTACACATCGCCATGGCCATTCTCTACATGGGGAATTGACATCATCGGCAAAATCACTCCCCCAGGAACAGGAGGCCACGAATATATCCTAGTAGCAATTGATTACTTCACCAAGTGGGTCGAAGCGCAATCATACGCTAAACTCACTGCAAAACATGTAGCACTCTTTATCGAGAGAAATATTATTTGTCGATACGGAGTCCCACATGAAATGATAAGTGACAATAGAACTCACTTTCAAGCCGAATGTGAAGAATTGCTACAAAAATACGGCATTCAACATCATCATTCTTCCCCTTACAGACCTCAGGCAAATGGAGCAGTCGAGGCAGCTAATAAAAACCTAAAGACTATCATCGAGAAAATGACGGAGAATTATAAGGATTGGCCTGACAAACTTCACTTCGCATTGTGGGGTTACCGCACGTCAACAGGAAATACGCCATTTTCCTTGGTATACGGAATGGATGCCGTACAGCCTGTCGAACTAGAAATACCGTCCCTACGCATTGCGTTAGAGAGTAAACTCGATGAAGTTGAATAGACTAGGGCAAGATATGAAGAATTAATTCTACTCGATGAGAAACGACTAGAAGCCCTGCATCACACTCAGTGTTATCAAACTCGTATGGCTAGACATTTTAATAAGAAGGTCAAGACAAGGAACATCAAAGTAGGAGACTTGGTGTTAAAAGCACTAAGGAAAAATGTTTTAGATCCAAGGGGAAAATTTAGACCTAATTGGTCTGGACCCTACATTGTCAAAACAATCCTGGCAAGAGGTGCAGCAAAACTAACTGATATGGATGGCAATGAGTTCTCAAACATGACAAATCTTGACCAACTTAAGAAATACTACCCATAATTACTTGAGTAGGATACTCAAGAGAGCTACGTTTGGCCTGATTCCTTAAGAAAGGATACGTAGGCAACCCCTTACGGGTGCGGCCACCTTATTTTTCGACATTCTCGCGTCCCAGAATTAGTTAAAAATTCGATAGAAGATCGGCAAAATATCGGCGTCGTAGAGTAAGCTCTAGCGCCAGCAAACAACCATCAGCGTCAACCGATGGAATTGGCGCCTGGCACCAGACTTCCCTGGCAGGCGCCAATTGCAAATAAGCGGCGCCAATTTGAAAATAAATTCTAGGCAAATTTCGGTGTTTTTCGGAAAACTTTCGACTTCCATACTCGAAGAATTTCTGGAAAATTATTTTTTTTCGGTTTTCATTGCTTTAATAAAATAAATTTAAAGTAAATAATTTAATTAAAAGCTGAAATTTCATTAATAAAATAAAATTACATTATTCATGGAATTTTAATAAAGCTGAAATAAATTAACTTTAAATAAACTAAGTCTAATAATTGAAAATTAAGCAATGCTCCTAATCTTTCTTTTCTTTCCTAGTCCTTTTCCAATTCTTGTCTGCTTCTTCCTCGTCATCCATAACCTTAGCTAGTAGGCATCCTTTAGAGGACCTACATTCAATCTTAGAGTAGATAGTCTCCCCTTCAGCTAGGACTCCATGCTTCTTTTCCACCCAAGTTTTTTTCTCTGTGGTGTCAGCTTTCCTTTTTCCTTTATCTTTTGTAGTACTTTTCTTCCTAGGCATTGCAGGTGTTTTGAATTCAACTCTTGCACCTAAGCGTTCCTTGGCAGGAATCACCCTGTCACCTAGACGACTCTTCACATCAGTTTTACCCTGATCTTTATTCGAATCCTTCGAAGGCTTCTTCAGCAACCACTTCTTCACATCATTGGGCAAAGAAGGAGGAACCTTTTGAGTAATCACTTCCCATAAAGGTCTAGCACTCCAGCACGCATCAAATATGTCTACTTTCTGGAAAACAGGGTACTCATAGGGAGGACAAAGATCCCCGGAAGGAATATTCTAAAGCAAGCCGTATTGTCTTTTCACCCTGCAGGGGTAATAATAAGTCATACGAGACAAACTTGGAAGACGGCAGAAAGGTTGCTTGTTGACACTTATCATCCTTTCTATTTTCTACCATGGGACGACCCACTTGATATCAAAATCGCGAGATTCGAAGATCTTTCTCCACCCATGGCGCCCAATTTTAGGGAAGCGTTTCTTCCTTCTCACAAAGCAATTGGGAGTGTACTTCTCAATATTGTCCGGAGGGCTAATTAATTCTAGCCTTTCCATTAGCCATATCTGTAAAAAAAAAAAAAAAATTGCAATGCAAATAAATTATTATTACAATACAAAAATATATTTTTTGATTTCTGTAATTAAAAATATTATTTTTCTACCTGTAATAAAATTGGAGAGCCGCAAAAAGGTGCTTTTGGGTTCCTTTTAAATTCATCAAGACTAATCACAGTCTCTCCAACTATCAATGGCATTGGATTTCTCCTAATTCAATTTGTTCTAGTACGGTGGTTATAATTGATTGGCCTTCATTATTTTTACCACTACTAAGAAAAAATTGATTAAGCATGCAAAATAAGAAAGCCCTTCTTCTATATATATGAAAAGATTCAGAAAGAGGTTTATCAAAATAATGGCGTGCAAATTCTTTCAAATTAACTATGTTGCCATCTACTATTTTTGATAAGTCCCTTTCTTTTAAATTAAAGAAGCGCTCAAAATCCTTATAATAATATACATCTACTCTAGGGATTACTATGAGATCTATTGCAGGGAAGCCTAAAATAGCACCAAATTCTTCTAGCAAAGGGCTAATCTCATCATACCCTATTCTAAAGCAAAGAGTATCAACATTCCAAAATTCTAGAGCGGTATGAATGAAATCTAAGTCAAGATCTACCCCTTTGATGCCATAAATCCCCCCCAAGTGAAATAAATCTAATTCTTTTCTGTCTCTAGCATTAAGAGATCGACAACATTCATGAGTGTATTGGGTGAAAGTTTTAGTGACTAGAGACATGGTATTATTTTTTCTAAGGTTAAGAATTATTTTATTCGCTGGAATTATGAAAAATTCGGCTGAGGCAGGGGGCTATTTATGCACGATTTACGAGCAGTTCTAAACAAGATGAAATACGGAATCAGCGTCAATTGACGCCAGACTCCGCAATTGGCGCCAGACACCAAGGCTTGGCGACACACGCCAAGTGTAGCGCCTGGCGCTACACCCAATTGCGTGGCGCCTGGCGCTACACCCAATTGCGTGGCGCCAGCTGGCGCCAACATGCCATGTCATCCGCGCTTTCTTAAATTGCGTTTTTATCCTAAATTCGAGTCGACTGATGACTTTACGGCCCCGATTATCTTTTCTAAACATCTTTTTCTTTTTAATTAATATAACTATTATATTAATTATATTATTCTTTTTTGGATTTTTAGCTTTAATTTCCAAGTTTTTGTAAACCCAACATTTTAATTTGCCTTTTCCTTCTTTTTTCATTTTTTCTTTTGGGGGAGAGAGTCGGATACCCTCCATCAATAATAAAAATGACGGAATTGTTGCGCAAAATTGTTTGTCACACTCTTCACACACAAACACAAACATGCACATAATAATAGCAAACATAAATAAACTCATAATAAGTATGTATGTACAAAATATGTCTAAAAATGAGTTTTAACTGAAAGGCAAAGTTCTATACAAAGTCAAATAATAAAAAGCACAGGTACAAACCACCTCGCGCGGGAATAGACAAAATAAGTCAGTAAACATGCATAATATATATGGACAAAATTTGCAAATAAATAAAATTACTCAAGTTTGGTGGCGAGGAATCGACCACTTTACAACGCACGGCTGGAGGAATCATACCCTCAATCGACCCGTATGCACGAACTCAGCAGCATCATCTTGATAAAGCAAAACCAAGTCTGTGAAGCATCACTTGGGGGCTACTTAAAGATAAGAGCCAAAAAGGCGTACCGCCACATCCTCAGCCGGTACAGGAACTGGAGCTAACAACGGCAGTAGCTCCTCTGCATAGCATCGCCCAGGGATCGTGCAAGATCACAAAGGGGGATTAGTTCCCTCTGACATGCTCAAACAACCTCGCAGCGCCAGAACACCCAGCCACTCGGCGAGGTTGTTCTACCTTTTTTTTGCAACATATTTTGGGTTCCTTGGTACGCCAGTTAGACCCTCTAAGCAATTTGACATGATTTTTAGTAATCGGCTTGATTATATAAAGTGATCGACCCGATGAAAGATCGTCTCAATTAGCTTAAAGCGCCTAAGCAATTGCTCATTAACAAAAAAGCACCGACACACTGGTTCATTCGCAAAAGGAACCGACGTAGAGGTTCAAAGCAACGGAAGCGCCGACATACAGACATAGCCGGAGCAAAGTTCAAGCAAACTTTAAAGATCGACAGGCGGAGATCTTCGCTAATTTCCTTTGGAAAATTAGAATCGAATGAGGATAGCTTCAGGCGAGGAAATCTTCGGCAATATTCCCTAGCTTGTGGAGAGTTGTCACAAACAACCGGAGATTGTTTCAAGAGAAATAATTTTCGATAGTATTCCCTTGGACGCGGAATATTATCAATGCGGATGAGGATTGTTTCGAGAGAAATAATCTTCGATGGTATTCCCTGGCTTGTGGAATATTATCATGGCAGAATTGGAAGCAGTTACAGGCGTAGCGGTTTTCAAGCGGGATGGCATTCTCTAGCTTGCAGAAGGTCATCAAAACAACAAGGATACGGCAGCAAATCGGTTACTTTCAGAGACGTGTGCTCGACGGTGCAAGATACGCGTTTCTTAACTCTTTTATTTGTTTAACTAATGCTAGTTTTGGAGGTATCGGCGTTACAAGAATGATTTAGGATCGCAGAACGTTCTGAATCATTCTCCGTCCCTATCGATACTTTGACTTTCGTTTTTGAAACTTGCGTTTCTCCAAACTCAGTCAAAGTGGGGGCTTCTGTAGACATCCAAATGTGTCTCCCCAAAACCAAACCCAGTGATGAGTACCTTTCGCGTGGAATCATAATCGAATGAAGCGAAAGTGTGGAAAGTCTAGTGTTGCGGATAGTTTTAATTTTTTTTTTCTTTTCTCTCTGTTTTTGAAAACTTATTTTAAGAAAACAGCCAATCCAGTTTGGTTGGTCCATGATATGGGTCCAATAGTAGTGTAGTTGGATGGGGCTTGACAAGAGATTTCCAACGATATATTATAATCCCAATTCCGATGAATATTGAGGAAGTTATGGCCAATTTACTAAACTGGGCCCGGTTTGAGCTTTATGTACGGCCCAATGATCTAGGGGAGGGCCTAATATGATTTATCATTCCTAACGCAATTAGGAATGGTTTTAGTGTTCTAGATTCTTCTAGAAGGTTCTTTTCATTCCTAATTCAATTAGCATTGATAAATTGACTTTTGTTGACTTTTCAGAGTTTTAATTAAAATCAAATAGCATTTTCGAAGAAAATATACGATTTTATCCTCTAGTACGGAAAATTTATCTGACTTTTGAAAACGCGTTAAAAACAGGCTTGGCGCCTGGAACCAGGCTTGGCGCCTGGCGCTAGTGTTGGTGCCTGGCGTTAGTTAGCAAGGGTTGGCGCCAGCTCTGTTTTGCGTGCGCCAGGACTCTGTTCCGTTAATCTATCTTTTTGGCTGATTTTCTCTATAAATAACGTATTAAAAATTCCGTTTTCATTCACCAATTCTCATGAACAATCAGTTTTAATTAATTAAGTTTTCATTCGCAATCATTCATTAATTCTCTCATTCTCTTCTTTAATCATTCACCATCAATTCACTCATCTTTCTTAAAACTTCCTTTTTAAATACAAAATTCCGCATTCGCAAGATCTAGAAACACCTAGCCATATTCGAAGTTGCCTTCGCCCTAGACGTGAAAGGTTTAATTTATGAGGGTTTGGTCCCAAATCTCTCTTTCAATTATTTAATTTAATTGTTTGTTTTATTATTTTCCTTGAAGTTACTAACGTGTGTATTTTGTTATTAGAAAGAGGTACGAGGCATCAAAGTAATTGCTTTAATTGATTTATTGATATTATGATGTAGAAATCATGTTTATATTGTTATTATGATATTCCTAGTATCATGTTTAGGGAAAAGGTTATAATATCAAATATGCTTATTATGATTCCTGCGATGCTTCCTATGTTCTTCCTAATATTTATGATTGTTAGTATCATGTTAGGGTTAAAGATTTGATTTTTATTGCTCAGTGACATGCTAGGGTTTGTTATTAATCTTGTTAGTATCATGCCTAGGATCTTGCTATTATTATTATGCTTTAACATGAATATTATTATAATTATTATTATGATTATTATTATGATTATTATGATTATTATTTTGATTATTATTATGTTGCTTGATACATATTATATTTATTGTTATTGCTTGATCACACCTTTTATGCATGTTTAAAGGAAATTGGTACTTGTAATCACGCTTAATAAGATATTAATAATCTTCTCCAGTTTTATGAATTAGGTTCTGTTTTGGGTACCTTGCATTACTTATGGGCTGAAATCAATTATGATTATTAGTGTATATTGTTGTATTGTTGCAAAATAAGGTGACTTTTGTTCAATAACGACTTGATCAAGAAATTGAGATGAAAAGATTATGCGTTGGAATTTAACTTGTTGATGGGTTGAGTTTTGAACTAATATTTCTAATTATGGATATTAGCTTATTTGATTGTTGTGAAATTATGTATACTCTGTTGAAGGATGAATTTGAGTGAGATATTGATCAGATACCAGCCTATGCATTATATTATGGATATTAGCTTTTATGGATATTAACTTATTTTATTCTAGTTTTGTTAGGCTGGTATTTATTATATAATATTGGTAATTAAATTAATTTCTCATTCCTCAATTCTGAACACACTCTGTTTTGATCTCTCCTCTAACCAGATTGTGCATTACCACAATGCGCCGCGGGCCACCGCTTCACATCCATTCTTATTTGGGCCCCTTGAACGATCTGACGATAAATTGGGTCGAAGTTGTTTAAGAGGTAAGTTTGTTTCAATCATCGAATATCAAATTCACAGTCTAGGATTCTTAGTTTTCTTTTTCAGTTTAGTCAATTTAGGATCTTCTAAGATGGTTTATTGAGCTAATAGTCATAAGTAGTGAAGTTCTTCTTAAAATAGGGTTTTAAAGAGGAATTTAATTAATTGGTCTTTTGACATATTTTTGTAATTTTCATTTGAATATGTTTTAGGTTTTGTTTAAATTGTAACATTTGGTTAAAACTGAATACATTGATCTCTTTTTTAGCTTCTTCTTTCTTTGTGCTTCGAAACGAATGAAACTCATAATATTGACTTATATTTTACTATGGTACGGAGTGAGAAGAATCTTATACTACATTGCTATTTTATTTTTAGCTGCTAAAGACTCGAAAACCTTACACAATAACCAAGCAATGTGAGCAATGGATAGAAGAGGAGCACAATAAGTTTCTCGAGGCCTTAAAACTCAAAGACGAGCTTGGGAGTGGATTGAAGGTTTTACTTTGATTTAAACCTTTTCTTTTAAGTATTGTCATTAAGATTTTATGTCTATGAGTTTAGTCTTTCAAAAAGACATTAAACTGAATCATGAAGTGGGTGATAGTTTCACTACTTAATAGAAAATGAGAGTTATTCTATATAAAATCAAATTAAGGGAGAGGTGGGGCCGTGGGGGCAGAACATACTAGCTAAGTTGAATCATTTGATTGTTTGGTATTACTAAAGAGAATATCAGTCTGCTTAGCATGCTCACAAATGAAAGATTTTGAGTAAAGTATTTGAATAGAATTGTATCAGAATTATTTTCATCAATAATTCTTATGTTTGCCTCACACCAAAACCTGTTTGTTTACCATCTTGCCAAGTTAATGTTAAGTGTTTACAAGTTGTTTTTTTACTCATGGTTTTTCTTCTAAATTATGTGCTTCTTTTGATGATATCTGAGTGTAACTAATCTCTCTCGAAACTATTGTTTGCTTGTGCATAAATCTCTTTCACATTTTTAAAATTTAACATCATTATTACAGAATCATATCCTTTTAACAAACTTTGCCCCCCTAGACTTTGTTGCTCTATTATTGTTGGTATTATCAAGTTGTTCTTGTATGTTTTGTTGCATGATATCATTTGGTAATTTTCAAGAATCAAGATTGTAGTTGAATAAGTCAACGCTAAAAGTTTACTTATGAAGTAAATTTCAACGATCGGTTACTTGTGAAAGCTTTTGTGGGATATTGTAATGTTATTTAAAAAATCAAGCCATGTGAGATGACATACATACATGAGGTTGAAAACTTAAAATTTTTTAAAACTAGACTAAGAAGTGATATACAATGTGTGTAAACTCTCCGTAAGGGAACAAAAGCAAATTTGTATGAATTAAAAGTTCTTGCCTTTTCAACTTCTTGTTGAGATGGGGTTTTCAAGGATGGGGTTGAACTCGATATTTGAAGAAATTTCACAAAGCAATTTCCATTGTTAAACCTAGATACTCCAATATAACCAGGCACAAAGAGCAAGACTGCTTGCCTTTGTTAAATCACTTTTTCTGGTGTATATTTCTGATCAGAGCATGTTTTCACGCGTTATCCTTGCAATGCCATAGAAAGTTAATGGAAGATGCTTTGTATAACTAAGGGTTTGGTTACATCTTAAAATCTTGTAAAACTCAGTGTTTTTGTTACTTATACTCTATACATGTTGAAAGATAACTGTAAAAATTCAATCAAGTATCAAATCATAAACAGTTAAGGAGTTTCTATAGTGAAGTAGGCACATTGTACACTTGATCTGTTTGCACAGTACACTAGTTTCCAACCTTGTACACTGGATCACCATGAATTCTAGTCCACCACCTGTTGTACTTGTATACATGTAGTAGGCACTAACCCAATAGCAGCCCATTCTAACGTTTATGCCTATATATATTCTCTTTTAAAAAGCACTAACTCTTACTATTGTTTTATTTCATTTTGATTCTAGTTGTTTGATACATGATGCTTTCACACAGGATTAAATGGATCAAGATGAAGAATTGGGATAACAAGTGATGATGCTACAAGAGGCACTTACTGTAACTGCAACTTTGCTACTACTACTGCAGTTTTTGCTGTTACTGCTTTTTTTTTTGCTGCTACTGATGTCTGTTGCTGACTTCTGCTTCTGCTTGTTGCTGCTACGTGCTATCTGTTGCTGAGTTATGCTATTGCTGGTTGTTGCCACTACTAGTATCGTCTGCTATGATTGTTTGCTGTCACTGCTGTTTGCTGCTACCTACAACTGCTGGTAGCTTCTGTTAGCTAGCTGGTGTTGTTAATGTTGTTTACGTCGCTGACTAGTTTTTGAAATTCGGATGTTTTCCTTATTTTCTTACTTTTTCTAAGTTAGAAATTGAAGTTGATTTTCTTTTTGTTGTATTATTTTATACATTAAAATTAATGTTTATGGTTTTTTTTTTGTAAGAATTATGAAATTTATCAATCCAAATTGCTGGCTATCATATATGTTAATTTGTAATTCATAGTTGTTGTACATATTAATATTATTTTTATAATAAAAAATTAAATTAATAATAATAATAATAATAAATAAATAAATAAATAATGATACCTTTTAATTAATAAGGTGTTACACTAGTTTGTAAAAAGTGATACATAATGCCGAATAAAGTGTTATTATATCTCAAAACATGGTAGAAAAATGTTACCTAATAATCAACAAAGTGTTACATTAGTTCGAAAAATTGATACATAATATCGGATAAAGTGATGCTATATAATAAAAAATGTTACTAAAGATAAGTAAGTGTTACATAAGATATAAAAAGTAACACTTTAAAAGTGATACTAATAATAGAAAAAGTGTTACATAAGAGGGCTTATAATAACACTTTTAAAAGTGTTACCATACGTTACCCAAAGTGTTACATATGACCTTAGATAACACGGGCGGATGTATCACCCAAAAAAGTGTTACCTATTGTCTATAATAACACTTTTACCACATTATGTAACATTTTTTTGGTGTTACTTGAGGTTAGTTTTGTACTAGTGTTCCCTGCGGATTCGACCATACTTCCCTATCTGCATTAGTTAGAAAACTTAGGTAATACTTTTGATTAGGGGATACGACTTTACCCTGTCATTTGGCAGCTGTAATTTTCCGCTTGTGGGCGGCTACCGATGTTTATTTTTATCTTGTGAAACAGTTAGCTTTGTAGCTCGGCTTTCGAGCTTTTTCCTCGTGTTATGAATTTGCTTTTCTTCTTACTACTTTGCCTTAAACTTGCGCATTAATCTGATAGATTTTTCGAAAAATTTGCTAAGTAAAAAGGGCTTCAGCTTTAGAAATTTTCAGCTACTGAGCACACTTGTAGTGTCTGCTGCCCCCCCCAGAATTCTGAAGATTCATCTTCGGATTTATGAGGTAATTGCTTGTCTTTTAATTTGAGACGAAGCTTTTCTGTACTTAATAACTTTCTAATTGTTATGCGATTAGTCTTGGTTTTCTGTCTATCTTAAAGAATGGATATCTGAGACACAAGGCCAACTTAAGGCAATGTCTCAAACAGTGACCCTCTGGGATACAAGGCTTAGTGAAAGCAATATCCCAGATTCGTCCATGGACTCATTGCCTCAGAAAACAAGTCTTGCTGAAGCATTTACTCCAGCTCAAATACCAGTGTTCTTTTATAGGCGAGTTTGTCAGCAATCCAAAACCTGATGCCTCAAAGGCGATGGTTTCAGACAGTGCTGAAGGAAAACTCTTAAAGAGTAGATAAAATAAAAAAAATGAAAGAATAATAATTGCAAATATTTGTAGAAACGTTGGCTCTGAGGCCTTTCATTAATAATTGAAAATGTACTTACAAAGATTGTTCTGCCCCAAAGGGTTTACACATGGAATTTCTTAAGTACATCAGCATTCCAATGATTTTTCATCTCGGTTCCATCCAACTGCCGAAGTCGGTATGTCCCGGGCTGAAGCTCATCATAAATTTCGTAAGGTCCCTCCTATGTGGCTGAGAGTTTCCCATGGATTCGGTTTTTCTGAACTACAACAGCATTCCAAAGGACAAGGTCTCCAACTCTGAGAGGCCTTGCATGGACCCTTTGGTTATAAAACTTGCTGATTCTTTGCTTGTATGTAACCATTCTATCTCTGGGTGAGTCTCTTACTTCGTCGAGGAAATTGAGAGATTCCCTCATAAGTTGCTCATTCTTAGCCGAGAAGTGGTGCACTAGTAGACTTTCAGAACCGATTTCCACTAGGAGAACGGCTTCGGCACCATAAACCAATTCAAAAGGTGAATGACCCGTTGCCTCCTTTTCAGTCATCCGAAGAGACCAGAGATTTCCAGGAAATTCTTCTAGCCACTTGGATTTTTGATCCTCAACCCTCTTTTTGAGAGCGTTAAGAATCTGCTTATTTGCAGCTTCGGCTTGTCCGTTGCTTTGCGGATGGCACACTGCTGAATATGCCAATTTGATACCGAACTAATCAGTATACCCCTTCAGCGGTAGATTGTCAAATTGCCTTCCATGATCAAAGACAAATACTTTCGGGATGCCGAAACGAGTTATGATGTTCTGCCAGATAAATTTTCTAACAGTCTGCTATGTAATGTTCGAGGCTGCTTCGGCCTCGATCCATTTACTGAAATAGTCTATACTGACTAGCAGCCACTTTTTCTGATATGGGGCATCCGGAAATGGACCTAGGATGTCCAGTCCCCACTGGGCAAATGGAAGCGAATTCAGAACTAGCTAAAGCTCCTGGGCCGGCTGATGGATGACTGGTGCGAATTTTTGAAATTTTTCGCATTTTCTGACCAGCTCCTTAGCGTCTGAAATCATGGTGGGCCAATAATACCCTGCCCCTTAAGGCTTCATGGGCTAAGGTCCTTCCCCCAATGTGGTTCCCGCAAATGTCGAGATGGATTTCCCGAAGGATATAATCCGCATCTGCAGGGCCCACACACTTCAGCAATGGGGCTGAGTGGGACTTTTTCAGCAACTCTCCATTAAAGACAATGAACCTGGAATTGGTTCGCTTCAGCTTGGAGGCTAGAGTTTTGTCCTTGGGAATTTCTCCCCGAAGCTTGAAAGCTAGGATAGGATCCATCTAGCTGGGCTCTTGATCAACGCAGCAAACTTCAGGTGCTTTGTCGACACTTCTTTCTCGGCGCACCTCCACATAAACAGATCGGTTCAACTCAGTAAGAGTTGAACTAGCAAGTTTGGAGAGTGCGTCAGCTTGAGTATTCTGACCCCTTGGGATCAACTGAACTTCAAAAGTTCTCAACTTTGCGATGACTGATTTGATCTTGGAGAGGTAGGCTATCATTGATTTCTCTTTAGCCTCGTAGTCACCTCTGATCTGATACGCAACTAGCTGGGAGTCTGTCTTTAGACAGACATGTTCGACTTCCAGAGAGATGCACAATTCTAGGCCACCAACTGCTACCTCATATTCGACCTCGTTGTTCGAAGCCTTAAAAGAAAATTTGAGTGCATACTCAAAGGATTTGCCTTCGGGAGAGGTTATTACTACCCCTGCCCCCGAACCACTTACGGTGGAGGATCCATCCGTGAAAACGGTCCAGACTCTCTTTCCTTCGTCTAGCGTCTCCTAGTACGAGCATTTGGCCAGGAAGTCCGCTAGAGCTTGAGCCTTGATGGCTGCTCTCGGTTGGTAGCCGGTTCTGAACTCAGTGAGCTCGAAAGCCCACTTTGCCAACCTACCAGATTTTTCTACTTTGTCGAGTACTTTTTCCAGCAGCTGATCAGTTAAGACTGCTATTTGATGGCAATCGAAATAGGGCCTCAACTTCCGAGCTGCTACCACTACCGCATAAGTAACTTTTACGAGTAAGGGGTAGCGAGTCTCGGCATCTGTTAGAGTTTAACTAACAAAATAGATCGGCTGCTAAACTTTGTCTTCTTCCCTCAACAGCACTGCACTGATGGTGGCTGGGCTGACAACCACGTACAAGTACAGGGTTTCCCCTTCAGTTGGACGAGCCACCGTAGGAAGTTGAGCAAGATGCTCTCGAAGCTGCTTGAAGGCCTCTTTATGCTCGTCTCCCCAGATGAGCTCTTTTGTTTTTGGGAGTTTCAAGGCTTTGAAGAAGGGTAAACCTTTATCCGAGGCTCGGGAGATGAACCTCGAGAGGGCTGCCATTCTTCCGGTGAGCCGCTGATTGTCTCTTTTTGTTTTCAGCTAAGGGAGATCGAGAGCTGCTTGCACCTTTGCGGGATTGGCATCAATCCCTCTCTTGCTAACCATGAAACCGAGAAATTTTCCAGACTTCACGCCGAAGACACACTTCTTCGAATTCAGCTTCATTTTGTGTTTTCTTAAGGTGGCGAAGGTTTCAGCCAGGTCCTTCACATGGTCTTTATCCTCTTTGCTTTTGACGATAGAATCGTCAATGTAGACCTCCATGTTTTGGCCTTTTTGCTCGGCAAAAACTTAATCCACCAACCTTTTATATGTTGCCCCGCATTTTTCAATCCGAAGGGCATCATTTTGTAATTGTACACCCCAGCGTTCGTGACGAATGCTGTCTTTGCTCGGTCGTCGGGGTGCATGAAGATCTCATGGTACCCAGAAAATGCGTCCATGAAACTAAGCAAGGCATGGCCGCTTGTCGAGTCGACTAGCTGATCCGCGATATATTTTTTCAAGTATCCCTTCCAGACCATATCCTCGATTTGGTCCTTCAGCTGGATACATTCTTCGGTGTTATGTCCCGGTGATTCGTGGAACTTACACCAAAGATTCTTATTTTTCTGCTGATACCACTGGGGAAGTGGTCTTGGCTTTGGGTAACTCTGCTCTCCCTTCGTCACGCTGTAAATTTTGGCGCGCAGGAGGGTGAGCGGAGTGTAGGATTCATATCTGCCCAGGTAAGGTGCAGATTTCTCCTTCTTTAGCTCGTTGGCTGAAGCTTGTTCCGAGGCTTTTTCCTTTCCTTTTGACTTCTGGCCTTGGCCTTCGGTCGATTGTTGTTTTTGTTTCCCACTCCCTAATTGAAGGTGGGCTTTTGCTTTGTTCCACTCTTCGGCTCGGATGAACTTATCTGAAGTGTTCAGAGCTTCCTCCAAGGTCTGCGGGGGATGCATTACCATGAAGTCAAGGAACTTTCCTGGCTGAAGGCCATTTTGCATAGCAAAGACGGCCAACCCTTGATCCTGCTAGGAAATGCTGGATGACTCGTTGCTGAAACGAGTCAGATAATCCCGGAGGCTTTCGGCCTCCCCTTGCTGCAGGCCCATAAGCTCTGCAGTTGTCTTCTCTCGGCGGTTTGCCGTAGAAAACTTACTTTTAAACTTGGTGGACAGATTGTCCCACCCAGTTATAGAACCTTCCTTTACTACTTTAGAGATCCACGCTTGCGCGACCCCCTTGAGAGTAGTAGGAAAGTTTTTGCACCAGGTCGCTTCGGACCTGGGGCACAGATGCATATGCCCCTCATAGGAGGCAATATGGTCCTTCGGATCCGAAGTCCCATCATAAGTAATGTGCGACGGGATTTTAACCGTCGGCACATGCTCTTCCAGAATCCATTGCTTGAATGGAGAACTGTTGGGAATGATCACGGCTTTTCCCTTTCTTCTGGCCGAAGGAACCGCTCTCCACCCTCTCTGAGAGGTAGAAGTGGTTTTTGTTCCTTGGTCGGAAGGTAGGGGCTCAGTCCCCGGGAATGAGAGGTAGTTATGCACAATCTGTTCCCTGCGACCAAGGCGCTCGTGAACGCTTCCGCGAATAGTGTCTGGCCGAGAGGCTGAACTACTACTCTTGTGAGTTTTGCTCGAGGTGAGCTGAGCAGAAGGCTCCTTGAAGAAAGGCGAGTGCTTTTGTCTTTCTCGCTCGGTTCTCTAAGTATCCTCTTCCCAATTTTCCTCCAATTCCTTGAAGGATTGGGGTCTCTCCCCCTCTTGTTCGGTCCTCCTCCGCTGTTGTCTGGTTTGCGGAGGTGATCGGTCACGAGGTGGTGGCATCATGCCGGCCTTCATGGTCTCCATGACGACCGCCATCACTCGCGCAATTTCCTCGGTAGAGGGCCTCGTTTGAGGGGTCCCTCTATGAGTTTGGGGGCGAGAATGGATGCTCAAAGGTGGACTCCGTGTGTTGATGCGGGCCTTTGGATTGGACTGAGTTGCAGCGCTGGACCGAGGAGGACTCGTCCTGCGCTGTGAGCGGATGGAGGGAGATTATGTCCTCTCCCTCGATGGCTCTCCCGAGCTGGCTTCCCCGGAGGAAGGCCTGTTCGGAGATGGTGGAGGTGATGGAGAGGGAGGGTCCAAGGGCCTCTTTCCCTCCACCTCCATTATGCGGCTTTTCTTAGACGAAGAAGGTCCGACTTCAGATCTTTTGTTCTTGCAATTCTTAGCCATTGGTACTAAGACGAGAGCAAGATTGAAATTGGCTTAAAGATTTTTTGAAAGTCTTCCCCACATACGGCACCAAATTGTGTCGGGTGAAAACAATGGGACCTTGCCGAAGGTCCGAAGATGTGGCTGAAGACTGAACTCGGTCCTAGTGATGTTGAGCCGAGGGTTTCCTGCATAGCAAACACACGTAAACTGGCCTTGGGGGTTGTGCCGAGGAAGGCCCCTCTGATGACGAAGTCAAACACTGTGTAGAGAGAGAAAGCTATGCGAGAGTATTAATTGCTTGAGGCTATATGTGAATGAATGATAAATGGTGTAATTGAAGGCTTTTATACCTTAGAATAACAAGGAGGAGTGGGCTTGGAGTCATATGGGCTGACCATGATGACTTGGGCCGTAGACTTGAACTTGACTTGGCAATATTGGAGGCTTGGGCCTTGACCTTGACTTGGATTGAATCATTTATGGACCAGGCCCAATTAGGCTTAATTGGACCCAAACAGGTTCTATTATTTTTTCCCAATTATTACAAACTATATCAATAAACGAAGAGTGAAGTGATAATCAATTAACTAAACTAGAATGAAAATGAAAACGAAATAGGTTGTTCTCAAATAAATAAAGGTCTAGGGCATATGTTCGGTCCACCATGCTTATACCAATCCAAGAAATGCAAAACAATCCATTAATAAATAACCTAGGTCGACTAAAACCCTTGTTATTCCTATGGTCAGGAATTAACACTTACGAATAAACATATGTAGTTCGTTCGCTAACATAATCAAATTCGCTAATTGTAATTAAGCCTCTAAAAATATGATATTTCAATTCTAATTTTTATTAGCTAAATAATCAACTCATGATATTGGCCAATTACATGAATCAAACAATGAAGCACAAATCAATTGGAATAATTCAAACCCTAATTCATAAATTTATAAATAATTAAGCACAAATAATCATGGTATAAACACATGGGTTCCCTCACTTAACCCTAGTAAACGACTACTCACTCATAATTGAACAAAACAAAAGAGATGAATAAACTTGAATTCATAATTAATAAAATAAAGAACGAAAGATTGAATGAAATACCTCAAATGATTGAATTAATGGAGAGCAATAACTAGGGTTTTATAATGGAGGAACCTAACTAAAAAAGAATGTTCTATCTAGAAAATAAAGCTTAAAAGAAGAAAATAAAATCCTCTCAAGTATTTATATTAAAGCCTAATTCTAAGCTAATTAAAATAAAAATAAATAAATAAATGCATAAGCTACAATATTATTGGATGATAATTGATGACGTGGCACAAAAGAAACTAAGGCTGTCGTGGCTCATCATCACTCAACCAAACCCGCGGTTGTAGGGTGGTTCCCTCGCCCTAGCAGTGGCGGCAGCAACCTTTGAGGGTGCGCGGGACAGAGGTGCAGCCAGCCCTGCGGTTGGCTAATTGCATTGCTTAGATTCAAACGCTCATAATTTCTGTTCTAGGAATCTTCTCGGGGCTTTATTTGTGCTTAATTATTTATTCAAACGCCCATTTGTGTCTCCCCAAAATCAAACCCGGTGATGAATACCTTTCGCGTCAAATCATAATCGAATGAAGTGAAAGTGTGAAAATTCTAGTGATGAGGATGTTTTTATTAAAATATCTCTTCTTTCTGTTTTTGAAAATATTTCTTTTCTTACCCTATTTATGAAAAACGTGCATTCCAGTTTAGTTTGGTCCATGATATGGGTCCAATAATGGTGTAGTTGGATGGGGCTTGAAAAGACCTTTCCAACGATATATTATAAGCCCAATTCCGATGAATAATGAGGAAGTTATGGCCAAAATACTAAACTGAGCCAAAACCGGATTTTACCTACGGCCAATTGATCATGTGGAGGGTCCAAGTTCTAATCCTAGTCCTAAAATAATTAGGATTAATTAGAAGCTTCTATAAGTTTCTAAAAGATCTTAATTATCCTTTTTGAAAAGATAAGATTAAAGAATTTGAGTTAAATAAAAACTTGGTTAATTTTTAAATTACCACCAAAAAATGTAACCATTTTCGAACTAACCACCCTTTTAATTTTTTATTTTAAATTACCACCCCTTAAATTAAATAAATGCTCAGATTACCACCCATTTTAAAAATCCGGTGGATTTTCCGTCTGGAGGCCCCACCCAACACTTTCTTTGACCCTTTTGACTAATTTTTCCCCCATTTTTCTCTTAAAACGCTCTCTAAACTCTAATTCACATTTCCTTCACAAAATTCTACTAAATTTAAAAGAGAAAAATGTGAATTGAAGTTAGAAGAGAGTTTTTAAAGAAAAAATTTGGGGAAAAAAATCAGCCAAAAGGGTCAAAATAAGCGTTAGGTGGGGCCCACACATGGAAAATCCACCAGATTTTTAAAATGGGTGGTAATTTGAGCATTTATTTAATTTTAGGGTGGTAATTTAAAATAAAAAATTAAACGGGTGGTTAGTTTGAAAATGATTACATTTTTAGGTGGTAATTTAAAATTTTTCCTAAAAACTTTCCTTTTATAAAAACTTTCCTTTTTTTAAATCCTAATTCTATTCGAATTTAAAGATGTTCAAAGACAGTCATATATAATTTTCGTGCCTCATCATATTTATCCAAATGTTATATGGTTGGATAAATCTTGAAATTATCTTTCCAATGATACATTATTATATTAATTTCGAGCTATAACGAAAAAGATATGAATGGAATACAAAACTCTATCCAAAACTGATACCGTCCTAATATTTCGGCCATATATTTTTATCTACAAATTATTATAATCTTATTCTAATTGGGTTGGAAAGTATACTTCAAGAGCTTTCCAACGACATATTATATGACATATTTGGACTTCTGGATCAAAAGATATGATAAAACAAAAATCTGCAAAAACTGATGTCCATCGAATTCTATTTCGATTCGAATTCGGATTCTTTTCTTATTATTCGACCCTCTTTTTTTCTCTATAAATAGAGTTCATATCTCCCCCTTTTCATATCACCAACTCTCATCAAGAATTTCTTGATTCTCTTTCCCTCTTTCTAGCCTAGCCTTTTACAAACACAATTCCTCATACATTAGCACTAGGCAAACCTAGCCAAGTTCGAAGTTTCCTTCTCCCTAGACGTGAAAGGTTTGATACTTCTGAGGGTTTGGTCCCAAATCTAGTCTAAACTTTCTTAATATCTATTTCATTTATTTAATTTAATTCATTAATTTATTATTTTCCTTGAAGTTACTAACGCGTGTATTTTGTTATTATAAAGAGGTACGAGGCATCCAAGTAAGTGCTTTAATTGTTTAATTGATATTATGATATATAAATCATGTTTAGGTTGTTATTTTGATTCCTAGTATCATGATAGGATGCTTTCCTTAGTATGATGTTTAGGGTAAAGAATAAGTTTCTTGATTATATCAACGGCTATTTCACCAAATGCCACTGAGCAATTTAATAATTCAACAAATGCCATCAAGGTTTTCAAAATTCACCAAATGCCACCGAGTTTTAAAAAAATTCACAAAGTGCCATTATTGTCTAACGGAGTTAACTTCGTTAATCACTAGGGCTTAATCATGACACATGTGGACACGTGTCAGTTAGTTATTGGTTTAAAAAAAACAAAAAACTCTAAATATTAACCCAACCCAGCCCCACTACCATAACCACCAGCTAAAGCCAATCGACAGCCCAAAGCCAACCGCCGAAACCCCCTAACCTCCCGTCGAAATCCGCCGGAACCCCCTAACCTCCCTCTTGAACCCATTGACCCCACCAAAACCCCAGCCCCCGCAACCACCTCACGCACCAACACGACGCATCACCATAGCCACCGAAATCGACCATGGAAACCCTAAATAGAACCCGACTATGGAAACCCTTCACCCTCAAACGATTGAAATCGACCATGGAAATCCAAAATGGTTGATTTCTATGGCCAATTTCGTCGTTTCAAGGGTGGAGGATAGGAGTGGTTTTGCGCGGTGGTTATGTTGTTCATCAAAGCTCGTGCTCGCTGTTTGTTTTTAGGGTCAGGGCAGCTTGTGTGGGTGGTTTTGGGGGTCGGTGGTGGGTCAAGTGGGGTTTTAAAGGGTCGTCCGGTCGTTTTTTGGTGGTTAAGGGTGTGGCTGGCTGTTTTCCGACGAGATAGGGGGAGGGGCTAGGGTTTGGCGATGGTGGAGGTGGCTGGGTTCATTTTGGTGTTTTTTAAAAATTTTTTTAAATTTTTTTTATTAATTAAGATAAATGGACCAATTCATGACATGTGTCATAATTAACCCCTAATGACAAACGGAGCTAACGGTCGTTGGTCATTAATGGCACTCGGTGAATTTTTAAAAAAAGTGGGGGGCATTTAGTGAATTCTGAAAAATCCGATGGCATTTGGTGAATTTTTAAAGTGCTCAGTGGCATTTGGTGAAATAACCGTTATATCAATTATGATTTATGTGATGCTTCCTATTTTCTTTCCTAATATTCATGTTAGTATCATGTAAGGGTTAAAGCTTTGATCTTTGATGTTTAGTGACATGCTAGGGTTTGTTATTAATCTTGTTAGTATCATTCCTAGGATCTTGCTATTATTATGCTTTATTTTTAACATAAACGTGATTATTATTATTATTGTTATTATTATGTTGCTCTATATATATATATATTTATTGTTATTGCTTGATCACACCTTTTATGCATGTTTAAAGGGAATTTGTACTTGTAATCATGCTTAATAAGATAATTAATAATCTTGTTTAGGTTAATTTGATTATAATTCAAGTGATCGCCAATAATAGTTTTATTTGTGCATTAATATTCAACCAACATAGATTAAACAGGTTTAGGGTAAATCTATTGATTTCTTTCTCTTTTAGATTGGATTTGTACCTTTATCCCCAAACTTCCAGTCTTGGTTCCAGACCTATTGGAGTTAACGATCTCTTGGATCGTTAAGGGGTGTAACCTTCACCCTGTGAACGACGGTTTACAAGTTCCTAAAACTTGTTGGCGACTCTTTTGCTCTAGCTTCTTTCTCTTTGGACGCCACCATGCTTAAGTGTATGATCACAGTGGGATTCAAGTTTGGGGTAATGCTTGAAATATTCCCTACATTGAGCGACATATGATAACTTATGCAGACATGACTCTAAAAACGACTAAGAAGACTATGAAAAAGCTCTAAAACTAGCATAAATGTGCCTAAATAAAACTTCATAAATATGATTTATCAAATTTCCTAAAGCTAAACCGTTGCTTGTCACTAAGCAACACTAGACTTAAGATGGAGAAACAAGACAAACAGGACTTACAGGGAATCAGAATAAGACCAACTTGACTCTCAAGCAATCTATCAAACCAAAGTTAACGAAACTGAAATCTGTCTTGGATACATATAGAACAATGTAGCACTCATAGTCTTGCAATTAACTCTCCAATCTAGAGGCCACAAACAGTCTCTTTCCAAGCTAATCTCCGCCAATTTACTGTAGATATGCTGAAGTTGAGCACGAGAGGTGCCCTACCAGCTTAGGGTTATAACAAACACTCAACTTATACCATGTCGACTCGAAATGCAACAAATACTCTTTAACTTTGACTCAAAACTCATTTCACTCAATCATAACTTATGCACAAAGATTAAAAGGTCTTTATCAGGGTTGTAATGGGGCTAGGGTGAGAGGTAGGATAAACATTTTGGGAAATGTGAGAGTTGAACAAGCTGGAAGAGTGGTTATATAGTATATAACAACAACACAACCAAATGCATGTCAAAGATAACCTTGATTAGCAACTAGCCTCTCCATACACCATAAAAACCAAAACAAAAATCACTCTACACCAAAGTAATTTGATTTCCTCTTCTTCCCTTCTTTCTTCAACCCATTTTTTTTTATAGATTTTTTTTTTCTTTTCTTCTTTTTTTTTTTCATAACCCATTTGTTCTACTTTGTCATTTTTTTTAATTTTATTATTTTTTTTACAACCTTGAGCTTCCATTCAAATCTTTTATTGCACCACATAGCACATATTTAGCCAAATAAAAATCATAGATCACAAGATATACCACTCCCGCAATCTAGGCTTGGGAATAGTAACCAAATGAGGCTAAAGGCTTGTAATATGGCTAATTCAATGAAGGGTAAAGCTTAACATGGGTTACAATTGGGGAACAAATGTACAAAAATAACATCTGGAGGCTCAAATTAAGAAAAAGAAAGACCTTTATCATTTCAATCATGCACTCATCACAACCAAATTACTACGAGTCTCAAGGCAAAATCAAGATCAAAATTGCACCAGGAACTATCACACATAAAAAATATATAGGCTCTTATAAATGTGGCAGTCAATTAATCAGGTTTCAAAAACTTAAATGGCTTGGGGTCTACAAAAATCTCGACTAGCTAGACTAAAAAAGAGCAAAACATCTTGCCACAAACCCATTAATCCCAAGTTACATTGCTACGCAGTTATCAACGTATAAAGCACACCGACCGAATTTCAAAATCATAACTATGATGAGAAGAAGCTCAGAGAGTCTAATCTAATCCGCACACGGTTTGAATTCAAATATATGTAAAATAGGCACAAGAATGCATTATTCAAAAACACAACTAAACTAAGAAAGTGTAAGGAGGGTGATCCCATCGTAAGGGGTACTCTCCTTAAATGCCATTGGCCACTTAAAAGCCTAGGACTTTACACTTGTTAGGGTGCAGTGGGATTTGAATTCCTGACTGTTTGGGGGACCTTGAATTAGAAATGATTCTATCATTACACTTTTTTGAAAGGAATGGTGTCCTTCGAACAAGTGTATTATTTTGATAGTGGGTTCAGAATTATTAGAAAGCTAATATATTCAGTAAGGTCAAGTGATCGGAATGCCTAGGTGGAGGCCACTCCCGATTAGTAATATTAATGTATAATTAATATTACAGCTTAATCTTGACTGAACCCTTCGAGTCACACCCTTAGCAATAAACGAACCGACTCGACGAATTAATTTGGAAGAAATTAATTCGTCGCCCGAGTATTAAATATTTAGACGTCAGAAATTCGAGCTTAAAGCGTCGAAACCGAAGATGAAAAAATTAGTAATAAATCAACAATGACCAAAATACCCCTAGCATCGGAACCACGAGTGCTAGGGGTTAGGCAAGCTAGCAGCCCGCACCATGTGCGAGGCATGCTAGCAAGCTACGGCCAGCAACCCGCACATAATGCGTGGCTTGCTGGCACGCTGCAACTAGTAGCCCGCACATGTGCGAGGCTTGCTAGCAGCAGCCTTTAGTAGCAGCAGCCCATACAAGCGTGCGTGGGCATGCTGGCCGAAGAGGCTGGCAGCAAGCAGCCCGCATGTGCGGGGCTTGTCTAGGTCAGGTAGCTAGGGCCGTGGTCCATGGGAGTGCATGTGAGGGAGTCCTCAAGTGTGAGGGACAAGTGGCACAAGGAGAGGAAGGATTGGGGAGCAAGTATGGTCCCCTCCTCTCCAAGTGGTCCTTACTTCCCTTTACATACAATGATGACACTTGTTGATTTATTACTTTTTTGCTTATTTAATTTATTTTAGCTTTAAAATAAATTGAGGAATTTCATGATCCCACATTGATGGGATAAAAATTCCCACTCTCCCTCTTGCCTATAAATACCCATCTTGGGTTTTTGGAAAGGGTGCTTGAGTAGGAGTTCAATAGAGCATTACATTAGCAAAAACTCTTAAACTCATATAATACTCGGGTTTTGGTTAGATCTCGCTAACCTCGAGGTAACGGACCTTAAAGTCGCTAGTAGTTTTTGCGGGTAGATTACCGTAGGAGGCTCGCGTATTTTTGGAGCTCGAGCTTTCAAGTAAGAGGCCGTCTTTGAGGGCGAAGCACGCTTTTAAGGTAAATTTCGATTTTACCCTTTTGTGATTATTTGTTATGCTTTATGGTTTTATTAATTGCGAGCGGTTCCTTGGGTCGGGGTTGTTTCTGCGGTGAGTCTGACTCACCAAACCCCAACAACGGTATAGGAGCCCCGCTCGTTTATTTTTTTAATTATCATTTTTTTTTCAAGGTATTTTTTATGGCTTAATTTTTCTGGTTTGAGTTGCTAATTAGATTAGAAGCTCGTATTATCTACTTTAACCTCGTATTAGAGCTGTCTTCAGCTCCCGAACCCAGATTTCGACCCCAAAATAGTGAATTTTGGGTGGAAAAGGTGTTCTGGAAATGGTCTTACCCTTTAAGGACTCGGTTTCTAGCCAAAAAACGACCAGAAATGCATTTTTCGAGGGGTTTTTCGTTTTTACGAAAATTTTTAAGTCTTTCTAACCTTGAAAATTAATTACATATTTATGGTGGTTATGTAATTGGTTCAATACATATTTTATATGCAATTTTAAACCTCTTTAGGCATGATTACTTGGTGGTAATTTGTGTTTGAAGGCTTGGTTTTATTTTTCACATAATTGCAAAATAATTGCATTAAGTGTGAAATTTTTGTTTTTGAGGCTTTTAAAGTGCTAAAGATTCAATCTTTAATTGTGTTAAGTGATTGAAACTTTAAAAGCTACTAAATTCCATGAATTTTATGTTGAACTTTGTTGTTTCAATCATTTTTGGTTGATTGGAAACATAAAGTTTCAAACTTTGTGATAGAAATTTGTTTATCTTCATATTGGAAGATATAATTTTTCAAGGATTCACAAATGTTAGTAGTTGGATTTTTCATTTGAACATTAAAGGTCATATTTTTCCAACTCCCTCTTACTTTGTCAAAATCTCAAGATTAATTTAAATTGATTAAATTAATAATGAGAAATTGCCTTATGTATTTTGTTGCACCAAGTTAAACCAATTTAATTAAAGAATGGTTCTTGAGAATTATTTTGGTTGAATGCACCTTGATAAATTTTATTTAAGTTAGACTTGTTTGAATTTTCAATTTTTTGCTCATTGAATTAGTTCTAAAATTAATTTATAATTAATAATGTGTCACACAAAATTGGAATCAAAATCCCGAGGCTATGGCATGTAAAACGAGGCAAAAACCCCTTTGGCTAGCTGGCTGTATAGCAGCCCGCATGTGGCTTCCAAGAGGAGTGCTCGTGTGTGCAGCCATGTGCGTGGCTAGAGCACACAGCAGCAGCAACACACGGCCGTGCGTGCGTGCGTGCGTGTGTGCACAACAGCAGCCGTGGCTGTGTGTGTGCACAACGGCAGCCGTGGCTGTGTGTGTGCTGTGGTGCGGTAACGAGCAATGTGTGTGTGTGCTTGGTGTTGCGGTAAGAGAGTGCATGTGGATGTGCTACATGCTTGCGGCACGATGGGCATAACCCCACACTTGGTACTTTACCCCGGGTTGTAAGGCAATGCAATTTTGTTTATTTTGCCGTTTTATTTATTTTAATTAATTTTGTTTATTTTAATTAAATTTTTTGAGGCTAGGCCTCAGTTTTGAGCGGCATTGGCAAAATTTATTTTGACAAATTTTTGGTTCTATCGGCTTAATTAATTGGATTAATTAAGATGGATGCGGAATTTAGTGGGAGCTTCAAATTATTAATTACGTCAATTACATAATCGGTTAACTAACTTTGACTAGTTTTAATTAGGCGTGTTAATCGGATTAACCACCTAGATTAGTTACTAGTGCGCGCGTGTTTAATGCATTATTTCTTGTTTATTGTAAAATGCATGGGCCGTTCATATATAGTGAATGGATTAACGGAATGTATATTCTCTCACAGGTTTTATGAAATGGCAACTAGTGGGACCCGATTAGGATAGAAAATACGGACTGCGTGCCGTGATGTATTTTTGTAAATCTAAATACGGTCTACGTTCCGTTGAGTATTTTTGTACCTTAATATTTAGATTAGTCCTAATCGTAGTTACTAGTGTTGCATAATTATGGTCAAGTCTTGAAGATGGAGGTTCTTGGAAGACAAAGCCATGAAGTTGCAAAAGAAGACCTTTTGAAGACTTGAAGAATTCAAGGGGTCATGCTAGTTGCCAATGTGCATCTTATACTTATGCCTTATATATTTATGCTTGTGCTTATATATGAATGATATGTTAGATGCATGTTTAGGTTTTCTTTATGTTGCGATGATTAGTTAAGTTCACTTAAATAAACCAACATAGAAAACCTAGGTCCCTAATAATAATGAGTAAAACTTGCCTTTCCAAAACAACACTTGTACACCGAATGAGTGTGATGGTGGGCTACGCCAAAGGGAGGTACCATCACTACTCCAAGGATCGTAAGGCACACCGGGTGTGCATGTTGGTTTTGGTTGTACTCAACGATATGAGTGATGGAGTTCATACATGTCAAGGAAAAAGAGATAAATCGTCATGAGAGCATTAGATGCGACGATTATATAACCAAGAGTGGCTTGGAGCCATAGCAAAGAGTTGATTACCTTAGAAGATTGAGTGTTAAACAAGCCAAAGCATGCTTAACCACTCTTTGTTTCTTTGGATCTTGGAATCGACTTATTTTCGCCAAATAGGGACAAATTTAATGCGTGGATAAGACGTTTAATAAGATTGAAGTTTGCATGAATGCTCTTAAATTTAAAACTTATTATATTCTTGATAAATGGTTATACTTTGCACTTATATTTATAGTATTCTAAATCAAATAATATTGTTTCCATGATTGGTAAAGGAAATCTTTGAGGATAGTTCTCAGAGAAAGGAAAAGCATTTCTAAAATACAATTCTCATAAATGACTTTTATAACAAAGTCCGAAAGGACGGTTGGACATCATGTATTCAAAATACTAGGTAGTTTTGATAAAACATGAAGTATTGAGTTCCAAACTCAAATTGTCAATATTTGACAACCAACATATCTTTTCGTTTCATACATAAATGAGTAGGACTCATCGATGTAGTAATTCAAGCGTGAATTAAAGGAAAAGATGGAACTTTATTTTACGGCGCATTAGATGCTTAATTATGCCTAACAAAGTATAAAAGTCAAGGTACTTAAAGAAATGGTTCTTAAAGTAAGGTCATGAGATATTGTATGATTGGAAATATAGGAAACAAGGAACGAAGAAAAGGAATAAGATTCCATTTCAACACATGAGTTCATGTTATTGTAGTTAACTTAGCAACTCGTTATCTTCACAAGTATCGGATACTGGTTGAGTGTTCCAATTTGAAAGTGACCTCAAACTATTGAAGTTAAGCTAAGTTATCGACTTACAAGCTTAGAATGAAGCAACAAGAGCTACATAAGTTGTAAGGTTGTATGCTTTGTTTAAAGACCTTTTAAGCAAAAAGGCTGGAACGAATAATGGTTATTATTATGTTCCATAATCAGCAAATGATCCGTTCACACACGGAAAGACTCACATTCAAAGTAAAGGAGCAATAGTTGCGAATTTATTTGATTTCATGGTTATCCAAGCGTTGAGTCAAGAATGCTTGATTATAAACAAACATTTCCCTAACATGGTAAACTCACTAAGTTCAAGTCATGGGCATGATTTGTGTTCCGAACATCTTTAGCAATGTCACATCGACAAGAACGTACTCAAGGCTCTATTAGATAGGCTCTTGATAGTTGCTCAATTTGAAATCATTCTAAGACAAGCAAGTCTTACTTGTTGAAACCGACAAAGCAAAGAGCTATTGTTCTCGGTATAGACAATTGACTCCGAAGGCTAAAGAAGATTCATTTACTTCAACGTTTCACAAAGAATTTAAAAGAATATGGCTATATTCATCAAATGTGAACAAACTTGACCTTGAATAGTTCAAGAGTTCAGTGAAGTACATAATCAACTTGGCAAGATATCAAAACGTCTAGATTAGATTGAGCAATGTTTGCTTGAGCCAAGCGTGACCATCACAAAGTTATGAAATTGAATTTTTCATAAATAACTCCACAAGGAACATAGTGTGAGACCTCGATGCCATTTAAAAATGACTCGAACAATGATGGATCACATCCCTTCCTATAAAGTTCTTAAGATTTGCACGAAGGGCTAATGTTACACTAAACAAAATGTCGAAGCTAAGATAGGAAGCCATATTCAGTTATGGATAGAATTATCTTCTAAATGTCTTTTCAAGTATATGTCTAAAACTCTTAGCCACAGTGGGAGTTCACTGGCTCAGTGGGAGCTAAGTACTCAGCGGGAGCTCACCGGCTTAGCAAAAGCTAGGTGGTTGAGTGGGAGCTTAATGGCTCATTAAAGGCTAAGATAGCTCAAGTGGGAGCTAACTGTTTGTTTTACAACGATCTTTTACCTTAAAACAATATACATGTCTCTTTGTAAGCATTCAAGTGAGACCACGGGCATTACCTTCACAACCTAATTAAGAACATAGTGTTTGTTGCTCTAAGTGGTGTCTTTCTGGAAAGTAACACATTTCCAAAAAGTGAAGTGAGAGGAAAATGAACTCGATGACAATCGAGCTTAGCAACAAACTAAAACTGAGAATGTCGGAAGACCTTAAAAAGACTTCGTGAGAATGCTTGATCAAGAATACTCAAAAGGACTTTACAAGTGCCTTAAAAGAGAATTCATTAATCACAAAACATCAGAACTGTTGGAGTAAGATCAACATAATAAAAGGGCTTTGGAAGCGCCTTGAAACTCAGTGGTTGATGCAATTACCCTGTATAGGTATAGAATTCACCAAAGGTTTGGGTTGAATCCTATAAATTTTCTATTAAGTTAGATGCAAACCTAAGACTTATAAGCATACTATTTACTATTAGATAGTAAAGGAAAAATGTCTTGTAAGATAGCTACGACAAATCCAAATTTCGAATAATGGTTAGAGGCCATGAAAATCCGAAACAGACCCCATGTTTGAAAATCATGTTTGAAACATGATTAATTTGCATGAAGGGTGAAAGACCCATCGATTGCAAATAAGTTTTCAAGGAGAAAACTAACAAATGTGGAAATTTATATGCATACATAGCTAGATTGGATGTAAAGGATACAATTAAATTCACGGAGTTGATTTTAATGAAAAACCTATTCACTAATAGGAATGCTTAAGTCTTTTCGTGATTGATCTAGCAAAATTGCACATATGAAATATGGCAAAATAGATACTAAAACTGCCTTCCTAAAATAGGATTTTGGAAGTGACTATTGAATAGTCTAAGGGTTTTGAAAATCTAAATAATGCTAGATTTGAAAGCAAGCTCAAGGAATCCGTCATGGGATTAAAGGAAGCATTGCATATAGGAATTGGAACGTGTTTTCTCATAAAGTTAATAAGAGGATTGGCTTATGGAGAAACATAGAAATTTTGATGAATAAGAATTATAGTGGGAGCAAAAGTGAAGGTCCAACGAGAAGTTTACGAACTCTATTGTGAATTAACTATCAAATGCTAAATGTTTAGATTTGAAAGTATTTTGACAATGGACCAAGCTAAAGGCAATACTTAGTATACATATTGGGCATTAAGTTCTATGGTATAGAATTAATTAAATGTTTAAACGAGTAAAGGAATTTACCATATTAAACATGAAGGACTTTGAAAGGCTTTCGACCCATATGTATAAACCTAAGTAAATGTTTGAACTAAGTATAAGCTAGGCTAAATAGTAAGACAAACAAGAAAGACTCTAGTAAGAGACTTTAAACCATATCACATAGTGAACAATTTAGCAAAGACTCAGTGAAACTGAATGAGCTAAAATGTCAAATTGATGGGATAAAGATTTTAGAATCATTCTACAATTAAATCCATCATGTAAAGCTATGATATGGTATCGTCACACGACTTACTTTCTTAGTACATGTGAAGTACGTATATAGTACCAATCAACTTGAATCTAAGTATTAGATTATAGTCAAGAACATCAAAAACACTTAGATGAGTTAGAGGATGAGTTCTTGACGCATGGAAACAAATATAATTTGAGCATTGATGATGCAAGCACAAACCTTAAATAAGGATGAAATCCTTAATAAGGAAGACATTTGTAAGCACGTGGTAAGAAGCGTCGTGGCTTGAGAAATGGTAACATGGATGTGCACCCATGTATAATGTGCGGAAATTTAAGGTAAATTTCCATGATCACAAGTGATTAGGGTATTCTAAATTATTGTGAGCCGTTGGGAGTGAAACCCAAGCAAGGCATCATTAAGAAGTCTACTAAAGTATCTGATGAGAATATTGTTGCCTAAAAAAGCAATAATAAGGAAGATGTTAAATAGAAAGTTCGTTGTTGAACGTTGATGATTGTAGGCTGTCAAGTTGAAGGTAACAAATCATGAAAAATGAGTGGGATCCATTGCTTGGACAATAAATCCTAAATCACATGTAATCCATTAACACTCTTAAAGTTTTATAATCCTATTGGAAATGGTGGATAATGAAGATGTTAAGATTTGCAAAGTAATTATAACTAAACCTATGCAATAAGTGAACGACAACATTCAAAAATTGCGTGAAAGAAATCAAGCATATTAGATATGGGTGTGATTTCTATAAATGTTTTATGAAGAGTACTACTCTTAAAACATTTGGGAAAACCAATTATCATAAGATGAAACATTGTGAAGTTTCATAGTGGAATAAATTTTTTCTAAATATTAAATAATGAGTCCATTCGACTTTAAAGAATATTCAAAATAGGGTATCAAGACAATGTCTTGGATAAAGAAACACCTATTAAGTGAACATTGAATATTTTAATCGAAAATTATCCCTAATCAAGGTCATTTATATGGTGGACGATTAATGACCAATAGAGATTAGTGTATAGTATGATTTACAGCACCGTTTCTTGTGCTATAAGGACGTAAATGATTTGCACATGTATTGGTTTAGAACCATACTGGATCGACCTATGAGAATACTTTAAGAGATTCAAAATCGTCATAAGTATATTTCTCGTTATTGCTATCGGAACTCTTTTCCTTGACCATGAGTATTGTGAGGTCTCTTGTTTGAGTACTAGTCCGTTTTTGATGTCAGTCAAACGTTTGCCGTGATTAGGGATTATAACGACGGCTATCAGGCGGCTAGGTCCTCTTAGTAAGAGAAGCTACATTACAAGACTGGGAATGTCCCCCTACTAACAACAGGGAATATGTCTTGTTGTTTACAAGGCCTCTCGAAGAGCGAGATTGTGAAAATGCATGGCCGTGCCTAGATGGATTTTAGAAATCATCTGCTTATTTACAGTCAAACTCGGATTTTGAGAAACACTTCTGGACGTAACAGGGATGACGAATAATCTTACCCTATAGTTCATGAAGATAGATGAAGAGACATAGGAACGGGACTATACACTGAAAGCTCACTTGTCCGGAAGGACAAGTGGGAGATTGAAAGGAATGGTGTCCTTCGAACAAGTGTATTATTCTGATAGTGGGTTCAGAATTATTAGAAAGCTAATATATTCAGTAAGGTCAAGTGATCGAAATGCCTAGGTGGAGGCCGCTTCCGATCAGTAATATTAATGTATAATTAATATTATAACTTAATCTTGACTGAACCCTTCGGGTCACACCCTTAGTAGTAAACGAACCGACTCGACGAATAAATTCAGAAGAAATTAATTCGTCGCCCGAGTATTAAATATTTAGACGTCGGAAATTCGAGCTTAATGTGTCGAAACTGAGCGTCGGAAGTCGGGTAAAAAATAGCAAAAGACGAGATAGCATAATTAGTAATAAATCAACAATGACCAAAATACCCCTAGCATCGGAACCCCAAGTGCTAGGGGTTAGGCAAGCTAACAGCCCGCACCATGTGCGAGGCATGCTAGCAAGCTACGACCAGCAGCTCGCACATAATGCGTGGCTTGCTGGCACGTTGCAGCTAGCAGTCCACACATGTGCGAGGCTTGCTAGCAGTAGCCTTCGGCCGCAGCAGCCCGCACAAGCGTGCGTGGGCGTGCTGGCCGAAGAGGCTGGCAGCAAGTAGCCCGCATGTGCGAGGCTTGGCTAGGCCGGGTAGCTAGGGCCGTGGTCCATGGGAGTGCATGTGAGGGAGTCTTAAAGTGTGAGGGACAAGTTGCACAAGGAGAGGAAGGAGTGGGGAGCAAGTATGGTCCCCTCCTCTCCAAGTGGTCCTCACTTCCCTTTACATACAATGATGACACTTGTTGATTTATTACTTGCTTGCTTATTTAATTTATTTTAGCTTTAAAATAAATTGAGGAATTTCATGATCCCACATTGATGGGATAGAAATTCCTACTCTCCCTCTTGCCTATAAATACCCATCTTGGGTTTTTGGGATGGGTGTTTGAGTAGGAGTTCAATAGAGCATTGCATTAGAAAAAAACTCTTAATCTCATATAATAATCGGGTTTTGGTCGGACCTCGCTAACCTCGAGGTAACGGACCTAAAAGTCGCTCGTAGTTTTTGCGGGTGGATTACCGTAGGAGGCTAGTGTATTTTCAGAGCTTGAGCTTTCAAGTAAGAGCCCGTCTTTAAGGGTGAACCAAGCTTCAAAGGTAAATTCCGATTTACCCTTTTGTGATTATTTGTTATGCTTTATGGTTTTATTAATTGCGAGTGGTTCCTTGGGTTGGGGTTGTTTCTGCGGTGAGTCGGACTCACCAAACCCCAACATTTGTTGTAAGAAACAAGTTGGAGTCGCCAATGAGTTTTAGGAAAAACTCATAAACCTCGTTCATGCCTTTCTTCCATGTGGAGTTCATGGAATAATTATCAAAAATCATAAGTTTACCCATTCCTTAATTGGTCTATAAACCAGAAATGAGTTCGGGAGCGAGGGTACTAAAATAACGTTCCTTATAGAGGGGAATCGTTACCCTAGCCCTAGTGCGGCCTCTACTAGATCTTCCTTTTTTACAATTTCATCACCAAACAATATATGCAACGCGATACCTAAAACTATGTTAGTTGATTTTATTTACAAGCATTAATTCACGTAGGAATTACATCGTAATGTCGTTATTCTTATTTAATTAAATTCGTGAAAAGGGCAAGAAAATAAACAAGATTCGCCTTGGCTTAAGTGATCAACCAACAATTATTTAATTCAATTCTAATCTTTATTTAACGCAATATACTATGTGGATTTGATTAATTAATTATTTTAAAGGTGATCAAACAACACTAATTAATTAATTAAAGTCCTTTTAAACAAGAAAATAAACGTGATTTAACTAAGTGCTCGGGAATTTACCACTTCTCTTTTTTAGATCTCGATTTAGAACACTTATGGACTCCTTCTTGTAGTGGAACCTCCACCGTAGTAACAAAATATCAAAAGGGTGAGTGTTTAGGATAATAGGGGCTAGGTTGCACAAGTTTACAAGTATTTCGCCAGAGTTTTAGGTTAATTTCTATCTGTTTAAGCCTCGGTCTAAGCTCGTATTTATAGGGAATGATTAGGTTTAGGGTTTCGAGCATTCTGCCGCAGCAGGTATCGCGCGCAACAGAATGAGTTGCGCGCGGCATCCCAGCGCAAGTGATTTGGTTGCGCTGCTAAGGGTAGCGCAACTAATTGTCTTGCGCGCGGCTTTATGGTTAGATTCGAATTTATATTTTCAGTATAATTCTGAATCTTCCGCAGCGCAACTCTGGGGGTTGCGCAAGGTGTCGCGCGCAACTGAATTAGTTGTGCGCGGCAGCCCAACGCGACTCTTTGAGATGCGCGTGGCTTTTTCTTCGGCAACACTAAGATTTAACCTAGGCGCTCCTAAATCCGTCATTATTAGGTTTTAAGCACGGGCTTTAGCCTAATTATGATCGGGTTTAGTTAATTTGACCTTTGTGTTGGCTTTTTCTTTAATTTAGGCTAGTCTTTTGTGTTTTATGGTTTAACCAGTTATCCATAAGTATTCTTCACTTCGATCCAACACGAAGATGGTTTTATTTATCGTCATTGCACTTCCTGTCGGGACAAGAGGCCAAAAGTAGATGTCTACAGTTAGCCCCCACTTTGATCGAGTCTAGAATAGACGATGATCAAAGTAGTCAAGGAAATAAATCCGAGACTCATTCTGCATAGTTCGCTAAGTGTTTGAATAGAAAATCTTTCCCTAAGAATAGAGAATCTTTCAGTAATGTTTAAGGATGTCGAAACAATCCTTGGTTCGCTAAGTTTTTGAAACAAGTAGCTATTAAGGCTAGAAAAAATTCTTCCTAGTCTTAACGCGATAAAGAATCTAGATTGATCCTTTGCAATTGTAGAACGCTTTCACAAGTAAAGGTGTTCTGGGTGATGTCAAGTCATGAGAAGAGATCAGTTTTAAAAGGATAAAAGGAAAAATTTCCTCTCAATCGTGTCATCGTTGGGCTAAAGTCCCTCGGTATGTCATTGAAACTTTAGCTTGACTTTAAAAAAGTAAAAGATGAAAAGGGTTTTCGGTATTCGAGCCAAAATGGTCTGGTATTCGAGCCGGAAGTCCACAAGAAGAAAGTCAGCAACTCTCTCATCGGTTTTGTCCACAAGATGATTACACGTGTCTAAGGACTTGGGGCACGTGACTACATAGGCGCGACATCGTCTCGTCGCTTCTTTATACAGGGGATGACTTCTACACCCTTACTGTCCGGTAAGTTAGTAAGCGCACAAAATACCGTATTTGCTCCAATTTAAGAAGTGCCTGTTCCTGAAGGTTCGGCGCGCCATTCGACTCGTGAACTAACGCCTACAATAATTCTCTACCTTTTAGTCCCGAGAGGTAGATCTCGCAAAGCTTGGGCTGAGTGAAATTTTACACAACACCTACGCCGTACAATTTTGCGCCGTACAATATGCCATTTGCATTTTTACGCTGTATGAAAACGCCTTCCTTTTTGCTTCGGACGTGAAAAAAGAAGAAAACTCAGACAATTGTAACGTCAGTACAGTAAAATGACAAACTTGTCTATGGGTGCTTTTACGTAAAGCACCACCACGGAACGTTTTAAGGCACTCTTACGAAAAACGTTCAAAACGTATGCTTGGGGAAGGCACAAAGCACGGTGTGCATGCAATATGATGCAAAAAACTAACAAAAAAGAAAACAAACTACAATATGCAAAGCAATTTTAAAAAGATTTTGATAATTTGCTCGCCATTGCGTCTAATAACGAGCAAAAACCGTAAATATCAAAATCCCGGTCATTTAGTGACCAGTATCCGCGCGCAACTCAGAGGGGCGCACTGGCCAGGCGCGCGCATCATTCTTAGTTGCACTGGTATGTCACGCGCAACAAATTCAGTTGCGTGCGACATTTATGTCAGTAAAGTGAAAATCGCAAACACGATTTTTCACTTCACTCTTTGTTTCTCCTTCCTTCGCCATTTTCGACCCTTCCTCTCCCTATGTAGCTCGGTTTTTTGCAATTTTTGAAGCTTAAGGAAGCAAATTTTGTCTTTAATTCATATTTGCCGCAATCCAATGTAAGTTTTTTGCTAAAATTTGTTCTTTTTCGGCTGAATTTGAACGATTTTCGAATCGTTAAACCCCAAATTTCGAATTTAGGGGTTTTTTATTCGGTTCATATTTCTTGAAATTGCTTGGTCTATGTTGTTATGCTATGTTTAAGGAGTGTTTTGCAAAAAAAAATCATGAAAAATGATTAAGTATTAAACCTTGTATGAGCATATCTTTGTTTAAGTTCGTTCTTGCTTTTTTTCGAATTTTTCTTGATTTTATTGCTTTTTCTTGCTCATTTTGGTTATAATTGCTGATTATGAAGTATATTATAGTGATGGAACTAATATTACTTTCATAATTCATTTTTTGTGAATTTTGAATTGTTGAAAAATGGCGCGAAACATACTCTTAGCTTATTTTTGCCATCTTCGAACTTCAAAATTGTTTGGTAGACGGTAATTGTGTTTATATTACTGTTATTCGTCTAAAAGTAGTTGATTATTTGAGATTTTGGAATACAATCCCTTGAATACTTAGTTGAAACTGGTATAGGATGGCTTTTGTGGGTGTTAGAAGCCCCCATTTACTAAGTTTAATTGCAGGTATCGTAGCTCCCAAGTATGGGTGGCATTCGATTTTCGTGTTTTGCCCTATCGGCAGCCGTTATGCTGCCGAAATGGGTCTTGAATACGTATATAAGTTTAGTTTAGGAAATAAAGTAAACTAATTAAAGAAACTTTATCCGTGATAGCATGGACTCGCCTCCATTTATCAATGCTGAGGAGATTCTCGGTGGTCAGGACGAGGCAGTTCGCCCTCAGAAGAGGGTGACCCGTCCTGGAGAGGAGGTTCAAGAGCGACGCCTGCAAGCCCGTTTTGAGAGTTTGCCCGAGGTGGCAAAGGAGATTGTAGCACTTTCCTATATTGACTCCCAGCTGGCGGCTCTTCGGGATTTATCGGGTCAGCATGCATCGTCAGCTTACCTCCGTGGATTGCTGGAGTTTTTGTGGGATTCCACCAACACTTTCCACTTTCTATGGGGAGAGATGACGGTTACCCCTTTCGATTTCTCTATGATTACGAGTTTTCCTTTCGGAGGCGAGCCTGTATTCATAGAGTTTGTTAAGGGGTCAGACGAGAGATTACGTGACCTTGTGGGGGACCGTCTTGCGTCGGCCCTTCACGTGTACGCGTAGTCTTGTCCGTACTCGGTTCTTGCCGATGAGTTGTCGGCTGATGAGCTTGACCGACAGTGTACACCTGAGCAGTTGGCTCGGATATACATTGCTCACGGTCTTTCCGTCACCATTTTGAGTGATCGAGGAGAGCGTTTCGCCATTGGGTTACTTATTTGCCTCAGTGATTTGGGGCAAGTAGGTGACCTAAGTTGGGCGGAGGTATCGTATGCCCGTATGCCTACAGCTATGGGCAAGGCGACTCGGGTGACGGATTCCGCGGCAGCTACTAAGGTGCCTCAGATCTCGCTTACGTGGCATGGTCGTATCCTTGAGGTACGTGTTTTAAGCTTCTTTCGGTTATTAATTTCGCCTTTTCCTTTACGCTTATCTTTTCTCGGTTTTAGGCTTGGGGATACTCGTACCTGCCTTTCTTAGCCCCTAGGGTGCTTGGGGCTGCTCGTTTTCCTATCGCCCATCGATTGGTTGCGATTAAGAAGAGACAAGCTACTTCTGCCGGCGACTTTTGCCAGAGGATCCTTTCGGCGACTCGTTCGTCTGTGAGTATTCCAACTACATGTGCATTCTTTGATTTTATTTATTTTCTGACGATTTTTTATGGGGTTGTGTTTTATAGATCGATCTCCGTCCTAAGAGTTTGATCTTCGGAGTCCCTAAGGCTATCCGGTTCGGCATGTTTCGTTGCCGTTTTCGGGCTCTCTATCCGGGACTCTCGGTGTTCCAGAGGACATACGCTTGGTTTTTAGGCGAGCGTGTTCTCTGGCAGCTTTCGTCCGAGGAGCCTTTGGTTCCTACGGATCCCTTGTTCCGGATGCTGCGTCCGGACTTGCTGTCTACCGAGGATCGAGTTCAGGCGATCCTTGGTTATCGAGCAGAGCAGCAGGTGCTGCCGGAGGCTTCTTATCCGGCTTTTATAGCATCCAGGTTGACTCCTTTTCCGGCTTTTGTTCCGATTAGTATTCTAACTCTCTCTTTTCCTTATTTCTATTTATTTTTCGTAACTTTGACCATTTTATCGTTTTTTTTTGTCATATATATTTTAGCGGGTCGAGCTAGGTGGTTGGGTGCCTCTTACAGCGGAGATCATGTATACCGATGTTGTCGGATCGGTAATTCGTGAGACCCTTCCAGCAACAGAGGATGATGAGGGGATACCGTTTGTACCTGAGACGGTTGAGTCGGTATGTCTTTTATATATATGTACTTAAATATTTTTATTTATTTTTTTTGTTTCATATATATTTGTTTACTAACTGTCCATGTATTCTTGGAACAGGTTACGCGGGAAACCGTGAACGGCATGGTGAGGAATTTATGTGCTTTCCGAGCTGCTTATCGGAGAGCCCTCGTGACTTATCATGTCGTGATCATCGGATGATTGCGGTAAGTTTTATTGTTTTTTTTATTTTCAACAAAGTTATTACATTTCATGTATTAATCTTCGTTTTGGATTTTGCAGGTTGTGCAGCAACCGTCTAGTAGTCGCCGAGCACCCTGATTCCTCTTGTACACATATTGTTATTTTTTATTATATTTTTTTAGGAAACAAATGTATATATATATATATATATATTTTGCATTTTTTTTGTACATATGACACATTTGTATATATGTCATCATTATTTTTTGTTTCCATGTGTACATTATTATTAATGCGAAAAATTTTTGAGGGAGGGAAATGGTTCCCGACTTACCCCCCTCGAAAAAATAACCAAACTCGAAAGAAGGCGAAAATAAGAATAAAGAGAAAAAAGAAAAAAATAATAAAAAAAAAGAAAATAAGGAAGTAGGAAAAATAATAAAAAAGAAAATAAAAAAAGAAAAAGAAAGTAGGGAAAATAAAAATAAAAAGGAAAATAAAAAGAAAATAAGAAAGAAGGAAAGAAAAAGGACACAAAGTGTTAGAAGGCAAGCGTATGATTCGTGTTAAGATTTCGTGAAGATTCCGTCATTATTTGAGCCAAAATACGGAAATAAACCCAACTCACATGCCGCGTCAAAGAGACGCGCGCAACTGCGTGAGTTGCGCACGGCTGTCGCCCACAGGTAAATCAGTTGCGCGCGGATGTCGCGCGCAACTCATGAGTTGTGCGCGCCACCTGTTAGTGAACTTTCCTTTAAGCCGAATTTGCCAAAAATTTGCCCCTCTTGGGTCTATTGAAACGTGGTTTCGTGTAGTCTTTTGATAATCTCGCATTCATTCACTTAGTAATATAAGAAACTAAAAAGAATTAATCCCTCTAAATTCTCATTCTCTCTCTTTTTTTTTTTTGAACAATGGAGAAGACCTTTGAACAACGTTTGAAGCATTGGGTCACTTCCCTTTCAATCAAGAACAAACTAGCTTTCAAAATTTACCACTTAGACCCTCTATTGAATTATATGCAACTAGTGGTTAACTTTGATTTTCTTCATACCGCAGTCAACCATTAGGACTCTAACCACCATCTTTTCTTGTTCAAAGGGGACGAAATTGTCCCCCTCCCAGTGAGTTTGAGGCCTTGCTAGGTTTCCCTACAAATAATCTCCTTGTGACTTATTCGCCTACCTTGTCGGATCCCAAACCTATATTCCAAAGATTTTTTGGCTTGTCCGACAATGATATGACCAACATAGGAACTGAAGAAGGCGTGAACTTGATTCAATTTATTGAATATTTTGTCGCCCCTCGTGACAACATGACTAAACAACGCTTTAAAATTCGTGCTTTATGTTATTGTGTTATTGCTAATTGTTTACTTAGTATTGGCAAAGGATACGAAGATTATTCCATGGTGTCCATATTAGATCAAATAGAGGGATTTCATTCACCCGCTCCTTTGGTTTTGGAGGAAACCGTTATGTGCTTGAATCGCCTTAGAGGATATCCTAACGAAAACGGTTTCACGGGAAGTCCACTTCTATTACACATAGGTTTTTTTTCTTCGGCGTTTATCAGCGCAAGTCACGAAGTTGCTCTGGCATGACCAGCGCAATCTTCCTCGCTGAGCGCGGAGGGTGCGCGCAACAAGTTTGGTTGCGCGCGCCTCCTGCTTGTGTAAAAAATCGCGCCTCCTACTATTTGGCTCATGGAGCGCTTGCGAATTGTTGACCAGCCACAAAACCTTGAGGCTAATGGAGTAAAGACATTCCCTGGACGTCAAATCCTTTATAAGCAAAAGAACGAAGAGGAGTGGACGCCGTTTTTCTGTCATAGGGTTCTTAATATACGTTTTGTGATTACTTGGTGGAACATAAATAGTATGATTGGGAATAGTCTCAATTGCCCTTAAATTAGGATTTTAGGCCTATCTAGTACTACTTATATTTTTCCTTGTAGGGTAATGAGACAATATGGGATGAGACAATTTATTCCCCCGCAAGATTGTGATGCCCCTAAATATGTGATCTTTAAACCCGAAAGAATTCCTCGTTGGATGGAATATTGGTCAAGTCTTCCTAGGTGGGTAATACAAAATCCTACCGCGAGTATCACATTATCTTCGTTTTACAAAGCTTGGATGAATGTGGCGGATAAGGGCGAATTAAACAAGGCTCGATCTCAACTTCAAGCCGCCACCGCTCGCAATCCATCTAAGCCTTTAATGCATTCAACCAATACTACCCCTCCTAGTGGCCAAAACAAAGGAGTGAGAAGAAAATTAGACTTCTCATCCCCTAAGGCTCGTTCGAAGGAAACAAAAAGGAAAGCTCCCTTCAAACCCGCGCAACAAGGTGTGAAAATCAAAGAACCTTCACCAAATACTCGCAAGAAAGCTCCAATAGTCAAAGGGAAAGGAAAACAGGTTGCAAAGGCCCCAATCCCTAAATTGAAAAACAATGTTTGGGTGAAGAAGAAGAGTGTAGGGGAAAGCTCTAAGGTTTCTGAAAATGCTGCGATGGAAACTACTCCTCCATCATTTGTGACAATCGAGGACATAGTAAAACCTTATAGTGTTACACAATTTTATCATTAGTTTATTTCGAATAAAGTGTAATCACTACTATGTTTTATTTTTTTTCGTTTACTATCTAGTTCAACAATGTCTCTCTTTTGAAATTTAAATGAAATAAAAATGAGCTTTATATTTTTATATTTTGATATGACCGAATCATAAAGATTGCCTACGTATTTGCATTACGAAATCAGGTCTTTGCGTAATTCTAATAATTTTTTATTATTATGTATTTTTATTTTACTTTAATCTCTTAGATAGAAATTAAATGAAAAATTAATCAAACCTTGTTTAAAAGAATTAAATCAAATTTTAATTTTATTTTCTAAGTATATGTTATATTTAAGAAACACCCTCTTTTTGTCACAAGTAGAAATCGCAACTTCATTCAAACGTAAAAAATTCGGGCTCGCAACGTCTGTAATTGCGCGAGCCTGTTGCGCGTGACATCCGCGCACAACTCTTCCAGTTGCGCGCGACACATGTGCTACGAATGTCTCGAAAAAAATTGTTTTTTAAAATTTTGTATTATTACCCCCCCAAGTGTGAAGATTTTTTCGTGATGTTCGAAAAAATTTGAACACTTAGAACGGTTTATTCTTTGAACACTTAGAACAGTTTATTATTTCTAAATTACCCCCCCCCCCCAAGTGTTATGTATTTTACCGTGTTATTCGGTAAAATGCATAACACTTAGAATCTTTCAGTTGAATGCTAATTTAAATTGGTTGTATGAGTGAACGAGTTTATATGGATTTCATAAGTAATATTTCTTAAGTCGGTCAATGTTTATTAATTGGCGAATTTCATCTCCTCCAATATCCATTAATGTGACGGCTCCTCCTGATAGGATTTTAATTACGCGGTAGGGACCTATCCAATTAGGTTTGAATTTCCCTCTTGGATCGGTTGGTGGACCCCTAACCTCCTTTAGTAAAAAGTCACCTTCTTTTATATTTCTAGGTTTGACTCTTTTATTGAAACGACGCGTAATGCACCTTTGGTAGACTTTTACATGATGCAAAGCTCTTAATCGTCGTTCATCGAGGAAAAAACGCTCTTCATACCTCGCTCTTACCCTTTCAGCTTCCGGTAGCTTACTTTCAAGTACGATGCGTAGGGATGATATTTCCAGTTTGACTGGTTGAACTGTGTCCATTCCAAAAACTAAGGAGTATGGAGTTACTCCTATTGATGTTCGTATAGACGTTCTATAACCCCATAATGCGAAGTGTAGTTTATTCAGCCAGTCTTTATAATTTTCTGCCATTTTCTTAATGATTATTGTTATATTTTTATTACCGACTCTAGAGCTCCATTCATTTGAGGTCTGTATGGGGATGAATGATGATGTTTTACTTTATAACGAGTTAAGGGGGTCTCAACTTCAGCTTTGAATTGAGATCCCTGATCACTAATTAGTTCATGTGGAACTCCATATCTACAAAATATATTTCGTTCGAGAAACTTTGCGACATGTTTAGAAGTGATATTCATGTAATAAGTAGCCTCAATCCACTTAGTGAAGTAATCGATGGCTACTAATACGTACTTGTGTCCTCCTGTGTTGGAGAGACTTTTCCAATTATGTCAATTCCCCAAGTCGAAAAAGGCCAAGTGGAAGTGAGATTAAATAGTTCGGATGGTGGAAGGTGTTGTAAATTAGCGAACATTTGACACTCTGGACATATTTTAACATATTAAATGCAATCATGTTCCATAGTGGACCAATAGTACCCTTGTCGTGAAATTATTTTTTAAAGCATTTTACTATTCATGTGAGGTTCACAAACACATTTGTGAGTATTTTCCATAAGGCGTATTGGAGTCTCCATATACCTCTAATTTTTGCACAATTGACCATTTACTAGACCGTATTGGGCCGCAAGTGTTCGTAAGGCTCTTTGGTCTTTCGATGAAGTTTTTTCGGGATATGTTCCATGAGTAATATATTAGAGGATATGATCATACCAAGGACTGTCTCCTTTGATGTCACTTATTTCCTCTATTGCGTTGCAATACGCTGGTTCTCCTCTTCTATCAACGCATAATGACATCATATTTAAGTGATCTGGAATGTTGATCATTGAGGCTAATTTTGCTAGCGCATCGGCAAATTGATTGTCATCCCTTGGGAGATATTTAAAATCAATATGTTCAAAATGCTCGATGAGTTGTTCTAGGTGTGCTTGGTATAATATCCTAGTGGAGTTCTTTATCTTCCATTTTTATAGTATATGATTTATAATCAAATTGGAGTCTCCATATACCTCTAATTTTTGCACACCTATGCTAGCTGCTGCTTCTAATCAAATAATGTACGCTTCACATTCTGCGGCATTGATAGTAACCTCAAAGTCTAGTTTAACAAAGATTTGAGTATGTGCTCCCTCTGGACTTATGAGTAATACTCTTACGCCACATCCTTTTTGATTGGACGCACCGTCGAAGTACATTACCCAATTGTCATCTTGTGTCCTGAGAATCCCTACATCCGGAAGATGAGTAGTTTCTAAACGACTTGTTTGAATTGGATGTTGTGCTAGAAAGTCGGAAATTACTTTTCCTTTCATTGATTTTTCAGGAATATATTTTAGCTCAAATTCGGCCAATATCACCAACCACTTAGATATCCTTCCTTGTATGGGTGGTTGTTCAAACAAATACTTCATCGGGTTTTGTTGAGAAATCACATGTGTAGTGTGTGGTAAAATATAATGTCTTAACTTTTTGGTTGCCTACACTAATGCTAGGCTTGTCTTTTCCAAGGTGCTATATTTTGTTTCGTATTGGATGAATTTTTTACTTATGTAATATATTACACGCTCTACTTTTTCTACCTCTTGTGCTAACATGGCACCTGTGGCTGTGTCTGTAACTGTAATGTATAGCCTAAGAAGTAATTTGGGTACTGGTACGGTGGTGCTAAAATTGGTGGACTTTTGAGATAATCTTTGATTTTTTCAAAGGCCTTTTGGCATTGATCGTCCGATTCATGTTTCTCCTCTTTTTTCAATTTTTTAAATATTGGCTCACAAGTCATAGTCAATTTGTTGATAAATCGACTAATGTATTGTAGTTTGCCAAGGAATCCCCTAATTTCTTTTTCTGTTTGAGGGGGAGGCATGTCAACAATTGCCTTTATTTTAGAGGGATCGATCTCGATGCCACGTGTGCTTACTACATATCCGAGTAACTTGCCAGAATTTACTCCGAGGGCGCATTTTTATGGATTCAATCGCATTTTGTATTCTTTTATGCGAGTGAAAAATTTGTGTAAAGCTTTTATATGTCCCATTCTATCTTTGGACTTTACGATCATATAATCCACATACACTTCTATTTCTTTATGCATCATCTCATGCAAGAGAGTCGTAGTCGTTTTTTGGTGCGTAGCTCTTGCATTTTTTAAACCAAATGGCATGACTGTGTAGCAATACGCACCCCAAGGGGTAATAAAGCATGTCTTTTCTTCGTCTTCTTTTGCCATTAAAATTTGGTTGTAACCTGTGTAGCAATACGTACCCCAAGGGATAACATCTCATGTTCAGCCGTGTTATCTACCAATATATCAATATGTGGTAGAGGAAAATCGTCTTTAGGGCTAGCTTTATTAAGATCCCTACAGTGGACACACATGCGAACTCGTCCATCCTTTTTAGGGACTGGGACGATGTTCGCTACCCATTCTGGGTAATTACATACGCGAATAAAACCGGCGTCCAACTGTTTTTGTACTTCTTCTTTTATTTTTAAGCAACATCAGGTTTCATTCGTCGAAGTTTTTATTTTACTGGTTTAGAGGCAGGGTTCAAGGGAATGGTATGTTCCGCAATTTCCCTATCTATTCCAGGTATGTCCTTGTATGACCAGGAAAACACGTCTTCGAATTCTTTAAGCGTCGATATGAGGGTCGATCGCTCTTCCGGATTTAGAGTTAAGCCAATTTTGACTTCTCTTTTATTTTTTGTTAGTTCCTATATTAACTATTTCAGTTTCTTCAACGATAGGGTTCTTTTGTTCTCGTTCATTCATTAGTTCAACCAATTTATCAATGTTATCATCTTCACTAGATTGATTGTTATAGCATCTGAAAGATTCAAGAGAAGGCATATACTCGGAAATAGAGCTCATATTATTAAAATCAAACGAGAGTACAGCAAGAGAAGAATCCTTTTTGGGATCTTCGTCCTTAGAGCTAGAAAAGAAAGACTCAGTAATGGCCACAAGGCCTAAATTTTCAGCTTCCCTAGAGTCTATAATAGATTCATCGTCCGATTCTTCAAACATCTTCCCTTCGCCTGTGACGATTTCCAGTTTATCGCCTTTGTGATTGGTCCATTTGAAAGATTTCCTCCATCCATGCTCAAAAGTTTCATTTGAAAGGGTGATCAACGAGGTTGGGTCAAAATCTTCATTTTGAATGGCGTTTTGATTGGTGATTGTACTGACATGATTTTGCTCTAGTCCAAATAGCAAGTTAAATGCTTGCCCATCATAGCAACCTGGAATTGGGTGTTTTAATTTAACGATACTAAGATCGTTATTCAAGAAGTAGCAATCATAAAATATTTAAAATTCAGGCTTCTTGACTCCTTCCAGAACTAAGGGTTCTGGAAAGTCGTAGCATGGGTAATCTTCTCCCTCCGTAATGAATTTCCCATTAAGGGTTTGTTGATAGGATGGGAGTAAGGTGATTATCCCTTTCTTATTATAGTCTCTACGTGCTTTGTTTTTTTCATCGTGTGACCCCAATTCTTTTTTGGTTGGTTTATATCCCAATCTAAAGGAGAAGCTTTTCTTTCGGATAGGAAGTAAGAGAGATTTCTTCATTTCTATTCCCAAAGGCATCCCAGGAAAGTAACTACTCTTGAGCAAGATGTTGTTTACTATCCGAGTGGAATATGAATCAAGCTTGAATGGTTCTTCAAAGTATTCTTCCATTACAATTGTGAAGATTGGCTCCACGGTGAATCCCCACATGTCCTCTTCATCATTATCATGGTTTATTTCTAAGAGTGATTGATCATTTATTGCTATTTTGAGTGGAGAAGCATGTATAGTCATAGGAAGCCCTTGATAGTTCAACCTAATAATTTGATGAAGTGAGGATGGTATTGCACCAAGCTCATGTATCCAAGGACGTCCAAGTAAAAGGTTGAATGTAGGCTTTATGTCCATAGCATGGAATTCAACCATCTTTTGAATTGGGCATGTGGTAATTGGTAGCTTAACAGTTCCACACACCGATCTTCTCGAACTGTCATAGGCCCTAATGCTTTGTTTTGTTGATTGGAATTCTTTTTCTGGATTTAGGCCTAAGTATTTTGCCGTTCGTAATGGGCATACGTTTACAGCCGACCCATTGTCTACCAAAGTAGGGGGATGTTGTATCCCTTGCATCCCACAGTTAAGTATAATGCATTATTGTGGGTAGTGTCTTTTGAAGGCAAATCATCATTAGCAAAAATGATAGATTTGTCGGATTTCTCGCTAGTAAGCAAGCTAACGAGATCCTGAGGGGTTGTGTCTGTGCTTACAAACAAATCCGTTAGAGCGTTTCATGAGAGAATTTCCATGTTCTTTAGAAGTACTTAGGAGTTCCCAAATGCTAACATTCGCCTTGGATTGGCGAAGTTGTTTGACCAATGGATCTTCCACCTAAAGTGGAGGTGGTATTGGATTTAGTACTTGACCTTGAGTTTGATTTTGTGTGGTCGAAGATCCATTTAGTGGTGGTGCTTGGTAGATTCGCCCAGAACGAGTTAAATGATCTATCTCATTTGGGTTAGTTGTAGAACTCATAAACCAACTTTCTTTTAGAGGATTTGGATATGCCTCCATTTCAAGATTTTCCATGAGTTATGCTTGATGCCATTGTTCATCCAAGGAGAGATTCGATAAGTCTTGTGACTTCCCTAAGAAATGATCCCAATCAAGCGCTCCATTTGTTTCATTTTGTAAACAAGATGAAGGTGGGACGGCGGCATACTTAGAGATGTATAAGTCTTGAAAGTCGTTGTCCCATAGTCCACATACTTCATTAGTTGCCCCTATGAGTATTGTGGATAGAGGTTCTCCTATAGGTGTGATATAGTTCAAAGGATTGAACGTATCACTTCCCATATGGTCCTCATCGATTTGAAACACTCCTAAGGGGGATGCATTTTTGTTAGGCTTATGCGTGGGAATTCTCCCATCGTCTATTAAATCTTGTATTTTGTGCTTTAAAACATGGCAACGTTCATTATCATGTCCAACGCCTCTATGATAAGCACAATAAGCACTACCATTCTATTGAGGAAAACTTCTTTCTGGTGGAGTGGGTGGTGTTGGCCTTGTTGGCAAAAGTAAGCCTTTTCATTTAATTTTTCTACCAATTCTTTATAGCTTACAGGAAATGGAGTAAATTTTCTTTCTTTTGACCATCTTTTTCTAGGATCGTCATATCGATTTGTGTTATTGTATTGCGTGGAAGTCGCAAATACATCAATAAAGGATGATGCATTATCATTCCCCTTCTTATAGTTATTCTTAGGTTGATGATGATGATGAAGTTTGTTTGCTTTTTCTTTGGCAAGATCATCTTCAATCCTAGTAGCCACAGAATAGACTTTTTGAAAAGTGTCTAGGCCAAGGTAACGTAGATGTTTGTTGTACTTTTCATGACAGTTGTCAATGAATTTTTATACTAACTTGAGTTCAGGAGGCCTTTGGGCAAGGTGGGCCGCCTTTTCTCACCATCTACCATAGAAAGCAAGGAAACCTTCATCGTCGCCTTGCTAAAGCATCTCTAGTTCACGTAAAGGTAATGAAAGCCGAAACTACATCTTCCCATGTTGCTTTGAATTTTTGATCTAGCCCATAGTACCACTCTCTCGCGGTTGGGTCTAGGGATAAGGGAAAGTCAAAGCATAAAGCTTAGGATCAACTCCCTTTAGTGCCATAGTGCCAGTAAAACACATTAAATGATTTTGTGGATTACTGGTCACCTTAAATATTGGCAAGTCCGTAGCTACGAACTTTTTTGGTAATGCAAGTCCTGGAGGAGAAGCAAACTTTTCTGCGTCAAAGTACTTGTTTCCCATTGTAAAACGAAGAACTAGCTTCTCCAACAACTTTTCTTTGATGGATAATTGTTCATCTTTTCTTGTAAGGCTAAAGTTTCAGCTTTTTTCTTTTCAGCATTTTCTATTTTCTTAATTCTTCTCTCCTTGGCCTCTTGAGCCTTTTCCTCTCTCAAACGAAGAATCTCTTGTTAAAGTTCTTCAATGGTTGGCATTATTGTTGGACTAGGATTAGTTGTCGAAGAAAACTGGTTTTAAAGGGGTTGATCTTTGGGTGGTAAACGTGGAATGCGAGTGCCCGGGGGTCCTCTTTTCCAAGCTTGAAAACAGGCCCTAAAGGAGTACGAAAGGATAAGTAAATCGATACGCTTGTTTAAAAAGGAAAAAAGAAAAAGACGCAAAATATTTTCAAACGGATAACATCGCCCTTAACAATTCTTCAATGAAGATATTGTTCGGACGAGTCAATTTGTTTTTTGAGAAATCAAAACTGACTCGTCCACTGGGCGCGCGCAACGAAATCACTTACACTGGGAGGGGTCGGGCAACCTGCTCGTAAAATTTTTTTTAATCCGAGCGTTTCGTTTTTATTTATTCGATTTTTTTTTTACTTGATTTTTTTTATGTTATCCTTTGAATATGACGCTAAATCACGAAGAGACAACTTCGTAATTGGGAACCTAGACAAAACCTAAAAGAGAAAAAAAAAACAGAAGACTATCCTAACACGTTGCATATAGTCACATAATCACATAAGCATGCTATAAGTCAAGATTCACGCAATGCCGTTCTAAGGTCAAAAAGGCTTGGGTGTCCAAAGGTACCATATCTTAATAAACGACACACAAATCAATCACTCAACGTGTTGACTCATGGCATCGCCCTCCCAACATTTTGTTGGTGATATGGGTGGGATGATTGTTATTGATTTCGGGATAGAAGTCTAGTGTTGGCGACCCCTAGTCAATGAGCCAATCCCCAATGGTTTAAGTGTGCCATGCTTATGCATGATGCTATGTTGCTTGTTTGGTTTTTACTCTTGTGCAAAAGGAAGATATTATGCGTTCAAGTTTCGCTCTCTAACTAGAGATTATCCAAGTTAATTCTCGTTACAACCCATAGGCAACCTAGTGTTGCTTGTTGGAGTCGCCACTGTAAGGAGGGTGATCCCATCGTAAGGGGTACTCTCCTTAAATGCCCTTGGCTACTTAAAAGCCTAGGACTTTACAATTGTTAGGGTGCAGTAGGATTTGAGTTCTTGACTGTTTGGGGGACCTTGAATTAGAATATTTTTTTTTGGTAAATAGAGATTTTTATTACCAAAGGGAAGCAAAACAACCCAAAGTTATTGCTTACAAAAGCTAGGCAACAACAACTACAAACACCACAAGACCAAAAGGCCAACCAAACACCAAACCAGTTCCAAGAACACTCCTAGCCACCTTCTAGGAAGGGTTCTAGGAGAGAACATGAACAACTATTAGACTCAGGCACCTAGCCACCCTCTAGGAAGGGTTATAGGTTCGAGGACCAGACAAACAACCTAAGAACAGCAAAACAGCAACCAAATAACACAAACTGTAGAAAATAGAAAAGCAACAGCAAATTACATTACAAGCAACTTTTTGTCAGCATCAGAACATCTACAGGCAACTCTGAACACAATCTCTCTAAAAACAGTTTCTGTAGGTGAAAAACATCCAGTAAAAACAGTGTTGTTTCTCTGAAACCAAATAGCATACACTGCTTCAGCAAAGAACATTATAAATAGTCTTCCAGCAGCTTTAGTTTTCCTACAAAATTTGAGGGTCCAAGCAACTTCATGGCTAAAATTCTGCACATTTCTTCTGCAATTCATTAGATCAAGAACTCTCTACCAGATTTGTGTAGAGTAGTTACACTAAAAGAACAAGTGACTAACACTCTCAGCAGCTGTAAGGCAAAGAACACAAATAGGGTCACATTGCAAATTCCAAGACAGAAGCCTGTCCTTAGTCATTAACCTGTTCCATAAAGACAGCCAAAGGATATAAATACTTTTTGGAGAAGCATGACTATTACAAACTAATCTTTTCCAAGGAACCTTAGGAGCTTGAGGTCTCAAACACCTATAGATCTTCTTAATTTGCACTCCAGGCCCTTTCCTCACCTTATCCCAACCACCAATAGTGAGATTTTTAGAAGATAAGGGTACTCCAAGATACCTAAAAGGGATGGAACCAGGGACCATACCCAAGATATTCAGCAAAGAACCCTGAGCTTGATCAGAAATCCCCCAAAATAGGCTTCACTCTTATCTAAATTAGCAGAGAGACCTGAGGCTAAAGAAAATTTAGTGAAAGCTTTAAGAAGCAATTTGACAGAACATGCATCAGCTCTAGCAAACAACAGCAAATCATCAGCAAACATGAGATGACTCAAATGAAGTTTTTCACACCTAGGGTGAAAATTGAAATCAGGAACAGTATCAAGCTCATGCAAACACCTTGATAGGTACTCCATACTAATAGCAAAAAGAAAGGGGGACATAGGATCACCTTGCCTAAGCCCTTTCTTAGCAGCAAAAGGAGGAGAAGGGACTCCATTAATGAGAACAGAAAAAGAGACAGTAGTAATACAGCTCATAATCCATCCAATAAAAAAGTCTAGGAAATCCCAACTCAGCTAAAACAATTTCTAAGAAACTCCACTCAATAGAGTCATAAGCTTTCTTTAAATCCACTTTTATCAAGCACCTAGGAGTGATATGCTTATGAGAGTAACCCTTGATCAACTCAGTAGCCAAAAGAATATTATCACATATATGTTTACCAGGGATAAACCCAGCCCGAGCTTCATCAACAACTTCCCCTACAATTCTTGCAATTCTGGCTGTCAAAATCTTGGAAATGATCTTGTATAAAACTGTACAGCAAGCAATGGGTCTGAAATCCTTAGCAAAAGAAGGATTTTGAACTTTAGGAACCAGAGTAAGAGTAGTACAATTCCAGGCTTTGAACATAACCCCAGTTCTAAAGAACTCAAAAACAGCAGCATAAATATCATCCTTGATAATATGCCAAGACTTATGAAAAAAGAAAGAGTTAAAGCCATCAATGCCAGGAGCTTTGGTAGCATCAATTCCTTTTATAGCTTCATTAATTTCACCATTAGTCACATTAGCTATAAGGGATTGCTGAGCAGAAACAGACAGTTGCCTTCCATTTCTCAAAGTAACTAGATCAACTGCAGGCAAAGAACTAGCAGCAGAGCCCATCAGATTCTTGTAAAACCCAACAATCTCATGCTCAATCTCATCAGGTTTCTTAAGTAGAATATTACCAGCAGTGTAAATAGAATCAATTCTATTAACACTCTGCCTATACTTCATTATAGAGAAAAAATAATGAGTATTACCATCTCCCAACTTAATCCATTCAACTCTAAATTTCTGTTTGTAAATATTTTCTTGAAAAGATCTCTAATATTTCACTTGTTGTATACAATCAATCTCAGCAAGGATGAAAGCAAGATCAAAATCTTCATTTACCTTCACCTACACCTCTTCCAAAGCTGCCTGAGCAACATCAATTCAAGAATCCACATTACTAAAGTGCTTAATATTCAATTCCTTCACTTTAGATTTGACATTCTTCAATTTATTCCAAACTTGAACCATAGCAGAACCAGACCTTGAATTAGAATTGATTCTATCATTACGCTTTTTTGTAAGAAAAAAAATAGGAGTCGCCAATGAGTTTTAGGAAAAACTCATAAACCTCGTTCATGCCTTTCTTCCATGTGGAGTTCATGGAATAATTAGCACAAATCATAAGTTTTCCCATGCCCAAATTGGTCTATAAACCAGAAATGAGTTCAGGAGCAAGGGTACTAAAATAACGTTCCTTTTAGAGGGAAATCGTTATCCTAGCCCTAGTGCAGCCTCTACTAGCTCTTCCTTTTTTACAAATTTCATCACCAAACAATATATGCAACGCGATACCTAAAACTATGTTAGTTGATTTTATTTACAAGCATTAATTCACATAGGAATTACATCGTAATGTCGTTATTCTTATTTAATTAAATTCGTGAAAGGACAAGATAATAAACAAGATTTGCCTTGGCTTAAGTGATCAACCAACAATTATTTAATTCAATTCTAATCTTTATTTAACGCAAGATACTATGTGGAATTGATTAATTAATTATTTTAAAGGTGATCAAACAACACTAATTAATTAATTAAAGTCCTTTTAAACAAGAAAATAAACGTGATTTAACTAAGTGCTCGGGAATTTACCACTTCTCTTTGCTATATCTCCGTTTAGAACACTTATGGACTCCTTCTTGTTGGGGAACCCCCACCATAGTAACAAAATATCAAAAGGGGTGAGTGTTTAGGACAAGAGGGGCTAGGTTGCACAAGTTCACAAGTATTTCGCCAGAGTTTTAGGTTAATTTCTGTCTGTTTAAGCCTCAGTCTAAGCTCGTATTTATAGGGAATGATTAGGTTTAGGGTTTTGAGCATTCTGCCGCAGCAGGTGTCGCGCGCAACAGAATGAGTTGCGCGCGGCATCCTAGCGCAAGTGATTTGGTTGCACTGCTAAGGGTAACGCAACTAATTATCTTGCGCGCGGCTTTATGGTAAGATTCGATTTTATATTTTCCATATAATTCTGAATATTCCGCAGCGCAATTCTGGGGGTTGCGCTGGGTGTCGCGCGCAGCAGCCCAGCGCGGCTCTTTGAGATGCGCGCGGCTTTTTCTGCGGCAGCACTAAGATTTAACCTAGGCGCTCCTAAATCCGTCATTATTAGGTTTTAAGCACGGGCTTAAGCCTAATTATGACCGGGTTTAGTTAATTGGACCTTTGTTTTGGCTTTTTCTTTAATTTCGGCTAGTTTTTGGTGTTTTGTGGTTTAATTAGTTATCCGTAAGTATTCTTCACTTTGATCTAACACAAATATGGTTTTATTTATCGTCATTGCACTTCCTGTCAGGACAAGAGGCCAATAGTAGATGTCTTTAGAAAGCTATACATTTTTTTCGTTGCACGTAAACTCCCAATCCTAATAAATGGTACAAACCGTACAATATTCCTAAGAAAGCAATTAAAACTACAATATGAAAGTAATTAAAGATAAGTATCCCTCCCTCAAGCGAGACTGAAGCACAGTGTCCTTAATGTGTACAAGCATACATAGGATAAAGGAAAGGTATGGCTCACTCAAAGTTATTCGCTACTACCATTAGGTATTGTAGCAGTGACAACAGTAGAAACAATGGCCTTAGGAACTCCAACATGGCGACGCAAATCACGAATCTCAGCATATAGATCCTGTACTTGTCCTTCAATGGTGGTGAGTCGTGTGAGAACTAAATCTTGAAAAGAAAGACAAGAATCCATAAAATTTTTCAGTTGCTCATCAAAAGTGAGTGGAGCTGTCGTAAAAGTAAAAGTTGGATTGCTAGAAGATGGTGGAGGGCGAGGAGGAGAGGTATCTTAAACCACCGGTTTATTTGGTCTAGCGGCCGCCGATTGGCAATGTTCAAGGGAAAGTACGTTGCACTTCACCGTGTACCTCTATTCGCTCGGTGATCTCACGTGGTTTCCAACTTAGACTACTTGCATCACGGGGTGCATCATTCGGGAAAATGTTGTACACCAACATTACATTAGAACTTCGGCAACCCTTAACAAATCAAACATATCGACCCTTGGACTGGTAAAAAAGCCAACCGAATCTATCTTTTGCAGCCTGATTGATGTAGTTGATGGATTCGAATGTCTCTTTATTTTTCAAATCAACATCTAATGTCGCACACAACACAGAAACAAATCCACCCATGGATATATCACCCTTCTTCATATCCCGCTCCCATAAAAATGCTTCAATGAGGAATTTGGCGAGATTGAGGCTTGCATTTCCATGAGATCTAGTGAGCCACCATAGAAGTTTTAAGTCCAATGTAGTTACCTGGCCGGCCTCACTTTTAGGTCGAAATAACTGAAGGATAAATCGATGTAGCATGCGAAGAGCTGGACAACCAATAGAACTAGATTTGCTAACACCGGACTCCCAATCTGTTGGACCTGTTATTTGTTTCCAAAGAGTGCTCGAGTCAAAGATAGAGTAGCTTGGATTTCCCTTGAATATCATATACTCTTTTGGACCCATGACACCTTTATTCGGCCATCCAAAAGCCGTATTCACATCATCCCACGACATTATCCGTTCATCTCCATCTAAAGAAAATACCACATCTCCCTTACTTGATTTAACATCAAGTGAGGCAAGAAATTCAATGACAGGTGATGGACGTATATCATTATCAATATGAAGGACCTCACTCCACCCATGTGTTCTTACAATGTTATCAAACAACCAGTCAAACCCAAGGTTTTTAGCGTCTGAGAGAGAAAAGTAAAGAGTGTGTCCCATGGTTTGATCTTTAAGCTTCTTTGCACATTGTTTTTGAGAATTGGTTAACCAAGAAAGTGGAGTTGATGGTGATGGAGGGAGAGGTTGGACTCTAGATGGTGTTTTAGGTGTGGAGGTTTTAGAGGTTGGATTTGATTATGTAGGTCGTTTTGTGGGTTTGGTGGGTGGTTTTTTTGTGATTTTTTTAGAGTATGTGTTGGGGTCATAGAGTGGCTTGGGTGCCTAAGAGGTTCGTGTTCTTGTCTTCATGGGGAACGTGATGAGAAGTTTAATCAACAAAGAATCACAAACTAATGAACAAGAATATTCCAAAGCCAAATATGTGTCACCCAAAATAATTCACAATCAATCTACACAAAGAAAGTACACAAAATCAACACTACCACACCAAGTTGTGAAAATAGATGATAAAAAGGTTAAAACTCAAGAATAAGCACAATTGTAGAATAATAAGAGATGAAAATTTTAAAATTTATACCTCTACAATGAGAATTGTGCATTAAAAATATGTCAAACCTCTTATAATAGTCCAATGATACCTCCAATATTTTCAATTTCATGTCACACACCTTTAATTGCAAAATCCCAATTCAATTTGAAAAGTTAGGGTTATTGAAAATTTAAAGGAAGAGAAAGGTTATGGTGAGAGATGGTGATAGGAGAGAGAAAGGGTGGTGGGCAGTGGTCGTCGGTAGGGTAGGGCGACGGTGGTGGGTGCAGTTGTGGTGGAGGTGGCAAAGGGAGAGGAGAGAGAGAAGAGAGAGGTGGAGAAAAAAAACTTACGTCCTTTTTTTCTGTTTTTTTATTGGCCTGCTTCGCTAAAACCCGTGGCCGCAGGCTGGCCTGCGAGCTGACAATGGCTGCGGAGGGGGTTGGGAGGGCGCGGGACAGGGCCGCAGGGTGGGCTTCGGGTTTTGCTATTGCAGTAATTTTTTTAAGGAATACCTTCACTAAAAAAAATGAAAGGAACAAAAATTGTTAATAATGTTAGTGAGTAAAAGCAAAAATATAAACTAAAAATATAAGAAAACTAAAAAGAAATAAGAAATCAGGTTACCTCCCGATAATTGCTCTTTTAAAGTCATGAGCTTGACTTCTTACCTCTATTTCAACCATCATTATGTGGGTCAGAGAGATAAATCATTTCCAATCTACCAATGAAATCACCTACGGTGTAGAGTTTCAAACGTTATCCGTTCACCTTAAATTTGGAACCATTTTCAATAGAAACTTCAATAGCTCCATGATCTTTAACCTTAGTAATGGTGAAAGGTCCGGACCATCTAGACTGAAGCTTTATAGGGAAGAGCCGAAGTCTTGAGTTATAAAGAAACACCTTGTCGCCAACCTTGAACTCTCGTTTTTGGATCATCTTATCATGAAACTTCTTCGTTTGCTCTTTGTAGAGCCTATGGTTCTCGTACGCATCGAGCTGAAACTCATCTAGCTCATTCAATTGAAGAAGTCTCGCTTCACCTGCCTTCTCTAGATCTAGATTAATCTCCTTGATGGCCCATTTTGAAAGATATTCAATTTCGACCGGTAAATGACAAGCTTTTCCATACAACAACCGATACGGAGTTATCCCTAACGGAGTCTGGTAAGCCGTTCGCAATGCCCACAATGTATCATCCAACTTCAATGACCAATATTTCCGAGACTTGTTGACAACCTTTTCAAGGATTCTTTTGATTTGTCGATTAGATACCTCAACTTGGCCGCTCGTTTGAGGATGATAAGCCAAGCCAACCTTGTCAGTAACTCCATGTTTCTTAACAAGAGCCTTAAAAGTTCGTTGATGGAAATGAGAACCACCATCACTAATAACAACTCTTTGGACTCCGAAGCGCGGAAAGATGATCTTTTTAAATAGCTTCATAACAATCTTCGAATCATTAGTAGGCGACGCAATAGCTTCGATCCACTTGGTGACATATTCGACGGCAACCAAAATGTACCGATTTCCATAAGAAGAGGGAAATGGTCCCATAAAATCAATGCCCCATACATCAAAATGCTTGACCTCAAGAATCCCATTTAGCGGCATCTCTTGCCTCTTGATATATTTCTTGTTCTTTGACACTCATCACAAGCATTGCAAATGGCACGAGCATACTTGAATAATGAGGGTTAATATAAACCACATTGAAGCACTCGGTAGGCAGTTGTAGTAGAACCAAGATGTCTGATAGAGTGTAGATTATGGAAATGGTTAAGGATACCATGAGTATCCCAATCTGCTACACATCTCCGAAACATTCCATCAGCACACTTACGATACAAATAAGGGTCGTCACAAAAATATCGCTTAGCATCATGGTAGAACTTCTTGCATTGTTGGTACGGCAAATCCGGAGGATGTGAACCAGCTACACAAAAATTAGAATAGTATGCATACCATGGAGATACAGAAGAAATAGAGAATAAACGATCATAAGGAAATAGTCATTTATAGGGCTATCCGAGGTAGACTAAAATTTTAATCGAGAAAGATGATCTGCAACAACGTTCTCTGAGCCCTTTTTATCTCGAATCTCTAAATCAAACTCTTGGAGGAAAAAAAATCAATCGAATTAGCCTCGGTTTAGCCTCTTTCTTTGCTAGGAGATACTTCAAAGCTGCATGGTCAATGTGGACGATCACTTTCGAACCAATGAGGTAAGTTCGAAACTTGTCAAGAGCATACACAATAGCTGGGAGCTCTTTCTCTGTGGTGGAATAATTCAACTGAGCCTCATCCAAGGTTTTACTAGCATAGTAAATGGCATGCAAAACATTGTTCTTTCTTTGTCTAGGCACGACTCCCACAGCATAGTCACTCGCATCACACATGATCTCGAATGGCAAATCCAAATCCGGAGGTTGTATTATTGGAGCAGTTATCAATGCCTCCTTAATCCTGTTAAAAGACTCCATACAAGCATTAGTAAACCCAAATGTGTCATCCTTAAGCAATAATTGAGTGAAGGGTTTTGCTATTTTAAAAAAATCTTTTATAAATCGGCGATAAAAACCCTCCATGACCAAGAAAACTTCTCACTCCCTTGATATTCACGGGCGGGGGAAGTTTCTCAATCACCTCAATTTTTATTTTTTCAACTTGGATGCCATGATCAGAAATAAGATGACCAAGTACCACTCCTTCATTGACCATGAAGTGGCACTTATCCCAATTCAAGACCAAATTGACGTATGTACAACGTTTAAGCACCTTAAAAAGATTATTAAAGCACATATCAAAGTCAAAACCATAAACAATGAAATCATCCCTAAATACCTCTATGATGTTCTCAATGAAGTCAGAGAAAATGGCCAATCATACACCTTTGAAATGTCGCATGGGCGTTACACAACCCAAATGTCATTCTGCGATAAGCAAATGTACCATTGGGGCATGTGAACGTTGTCTTCTCCTGATCTTCCGGATGAATGGGAATCTGAAAGAAACCTGAATATCCATCTAAATAACAGAAAAAACTATGTTTTGCTAATGTTTCAAGCATTTGATCTATAAAAGTTAAGGGGAAGTGATCTTTCAAGGTGGTCGTATTCAACTTGCGATAATCGATACACATACACCAACCTGTGCCAACACGAGTAGGAATTAGTTCATTCTTATAATTTTTAACAACAGTTGTCCCCCCTTTCTTAGGAACGACTTGTACCAGGCTCACCTACTTAGAATCTGAGATAGGGTAGATGATGCCCACGTCAAGTAGTTTCATTACCTCTTTCTTCACCACCTCTTGCATATTAGAATTTTCAATCGAAGTTGTGGTAGGATGCAAGGGCGATGATTCTCTTCCAAATTTAGTTTATGCATACAAAAATTAGGACTTATCCCTGTAAGACTGTCAATGCTATACCCGATTGCCTTTTTATGCATGCGAAGCACAATACAAAGCTTAGAAACTTGGCTATCATCGAGTTTAGCACTAACAATTATAGGGCATTCCTCATTATCATCAAGAAATTCGTATTTAAGATGAGAAGGAAAAGGTTTTAACTCTACCATTTTTACTTGTGACTCAGAAGTAGAACAAATAGTTTCCATTACCTCAAACCCCTCAGTGTTAAGGGCATCCAAGTTACGAATCAAGGAGTCAATCTCTGCATCTCCTTCTCATTCAAAAACCTCTAGGGTTAGAACACCTTATAATGGATCAATAACTAACTCACGAGGTGTATCATCTCTCACAATCTCATCAAGAACATCAATCCTGCAACAAGCATTCTCAAGCACAGGCGACTTCATTGCATTGGTTAGATTAAAAGTCACTGTATCATCACCAACAGAAAAAGTAAGAGACCTAGACTTGACATCAATAATAGCACTTGCAGTACACAAGAAAGGTCTGCCTAAAATGATTGGGATATTTCTATCCTCCTCCATATCCAGAACTATAAAGTCAACAGGAATGAAAAATTTCCCAACCCAAACGGGGACATCCTCCAAAACACCTAAAGGGTATTTTATAGAACGATCCACCATTTGCAAGGTGATTTATGTGCATTTTAAAGCTCCCATATTCAACCTATTACAAACAAAAAGAGGCATAACAGACACACTAACCCCTAAGTCACATAAAGCTTTATCAATGAATAATGCACCTACATGACATGAGATGGAAAAACTACTAGGGTCCTTAAGCTTAGGTGGGGGATTTATTTTGCAATATAGCACTACAATCTGCAGTTAGAGCAACTGTTTCTACACCACTAAAGTCTTTCTTCTTAGCAATCATTTCCTTTAAAAACTTTGCATACATCGGAACTTGAGATACTAAATAAGTAAAAGGAACAGTTACTTCAAGGTTCTTGACCAAATTCAAGAACTTACCAAATTGTTGATCTATCTTGGTCTTTTGCATTTGATGTGGGAATGGCAGCTTTAGCTTGATGGATGGAGGCTCGGAACCTTTCTTTTTCTCTTTCTTAGCATCACTTGTTTTTGCTTTCCCATCCTTCGAGGCGGGAACATCATCAAAGGCCTTCTGTACAACCTTGTTATTCTCCTTCTCAAGATTTGCATCATCAATAGGCATTTGTGGCCCTTCATAGCTAACACCACTATAGACCTGGCAAACAGATCATTCAGGTCGGGTTCAGGTCGGGTCAAGTTCGGGTCAGCAAATGTTCGGGTCGGGTTCGGGTCGAGTTGGGTTGATTCGGGTTTTGGGTCAAAATTGGGTCAGCACTTCGGGTCAAGTTCGGGTCGGATCAATTTTTAATATCAATATTCGGGTCAATTTCGGGTTGGGTCAAATTTGGATCGAGTCAATTCGGGTCAAGTTTGTGTCGGGTCACCAAAATAAATTCAATTTAAAAAAATAGTTGGAAAAATAAAGTAAAATCGTTAAAAACAAAAAAACATGAGTACCTATTACGTAGGAAATAAAGAAGCCCTAAACTAAGTAATTCACTATTTCACTCTATTCACTTAGGATTCGGGTTAATTCGGGTCGGGTCGGGTCACTACGGGTCGAGTCGATTCGGGTCAATCAATTTGGGTTAAATCGGGTCGGGTCACTTTGGGTTTCGGGTTATTTTGGGTTGAGTCAAGTTTGGGTTTCGGGTCAATTTCGGGTCAGATCAATTGGGTTGGGTCACTCTGGGTCATGTTCGGGTCAACTTTATTTTGGGTCGGGTTCACGTTGGTCGGGTTAGTTCAGGTTCGGGTCATTTTCGGGTCAATGATTTCGGGTTAACTTTCGGGTTACGGGTCGGGTCATTTGGGTCAGGTCAATCTTGTCGGGTCAGGATTTCCAAGTCTACACCACTACGAGTGGTGATAGCGTTAGCAGTCTCGTTAGGGACAGGTTGTCCCGATAAGTGGCCAGGTTGCCTTTAGATATTGAAACCTGCGACTTGTGCGAGTTTGTTCTCCAAATGCTTTGTCGTATTTTTCAATTCCTTGATGCTATCTTCACTGTTTTGCTTCATGGATGTCATCATTCTCGTAAGGTCAGACATAGTAGGCTCTTGAGTGCTAGCATTTCCATGAGTAGGTTGTTGAGGTAGTCTATTGAAACCCGGAGGATCATAATGAGAGGCTCCTTGTTGATTGAGTGGAGGCCTTGCAACATATTGCTGAGGTTGCGGGTTCTAAGGCTGTGACCACTATTGCTGAGGTTGAGGAATTTTAACATTGTTTCTTTATATGAAAAGTAGGGATGATTCCTCCAACCTGGATTGAATATGTTAGAATATGGGTCATTTGGTTGCCTTTGCTAAAAGACATTCACCTGCTCCATCTGATTGGTATCTTGAGAATTCTGAGCACATTTATATCCAAAGTGACCCTGTATACCACACAATTCACAAAAAAGTTAGTTTGTAGAGGTTGAGAAGACATAGCATTAGCAGATACAAGAGAGGAGTCATGAGTGGCTTGTAATGCATCAATCTTTGCAGTTAATTGAGCCATCTAAGAAGAAAAGATTGAATAGGATTCAACTTCCATCTTCCCTTTCTTTGGTCGCATTCTTGGAGAAGAGAAATGATTGGTTGTATGATTTGCAAAAAAATATACCCTTCCTCGATCGTCTTGTCAAGGATCACACCACTTACAGCAAAGTCAACAATAAATTTAGTCTCGTGTTCTATTCCGTTATAAAAAATACGAACAAGATTCCACTTCTCAAAATTGTGATGTGGGCATGATAATTGAAGATCTAAGAATCTATCCCATGCTTCCCAAAGAGATTCCCCTGACTCTTGAGAAAATGTTGATATTTGAAGTCGAATCTTTTCAGTTTTTTTCAGGAGGGAAATACTCTTTGAGGAATGCTTGAGAAATTTTGTTCCACTCTGTCTCCTTGACAGTATTCAACCACTTTTGAGCTCTATCGCGAAGGGAAAATCCAAACAACATCACTCTCAATTGATCTTGAGTGACTCCTTTGTGATGAACAGTGGAGAACAATTGTTGAAATCGCTGCAAGTGATTAATTGGCTCGTCAGTAGGATGGCCGCTAAACTGATTTTGTTGTACCATACTGAGTAATGCAGGTTTAATTTCAAAGTTCTCTATAGTGATTGCTGGAATTTTATGACCCGTTGGAATGCCATCTTGGGATGGTACCCCGAAAGAATTAAGTGACCTATTATCAGTCATCTCTTTGCGTGTGTCAGATTGTGTTGTAGAGCTCTTCTATGAGTGGGTCTTTTTCTGCTTCCCTTTCCCTTGCTTTTTATTTGCCCAAGGGTCTTGTCCAAGTCCGGATCCGTAGGGATCAAATCACCTATTCGTTTTGACCTGGCATAAACAAGAAGAAAAGAAAACAATGAGAATGTCCCAATTGAAACTAGAAGTTCCAATGGGACAATGGAAACAGTTCAAACAATCAAACTAAAACTAATTGAATCTAACCGTCTCCTCAGCAACGACGCCAAAAACTTGATAAATAAAAAGTTATGCCGCAAGTGCACGGTGTCTGTTGTTAGCAGAGACTTAACAAATACGGGTCGAATCCCACAGGGAGACAGGTTCTATTTGTTTTTGCCCAATTATTACAAACTATTTCAATAAACGAAGACTGAAAAGATAATCAATTAACTAAACTAGAATGAAAATTAAAACGAAAATAAGGTTGTTCACAAATAAATAAAGGTCTAGGGATGTTCGGTCCGCCGTGCTTATACCAATCCAAGAAATGCAAAACAATCCATTCATAAACAAACTAGGTCGAATAATTAAAGCCCTTGTTAATCCTACGGTCGGGAATTAACACTTATGAATAAACATATGTAGTTTGGTCGCTAACATAATAAAATTCGCCAATTGTAATTAAGCCTCTAAAAATATGATATTTCAATTCTAATTTTTATTAGCTAAATAATCAACTCATGATTTGGCCAATTACATGAGTAAAACAATAAAGCACAAATCAATTGGAATAATTCAAACCCTAGCTAATTCATAAATTTATAAATAATTAACCACAAATAATCATGTTATAAACATGGCTCCCCTCACTTAACCCTAGAAAACGACTACTCACTCATAATTGAAATAAACAAAACAAAATAGATAAATAAACTTGAATTCATAATTAATAAAATAAAGAACGAAAGATTGAATGAAATACCTCAAATGATTGAATTAATGGAGAGTAATAACTAGGGTTTAAAAATGGAGGAACCTAACTAAAAAAGAACGTTCTATCTAGAAAATAAAGTCTAAGAGAAGAAAATAAAATCCTCTCAAGTATTTATATTAAAGCCTAATTCTAAGCTAATTAAAATAAAAAGGAAAATTTGCAAAAATAATACCACCTTTGGGCGGTCTTCCCATAATAGCACCACCTTTTGATTATTCTTGAATAACACCACCTTTCACATGTATTTGCCAAAAATGAAACATAAAACAGGTAACCTGTTTTACAGGTAACCCTGGGACACGTGTTCTAGTTTGATTGGTCAATTTATTTATTTTTATTTTTTACTTTGAAAAAACTTAAAAAGAAAAACAAAATTTTTTTTTTAAAAAAACCATCCGTCCCACGACTTTCACCGGCATCCACCACCCCCACCAAGACCATCCACCTAAAACAACCCTATCTCCGGCCCCCGTCCTAGTTTCCGACCCCCTTTCCAGCACCCCCTCCCCTTTCTGTCACCCCCTCCCCTTCCCTACCCCTTCTCGGCACCCACCACCCCTTCTCGACCCCTTTGCACCACCCTCTCCCCTTCCCAACCCCTTTCCGGCCGACCCTTTCCCCTCTTCCCTTTTCCGATTTAGGCCCCCTCCCTCCTTCCCTTTTCAATTTCGGCTTCCTCTCCCTAATTTTCGTAGGCTAGGGTTTCGATGGTGGGTTGTTTAAGGGTGGGGGAATGGGTGGAGGGGTGTCGTTCAGGGGAGGGGAAAGGCTAGGGAGGTCGATCAACGACGAGGGTGGGGGGAGGGGCGCCGGCGAGGGTGGGGGTTGGGCAGGGAGAGGTCAGCAGGGAGGCTAAGTGGTGGTTTTTTTTTTTTAATTTTAACTTTATTTTAATTTGTTAGGTTTTTTTAAAAAAATAAATTAAAATAATTGACCAATGACATTGTGACACGTGTCATAGGAAACCAGTAGCTTGAACGCCACTCTGATCATACACTAAAGTACGGTGGCGTCCAAACGGAAAGAAGATAGAGCAAAAGAGTCACCAACAAGTTTTAGGAACTTGTAAACCGTTCACAGGGTGAAAGTTATACCCCTTAAAGATCAAGGAGATCATTAACTCCAATAGGTCTGGAACCATGACTGGTAGTTCAGGGATGAAGGTACAAATCCAACCTAAAAGAGATTGAACCTGCCCTAATAATAGGCGTCTACTTTATTCTTCTAGTATTCATGTGCGCTTTCTAACTAACATGCAATCAATACGATTAACCCTAAACCTGTATAATCTATGTTGGTTGAATATTAATGCACAAACAAATCTATTATTGGCGATCACTTGAATTATAATCAAATTAACCCTAAAAAGCTTATTAATTATCTTATTAAGCATGATTACAAGTACCAATTCCCTTTAAACATGCATAAAAGGTGCGATCAAGCAATAACAATAAAAATAATCAAGCAACATAATAATAATCATAACAATTATTATAACAATTATAATCATCATCATAAAATAATCATGTTAAAGCATAATAGCAAGATCCTAGGCATGATACTAACAAGATTAATAACAAACCCTAGCATGTCACTAAACAATAAAAATCAAATATATAGCCCTAACATGATACTATTAGGAAAGAAAATAGGAATCATCATAGAAATCATAATTGACATATTTGATATTAGAAATGATAGTTGTTACCCTAAACATGATACGAGGAAGATCAAAACGCGCTAACATGACACTAGGAATCATAATAACAATCTAAGCATGATTTCTATATCATAATATCAATAAAATAAATTAAAGCACTTACTTGGATGCCTCGTACCTCTTTCTAATAACAAAATACACACGTTAGTAACTTCAAGGAAAATAATAAACCAAACAATTAAATTAAATAATTGAAAGAGAGATTTGGGACCAAACCCTCAGATATTAAAACCTTTCATGTCTAGGGCGAAGGCAACTTCGAACGTGGCTAGGTGTGTCTAGATCTTGTGAATGCGGAATTTTGTATGCAAAAGCTAGAGAAAAAAGAGAGAGAAAATAAGCTTTAGCTTAGAGAGAGAAGAGAATTAGAAAACGAGAGAGTTGATAGTCGTTGATGATGGAAAACGGATATTTTAGGAGGCTATTTATAGAGAAAATCAGTCGGACGGATAGAAAAACAAATCAAAGTTCTGACGAGAATAAAACAGGTTAGCGTCAGATGCTAGACATTAGCGCTAGGTGCTAAGGCTAGCGCCTGGATCCAAGAATTAGTGCCAGGCGCTAATCCCTGTCATCAGGAGCTAGTAATTAATTTCACGCGTTTTCTTAGTTTTGATAAAATTTGGCCGTACAGAGGGGCAAAATTGTATTTTCTTAAAAACACTCTTTTATTCTGATTAAAACTCTAAAAAGTCAACTAAAGTCAATTTATCACTGCTAATTAAATTAAGAATGATAAATAAATATTAGGCCCTCCTCTAGATCATTAGGCCACACATAAAGATCAAACCGGGCCAATTTTAGTAATTTGGCCATATCTTCATCATTATTCATCGGAATTGGCTTATAATATATCGTTGGAAAGCTCTTTTAAAGCCCCATCCAACTAAACTATTATCTGACCCTTTCCATGGACCAAACCAAACTGGATTTGCTGTTTTCTTAAAATAGGTTTTCAAAAACAAAGAGAAAGAAAAGAATAAAAACTATCCGCACACTAGACTTTCCACACTTTCACTTCATTCAATTATGATTCGACGTGAAAGGTACTCATCACTGGGTTCGGTTTTGGGGAGACATAAATGGGTGTCTACAGAAGCCCCCACTTTGACTGAGTTTGGCGAAATGCAAGTTTCGAAAACAAGAGTCAAAGTATCGATAAGGACGGAGTATGATTCAGAATGTTTTGCGATCCTAAATCACTATTGTAACGCCGATACCTGCAAAACTAGCATTAGTAAAACACATAAGAGAGTTAAGAAACGCGTATCTTGCACCATCGAGCACACGTCTCTGAAAGTAACCGATTTGTTGCTGTTGTTGTATTTTTGATAACCTTCCGCAAGCCAGAGGACGCCATCCTGCTGTTTGTTTTGACGATCTTTTCCAAGCTAGAGAATACTGCCTGAAGAGTGCTACGCCTGTAACTGCCTCCAATTCCGCCATGATAGACTTCTGTAAGCTAGAGAACCCCATCGAAGATTGCTTCGCCTGAAACAACCTTCTAAGCGCTTTGTGACCATCATCCGCAAGCCAGGGAACACGATCGAAGATAATTTCTCTTGAAATCACCTCATGTTGTTTGTTACAACTCTCCGCAATCTAGGGAACGCTGTCGAAGATATCCTGGCCTGAAGCTATTCTCATTTGTTGCGATAATATTCCGAGGAAAATTACCGAAGATCAACGCCTGTCAATCTTTTGCTTTTGCTATGCCCGTATGTCGGCGCTTTTGCTGCTTGTGAACCAGTATGTCAGTGCCTTCTGAATTGTGAACCATTATGTCGGTGCCTCTGCTATATGGACCATTATGTCGGTGCCTTTGCTGTATGAACCATTATGTCAGTGCTTTGCGATGAGCCAATTCTTAGGCGCTTTAAGCTAAGTGAGACGATCATTCATTAGGTCAATCACTTTATGTAATTGTAATCAAGCCGATTACTAAATCATGTCAAATTGCTTAGAGAGGCTAACCGGTGTACCAAGGAACCTAAAAATAGTTGTAAGAGGACGAAGTAACCGCTCTAAGTGGCTGGGAATTCTATCGCCACTGAAATTCTTCTAGCGCCAAAAATTTGGCTTTAGCGCCAGGCGCTAAACCCTATCGTTTGGCGCCAAGGCCTGTCGCTTGGCGCTAGAGTCGGGATTTTTGTATATATCCCTTTCTTTGACATTTCCGCTGCTCCTGCTTGCTTTTGTTCGAAAATCGCCGATGAGCTTCAATTCACTAGTTCTTGCTCATTTCTCAACCGAATTCTCTCAAGTTTGTTGCAAATAGAAGCTTCTTTCATCTACTTTCCCGATCTATGTAAGTTTTCTCCAAACTCACTCCGATTTTGATGAATTTTGCACATGTTTGTTCACGAATTTCTTAAAAATTCAAAACTTATAATGCTTAATTCGCTTTGTTTGTCAAACTTTATGCCATTAAATTGCTTGATTATGTTTATATATTGCCTTGGGAGTAATTTGAGACTCGTTTGACTCAATTTGGTGAAGAAACGAACAAATCACCAATGTTGGACCTCTTAAGGTCGGGAATACAATGTAGCTTGTTCTTGATGTTTTTGCTAGAAATTCTTGTCCAATTTGTCACAATAATTATCATAGTATTGCAAGAAATTGTTTGAATGCTTGAAAAATGTCGTGTATGCTCAATTTGAAATTGTATTCTATTTTAGTAGTACGTACTCTTTTTTTGTTAACATAGTATCATGCGGCTAGGAGAACCTTAGATACAATAGAACCTTAATTTATGATAATTTTGCACAATGTAGCATGGCTAGATAGCAAGGTTCGGGTTCTCGATCCCGAGACACACGACGGGAGCATGCGCCCGTAGAGGGGGACGCCGACCCGTCCACTTCTCTTGGTCCCCTCCCTGAGTGGGATGAGCGGACTCTGTACTTCTCCCCCGTCAACCACATCTCTGAGAGGGTGCGACGTGGGATCACGGATGGTAGGACGCGCTACCACGGCTCAGGCTGCGATACCCTAGGTGACCTGTACAAGATGCACATCGGCGTCGATGGAGAGGTGAGACTTCTTTGGGAGTCTTGCGGGTTGACTGCGCTGTTCGAGACCTCAGAGGCCATGATTGCCTCTAACAGGGGTCACCACGTGGCTCGCGTCCTGGTGGAGTTCTTCTAGGACACCACCAACACTTTCCACTTCCCTTGGGGTGAGATGATGGTCACCCCAACCGACTTCAGTCTCATTACGGGACTGGAGTTTAGTTCTATTGCACTGCCGTTCGACAACGACATCAGTGTCTTCTCACCTGAGTTCGAGGAGCTGTTGGGTCCGATTGTTGTTCGGGCTCATGCTGAGGTAGATTCGACTCAGTTTAGTGCTAAGGGCATTCGTCGATCGACTCTAGTGGCAACTTTCGAGGATTATGCGACCACCCGAGAGCAGCGTGCGCATCTTTGTGCTTATCTTGCTGTCAGGGACGTTTTCCCCTAACAAGGGTAGTAGAGTGCTGCTTTACTACCTACCTGTGGTCTGTGATCTTCACCTGATCGGGACCTATGACTGGGCCAGCTTGGCCTATGCTGACTTTGTCCGAGCGTTGCGAGACTCGTGTTGACACTAGTCCTTCACCGGGAACGTCGTTCTGTCCGGCTTTTAGAGAGTAGTAGAGGTATACTTTTCCCCAAAAAGTTTAGCTCTAAGCTTCGGTTAGCACTTGCTGATACTTTTTGCCTTTTGTAGATCAGGTTCTATGAGTACTTTCCTTCAGTTGCGCCGGCGAGACCGTCGCCACGCGGGTTTCCTATGAGCGCCTGCTGGGGAGGCCGTCGCGTTGGGATGTCTACTTCTTATGTCCGAGATCAGATCCTCACGGTATGGTTCTTTGTATAGTTGATCACTTTTGTATTACTTTTAGTAGATTCTTATCTCATAGGCGTTCTTCGCAGGAGCCTAACGTGCAGTACCGACCGTGGATCGGCTTGGTTATCCCTGGGGTAGCTGCGTAGTACACCGCTGAGCGTCGCTTCTTCATAGGGAAGTATGGAGCGATTGCGTACCTTGGAGAGAGGGTTGCTATTCAGCATTCCTCAGACACTTTCGTCGTTCCTGCTCCCCTGCCGCGTCATATGTTCAATGGCGCGAGGCTGGTGAGCATGTCAGAGAGGGCTATCAACCCTTGGCGATCTTATGCGATCCTTGGGCGGTGCTATGAGGAGGAGCTGCTGCCGTTGTTAGCTCCAGCCCTTTTTCTAGCTGAGGAGGTGGCGGTATGATTTTCATCTTTTATATTTTGTTAAGTAGCCCCCAAGTGATATTTTACTGACTTTGATTTGCTTTCGTCAGGATGGACCTACTGAGTTTGTGCCACCTCGTATGTCCATCCATTACCAGGGGACATACGAGCCGATCGAGGAGATGATTCCTCCGGCTCCTGAGGATGAGCGCTTCGTGGAGCGGTCGATTCCTGGTCACCAGACTCTGGTATGCTTTATTTATTTGCAATTTTGTTCATATATGTTATGCATTTTTACTGACTTTATTTCTTTGACAGTTCTTGCGCGAGGTGGTCACGACAATGGCACGGTGTATAGATGTCTTCCGGAGCCACCTCGTTCAGATGAGGAATGTTTCTACATGTCGTCGCAACGATGTCGTTCAGGAGGTAACCTTCCTTCTTATTTCTGCTTTGTTATGTCTATTTTGATTGTTTCTGACTTAATTTTATCTTGCAGGGTCAGCCCATTCCTTCTCATACGCGGACGAGACCTGAGGTCCGGAAAGACCCGGCGAGGTTTAGCTCGAGACGTCGTCGTACTGGTTTTGGTGGTCGGGATGGTTGTTCTGAGGCTGCTCGGACCGAGGCGGTGGAGGGCTCGGGCTCTTCTTCTAAGGGTGCACCTACTGAGTCGGTATGCCAGGGAGAGGCTACCTCGGCTCTTAGAGGTGGTGAGATGTACGAGGTCGTCTCATCATCGCAGCAACCTCCGCAGCCTCAGCCTCAGGTCGATTTAGGGTGGACGGGTCTTGAGCTGAGTTTTCCACCTCCCAAGGAGACTGGAGCTGGTGGAGAGGTTACTCCTCGTACTGCGCAGTTTTATGATATGATGGGCGTCTCTCATCATCTGCGTCCTCCGACGCCGTAGTTTATGCCTGTGTTTTTTTATTTTTGACTTGTATAGAATTTTGCCTAATTGACTCACTTATTAGACATATTTGTATGTACATATCATTATGAGTTTATTTATTTAGCATTTATTTTTCAATTTTATGTGCATATTTGTGTGTGCAAAGAGTTGTGATAATTAATAATTTTGCGAAAAAAAATCCGTCATTTTTATTGTTGATGGAGGGTATTTGACTTTTTCCCCCAAAAAAGAAAATGAAAAATAAAAACATTGGACTTACAAAAAACTTAAAATTAAGTCTAAATAAAATCCAAAACATATAATCAATATGATTAATATAATTAATTAAAAGAGTATAAAAAGGATAAAAAATCGTAAAGTCATTGTTCAGACTCGAATCAGCCAGAAAAACGCGGTTTTTGAAAATCTCGCTTGATAAGTCACGTCAGCGCCACACGTATTGCGTTGGCGCCAGACGCTACCTCTTAGCGCTTGGCGCCAGATCCTGGCATTAGGCGCCAGACTCTAGCGTTTGGCGCTGATGAGCGCTAAATCCGAATCCTTTCCGAATTGAAACTGTGCCGATGTTGTGTATAAGTAGCCCCCTGATCAGCCGATTTTCTTCATAATTTCAGCAGATTAAATGGAGTCTTAGCTTTTGAAAAAAAATAGATAATCATGTCTTTAATCACTAAAAGTTTTACCAACTTCACTCATGAATGGTGTCGGTCTCTAACGCCTTAGAATATTGGGATGTGGATACTCATTGTTTTAGACTAGGGTGTGATGAAATTAGCCCTTTGCTGGAGGAATTCGGTGTTATTTTAGGCTTCCATGCATTAGATCTTGCAGTAATCCCTAGAATAAATGAATATTATTATAAGATCTTTGAGCGCTTCTTTAATTTGAAAGACAAAGATCTAAAAAATAATAGATGGTAGCATAGTTAATTTGAAAGAATTTGCACGCCATTATTTTGATAGACCTTATTTTGAATCTTTTCATGTTTATAGAAGAAGGGCTTTTCTCTTTTGCATGCTTAACCAATATCTTCTCACTAGTGGTAGAACTAATGAGGGTCAAGCAATCATATCAACTGTTTTGGAGCAGATTAAATCTGGGAGAAATCCAATGCCACTAATTGTTGGAGAGACGATGCTTAGTCTTGATGAATTGAAGAGAAATCCAAAAGCACTTTTTCGGGGTTCTCCAATTTTATCACAGGTAGAAAAATAATATTTTTAATTACATAAATCAAAAACATATTTTTGTATAGTAATATTAATTTATTTGCATTATTATTATTATTATTATTATTATTATTATTTTTTTTTGCAGATGTGGCTAATGGAGAGACTAGAATTAATTAGTCCTCCCGACAATGTTGAAAAATACACTCTAAATTTTTTTGTGAGAAGAAAGAAACGCTTCTCTAAGATGGGGCGCCATGAATGGGAGAAAGTCATTGCCTCTTGCAACTTTGCCATCAAGTGGATCATCCCTTGGTGGAAAATAGAGATGATGGTTGGTGTCAACAAGCAACCTTTCTGTCGTCTTCCAAGTTTAACCAAGATGACTTTTTATTATCCATGCAGGGTAAAAAGACAGTGTGACCTACTTCAAACAATTCCTTATGGGGATCTTCGTCGTCCCTATGAATTCCCTGTTTCTCAATAAGTAGACAAATTTGATGTTTATTGGAGCGCTAGACCTTTATGGGAAGTGATTACCCAAGAGGTTCCTCCTTCCTTTCCCAATGATGTGAAGAGGTGGCTTCTGAAGAAACCTTCAAAGGACATGAAAAATCAGAGTAAAACTGATGTGAAGAGTCATCTAGGTGACAAGGTGATTCCTGTTAAGGAACGCTTGGGTGAAAAGGTTGAATTCAAAACACCTACGATGCCTAAGAAGAAGAGCTCTACAAAGGATAAAGGGAAAAGAAAAGCTGACACTTCAGGGAAGAAGGCTTGGGTAGAGAAGAAACATGGAGTCCTTGCTAAAGGAGAAACTATTTACTCTAAAATTGAATGTAGGTCCTCTAAAGGATGCCTATTAGCTAAAGTCATGGATGATGAAGAGGATGCAGACAAAAATTGGAAGAGTGTAAAGAAAGAGAAGAAAGATTAAAGCATTGCTTAACTTTCAATTATTAGACTTAGTTTTTAAATTAAAAGTTAATTTGTTTTATTAAGCTTAATTTAAATTCCATCAATAATGTAATTTGTTAGTTTATTAATGAAATTTCAGCTTTTTAATATCTCCTTTAAATTTAATTTATTAAAGCAATGAAAACCGAAATTTTAATTTTCCAGAAATTTTTTCGAGTACGGAAGTCGAAAATTTTCCGAAAATCATCGAAATATTCCCAGGTGCTCCCAGAAAAATGGCGCCGCTTTTTTACAACTGGCGCCAGCTGCGGAAGTCTGGCGTCAGACGACAGACACTGTCGTCTGGCGCTAGGATTAATTGGCTGGTGATGGAACTTTTTCTGTGATGGCGATGCTTCGTCAAATTTCTGTCGAATTTATTTTTAAATCTGGGATGCGAGGTTTGCAAAAGGTAAAGTGGCCGCACCCGTAAAGGGTTGCCTACGTATCCTTTCTTAAGGAATCAGGCCAAACATAGCTCTCTTGAGTATCCTACTCAAGTAATTATGGGTAGTACTTTTTAAGTTGGTCAAGATTTGTCGTGTTCGAGAACTCATTGCCATCCATATTAGTTAATTTTCCTACACCTCCTAATAGGATTGTTTTGACAATATAGGGTCCTGACCAATTACGCCTGAATTTACCCCTTGGATCTAAAACACTTTTCCTTAATGCTTTTAACACCAAGTCTCCTACTTTGATGTTTCTTGTCTTGACCTTCTTATTAAAATGCCTAGCCATACGAGTTTGATATCATTGAGTATTATGTAGAGCTTCTAGTCGTTTTTCATCAAGTAGAATTAGCTCTTCATATCTCGCCCTAGTCCACTAAACTTCATCGAGTTTAATTTCTAATGCAATGCGTAGAGATGGTATCTCTAACTCTACAGGTTGTACGACATCCATTCCATAAACCAAGGAGAATGGCGTATTTCCTGTTGATGTGCGAATTGACGCGCGATAACCCCAAAGTGCGAAATGGAGTTTTTCAGGTTAATCCTTGTAATTTTCTGTCATTTTCTCAATGATAGTCTTTAGATTTTTATTAGCCGCTTCAACTGCTTCGTTTGCTTGAGTTCTATAAGGAGAAGAATGATGGTGTTAAATGCCATATTTTTGTAACAATTCTTCACACTCAGCTTGAAAGTGAGTTCCATTGTCTGTTATCATTTCATGTGGGACTCCATATCGACAAATAATATTCCTTTCAATAAAGAGTGCTACATGTTTTGCAGTGAGTTTAGCATATGATTTTGCTTCGACTCACTTTGTGAAGAAATTAATTGCTACTAGGATGTATTCATGACCTCCTGTTCCTGGGGGAGTAATTTTACCAATAATGTCAATTCCCCATGTAAAGAATGGCCATGGTGAAGTGTAGGTGTAGAGTAGAGATGGAGGAATATGTTGTAAATTGGCATTAATTTGGCACTTAGGGCATCTTTTTACATATTGATGACAATCCCTATTCATGGTAGTCCAATAGTATCTTTCTCGCATTATCTTTTGGACTAGCATTTTGCCATTTACGTGAGTTCCACAAATGCCTTCATGGACTATCCTCATTGCTCTTTGAGCATCTTTTTTCCTACACATAAGAGAGCTCGACCCTTTGGTACCCTTTTATGCAACTCATTGTCTATGAGTACGTATTGGGAAGCCAAGAGTCTTAATGCTCGTTTTGCTCTTTTGTCAGCATGAGGAGGGTATTCTCCTTTGGTGACATAATTAAGTATATCCGTATATCATGGTACTTCTTCTTCTTCTTCTTCTTCTTCTTCTTCTTCTTCATCTTGGATCACTTCATCATCTTCTACAGCTTGAATATAAGCTGGTTTATGACTTTTTTCTATAATTAGAGGCATTTACTCGATTTCCGTAGGATTCCTAACCATTGAGGCTAGTCTTGCCAAGGCATCAGCAAATTGATTTTCCTCTCTAGATAGATATGTGTGTTTTACCTTTTCTAGCTGATTGGTAAGAGTTTCCAGATAAGTTTGGTAAGGGGCTAGACTTTCGCTCCTTACTTTCCATCTCTTAGAAATCTGGTTGATGATCAATGAAGAGTCCTTGAATATTTGTAATTTCTTCACTCCCAATGCCAAAGCCGTTTCAAGGCCTACCACGCATGCTTTGTATTCAGCAGCGTTGTTGGTAACGTCGAAATCTAGCTTTATGGAGATTGGAAGATGCTCTTTTTTATGTGATACTAGTAATACTCCAACGCCACATCCCTTCTGGTTTGAGGCTCCATTGAAGTATTAGGTCAATGTATCATCTTCTGTGACCATCAAGTCTTCGTCTGGAAATTCATTGTCGTGTATTGGCGTTGGATCTTCTATTGGAATGTCCGCTAGAAAATCTGAGACCACATATCCTTTGATAGATTTTTGAGGCATGAATCTTACGTCGAATTGGGCTAAGTTGACTATCCATCTTTATATGCTCCCATTGAGTGTAGAGTTCTCGAACAAATATTTGAGTGGATCCATTCGGGAAACTACAAAGACTGTATGCACGAGCATGTAATGTCTTTGCTTAGTTGTGGCCCACACCGATGCGAGGCACAATTTCTCAAGTGGTGTATAGCGTACTTCATACTCGAGCATCTTTTTACTTAGATAGTATATTGCATTTTCTTTACCTTCTACTTCTTGTGCAAGCATGGCTCCCATTGTTTCTTTGGTGACTGTTAAGTACAACCTAAGAGGTATTCCTGGAAGCGCTGGTGCTAATACGGGAGGATTTGCGAGATAGGCTTTGATCTTTTCAAAGGCTTTTTGATACTCATCGTCCCATATTACTGGTACATTCTTTTTAAGCTTCTTGAATATTGGTTCACATATTGTTGTCAATTTTGATATGAACCTACATATGTGTTGCAACCGGCCAATAAATCCTCGAATTTGCTTCTTGGTTTTTGACGATGGCATTGACATGATTGCATTGATCTTGGTTGGGTCTATCTCTATTCCTCTAGAGCTTATGACGTAACCCAACAGCTTGCATAAGGTGACTCCAAAAGCACACTTGGATGGGTTTAACCTTATGTTGTATTTCCTTAGCCTTTCAAAGAATTTTCTCAAGGCTATTTGATGGCCTGAGCGATCTTTTGACTTCACAATCATATCACCCAAATATACTTCAACATCTTTGTGCATCATGTCATGAAGTAAGGCAATCGCTGCTCGTTAGTAAGTTACACCTGCGTTTTTCAACCCGAATGGAATTACGTGTAGTAGTAAGTACCCCATGGTGTTATGAAGGTTTTTTTCTCCATGTCTTCTTCTACCATGAGAATTTGATTGTATCCTACGTATCCGTCCATGAACAAGAGAGGTGCATGATTCACTATATTACCTACCAAAATATCGGTGTGTGGTAAAGGGAAGTTGTCCTTTGGACTTGCCTTATTTAGATCTCGATAGTCAACAAACATTCTTACCCTTCCATCCTTCTTTGGAACTGGGACGACGTTGGCCACCCATTCGGGGTATTTGGATACCCTTATAAAACCTGCGGTTATTTGTTTTTGAACTTCTTCTTTTATTTTAAGAGCTACGTCGGGTTTCATTCGACGCAACTTTTGTTTTACAGGTTTCATTCCTGGAATTATTGGTATGGTGTGTTGAGCTATTTATCTATTAATACCTAGCATATCTTCATATGACCAAGAAAATACATCGGTAAATTCTTTAAGTAGATTGATTAAATTGGTTCTTTCTTGTTCATTAAGTGTTAATCCGATTTTAACTTCTCTTTTGATGCTTGAATCATTAGAGATATCAACCGTCTCAGTTTCCTCGATTATCGGTGTTTTCCTTTTAAGTTTTTCCATTTCTTTAATAATTTCTTTGTCGTTTTCATTGTTAGTTAAGCAATGCTCGTCATCTTGGGTTAAAGAAAAACACGAGGAGTAAGCGGTAGAAGACATATTATTGAACTCAGAAATCATTACATCAAAAAGAGATATATCCCCAGGGACTTGATTGCTAACTATCCTAGGGGAAGAGATAGAAGATGGGGGTGCTACAACTAAGGACTTTGAGGACTCTACAGGAAAAGACCTGACCCTGACTCTGACTCAGATGACTCTTCGAACATCGGTCCTTGCCCTGTCGTTTTGGAGATTCTCCTTCCACTTGAAGTAGTCACCTTGACTGTCTTGCGCCACCCTTGTAGTGATCCTTCTGCAGGAGTGATAAGCTTCGAGGGGTCAAAGTTTTCGCTTTGTAGGACCATTTGGATGAGTGAGGAATTATCCTTTATGTACTTCAGCTCATCTTTTTCTCGCCCAAATAGTAATCCCATGACATTAAAGTCAAAGCATGGGGGTGCTTTCTCCTTGTGGATAGGAGTTGGGATTTCATCTAGAAAATAACAATCTAGGAAAATTTCAAATCCCGGTTGCCTTATGCCGTTTACAACAAAAGGTTCGGGAAATTCGTAGCACGGATAGTGCTCTCCTTTTTTTATGAATTGTCCATTGAGTGTAAGAAGATACTGATCCATTGGGTTTGCTTTCTTTTGGATGCGCGTTCCTACGCGCCTTAGACCTTTCCTGGGCTGGCTTGAGATCTTCCCGATTCGATTCAAAATCAAGTCCGAAAGTGTCTAACTTAGGGAGGCCAGGTAATTCCAGCGATTTTGCTATTCCTTTCTTCTTTCCTAGAGTCATTCTAGGAAAATGCCCTTGTTTCTTTAGAATAGCGTTTAATGTCATATTGGAGTGGGGGTCGTGGCAGAGAGGGGTCCTTTCATCCTCCTGGATTAAGGAGACCTCTTCATTAAAGCCCCACAAATCTTTATCGTCTTCATCGTGCTCCACATTAATGATCGGATTTTCTATAGCTTTAATCCTCATGGGTGAAGCATCGATCGTAAAAGGAATTCCTCCAACTATGGCCTTTACCTGTTGGTGGAGAGATGAAAAGACGGCCTTTAGGTCATGAAGCCAAGGGCGTCCCAACAGTAAGTTGAATGAAGCTTTGATATCTACCACTTGAAATGTAGTAGCGTGTTCTATCGCTCCCGCCGTTATATTCTTGGTAATCTTGCCAAGAGCTTGACGACGAGAGTTGTCATAAGCTCTTATTCCTTGTGTTGTAAGGGTTAATTCTTCATCCCTTATACCTAGCATTCTCGCAGTTCTGAGTGGACAGACATTAATTGTCGATCCATTGTCTACAAGAGTCATAGGGACATTCATCCTCTTGCAAACTACTGTGAGGTTTAGTGCATTATAATGCTTGTCACCTTATGGAGGTAAATCCTTGTCAGAAAAGGTGATCAAGTTGATAGGACTAGGGAGACCACTCGTAAGGAAGTTAGCCAACCCCTCAGTAGTGGTGTCAGAATCTATGCCTATCTTATCCAAGGCATTAATCACTACCAACCTATGTTCTCGAGATGTTGCTTGAAGCTTCCATACAGTCATCTCAACCTTGGTTTTCTTGAACTGTTTGACAATATCATTGTCTTCTATGATGGGTATGGGATCTTGCTGCATAGTCGGTATAGGTTGTGTTAAGATGGGAGGTTGCATTCTCCCTGACCTTGTGAGGACGTCTATAGATGAATCTTCTTCCTCCCAAAAATCGCTTATTTGGTATATGATTGAAAGTGGAGGTTCTTCCATATCCTTAAGATAGACGTCTTCATCATCGTTGTCCCAAACCCCATTGATACTAATGTCTTCTTCTTTTGAAATTTGGACTAGCTTTCTATCATCAATCATTTTCTGAATTAAATCTTTAAATTTAAAACAGTTTTCAATAGTGTGTACCCCTAATTGATGGTATTGACAGTAAAATCTATCTGTCCTCTTTAGTGATTCAAATGGTCTCGGTTCGAGGGGTTTGACCTTGCCACTCTCGGAGAGCATTTTGAACATTTTAGCGTAGGAAGTCCCAATTGGAGTATAGAGTTTATTACTCTTCTTGGGTCTGTCGGTTACTTGTAGAGATAAGGGTTTCTTTTTCGTGGGTGGAACATTGTCACACTTTTTCTGAAGCTTCACTAATTGTTTCTTTGCAACTTCAAGAGCTTCACGTAGCAAGCTTGATCCCTCCCACATGAACCCTATAAGCAGCCGTACATCCTCTTTGCTTGCTGGTTCAGGAAAGTCATCGATGGCATCGAAAAATATCTCATCCTCTTCTTCGATAGCATGAATTTCTTCATCAGAGATGGCCAAAGAATGGGCGAGAGGTGCATTGTCAATGCTTGAATTCTTACTGGCAGGAGGCAACGACAGTTTGTTGTTATCAATTAAATCTTGGATAGCTTCCAACAATTTTCAGTAAGATGGCCCCTACCTTGGTGATATTTGCAATGTGCATTGGGGTTCCAGTTAGCTGTCCTCTTCTCGACTGGTGGGACCCCAAATGGTCCAATAGGAGTTATAAGACTTTTTGCATTTAGTTGGTCAAATGCGGTGTCATAACTCATACCTATAGGAGTAAAGTTCCTCCTAAATGGTTTCTTTTGTACTTGGTTATTCATTGTAAGGACTTCACTCAAATTAAAGGTGCTAACATTGTTTGAGTGGGTGGTTTTGGAAGAAGAAGGATTGTCGTTCTTCTTGCCTTTCCAGCCACTGTTGGAATTACTGTTAGCAGCTTTCAGCTTAGCCACGTCGTCTTCAATATTAATTCCAATGTCAAAGACGGCCTTGAAGGTATGGAGATTATTTTGGTACTTGAGATGCTTGGAGTACTTCTCTTGAAGGTTCTTGATGAACAACCTCACAGACTCTTTCTCGCTTGGTAGTTCAATCATCTTACCAGAGGTTTCTCTCCATTTGTTGAAGAAAGAAGTGAAACCTTCATTCTCCTTCTGCTTGAGTATTTCAAGTTCCCTATAGTCAGTTTCAACTTGAATATTGCACTTGTACCTATCAATGAAAGCGTTTACTATCGACTCCCAAGTAGAGGTTCTTTCTTTCTCAAGAGAGAAGAACCATTGTTGGCAAACGATTTCAAGAGATAGAGAAAACAAAGAGGGAAACACCTTTTTGTCAATACCCTTGATGCTCATTATTGTTTCAAAAGCTCTTAGATGAAAGTAAGGGTTGTTTGTTGCTTTGAATTTCGGGATGTCGTTGGCATTGAACTTCTGCGGAAGAATATCCTTGTCCACCGAGACCCCTTATGAGCTAATGCCTTGAAACTTTTAGTCACTAGACAACTTGCTCAAACTTTCTTGCATGAGGTCCATCTGTTGTTGCTTCATAGGATCATCGATTTTGAGGGTTAAAACCTTCAACGCCTCAGTCACAGTAATCAATTGGTTCCCGAGCTCATTAACTTCCTCTTGAGTTGCCATTATCTTCTTAGCTTTCCTTTTTTGAGCGATTGGTTTGTCGAAAAGTTGAACTTGAATAAAAAGGTTGTCTTTGATCAACCGCCCTTCCTTTCTTGACCACGCGCTGTAAATTAAACCATTTTTGTTTTAATGACTTGACTCAAATTGACTTTGACTTTACGAGTTTTGAAAAAGAAAAAATAAGGTGTATATTTTTGGCAAAAATAAGGTGTATATTTTTGGGAATTAAGTATAGGGTTCAAACAAGTGGTTTAATTGGAGGATTAATATCAAACTTACCCCCCTAAAAAAAATGACGGAAAATACGCGCATACAAGACTCTCTTAGACATGATCAAAGTGTGCATACATATTAGTGTGTGCTTTATATGGTGAGTGCAAGTGACATGCTTTGACTCTTGTGTAAGACCTTGGGACTTAGTGCCTAAACTTGATTAAGGAATTGACACGGTATTATTATCAGTAAAAATTAACCGAATTGATTATCAAATTGTTCAATTAGATACAAGGTGATGACTAGAGTAATAAACCGAACTGTCGCCAAAACGACATGACTGATGCCTCTCTTTGCAATGTAGCGCCAGACGACAGGATTGTCGCCAGGCGCTACGCTCCACAGTGTGGCCCTGCAGTTTAAATCTCGACGCCATTGCTGGAACGTCGATCTAGAACTGCTTTCGGTATTATTACTGTACAGGGTATGCCTAAATTCGTACTAAGTCAACTCTGAATAAATTATTAGACTTTAGATTCTCAAATTAATTAATTAATTAATTTGGCAAAGTTCTTTTAGTCATTAATCAATTTATTTAGTCTTAACACAAGTCAAACAAACGGTTAGGAAAAAACACATAGAGTATGCACAACAAATAATGCACAATTAGTCAAGTAGGCACGATATGATGCAATGAGTTTGCAACCTTACCATGGCTCTAGTTCTCTAAAGTTCGGGATATGGGTTAGTCAAAGAGGGTCCATGGTTAATTTTCTGGATGCACCGCATGGAAGCCTAACAGTGAAGGGTTGGCGCAAGTGGATGGGACACCGCGAGTTAAGAAAAACTCGTTTCCATGGTTTAGTGAATTCAATATTCTCGAATGTACCCTTTGTTGCACAGAGCGTTCAATCAAGTAGATAGAGCATGAATTCCCAGGGGGTTTATCCATATGTAGAACACATATAGGTTTCATAAAAGTGAGAAAAACTCAATCAGAAAGTAGGATAGAGCAAACAGTGCTAAAAACTTGTCGAAATTAGAACGCATATTTCTGGCACGGTATTGGAAGAACTTGGCGAAAGCAAACACAGGTTGGCGCCACAATTTGGCTTTGGCGCCTGGCGACAGAAGCTGTCGCCTGGCGCCAGAGTTAAATCAGTGGCGCTAGACTATGTTTTCTGATGCTAGTTTCTACATGCCTCAGCAGCTTTCTGTGCTCGATAAAATTTTTCAGTTTCGTGCAGCATTATTTCGATCCTAGTTGTGAAAGATATTCCTCAAATTTCTTACGTGTAAAAATCCTATACTTTAACTCATTATAGATGGTCTTTCCAAAGAGATATTTTTTATGCATATGACAATAATGTTGATCAAAATTACACACATGAAATACTTAGAACTTTTCGAGTCTCATCCACTCATTCTAAATCATTGCCGAAATAAATTTCAGGAATTAAAATAGAAATCGTCCCTAGTGGAGTCGCCAAAAACTGTAGGGAATATTTCAAGCATTACCCCTAGCTTGAACCCCATTGTGATCATACACTAAAGTACGGTGGCGTCCAAAGGGAAAGAAGATAGAGAAAAAGAGTCGCCAACAAGTTTTAGAAACTTGTAAACCATTCACAGGGTGAAGGTTACACCCCTTAACGATCCAGGAGATCGTTAACTCCAATAGGTCTGGAACCATGACTAGTAGTTTGAGGATGAAGGTACAAATCCAACCCAAAAGAGATTGAACTTGCCCTATTAATAGGTCTCTACCTTATTCTTCTCGTATTCATGTGTGCTTTCTGACTAACAAGCAATAAAAAGGATTTACCCTAAACCTGTTTAAACTATGTTGGTTGAATATTAATGCACAAACAAATCTATTATTGGCGATCACTTGAATTATAATCAAATTAACCCTAAATAAAATTATTAATTATCTTATTAAGCGTGATTACAAGTACCAATTCCCTTTAAGCATGCATAAAAGGTGTGATCAAGCAATAACAATAAAAATCATCATGCAACATAATAATAATCATAACGATTATTATAACAATTATAATCATCATCATAAAATAATCATGTTAAAGCATAATAGCAAGATCATAGGCATGATACTAACAAGATTAATAACAAACCCTAGCATGTCACTAAACAATAAAAATCAAATATATAGCCCTAACATGATACTGTTAGGAATGAAAAAAGGAAGCATCATAGAAATCATAATTGACATATTCGATATTTGAAATTATAGTTGTTACCCTAAACATGATACTAGAAATATCAAAACGCCCTAACATGACACTAGGAATCATAATAACAATCTAAGCATGATTCATATATCATAATATCAATAAAATCAATTAAAGAACTTACTTGGATGCCTCGTACCTCTTTCTAATAACAAAATACACACGTTAGTAACTTCAAGGAAAATAATAAATCAAACAATTAAATTAAATAATTGAAAGAGAGATTTGGGACCAAACCCTCAAAAATTAAAACCTTTCACGTCTAGGGCAAAGGCAACTTCGAACTTGGCTAGGTGTGTCTAGATCTGGTGAATGCGGAATTTTGTATGCAAAAGATAGAGAGAAATTAGAGAGAAAATAATCATTAGCTTAGAGAGAGAAGATAATTAGAAAACTAGAGAGTTGATAGTCGTTGATGACGGAAAACGGAGATTTTAGGAGGCTATTTATACAGAAAATCAGCCGGACAGATAGAAAAACAAATCAAAGTTTCGACGAGAACAAATAGGTTAGCGCTAGACGCTATACGATAGACATTAGCGGCAGGCGCTAATCCCTGTCGTAAGGCGCTAGTAATTAATTTCACGCGTTTTCTTAGTTTTGATAAAATTTGGCCGTACAGAGAGGCAAAATCGTATTTTCCTTAAAAACACTCTTTTATTCTGATTAAAACTCTAAAAAGTCAACCAAAGTCAATTTATCAATGCTAAATAAATTAGGAATGAAAAGGTCATTTTTGATACCCTATAAGCCTTCGTTTTTCTCCGTTCCTATCTCAAATTCGCTTCCGTAAGGTCCATGGCGACTCTCGTGGATGATATTTTCATTTTCCGTGCATAAAATCCTTAGAGCCAACATCCACGAGCATAAATCCCTCGATAAATGAACTCGATCCGTCGATTTCCATTCAAATATCATCCGAATCGTCTCCAAACACTTCGAAAGGGTCCAAATGACTATGAAATCACCTGAACCATTAAGAAAAACACAAACGGAGCGTAATAAAGCGACATATAATAACTTATGCAGACATGACTCCAAAAACGACTAATAGGACTATGAAAAAGCTCTAAAACTAGAATAAATGTGCCTAAATAAAACTATATAAATATGATTTATCAACTTGTAGGGAGGAATTTCAATCACTCCCGTTGAAGTTTGAGAAATGACGAATTTGTAGGGAGGAATTTCGATCACTCTCGCTGAAGTTTTTTTTTTCGGGGAAGGGGGGAATAGTGTTTTGCATGAGTGGGACACATGTCGGCTATCTGAGTGTCAATTTGTTTTTAATGAAGTGACATGGCGGTTTGGCTTTATTGCCTATCGTAGGCGTCGTTTGAAGTGCGCCTAAGTTAGCATGTGGTGAATATGCTTAACACTCATATGAAGTGGGAATTGACATATATTATTAGGGACAAGGAAAGTAGGGAGCCTCCAACAAGTTTTTAAGGAACTTGTAAACCGTTCACGGATCATTTAAGGCAACCACGAATAAGGGACAATGATAGGCATCAACGATTGACCCGTGAAGGTTGCACCCCATTCATAATTCATGAGATTACTAACTCCATATGGTTCGGAACCACAAAAGGAGGATCGGGGATGATGGTACGAAGTGAGTCATGGAGTCACATTCGCCCGTATTGGCCTCTACTCGATTCTTATAATGAAAAGTGATTCCTGCGATCTCAAAGGCATGCAAATAAAATATTCAATTTGCTCCAAACTATTATTAGTCTAAATTGGTTGAATATTAATGCACCACATAATTCTAAAATATTGTGACCACTTGATTAAACTACAAGATTAAAGAGGAACCTAAACCGATCGTCAAAATTATCTTATTAATTGTGATTTTCAATTACATATTCCTTTTAACATGAAATATGGTGATCATAAAAAATAATAGAGTAAACATTAATATTGAAAGCAAATCAACAATAATAGCGTGAGTCAAATTAAATATAAAATAACCTAATCATTATACTAGAATATTAAAATAAAATAAGTAATCAAATTAATTAATTACTCACATTTTGCGTGATCCTTTAAATTGCTACATCATGAATAAATTGTTAGTAACTTCAATAAAAAAAATATAAATCAAGGGAAAATTAAATTTAATAAATGTAGAGTTGATTTGGTCAAAACCTTCAGTCAACTATAGCTTTCACGCCTTGGTTTAAGGACGGAACCTCGGATTAACTATGGACTTCTTGGAGTACTTAAGGAAAGAATGGTGCAATTAGAAATATAGGTTAAGGCTTAGAATATGAGAGAGAGAGAGAGAGGAGAATGATTTTTGGTATAGAAGAGAGGAAGAGAGAATGATTTGATGCCCCGAACTGCAGATAGGAGGGTCCTATTTATAGGGAAAATGAGCAGAGGGAACACACAAAACCCTAAACAGATAAAAACCCTAAAAATAACACCGCGACATGGCAAGGATTCCCTTGACGCGGGAAAAATTAGTGTGACGCGGGACAGATTTAACCTACAGAGGATAAAGCGCGTGAAGAATTACGTGAAGAAAACACGGAAAAATCCCATGTCACGGTATGTGTACCGCGACACGGTACAAATTGTCGCGACGCGGCAAAGTCCACCAAGGCACGGTACAGTATACCGTGTCACGGTGAAATAAGCAAGCATGAAAATGCGAAAATGACGCCGGAAAAGCACCGTGTCACGGTATATGTACCGCAACACGGTACAGAGTTCCGTGCCACGGTGCTATATGGCGTGCCACGTCAGATATTGTCGCGTCGCGGCAATTTTGCTACTGCGCGGCAATTCCAGTTTTTTATGCGTTTTTGAAATTATCATAACTTTTGATTCATAACTCGGAATAAGGCATATAATATATCATTGGAAATCTTATCAAGTCTAATTTCAAAGACAATTTGAATCAGGGAAAAATAATTTGTAGATTTTAAGATATTGTTGTTTTAGTAGAAGGGTTTTAGTTTTGGGTCGAGTTAAGTGTTTAGCTCATATCTTCTTCTTTTTAAATCAGAATTGGGCTTATGATATTTTTTTGAAAGTATTATTATAAGGCCTATCAAACCAAATAATAATTGGATCAAAATTATAAGGCCAAATAATCAGTTTCTCTCAGTTTTGCGACGTGGACACGAAAAGTGGAAAAACAAGTTATGGTTTAGGGAAATGAGGTAGGAAATGGATTAGTTTATGAAATTTATTGAATGGAAACATGGATTAATCACTCCAAATATTAAATACTAAACCCGACCAATAATGGCGGTGATAGGTTGTTCATCATCGGGTTTGGTTTTGGGGAGACATTTTAAGGTGTCTACACCTATCTAATCGCCCGTTTACTTCTTCATTTAATTAACTGTCCCCCTCCCCCTGTTTTTTACTTTCTTCATTTTTCATCTTCCTCTTTAATGATTCAAATTTCTTGCCTTTCATCTTCCTTGTAGACGCTCGTTGCTCCTCAATTATTGTTGTAAGTTTTTGTCTTTTTCGTTCTCTTTCGTTATTGTCTTTGTTCAGCTTATTTGTTTTGCTTACTTATTTTCTCGTGCTCTTCGTTTTACCTTGAGATTCTTTGTTTTTTTACCATAGTTCGAAACCCTGATCTTCGCTTGACTTCTTGGTGTTGCTATTGTTATTGTGATTTCTTGCTTCTGCAACTTTTGTCATAAAGGTACTTTCTTTGTACCTTTTCTTGTACTTATGTGCCTAATTTCATTTCTTTTTTTGTTTTTCTCTTCGCAAGATGGAGTCTTTTGATCGAATTTGATTGTTTCTATCTAATTATTCCCTTTTTGTTTTTTGATCTGTACTCTAATTCTTTTCCCAATTCTTGCATTGTTTTTCTATCTAAGATTTGACTGATTTTTTATTTTTTGGCACCCCATTTTCTTCGTCTTCCTTGGGGGGATTTTTTGTCTTTGTAGATCTTAGGATGTCTGACGCTGCGGATAGCTAAAATATTAGTGACCCACATGTGGGCACCGATTCGGATTCTTCTTCTGACTCATCTTACTCAGGTGAGCACTCTGCGCGCACTTTCTTTACTTCCCCTACTTCTCCCCCCCCCCATTCCTTTGCAAATAATTACGTGAGGCAAGTGTGCTCCTGCTGTGAGCAAGGCGAGTACTACTATGACTCATCCTGTTGTACCTATATCAGGCAGTAATTTTCCTACTGATGGCAGTGCTTTTTGCCCTTTTTGATCCAGGCCTTGTCCTGATTTCTTTAGCCCTTATTGCGAATGGGTACTTATCTGTGATGGGGTTCCTCTTTCCCATATTACCTATTAAAGGATGCGTGCAATGCACCATAAACAATTAGCTAACCAAGTTAAGGCTAATCCTCTTGATGTGTCTCTTGTTAGCCCCATTCCCTATGTTCAGCCTTTAAACAATTTTGCCTGGCTTTATGATATGGCCAATTTGAATTGATTTGGTCATTGTGTAGTGTGGGGTGGACGTTCTGCAACTTCTTTGCCATCTTATTCTCCGACTGCAAATATAAGCGGGGTGGCTGGGTCTCCCACTGAGCGTGCTTTTCTTGAATGTTAACCCACTTACGTTGTGAAGGCCATGGTCCTAAAAATTTTGTGCTAGATTGTAACTGGATTAAGGACGCTGAGAGGTTGGATTTGGTCGTCGTTGGTTAAAATTTTTACAGGCTTGGCTCGGGCTACAATCTAGTTTTATCGGATGAGGGTTCTAAGCTATATGCTTCCCCTGCTGGTCATATTGCTGTATTTGCTTTTCACCTGGACTTTGGTTTGCGGTTTCCCTAGGCCCTACTTTAAATAAGGTTTTTCGTGCTTTTTACCTTTGCATTTTCCTACTGTACTCTACTTCCCGGCACACCCTGATATGTTTGCTATGATTTATGCAATTTTGGCGGTATCCCGAGTCGCTGCACCTATTCAAGTCTTTGATGAGCCTGAAGAGGTCATCATCTAGTTCTTCTGAGTTTGACTGGTACTATGTACTATTTAGCCCCTAAAGAGGGTAGAGTTTTGTCTTATCCAAAGCTTGGCAGCTTTAGGGACTGGACTGGCAAATTTTTCTGGGTTGTAGTGCCTTTTTCCTTTGTCGGGCCTCGTAATTTCTGGAAGATTTGCACTAACATGGATGGAGTTACTATTTCTCCTTCTGAGTATGCCTCGAGAGAGAGACACTTTTGATGCACTACAGGGAGCGGGCACAACAGCTTTCTGCTATGCATTTATGATCTACTCATGAGTCTGGTAAGCCTTGTCCTTTTTATTTTCTCCAGAGGCATTTTCCTCCTTATTATTTCAGTCTGCGCTTCGTTCTCCTGCTTCCTCTTTTTCCTTATATGATTCTTTAGGTTATAACAAGCAGGATAGGCGTATTCTCGAGCTGAAGGATAACTGGAAGATTCCTATCACTACCATGCCTGCTAGAGCATTTTGAGACCTTGGAGGTCTATGCTGGTGCTTTAAAGGATGAGATCTGCTTAGCCCCAGCTGAATTGAGAGATGTGTTAGGCACTTTGACTATTGCTGATCAGGCAGGGTTTGGCTGTTTTGAGACTGAGCCTTCATCTTCTACTATTGGGAGTCGGCGGGATATTCTCAATAGGCCTAAGGACGTTACTTCGGGGGCTGAGACGTTAGTAGCGCAGGGTGTTTCGTCTTCTAAGAAGCACCCTACTGCGGCTTTCGGCCAGGTGGCACCTCAGCCTTCCATAGTAAGTGAACCATTGAATCAAGCTTCTGATGATCCCAAAAAGGACAATGATGATAATTTTGTTGACAGCGTTTTGAGTTTCCCCCTAAGGAGGAGGTTGAAGTTGACGCTACGGTGGGTGACAAACCCACAATTTCTACCGAGCATGTTCTGCTCTATTTTGCATGCATTGGTGATACCATTTCTGTTAAGGACACTGTTTCCCTTTCCACTGAGGATCTTGCCTTTGAACTACCAGAAGAGTCTATCATGGAACTTCTCAAGATCACGCCCCACTCCACTAGGCTCTGAGGCCGTCTAGGAAGTGCTAGCAGAGGAGGGCACTCTCAATCTAGGGATTCACACAAGCAGGATAACATAGTTATTGACTTAGAGGATGATATTGTTATCTCTCCCTCGGGTGGCGCCGACCAGCCTGCTGCCAAAAGGGATTGTACTTCTTCTACGCTTGATCCCTTTAATTCTCATACCAGTAACACTAGGCTTCCAGATGAGAACGCTATAAGGAAACTGGCACTCATAATTCCAGTTAACTTAATCGTTGTGTTCAAATGTTCTTAAGTGATGCGTTTGAGAATCCTTTCTTTGCGACCTCAATCTTGGCTTGAGGTACTTTCCGCTCTACCGGACCCATAGAGTTTGGGAAGGTTCCTATTGATGCCTCTCTTCGTCCCTTGTTGTGCCCTGCTAGGGCTGAGAATGTCCCTTTTGGCCCTTTGATGAATGTTCGGGCTAACGAATCTCTGTTTGTGGATAACCCATAGTACGGTGGTACTTTAGGGTACCATCTCACTCATGGTATTAGTCTTCCTGCTCATTCTACCAGTGGTTCAGTCAGCCTGCATGCTGCCACTGCGTATTATGACTTATAGAAGGTTAGCTTTTAGGGGTACCAAAATCAAAGTGCAGCCCTTATTCAGAAGGATAAGGATGTTCAGTTGGCTCACTCTGAGAGGGATGTAATGGATGGCGAGGTGTTCCCCTTGAGAGATTATAGGAATGGTAACCTTTGAACAAGTGTATTATTCTGATAGAGGGTTCGTAATTATTAGAAAGCTAATTATTCAGTGAGGTCAAGTGATCGGAATGCCTAGGTGGAGGCCGCTTCCGACCAGTAATGTTAATGTATAATTAATAGTACAACTTCATCTTGACTGAACCCTTTGGGTCACACCCAAGGAACTAACAAACCGACTCGAGTAAAACAGAAGAAAATAGCATAAGAGACCCATCACGGTCATGCCACATCTTGCACGTCCATGCAAGGGTGTCCATGCAAGGGTGTTCTAGCAAACAGAATCTTATTTCAGAGCTTGCACGGACGTGCAAGAATGCAGCATGTCTGTGCATGACCCCAAGCACTGCCGTGCAGAAGGCTACACGTTAGTGTGTCTTTCCCAAGCAAAACTTACCTTCTGACTTGCTCTTCACGGTTGTGCACTAGGTGGCACATCAGTGCATCTTAGGCTGCACATCCGTGCTGAGCCTAGCACGTCCGTGCAGACCTGTTCCATCCTTTTTATTTTAGGGTCATATAAATACTCCCCTTAGCTCTTTTGTACGGGCATCCAAGTTTTTATAGATTTTCTCTTAGTTTGTAATCTTAGAAATAAAAATAATCTCAAATCATTTGTTAGATTTTAATTATTAGCTTGCAAATTTCAATCTCAATCATTGTAGAAGATAAGTTCCACCATTGTTATTCAAAGTTGAAGCTCCTAGTAACATTTCTTACTCTTCTCTTCCATTTTAAATGCTTTAATTATTGATTATTTGCTTAATTCTTGTATGCTTAGATTTTTTGTTAGCTTAATCTTTAGTTTGAATCTTGTTCATGAGTAGCTTGAAATCCTTAATTGCTTTAATCTCCATGGTTGTGAGTAGTCTAATTTTCTAGGGTTTGGGTAAAAACCTCAATGTAGTCACCAATTACTTGTAGCATGTGTTAATTTGGTAATTGTTGGGTGTTAATTAGTTGAGCTTAAGTGGTTTAATTGCTTAGTTCTTGTACATGGCCATTGCTAGAACTATTATCCAAGCTTTCTCAACGAAGGATTGAGAGATGAACTTGAGTTAGCTCCCTTATGCATGCTTAACTGACTTGAAATGCCATGAGAATAGGAATTTCTAGTCAAGGGAATTTTTTTGTCATCGTGATTATGCTTAAATACTTGTTTTATGCTTTGTAACCACGAGAGTAGGTTGTATTCATGATTCATGTAATCCTTCTAGCTTGATAGAGTAGTTGGGTGCTTTAGATGACTTCCCCTATTTTATCCCCTTAATTTACCATTATTTGCTACATGCTATTTGTGATTTGTGATGAAGTTGAGTGGTATATCCCGAGCCCTAGAATCCTCTAAATATAGTTAATATCCCTTTAGGCTTAGTTAATTTAAATTAGTTCATGTTACATAAAACCAAACTAATATCAATTTCATTTAGCTAACTTAAACGGTAGTATCTTGATGGTTTATTATTTAACGCCTCTCTTGGGTTCGACCCTTTCTTTCCCTTGCTATTATCTAGTGACACCAAGATAGGTTTTTATCTTTGGTAGGCTTGATGACGGCCTATTAAGGCCTAGTTTAAAAATTTAATTAAAATTAATTAAAACAAAAATAATTAAAACGACAAAATTAACATAGTCTTAAAACAACGCACAAGTGCTAAGTGAGGGGTTATGCGCACAGCCGTGACTAATGCCAAGCGTCACACTCATAGCCTAGAATACCGCATACGCATCGACTCCTCTACGGGGCGTGGTTGCGACACAAGCTAAGAAGGCCACATGTAGAGAATATTTAAATCATTACCCCAAAGTTAAGCCCCACTGTGGCTTCCAAAGGGAAGGAAGCTAGAGCAAAAGAGTCGCCAACAAGTTTTAGGAACTTGTAAATCATTCACAAGGTGAAGGTTATACCCCTTAACGATCTTTGAGATCGCCAACTGCAATAGGTCTGGAACCAAGAGTGGAAGTTCGGGGATGAAGATACAAATCCAATCTAAAAGAGAAAGAACCTGCCTTAATAATAGGCTTCTACTTTATTCTTCTCATATTCATGTGCGCTTTATGACTAACATGCAATCAATAGGTTAACCCTAAACCTTTTTAATCTATGTTGGTTGAATATTAATGCACAAATAAAACTATTATCGACGTTCACTTGAATTATAATCAAATTAACCTTAAACAAGATTATTAATTATCTTATTAAGCGTGATTACAAGTACAAATTCCCTTTAAACATGTATAAAAGGCGTGATAAAGCAATAACAATAAATATATATCAAGCAACATAATAATCAAATTATATATAAGTTATCGATGTTAATTAACAAATAACATGAAATAATTCGTAAATTAACAAATTACGTAAAACAATTCGTAAATTGTAAAATTACGTTAAATATTTTGTAAATTAACAAATTACGTGAAACAATTCGTAAATTAACAAATTACGTTAAACAATTCGCTAATTAACAAATTACGTTAAATTATATTATTCGACAGAATAATAATCATAATCATAACAATTATAAAAATAATCATGTTAAAACATAATAATTATAGCAAGATCATAGGCATGATATTAACAAGATTAATAACAAACCCTAACATGTCACTATACATTAAAGATCAAAGCTTTATTCCTAACATGATACTAACATGGTATCCGGAAAGAAATATGAAGCATTCTTCTAATCATACTTGATATTAGAAATTACCCTAAACATGATAATAGGAAGCAATAAAACATCCTAACATGATACTAGGAATCAAAATAACAATCTAAGCATTATTTCTATATCAAAAGATCAATAAAGCAATTAAATTACTTATTTCGATGCCTTGTACCTCTTTATAATAACAAAATACACGCGTTAGCAAATTCAAAGAAAATAATAAATCAAGACAATTAAATTGAATAATTAAAATAGAAATTTGGGACCAAAACCTCAAAAATATCAAACCTTTCATGTCTAGGGCTAAGGCAACTTCGAACTTGGCTAGGTGTGTCTAGATCTTGTGAATGCGGTATGGTGTTGTAGGGAATAGATTTCAAGCGTTAACCCCTAGCTTGAACCCCCACTGTGATCATACACTAAAGTACGGTGGCGTCCAAAAGGGAAGAAGATAGAGCAAAAGAGTCGTCAACAAGTTTTAGGAACTTGTAAACCGTTCACAGGGTGAAGGTTACACCCCTTAACGATCCAGAAGATCGTCAACTCCATAAGGTCTAGAACCAAATAAGGGTTCGGGGATGAAGGTACAAATCCAACCTAAAAGAGATTGAACCTTCCCTAATAATAGGCCTCTACTTTATTCTGATCGTATTCATGTGCGCTTTTTAATTAACATGCAATCATTAGGATTAACCCTAAATCTGTTTAATCTATGTTGGTTTAATTTAATGCACAAATAAATCTATTATTGGTGATCACTTGAAATTATAATCATATTAACCCTAACAAGATTATTAATTATCTTATTAAGCATGATTACAAGTACCAAATTCCCTTTAAACATGCATAAAAGGCGTGATCAAGCAATAACAATAAATATAATATGTATAAAGCAACATAATAATAATCAATAAATAAATTATAATTATAATCATAATCATGATAATAATCATAAAATAAAATAATCATCATATTAATAATAATAATAATAATAATAATATTCACAATCATCATATTAATAATAATAATAATAATAATATTCACAATCATCATAAATTATAACAATTATAATCATAATCATGTTCTTGTTAATATTAAAGCATAATAATAGCAAGATCCTAGGCATGATACTAACAAGATTAATAACAAATCCTAGCATGTCACTAAGCAATAAAAATAAAATCTTTAGCCTTAACATGATACTAACAATCATAAATATTAGGAAGAACATAGGAAGCATCGCAACAATCATATTTAATATTAAAATTACCCTAGACATGATACTAGGAATATCATAATAACAATATAAACATGATCTCTACATCATAATATCAATAAAAACATTAAAGCACCTACTTTGATGCCTCGTATCTCTTTCTAATAACAAAATACACACGTTAGTAACTTCAAGGAAAATAATAAACAAACAATCAAATTAAATAATTGAAATAGAGATTTGGGACCAAACCCTAAGAAATTAAACCTTTCACGTCTAGGGCGAAGGAAACTTCGAATATGGCTAGGTGTTTCTAGATCTTGTGAATGCGGAATCTTGTATTTAAAAGCAAGGTTTAGAAAAAGAAATAGATGATTATAGAATGAACTAAGAGAATTGATGATGAATGAAAACTGATTGTAGGTGAATATTCGTGAGAATTGGTGAATGAAAACGGAGTTTTTAATACGTTATTTATAGAGAAAATCAGCCAACAAGATCAAATAAACAAAACAGAGTCTGACGCACAAAAAACAGAGTTGGCGCAAACCCTGGCTAACTGGCGCCAGGCACCAACACTAGCGCCAGGCGCCAATGGCTAGCGCCGGGCGCCAAGCCTGGTTCCATGCGCCAATGCTTGGAGTCAGGCGCCAAGCCTGGTTTTAACGCGTTTTCGAAAATCAGATAAGTTTGCCCTACTGGAGGATAAAATCATATAATTTCCTCAAAAATGCTATTTGATTTTGATTAAAACTCTGAAAAGTCAACAAAAGTCAATTTTCAATGCTAATTGAATTAGGAATGAAAAGAACCTTCTAAAAGAATCTAGAAGACTAAAACCATTCCTAATTGCATTAGGAATGATAAATCATATTAGGCCCTCCCCTAGATCATTGGGCCGTACATAAGGCTCAAATCGGGCCCAGTTTGGTAATTGGCCATAACTTCCTCAATATTCATCGGAATTGGGCTTATAATATATCGTTGGAAAGGTCTTTACAAGCCCCATCCAACTACACTACTATTGGACCGATATCATGGACCATCCAAACTGGATTGGCTGTTTTCTTAAAATAAGTTTTCAAAAACAGAGAGAAGAGAAAAGAAATTAAAACTATCCGCAACACTAAACTTTCCACACTTTCACTTCATTCGATTATGATTCGACGTGAAAGGTACTCATCACTGGGTTTGGTTTTGGGGAGACACAAATGGGTGTCTACAGAAGCCCCCACTTTGACTGAGTTTGGAGAAATGCAAGTTTCGAAAACAAAAGTCAAAGTATCGATAGGTACGGAGAATGATTCAGAACGTTCTGCGATCCTAAATCATTCTTGCAACGCCGATACCTGCAAACTAGCGTTAGTTAAACAGATAAAAGAGTTAAGAAACACGTATCTTGCACCGTCGAGCACACGTCTCTGAAAGTAACCGATTTGTTGCCGCTTTACTGTTGTTTTGATGACCTCCTATAAGCTAGAGAATGCCATCCCGCTTGAAAACCGCTACGCCCGTAACTGCTTCCAATTTAGAAGATTGCTTCGCCTGAAACGATCCTCCTCCGCTATGATAATATTCCACGTCCAAGGGAATACCATCGAAGATTATTTCTCTCGAAACAATCCTCATCTGCATTTATAATATTCCACGTCCAAGGGAATACTATCGAAGATTATTTCTCTTGAAACAATCTCCATCCGCATTATGACCATCTTCCATGCCTAAGGGAACATGATCAAAGACAACTTCGCCTGAAATTACCTCCAGTTGTTTGTGACAACTCTCTGCAAGCTAGGGAATGCCGTCGAAGATATCCTCGCTTGAAGTCATCCTCATTCGATGCGATAATTCTCCCATGGAAATTACCTAAGACCCACGCTTGTCGATCTTTAAAAGTTCGCCTAAACTTAGCTTCCGCTATGCCTGTACGTCGGCGCTTCTGTTGCTTTGAACCTGTATGTCAGTGCTTTTTTCCGCTTTTGAACCTATATGTCGGCGCTTTTTGTTAGTGAGCCAATTCTTAGGCGCTTTAAGCTAAGTGAGACGATCTTTCATCAGGTCGATCACTTTACGTAATCAAGCCGATCACTAAAATCATGTCAAATTGCTTAGAGGGGCTAAGTGGCGTACCAAGGAACCCAAAATATGTTGCAGAAAGGTAGAACAACCTCACCAAGTGACTGGGTGTTCTGGCGCCGCTGAAAAGCCATCAGCGCCACACAATTAGCCTTAGCGCCAGGCGTTGAGATTGGCGCTAGTTGCCAAGCCTAATTTTTTACGCCAATGCCTAGGGCTTGGCGCTAGCACGTGGATTTCCATAAATACTCCTTTCTTCTTCATTTTGCTGCTTGCTCGTCGCGAAACTGCTTGAAAAAAACAGAAAATTTCATTTGCTTTGTTCTTGCTCGTTTCTCTACCGAATTCACTCAAATTCGTTGCAAATCAAAGCTCTTTTCATCTATTTTCCCGATCTATGTAAGTTTTCTTAAAACTCACATCAGTTTTTATGAATTTTTGGCATGTTTATTCATGTAAATTCGAAACAAAAAATGCTCAATCTGCTTTATTTGTCAAATTTTATGCCATGAAATTCCTTGATTATGTTTATATATTGTCTTTGGAGTAATTTGAGACTTGTTTGACTTAATTTGGTGAAGAAATGAGCAATTTGCCATTATTGGATCCCTAAGGTCGTGAAGAGCAATGTGACTTGTTCTTGGTGTTTTTGCTAGCAATTCTTGTCCAATTTGTCACAATAATTACTATAGTATTGCAAGAAATTGTTTGATTGCTTGAAAAATGCCGTTATTCTCAATTTGAATTTGTGCTCTGGTTTAGTACTACGTACTCTGTTTTTTTGCGAACATAGTATCATGCGGCTAGGCGAACCTTAAATACTATAGAACCTTAATTTATGATGATTTTGCACAATGTAGTATGGCTAGACAGCGAGGTTCGGGTTCATGGTCCCGAAACACCCGACGGGAGCATGACCCGTAGAGGATGACGTCACACCTTCTACTTCGCTTGGTCGACTTCCCGAGTGGGATGAGCGGACCCTGTTCTTCGCCCCCGTCCACCACATTTCCAAGAGGGTGAGACGGGGTATCACGGTAGGGAGGACGCGCTATCACGGTTCTGGCTGTGATGGTTTGGGCGATTTGTACAAGATGTACATCGCCAGAGATCAGGAGACGAGACTCCTATGGGAGTCTTGCGGACTATCTACCCTATTCGAGACCTCTGAGGCTATGTTTGCCTCCAGTGGGGGTCATCATATAGTGCGCGCTATGGTGGAGTTCTTCTGGGACACCACCAACACTTTTCACTTCCCTTAGGGCGAGATGATGGTCACCCCTACGGACTTCCGTCTCATTACAGGACTGGAGTTCAATCCTGTGCCACTGTCGTTCGATAGTGGAATCGAAGTCTTTTCTTCACAGGTCGAGGAGCTGTTGGGGCCGATCGCTATTCGGGCCCGAGCTGAGGTCAAGACGACTTAGTTTAGTGCTAGGGGAATTCGCCGCTCGACGCTGGCAGCGGCTTTTGATGACGATGCGACCACCCGAGAGCAGTGGGTGCGCATCTTTGCACTGATGTTGTTGTTAGGGACATTCTCTCCTGACAAGGGTAGTAGAGCGTTGCTTTACTACCTTCCTGCTGTTCGCGATCTTCACCGGATCAGGGCTTATGATTGGGCCAGCTTGGTCTACGCTAACTTCGTTCGTGCACTGAGGGACTCATGTCGACACCGGTCCTTTGGGACGAATGTTGCTTTGTCTGCCTTTTGGAAGGTCGTAGAGGTAAACATTATTCCCTATAAAGTTTAGCTCTATATTTTAGCTAGCATTTACTCACACTTTTTACTCCTTGTAGATCTGGTTCTACGAGCACTTCCCTTCTGCTGCGCCGGCGAGACCATCGCCGCGCGGATTTCCAGTGAGCGCTTCTTGGGGCGGCCGCCATGTGGATATGTCCACTACACATGTTCGGAACTGGATCGTCGCGGTACGACTTTTTATTATTTATTTGCTTTTTACGACGCTTTAGGTATACTCTCGCCTGATTGATGTTCTTTGTAGGGGCCTTAGGTGGTGTTCCGACCGTGGGGCGGCTGGACAGTCCCCGGGTTAGCCGCACAGTATTCTGCTGAGCGTCGCTATTTTGTGGGACTTATGGGGCGATCGCGTACTTAGGAGAGAGGGTTTCTAGACAACATTCCTCTGATGTCTTCGTCATTCCTGCTACTCCACCACGTCACATGTTCGACGACGCGCGGTTGTTGAGCATGTCTGAGGGAGCAGGTACCCCTTGGCGGTCCTACGCGATCCCTGGGCAGTGCTATGCTGAGGAGCTATTACCATTGTTAGCTCCAGCCCTTGTACTGGCTGAGGATGTGAGGGTAAGATTTTTCAGCTTTTACTTTCCATTAAGTAGCCCCCAAGTAATGTTTTACTGACTTTTTGTTTTATCAAGATGGTGCTACTGAGTTCGTGCCACCCCGTATGTCCATTAATTACCAGGGGACATATGGGCCGATCGAGGAGATGATCCCTCCGGCTCCCGAGGGTGAGCACTTCGTAGAGCGGTCGATTCCTCGCCACCAGACTCGAGTAAGCTTGGTTCATTTGCAATTTTTGTCCATATATTATGCATATTTACTACTTATTTCTTTGACAGTTTTCGCGCGAGGTGGTTTTGGCGATGGCACGATGTATAAATGCCTTCCGGAGCCAGCTTGTTCGGATGAGGAACGCAGCCACCTGCCGTCGGGACGACGTCATTCGAGAGGTAGTCTTTCTTTATATATTTTTTGCATTACCGCTTCGATTTTTTCTTAGTTCTGATTTCATTCTTTTTACAGGGCCAACCTATTGCTTCTCACACCCGCACGAGACCTGAGGTGCGGAGGGATCCGGCGAGGTCTAGCTCGAGACGTCGTCGTACTACGTCAGGGGGTAGAGGCGGTCGTTCTAAGGCTGCTCGTGCTGACGTTGTAGAGGGCTCGGGATCTTCTTCTGAGGGTGCTCATGATGCACCGGTAGGAGAGGCTACCTCGGCTTTCAGAGGTGGTGGGATGTACGAGGTATGTTCGTCATCGCAGCATCCTCCGCAGCTGCAGCCTCAGGTTGATCCTGGGTGGAGTGGACCTACATTGAGTTTTCCTCCTCCTGCAGAGACTGGAGCTGGAGCTGGTAGAGAGGTGACTCCTCGTACGGCGCAATTTTACGATATGATGGGTATACGTCCTCCGGCGCCATAATTTGTTCCTGTGTATATTTTATTTTGACTTTTCATAGAACTTTGCCTTAGACTCAGTATTTTTAGACACATTTTGTATATTTATGCTATTATCAGTTTGTTTTGTTTGCTACTATTATGTGCATGTTTGTGTGTGTAAGAGAAGTGTGCCAAACAATTTTGCGCAAAAAATCCGTCATTTTTATTATTGATGGAGGGTATCCGACTCTCTCCCCCAAAAAGAAAAAATAAAAAAGGAAAAAAGTCAAATAAAAGCTTGTGTGTATAAAAACTTGGAAATTATTCTAAAAAAAATCCAAAAAAGAATAATATAATCAACATAATAGTTATTTTAATTTTCTTAAAAAAGGATAAAAAAGATGTTTAGAAAAGATAAACGGAGCCGTAAAGTCATTAGTCGACTCAAGTTTATGATAAAAACGCAATTTAATCAAGCGCGCCTGACGTGGCAACTTGGCGCCAGCTGGCGCCACGCAATGGCGCGTAGCGCCAGGCGCTACACTTGGCGTGTGGCGCCAAGAGCTGGCGGCTGGCGCCAATTACGGAGTTTGACGCCAGTTGACGCTGATTCCGTATTTCATTCTGATTAAAACTACTCGCAATTTGTGTATAAATAGCCCCCTGCCCAGCCGATTCTTCTCATAATTCCAGCAAGTAAAATAATTCTTTGCCTTAGAAAAGATAATACCATGTCTTTAGTCACCAACACTTTCACCCAATACACTCATGAATGGTGTCGATCTCTTAATGCTAGAGAAAGAAAAGAATTAGATTTGTTCCACTTGGGGGAATTTATGGCATCAAAGGGGTAGATCTTGACTTAGATTTCATACATACCGCTCTAGAATTTTGGAATGTTGATACTTATTGTTTTAGAATAGGGTAAGATGAGATTAGCCCTTTGCCAGAGGAATTTGGTGCTATTTTAGTCTTCCTTGCAATAGACCTCATAGTAATCCCTAGAGTAGATGCATATTATTATAAGGATTTTGAGCGCTTCTTTAATTTAAAAGAAAGGGATTTATCAAAAACAGTAGATGGCAACATAGTTAATTTAAAAGAATTTGCACGTCATTATTTTGATAAACCTCTTTCTGAATCTTTTCATATATATATAAGAAGGGCTTTCTTATTTTGCATGCTTAATCAATTTTTTCTTAGTAGTGGTAAAAATAATGAAGGCCAATCAATTATAACCACCGTTTTAGAACAAATTGAATCAGGGAGAAATCCAATGCCATTGATAGTTGGAGAGACTATGATTAGTCTTGATGAATTGAAAAGGGACCCAAAAGCACCTTTTCGCGGCTCTCCAATTTTATTACAGGTAGAAAAATAATATTTTTAATTACAGAAATCAAAAAATATATTTTTGTATTGTAAAAATAATTTAATTGCATTGCAAATTTTTACAGATGTGGCTAATGGAAAGGCTAGAATTAATTAGCCCTCCGGACGATATTGAGAAGTATACTCCCAATTGCTTTGTGAGGAGGAAAAAACGCTTCCCTAAAATTGGGCGTCATGGGTGGAGAAAGGTCTTCGAATCTCGCAATTTTGCTATCAACTGGGTCGTCCCATGGTGGAAATAGAAAGGATGGTTGGTGTCAACAAGCTACCTTTCTGCCGGCTTCCAAGTTTATCTCGTGTGACTTATTATTACCCTTGCAGGGTAAAAAGACAATACGGCTTGCTTCAGAATATTCCTTCCGGGGATCTTCGTCCTCCTTTTGAGTACCCTGTTTCTCAAGAAGTAGACAGATTTGATGCTTACTGGAGTGATAGACCTTTATGGGAAGTGATTACCCAAAAGGTTCCTCCTTCTTTGCCCAATGATGTGAAGAAGCGGTTGCTAAACAAGCCTTCAAAGGATTCGAAGAAAAATCAGGGTAAAACTGATGTGAAGAGTCGTCTAGGTGACAGGGTGATTCCTGCTAAGGAACGCCTAGGTGCAAGAGTTGAATTCAAAACACCTACAATGCCTAGGAAGAAAGGTGTCACAAAAGATAAAGGGAAAAGGAAAGCTGACACCACAAATAAAAAGACTTGGGTAGAAAAGAAACATGGAGTACTAGCTGAAGGGGAGACTATCTATTCTAAGATTGAATGTAGGTCCTCTAAAGGATGCCTACTAGCTAAAGTTATGGATGAGGAGGAGGAAGCAGACAAAAACTAGAAAAGGGCTAGAAAAGAAAAGAAAGATTAGGAGCATTGCTTAACTATCAATTTATTAGACTTAGTTTATTTTTTCATTTAAAGTTAATTTATTTCAGCTTTATTTAAATTCCACCAACAATGTAATTTATTTCTCATCGAGTAGAATTAATTCTTCATATTGTGCCCTAGTCCATTCAACTTCATCGAGTTTACTCTCTAGCGCAATGCGTAGGGACAGTATTTCTAGTTCGACAGGTTGTACGACATCCATTCCATATACCAAGGAAAATGGCGTATTTCCTGTTGATGTACGGATTGACGTGCGGTAACCCCACAATGCAAAGTGAAGTTTGTCAGGCCAATCTTTATAATTTTCCGTCATTTTCTCGATGATAGTCTTTAAATTTTTATTAGCTGCCTCGACTGCTCCATTTGCTTGAGGCCTATAAGGGGAAGAATTATGATGTTGAATGTTGTATTTTTGTAGCAATTCCTCACATTCGGCTTGAAAGTGAGTTCCATTGTCACTTATCATTTCATGTGGGACTCCGTATTGACAAATAATATTTCTCTCGATAAAGAGTGCTACATGTTTTGCAGTGAGTTTAGCGTATGATTGCGCTTTGACCCACTTTGTGAATTAATCAATTGCTACTAGGATATATTCGTGGCCTCATGTCCCTGGGGAAGTGATTTTGCCAATGATGTCAATTCCCCATGTAGAGAATGGCCATGGCGATGTGTAGGTGTAGAGTAAAGATGGAGGAACATGTTGTAAATTGGCATAAATTTGGCACTTAGGGCATCTTTTTAAGTATTGATGGCAATCCCTATTCATCGTAGTCCAATAATATCCTTCTCGCATTATTTTCTGGACTAAAATTTTGCCATTTATATGTGTTCCACATATTCCTTCGTGGACTATCCTCATTGCTCTTTGTGCATCTTTCTTTCCTACACATAAGAGAGCTCGACCCTTAGGTACCCTTTTATGTAGCTTGTTGTCTATGAGTACATATTGGGAATCCAAAAGCCTTAATGCTCGTTTTGCTCTTTTGTCAGCATGAGGAGGGTATTCTCCTTTAGTGACATAATTAAGTATGTCCGTGTACCATGTCTCTTCTTCTTCTTCTTCTTCTTCTTCTTCTTCGCCTTGGACTACTTCGTCGTCTTCTATAGCCTGGATGTATGCTGGTTTGTGCCTTTTTTCTATAGTTAGAGGCATTTTCTCGATTTCCGTGGGAATCCTAACCATTGAGGCTAGTCTTGCCAAGGCATCAGCAAATTGGTTTTCTTCCCTAGGTAGATATGTGTATTCTACCTTCTCTAACTGATCGGTAAGAGTTTCCAGATAGGTTTGGTAAGGGGCTAAGCTTTCGCTCCTTACTTTCCACCTTTTAGATATTTGATTGATGATCAAAGAAGAGTCTCCGAATATCCTTAAATTTTTTACTCCCAATGCCAAAGCTGTTTCAAGGCCTACCACGCATGCTTCATATTCAGCGGCATTGTTGGTGACGTCGAAATCAAGCTTTATGGAGATTGGAACATGCTCTTCTTTAGGTGATACTAGTAGTACTCCAACGCCACATCCCTTTTGGTTTGAGGCTCCGTCGAAGTACAAGGTCCAAGTATCATCTTCAGTAACCATTAGGTCTTCATCTGGAAATTCATTGTCTTGTATTGGCGTCGAGTCTTCTATTGGAAAATCTGCTAGAAAGTCTGACACCACGGATCCTTTGATAGCTTTTTGTGGCATGAACCTTACATCAAACTGGGCTAGATTGACTATCCATATTGATATGCGTCCGTTGAGTGTAGATTTCTCGAATAGATACTTGAGTGGATCTAATCGGGAGACTACAAAGACGGTATGCACTAGCATGTAATGTCTTAACTTAGTTGTGGCACACACCAAGGCGAGGCACAACTTCTCGACTGGTGTATAGCGTGCTTCGTATTCGAGCATGTTCTTGCTTAGGTAGTAGATTGCATTCTCTTTTCCTTCTACTTATTGTGCTAGCATAGCTCCCATTGTCTCTTTGGTAACCGTCAAATATAACCTAAGAGGTATTCCGGGGAGTGCTGGTGCTAATACGAGAGGATTTGCGAGATAGGCTTTGATCTTTTTAAAGGCTTTTTGACACTCGTCATCCCATATCACTGGTACATTCTTCTTGAGCTTCTTGAAGATTGGTTCACATATTGTCGTCAGTTTTGATATGAACCTACTTATGTACTGTAACCGGCCAATAAATCCTCGAATCTGTTTCTCAGTCTTGGGCGATGGCATTGACATGATTGCTTTGATCTTTGTTGGGTCTACCTCTATTCCTCTAGAGCTTATGACGTAACCCAAGAGCTTGCCTGAGGTGACTCCGAAAGCACACTTAGATGGATTCAACCTCATATTGTATTTTCTTAGCCTTTCGAAAAATTTCCTTAAGGCTACTTGATGGTCTGGACGGTCTTTTGACTTTACAATCATGTCGTCGACATATACTTCGACTTCTTTATGCATCATGTCATGGAGTAAGGCAGTTGCTACACGTTGGTAAGTAGCACCCGCGTTTTTCAACCCGAATGGCATTACCGTGTAGCAGCAAGTGCCCCATGGTGTTATAAAAGTTATTTTCTCCATGTCTTCTTCTGCCATGAGAATCTGGTTGTAACCTGCGTATCCATCCATGAACGAGAGAAGCGCGTGATTTGTCGTGTTATCTACCAGAATATCGATGTGTGGCAAAGGGAAGTCGTCCTTTGGACTTGCCTTATTTAGATCTCGATAGTCGACACACATTCTTACCCTTCCGTCTTTCTTCGGAACTGGGACGACGTTGGCGACCCATTTGGGGTATTTGGATACCTTAATGAAACATGCAGTTATTTGTTTTTGAACTTCTTCTTTTATTTTGAGAGCTACGTCAGGTTTCATTCGACGTAACTTTTGTTTTACGGGTTTCATTCCTGGAATTAGTGGTATAGTGTGTTGAGCTATTTCTCTATTAATGCCTAGCATATCTTCATATGACCAAGCAAATACATCGATGAATTCTTTAAGTAAGTTAATTAAATCGGTTCTTTCTTGTTTACTTAGTGTTAATCCGATTTTAACTTCTCTTTTATGAGTTGAATCATTTCAGATATCAACTGTTTCAGTTTCTTCAATTACTGGTGTTTTCTTTTCGAGTGTTTCCATTGCTTTAATATTTTCTTTGTCTTTTTCATTGTTAGTTAAGCAATGCTCGTCATCTTGGGTTAGAGAAGAACACGAGAAATAAGGAGAATGAGAAATATTATTATACTCTGAGATCATTACATCAAAGAGTGATATGTCCTCAGGGGCTGGATCACTAACTATCCTAGGAGGAGAAATAGGAGGGGGAGGTGTTACTACTAAAGACTTAGAAGACTCTAGGGGGAAAGACTCCGACTCGGACTCTAACTTAGACGACTCTTCAAACATCGGTCCTTGCCCTGTCGTGATAGATATCTTCCTTCCGCTTGGAGTAGTCACTTTGATAGTCTTGCGCCATCCATGTAGGGATCCTTAAGCTGGAGTGATAAATTTCGAGGGATCGAAGCTTTCGCTTTGTAGGACTGTTTGAATGAGCGAGGAGTTATCCTCTTTATAAGTTGGCTCATTCTTTTCGCGTCCAAACAGTAATCCCATGACGTTAAAGTCAAAGCATGGGGGCGCTTTCTCCTTGTGGACAGGAGTTGGGATTTCATCGGTGAAGAAGCAATCTAAAAAAATCTCGAATCCCGGTTGTCTTATGCTCTTTACAACAAATGGCTAGGGAAATTCATGGCATGGATAATCCTCTCCTTCTTTTATAAATTGACCATTAAGCGTAAGAGGGTATTGATCCATTGGGATTGCTTTCTTTTGAATGCGAGCGTCCTTACATGCTTTTGACTTTTCCTGGGCTCGCTTGAGATCTTTCAGAGTCGGTTCGAAACCAAGTCTGAAAGTGTCTAACTTAGGGAGGCCAGGTGACTCCAGCGGTCTTGCCATTCCTTTCTTCTTTCCTAGGGTCATCCCAGGAAAATGTCCTTGTTTCTTCAGCATGGCATTGGCAATCAAGTTGGAATAGGGGTCATGGCAAAGAGGGGTCCTTTGATCCTCCTAGATTAAGGAAACTTCTTCGCTAAAGCCCCATAAATCTTCATCATCCTCGTCGTGCTCCACGTTAATGATTGGATTCTCTATAGATTTGATCCTCATAGGCGAAGCATCGATGGTCATTGGAATTCCCCTAACTATAGCTTTTACTTGTTGGTGGAGAGATGAAGGGACGGCCTTTAGATCATGAAGCTAAGGGCGTCCCAACAACAAGTTGAATGAAGCCTTAATGTCTACTACTTGGAAAGTAGTAGCATGCTCTATTGCTCCTGATGTTACATTTAGGGTAATCTTGCCATTAGCTTGACGACGAGTGTTGTCGTAGTCCCTTATTCCTTGTGTAGACGTTGTTAAATCTTTGTCCCTTATGCCGAGCATCCTCGCAGTTCTAAGTGGACAGACGTTGATGGCCGATCCATTGTCTACAAGAGTCATAGGAACATTCATCCTCTTGCATACTACTGTGAGGTTTAATGCCTTGTAATGTTTGTCACCTTCTAGGGGTAAATCTTTGTCAGAAAAAGTGATCAAATTAATCGGACTGGGAAGATCACTTGTGAGGAAGTTGGCTAATCCCTCAGGAGTAGTGTCAGAATCTATCCCAACTTTATCCAAGGCATTCATTACAACCAACCTATGTTCTCGAGATGTTGCCAATAGTTTCCATACATTCATCTCGACTTTTGTCTTCTTAAACTGCTTAACAATATCATTGTCTTCAATGATAGGTATGGGAACTTGTTCTGTGGTTGGCATAGGTTGTGTTGAAACGGGAGGTTTCATTCTCCCGGATCTTGTGAGGACGTCTATCGATGAGTCTTCTTCAGCCCAAATGTCATCTGTGGTGTAAGACACAGAATGTGGAGGTCCTACTATGTCCTTTAAATAGACTTCTTCTTCATCACTGTCCCAAACTCCATTGATGGTTGCATCCTTTTCATGTTGAACTTGGACTAGTCTCTTTTCATCAATCATTTTCTGAACCAAATCCTTGAATTTGAAACAGTTTTCTATAGTGTGACCCCCTAATTGATGATACTGACAGTAATATCTATATGTCATTTTCAATGATTCGAATCGTCTTGGTTCGAGAGGTTTGATCTCACCGCTCTCGGAGAGCATTTCGAACATTTGTGCGTATGGGATCCCAATTGGAGTGTATATTCTATTGCTCTTCTTGGGTTTTTCAGTGACTTGTAAGGGAAAATGCTTTGCCTCGTAAGTCGTTCTCACTGGTGTGAATTCCCTTTTAGGTTCATCTTTCGGAAGTGGAACCTCATCACATTTCTTTTGGGATTCCTTTATAGCCTTGAGAGCTTCACGTAGTAGATGCGATACCTCCATCATAGACAGTGTGAGCAATTGTATATCTTCCTTACTTGCCAGTTCTGGAAGGTTATCCTTGACATCGAAAAAGATTTCCTCTTCCTCTACTGCGGCATGGCTTTCTTTGACAGGTCTAATGAGAGATTAGGGGTCAACCTCGTTTTCCTCATCAGAGATAGCTAGGGTATGAGCGAGAGGTGCATTGTCAATGCTTGGCTTCTTACTGGCAGGGGGCAACAGCAGCTTGTTGTTGTCGATTAAGTCTTGGATAGCTTCCTTAAGCTTCCAACAGTTTTCGGTGAGATGGCCCCTACCTTGGTGATACTTGCAGTGTGCATTGGGGTTCCAATTAGCCGACCTCTTCTCAACTGGTGGGTCCCCAAATGGTCCAATAGGAGTTATAAGACCTTTTGCATTTAATCGATCAAATGCGGTGTCATAACTCATGCCAATAGGAGTGAAGTTCCTCCTAAATGGTTTATTCTGTCCTTGATTGTTCATATCAAGGACTTCTCCTAAATTAAAAGTGTTAACGTTGTTTGAGTGGGCGGTTTTGGAAGAAGAAGGATTGTCGTTCTTCTTTCCTTTCCAGCCACTGTTGGAGTTATTGTTGGCAGCTTTTAACTTAGCTAAGTCATCTTCAATATTGATCCCAATATCATAAACGGCTTTGAAGGTATGGAGATTATTTTGATATTTGAGATGCTTGGAATATTTTTCTTGAAGATTTTTGATGAATAGCCTCACAGATTCTTTTTCACTTGGCACCTCAATCATCTTAGCTGAGGTTTCCCTCCATTTATTAAAGAAAGAGGTGAAGCCTTCATTCTCTTTCTGCTTGAGGATTTCAAGTTCCTTATGGTCAATCTCGACTTGAATGTTGCACTTATATCTATCAACGAAAGCGTTCGCTATGGACTCCCAGGTAGAGGTCTTTTCTTTCTCGAGAGAAAAGAACCATTGTTGGCAAACGGTCTCAAGAGATAGTGAGAACAGAGAAGGGAAAACCTTCTTATCAATACCTTTGATACTCATTATTGTTTCGAATGCTCTTAAATGAAAGTAAGGGTTGTCAGTTGCTCTGAATTTTGGGATGTCGTTGGCATTGAACTTCTGCGGAAGAAGATCTTTGTCCACTGAGACCCCTTGTGATGTAAGCCCTTGAAATTTGTAGTCGCTAGACAGCTTGCTTAGACTCTCTTGCATGAGTTCCATTTGTTGTTGCTTCACGGGATCATCGATCTTGAGTGCGAGAAGCTTCAGTGTCACAGTCACGGTACCCAGTTGGTTCCTAAGATCATTGACTTCTTCTTGTGTTGCCATTATAGTCTTAGCTTTCCTCTTACGAGCTATGGGTTTGTCGAAAAGTTGGACTTGTACGAAGAGGTTGTCTTTGATTAACCGTCCTTCCTTTCTTGACCACGCGCCGTAAATTAAACCATTTTGCGTTTTAATTACTTGACTCGAATCAACTTGACTTTACGGTTTATTTTAAAGAATAAAAAAGAAAATAGGTGCATATTTTGGAAAAAATAATGTACATATTTTAATGTACATATTTTTAGGAAACTAAGTATAGTTTTTTTATTGGAGGATTAATATCCGACTTACCCCCTAAAGAAATGACGGAAAAAACACGCACACAAGACTCTCTTAAACATGGTCAAAGTATGTGTATTAGTGTGTGTGTTGAGTGTAAGTGACATGCTTGGACTCTTATGTAAGACCATGGGACTTAGTGCCTAAACTCGATCATCGACTCATATAAGTACTATTGACAGCAAAACTCAACCGAATTAGTTAGAAAACTGATTAATTAGACTCTAGGTGATGACTCGACCAATAATCCGAACTGTCGACCAAACAACAGGACTGGCATCACACTGTGGAGCTTGGCGCCAGACGACAGAGCTGTCGTCAGGCGCTACACTTCATAGTGTGGCGCTACAGCTCAGACCTTGGGGCCAATATTGGAGCTTCGATTTGGGACTGTTTTCGGTGTTATTAGTCTATTGGGGTATGCCTAAAGTCGTACTAGGTCAATTCCAATTAAAATATTAAACTTTATTGACTCAAATTAATTAATTAATTAATTAGGCAAAGTTCTTTAAGTCATTAATTTATTTAATCTCAACACAAGTCAAACAAACGGTTAAGAGAGATCATAATATATATGCATGACAAATAATGCACAATTAGTGAAGTAGGCACAATATGATGCAATGCGTTCGCAACCTAACCATGGCTCTAGTTCTCTAAAGTTCGGGATATGGTTTAGTCAATAGAGGGTCCATGGTTAATTGTCCTGATGCACCGCGCGGAAGCCTAACCGTGAAGAGTTGGCGCGAGTGGATGGGACACCACGAGCTTTAGAAAAAACTCGCTTCCATGGTTTGGTGAATTCAACATCTCAGATGTACCCTTTGTTGCACGGAGCGTTCAATCGGGTAGATGGAGCATGAATTCCCAGAGGGTTATGTCCATATGTAGAACACATATGGGTTTCAGAAAAGTGAGAAAAAATTCAATCAGGAAGTAGGATCGAGCAAAAAATACGAAAAACCGGTCGAAATTTGAACGCATATTTCTGGCTCGGTATTGGGGGAAATTTGAACGCCAATACAGGCGTCTGGCGCTACGACTAAAATGCTGGCGCCAAGCTCTGGCCACTGACGCTACTTCCCACATGCCTCAGCAGCTTTCTGTGCTCGATAAAATTTTCCAGTTTCGCGCGGTGTTATTTCGGTCCTAGTTGTGAAAGATATTTCTCAAATTTCCTACGTGTAAAATCCTATGTTTTTAACTCATTACGGATGGTCCTTCCAATGAGATCTTATTTATGCATATGACAATAATGTTAATCGAAATTACGCACATGAAATACTTAGAACTTTTCGAGTCTCATCCACTCATTCTAAATCATTGCCGAAACAAATACAGGAATTAAAATAGAAATCCTCCCCAGTGGAGTCGTCAAAAACTGTAGGGAATAATTTCAAGCGTTAACCCCTAGCTTGAACCCCCACTGTGATCATAAACTAAAGTACGGTGGCGTCCAAAAGGGAAGAAGATAGAGCAAAAGAGTCGACAACAAGTTTTAGGAACTTGTAAACCGTTCACAGGGTGAAGGTTACACCCCTTAACGATCCAAGAGATCGTCAACTCCATAAGGTCTAGAACCAAATAAGGGTTCGGGGATGAAGGTACAAATCCAACCTAAAAGAGATTGAACCTGCCCTAAAAATAGGCCTCTACTTTATTCTGATCGTATTCATGTGCGCTTTTTAATTAACATGCAATCATTAGGATTAACCCTAAACCTGTTTAATCTATGTTGGTTGAATTTAATGCACAAATAAATCTATTATTTGTGATCACTTGAAATTATAATCATATTAACCCTAACAAGATTATTAATTATCTTATTAAGCGTGATTACAAGTACCAAATTCCCTTTAAACATGCATAAAAAGCGTGATCAAGCAATAAAAATAAATATAATATGTATCAAGCAACATAATAATAATCAAAAAATAAATTATAATCATAATCATGATATTAATCATAAAATAAAATAATCATCATATTAATAATAATAATAATAATATTCACAATCATCATAAATTATAACAATTATAATCATAATCATGTTCATGTTAATATTAAAGCATAATAATAGCAAGATCCTAGGCATGATACTAACAAGATTAATAACAAATCCTAGCATGTCACTAAGCAATAAAAATCAAATCTTTAGCCCTAACATGATACTAACAATCATAAATATTAGGAAGAACATAGGAAGCATCGCAACAATCATATTTAATATTAAAATTACCCTAGACATGATACTAGGAATATCATAATAACAATATAAACATGATCTCTACATCATAATATCAATAAAAACATTAAAGCACTTACTTTGATGCCTCGTATCTCTTTCTAATAACAAAATACACATGTTAGTAACTTCAAGGAAAATAATAAACAAACAATCAAATTAAATAATTGAAATAGAGATTTGGGAACAAACCCTCAGAAATTAAACCTTTCACGTCTAGGGCGAAGGCAGCTTCGAATATGGCTAGGTGTTTCTAGATCTTGTGAATGCGAAATCTTGTATTTAAAAGCAAGGTTTAGAAAAAGAAAGAGATGATTATAGAATGAACTAAGAGAATTGATGATGAATGAAAACTGATTGTAGGTGAATATTCTTGAGAATTGGTGAATGAAAACGGAGTTTTTAATACGTTATTTATAGAGAAAATCAGCCAAATAGATAAAATAAACAAAACAGAGTCTGACGCACAAAAAACAGAACTGGCGCAAACCCTGGCTAACTGGCGCCAGGCACCAACACTAGCGCCAGGCGCCAGGCCTAGTTCCAGGCGCCAATGCCTGGAGTCAGGCGCCAAGCCTGGTTTTAACGCGTTTTCGATAATCAGATAAGTTTGCCGTACTGTAGGATAAAATCATATAATTTCCTTGAAAATGCTATTTGATTTTGATAAAAACTCTTAAAAGTCAACAAAAGTCAATTTATCAATGATAATTGAATTAGGAATGAAAATAACCTTCTAGAAGAATCTAGAAGACTAAAACAATTCCTAATTGCATTAGGAATGATAAATCATATTAGGCTCTCCCCTAGATCATTGGGCCGTACATAAGGCTCAAACCGGGCCCAGCTTGGTAATTGGCCATAACTTCCTCAATATTCATCGAAATTGGGCTTATAATATATCGTTGGAAAGGTCTTTACAAGCCCCATCCAACTACACTACTATTGGACCCATATCATGGACCATCCAAACTAGATTGGCTGTTTTCTTAAAATAAGTTTTCAAAAACAGAGAGAAGAGAAAAGAAATTAAAAATATCCGCAACACTAAACTTCCACACTTTCACTTCATTCGATTATGATTCGACGTGAAAGGTACTCATCACTGGGTTTGGTTTTGGGGAGACACAAATGGGTGTCTACAGGTGTCTTGTAAAAGGCTAGTTTAGAAAAGCTAGAGGGAGAAAGAATAAGATATATTGCTTTAGAGGGAGAAGAGAAGAATGAGAGAATTCTGGGTAAGAGTTGATGATAAAAAACAGAGGTCCAGGGACCCTATTTATAAGAAAATAGTCCGAAATTGATAGAAAAGAATCAGAGTTCAGAAAGGAATAAAACATCTCCCTGTCGCTAACGCCAGGGCTGTCGTTTGGCGTTGCAAGACCTTTTGCGGGTTTTGTTTTTATCATATCTTTTGATCCAGAAATCTAAATAAGTCATATAATATGTCGTTGAAAAGCTATTGAAGTCTTCTTTCCAACCCAATCAATATCAGATTAAAATATTTTGTAGATAAATATTGATGGCCGAAATAGTAGAAGGGAGTCAGTTTTGGATAGAATTTCGTATTCCATTCATATCTTTTTCGTTATAGCTCGAAATTAACATTGTAATATATCATTGGAAAGATAATTTCAAGATCTATCCAAAAATATAATATTTAGATAAATATTATGAAGTACGAAAATAATATTTGAATATATTCCATTTCGTACAAAACAAGGATTCTTAAAAGAAGTACTTTTATTCAATTTTAAACTCTTTGAAACATAATTATCAATCCTAACTCCATTAGGATTTAAAAGAACCTTCTAGAGTATTCTAGAAGACTATAATCAATCCTAATATCTTTAGGAATGATAGTAAATAATAGGCCCTCCTGTAGATCATTGGGCCGTAGGTAAGATCCGATTTGAGCCCAGTTTAGTATTTTTGGCCATAACTTCCTCATTATTCATCAGAATTGGGGTTATAATATATCGTTGGAAAGGTATTTTCAAGCCCCACCCAACTACACTATTATTGGACCCATATCATGTAACAAACTAAACTGTAATGCACGTTTTTCATAAATAGGGTAAGAAAAGAAATATTTTCATAAACAAAAAGAAGAGATATTTTAATAAAAACATCCTCCTCACTAGACTTTTCACACTTTTGCTTTGTTGATAATCAAATGACATGAAAGGTATTCATCACTGGGTTTGGTTTTTGGGAGACACATTTGGGTGTCTACAGAATTCCCCACTTTGACTGAGTTTGGAGAAACTTATGTTTCGAAAACAAAAGTCAAAGTAGTGATAGGGACGGAGAATGATTCAGAACATTCTGCAATCCTAAATCATTCTTGTAACGCCGATACTTGCAAACTAGCATTAGTTAAACAGATAAAAGAGTTAAGAAACGCGTATCGTGCACCGTCGAGCACTCGTCTCTGTAGGTAACCGATTTGTTGCATTTTCTGTTGTGATAACCTTCCACAAACTAGGGAACGCGATCTTGCTGTTTTGATGTTCACTCGTCTCTGAACAATGGAGTTTTTTTTTATGTCCACGCATCTCTGAACAAAGAGCTTTGACGATCTTCCTCAAGCTAGGGGATACCGTTTGAAGACTGCTACGCTTGTAGCTGTCTCCAATTTCCGCTATGATAGTCTTCTACAAGCCAGAGAATACTATCGAAGATTGCTTCGCATGAAACGACCTTCTACCGCCTTGTGACCATCTTCCGCAATCCAGGGAACATGATCAAAGATTGCTCCGCCTGAAGCTATCCTCAGTTGTTGCGATAATATTTCGAAGAAAATTACCGAAGATCATCGTCTGTCGATCCTTAAAGCTGCTTGAAATTTGCTGTTGATACTTTGGGTGATGACAATTCTCTTTTCTTCAGGAATAGTTGTCAACGCGACTCTTGTATGATATATGACAATCCGATTTAGGGAAAGTTGTCTATGCCACGTAACAATCCATCCTTGGAAATGTTGCTACAATGAAAAGACAATCCGTATCTTGGAAAATTTGCCAAAATCCAAATTTGGGAAAAGTTGCCAATGTTTCGTAACAATCTGTCATAAGAACTTTGCTACGATCGACAATCCACATCTTGGAATATTACTCTTGAAAGAAATCCACCTTGGAAATTTTCCAACGCTATGTGACAATCCTTTTAGGAACATATTGCCACTATAAAAAATCCGTGTCCTGGAACATTTGCAAAAAAAAAGAGTCGATTGACAATCCACTTTGGGAAAATTTGCCATTTATTGAAATGAATGAAAATCCACGTTGAGGAACCTTTGTCGAAATTTATGATGAGTAGAGACCTACGACAATTCTTTGGGAAATTTTGCCATAGGGAACTGGGTGTATGACAATCCAATCTCGGAAAACTTGCCATCGATGACAATCCAAACTTGGAAAAAATTGCTAGACAGAGAAGGAGCACTACAATCCACGCTTGGAAACTTTGGAAGAGATGACAATCCAATCTGGGAAAAATTGTCGTTGAAGAAGATGTGCGACAATCCATATTTGGAAATATTGTCAGTTGGGGATGACAATCCAATCTTGGAAAAATTGTCGTATAAGGGATGCGCTTGCTTTTGAACCGATGCCTTGTTGCTTGTAATGAGCTAGTGTTTTAGGCACTTAAGCTAAATGAGACGATGATCGTCAGGTTAATCACTTACTGCGATTGTAATCGAGCCGACTACTAATCATGTCAATTTGCTTATAGGGGCTAACTGGCGTACTAAGGAACCCAATCAATTAATATGACCGCCTTCATGCCGATAAACAATCAAATATGATTGCAATCAAGCTAACTCTAGTTGATTTGCTAAGTTGTTTGCGTCCTTTTACTTCAAACCTTTTGTAAAGCTTACCCGTTCTTCTAGGACTTAGTGTACCTGCATTTACATTTTGTACTATAGGACTTTGCTCTTGTAATTAGGGTTGACCTAACGTCATTGACTGACTTGAGGTTGGCTCAATGTGACTGACTGACTTGAGGTTTAATTACCCAAGGTGAGTTGACACGTGTGACTCATGACTCGTGTGTGCATTGTATTGTGATGTGCTTGACTCAAAATGCGAAAAAGCAAAAATTCAAAATTTTCCGTCATTTTTGTGGAGGGTACTGACTTTCTCCCGAAAAAAGAAAGACACAAAAAGGAAGAAGTTTTTGATGGTGCATATTGAATGATCTTAGTCAAATGTTGTTTGATACTATTTCTCAAGGTGCAAGGATTAATTCATCCTAGGATATCTTTGATGAAAATATTTAGGTAACTTAGGCACGAAGGCTAAGCACTTCATACTTTGTTATGCGATGATGATTGATGATAATATGACAAGGCATGCTTCAGCGTTGTGTTAAGATTTCATGACATAGGGTTCCTAAGGGAAGTACATTTGGTCATGTATCTGTGATGTGTGATAGTGACACTAAAGTTAGGCCGCAAAGGCTAACTGTGTAGAAAAATATATATTGAAAAGAGTCAAATGGTGGTGACTCTTATGTTGGGTAGGCTAATAATATAAGGATCAAGCCCCCAAGTCTAGCTCTTAATGGAAAAGGATGAGCATTGGAATTTCCTTGATATGGAATGCATTTTTATTACGGCCGCACCCCAATATGAGGTTGCCTACGTATCTGTTAGGAATCAAGCCGAACGTAGCTCTACCCGAACCTCGCACAAGTGTGTGTATACCTCAGAGAGGTCTTTTAAGGGTTGTAACGTGGTTAGACTAAAGGTTAGAAAAGAATGGGATAAAGGCTCAAGACCCTAGATAAGCCCCCAAGGTGAGCAACCTTGAATTTGAATCCTTGTATTTTTATGCTTGACTTTTCTCATTTTTGAATTCTCTTTTATATTTTTGCTCTCTTTTTTTTTTTTTTCCTTTTGCATTTTTTTTTTATTTTGATAAGTGTGGGCAATCTCGATCATGTGGTCTATCACTCACTTGGCATTCATGTTTCTCAGGCACGGTACTGAGCACTCAATAAGAAACGTAATCCGAGACGTGTTCTTATCAAAGATACTTTCATATCAAAGACATTGGAATACTTGCCCTTTTGCACACTTTTATTTTTGATTATTTCTATCAATTTTAATCTTTCAAATCGCTCAAGCTTTGGAAATTGCATAAGTTACACACCATTCCATCCCAAGGTTAGGTAGATGTGGGTTAAAGAAAGAAAGGTCTATCGTTAGACGAGGCTTAAAGTGGTTTATCAAAAAATGATTGTATATTTAAAATGGTGATAGGTAATATGATGTGATTACAAAAACAAATTCCCTTTAAACATGCATAAAAGGCGTGATCAAGCAATAACAATAAATATATATCAAGCAACACTTTTTGCGGATTCTTTTTTTATCATAGCTTTTGATCCAGAGTCCAAATAAGTCATATAATATGTCGTTGGAAAGATCGTGAAGTCTACTTTCCAACCCCATTATTAATAGATTAAAATATTTTTTAGATAAAAATATATGGCCGAAATAGTAGAAGGGTGTCAGTTTTTGATAAAGTTTCGTATTTCATTCATATCTTTTTCGTTATAGCTCGGAATTAACATTATAATATATCATTGGAAAGATAATTTCAAGATCTATCCAACCATACAAGATTTGGATAAATATTATGAGGCACGAAAATAATATTTGAATATATTCCATTTCGTACAAAATAAGGATTCTCAAAAGAAGTAGTTTTATTCAATTTCAAACTCTTTGAAACATAATTATCAATCCTAACTCCATTAGGATTTAAGAGAACCTTGTAGAGTGTTCTAGAAGACTATAATCAATCCTAATATCTTTAGGAATGATAGTTAGTAATAGGCTCTCCTCTAGATCATTGGGCCATAGGAAAGATCCGGTTTGAGCCTAGTTTAGCATTTTGGCCATAACTTCCTCATTATTCATCGGAATTTGGCTTATAATATATCGTTGGAAAGGTTTTTTCAAGCCTCATCCAACTACACTATTATTTGACCCATATCATGGACCAAAATAAATTGGAATGCACGTTTTTTATCAATAGGGTAATAAATGAAATGTTTTCAAAAACAGAAAGAAGAGATATTTTAATAAAAACATCCTCATCACTAGACTTTTCACACTTTCGCTTTGTTCGATAATCAAATGACATGCATGAAAGGTATTCATCACTGGGTTTGGATTTGGGGAGACATATTTGTGTGTCTACACCACACAAGTTTGTTATTGTGCGCATCATGCCACAAGCACGATCACACCCACACGCACACCCAAGCTGCACCAAGCAATGAACACCACAAGGATCGACCACACACAAGCAAACACGGCAGCCGAGCCAATGCACAACAGCCCACATGGCCGGTTGTGCTACAGCACCATGGTGCTGCTGCTGCTTTGGCTCGCAGTCGTGCTTGCTGGTTGTGGCAGCAGCCACGTATGGTTACACCTACATCGAGGCTACCCTTAGCAGCCACAACACATTTTGCCCTTGATTTTCGTGCAACACCCTGGGTTGTCAACCCCAATTTTGTGTGACTATTTAATAAACTCCAAATTAATTTTAAAATTAATGAGCCAAAATGAAAAATTAATACAAGTCCAACTTAAATTAAACAATTCATTAAGGTGCACATAACCAAAATTATTTCCAAGAACCATTCTTTGATAACATTGGTTTTACTTGGTGTAACAAAATGAACAAGACTAATAACTCACTATCAATTTAATTAATTTAATTTATCCATGAGAGAAAATCTATTCTAAAAACAAAAGAAAATGAAAGCAATAAAACACGGGTTACTTCCCGAGAAAGGCTTGCTTAAGGTCCAAACTTTACCGCTCTAGTAAAATAGTATTGCAACGATCGCAAGAGCTTGTGAAATGCACTACTACACATTTCGTAAGAGAGAAGGTAGGCAAATCACGGGAAGAGGACGTGCAACAAGGATAGTGCACGCAAGTGAGGAGAGAGATGCCCAGAAAAGGAAGAAGAAGAATCAAAAGAAAATTCAACAAAATATGAAGAAAAAGAAAAAGAAGAAGAAGAAGAAAAAGATGGCAAACTCTCCTCAAAATATTGTTGGGTAGCAACATCAACTTTTTCCTCAATTGGGGAAAAATGAGCCACATACAAATCATCATCGACAAGAGGGTCCCCAATAGGCTCATTGACAAAGGAAGGGAGGAATATAGGAGTGTAGGGGATATAGTTGAAACTCCTTAAGAAAGGGACATGAGAGGAGGAAATAGGGGCTATGGTCTCACTAATGGACTCTTCCTCACCACCATGCCTTAAATCACCTATTAGAGCAAGGAAATCAATCATAGAATTCTCAAAAGAAGAACACTCATGATCACCATCTCCTTTAAACATCCGAATCCCAACAGGAACCGCATAATCTCCTCCACTTCAATCATGCACAACAACTCCCTCAACTTCCTTAAAGCCCAAAGTCTCAAAACCATGCATGAATGGATGCAAATTCATTTCAAAATCTTCTCTCTCCCATGAAGTGTTCTAAATGAGCTTACTTAAAAGGCTATGGGTATTCCTTTGACACTCACTAAACACATTGGACATAACCTCAAACAATTCCAAATACTCATGGATAGATGAGTCACATTCATACACTTAAGACTCATCAAAATCAACAAAGGAAGGGAAGTCTAGATTAAAAATATCATTAAAGTCATCATCACTCTCAACTCCCTTTCCTTTACTCCTATGCTCAACAATAGGATCCTCACAGACTCTTGGTTGCTCGTGAATATCATCATCATCATTCTCAACACACACATTGGATTTGGAGTTTTTACAAACAAGAGTTAAGAGTGATATTTGGCGTTCTAGCTCTTCACCAATCCTTCTTCACTCTTCCATTAGAGATTCCCAATTAGCTATAGGAGATTCAAAATGTGTAGAAGATTGAGGCTTAACAAGAGAAAAAGAAGTACAACCAAGATTGGAAGAATCAACATTCAAATCATGAGCATATACATCACCTTGGGGAGTGGGGGCACAAGTAGGCATGCAAGATTCATCATTCATGGAACATGGACCATAACAATCATCAATGGAAGCATTTGAATAACCATGACCACGATCACAAGTATCTCTAGCAAACCATACATAAAAATCCCAAGCATCATCAATTGACAATGCTCGAAATCTACCATTAAACATGCTTTCAACTATGTCTCTAGTTTTCTCATTCAAACAAAAATAACAAATCTCACAAGCTTCCTAAAGACTACAACAAGTATAGTTATGAAATCCCTCAAGTCTATTGAGATATTCACAAAAAGGCTCATTGTTATATTGAAGAAATGATAAACATGCCATTTTATTACAAGCAAGCAAAAATCAAATAAAAGAAAATTATAAACAAAAACCTAGACTCAAGCAATAAAAAACACTCAAACACAGACACCGTTCCCCGGCAACGGCGCCATTTTGACGAGGGGTGGAATTAGGTTGTTGAAACTAATCCTCCCTCGATCAAACTAAATTTTTAAACACTTAACCAACCTAAATACTAGAATAGAGGAAAGTCAAGGGTCAAACCAAAGGAATTGTAATGTTTAAGCGCTCTCAATTATGCGCCCAAGTTTGGTCGAAGTCTAAGGATTAAAGGTAAACACTAACAAAACGAAGAACAAAACAAATAAAACACTAGGAACCGGGATTAACAAGTAATCATTACAATTGTAGCAACTCAGAAATACATGCAAGTCAATGGTTATGAAGACTAATGGCAAGCTCAATCAAAAGAGTCAACAAGCTATCTCCTAGAGGTCAAACTAGCGCCAACTACGAGAGACTCTAACTAGGAGCATCACTAATCAAGCTCAATCGATAATTGCATGCAATTCCTAATTCAATGGTCCATATCATTAGAAACTACAATGCAATCTAGCATAATTATCAAGGCCTATCGAATTACACACATGCAAACTTTCATTAATCGATTTAATCTCAACAATCAATCAACACAATCTCAAAATTAAGCACAATCAATCAATCATCCATGTTTTACCCAATCCCTAGAAAACAACTACTCTAACATCATCATCTAATCAACTAACAATTAAAGAAATCAAGAATCAACAATATATGTAGAACAACTACACTAATCAATCATCAAACATCAAAATCAATCCAAACAAACAAGAATATTAAACAAAGAAATAAATGGGATAGAGTTTATAAATGCTCATAAATAATAAAGAAGATCTCCAACACAATTGTCACCGTTGCATCTTCAATCTCTCAATCACCATTGAAATTCTTCACTTTCTCTCTCTAAAATCTACTCCTAAACTAACCCTAAAACTAGAGAGAGAAGCTCTCAACTAAGCTAAAATTATGATCTAAAATTGTGAATTAACTTCTTTAAAAATCGGGTTAAAAAGAGGTATAAATAGGAGGCGCGCCCTCGCTGGCTGGTGGCGCGCCTGCGCTTCTCTAGGTTTATTCGGCTCTTCTTGTGGTTTCGTGCATTCGCTAAGGTCTTCGAATGACCGCACAATATGATGGTGAAAAACACTAAGAGTGGCAGTCCCAAAAAGCACTTGACAGTGGGTTCAACACCCCATCTTCAAGAAAGCACGGTTTGAGAGCGCAAGAGCTAGAACTTGGAGAATCCACTTCCTTGCATCTTGAGCTTTCCAATAGCCATGAGCTTGCTCCAAAAGCATCTTCCACATTAGTAAATCACTAATATCAAGACCCGGACCTCGTACAATCCTACAACCACGAAAATGGAGCAAATAAAGGAGAAAAGAGTAGAAAAACCTATAAAATGCATAAAAGCTACAAACTAAGAGATGAAAGGTTTTTGAAGAAAATCCTAAGTTGAAGAAAATGGACAAAATGGACCACTCCTATCCCTGCTAAATGCTCTTGGTTTTTGAAGAAAATTCTAAGTTGTAGAGATATTGTGAATGATCAAGGGGGATGGGATGGTTTCATATAGGGCAATAAGATGAAAATCAAGAAGCTTTATGCTGCTATTAGGCCTCAAGTCCCTAAGGTTCCTTGGAAAAGGATCATTTGTCATAACTTGGAAACTCCTAAAAGTGTGTTTATCTTGTGGCTAGCTCTGTGGGATAGGCTCGTTACTAAGGATAAGTTGCTTCAATGGCACATCTCTTGTGATCCAAGGTGTTTCTTTTGCTTGAATAGTAATGAAAGTGTTCAACACTTATTCTTTGATTGTGAGTACTCTAGGAAGGTTTGGAACAAGGTTTTGGGTATTTTACATGTCTCCAAGCCTGTTTAGCAGTTTGATGATGAGATTGAATGGTTGAAGAAAATCTACAGAAGTTCCAAAATGAAAAACAAAGTGATCCAGGTTGCCTTCACTGAAACAGTCTATGGTATTTGGATACAGAGGAATGCAGTTTTGTTTACTCGTTGTTGTAAGCCTGCTAATGTTCTAGTTAGAGATATTATCTTTCATTTAGCTTGTAGAATCCCAGCTGGAAGCAAGCACTTAATTGTGTAGTTTTTTTGCTCAATTGGGTTGACAGGGAGCTGGTTCTGGTTGCTATTCTAACAGGTTTTGCTGCTGTGTTCTGGTTCTAGATGGTTGTTGCTATTATGATTTCTGAAGTCTGTAGCAGCTGTTTTTGCTTGCTGGGGCTTGATTTTTGGGTGGCAACTGATTTTCAGGTTCTTTGGCATTGGCTGCACTGTTGTTGTTTCTGCAGTTGCTGTTCCGGTAGGCTGTTGTTGTTTCTGCAGTTGCTGATTCAGGTGGCTGTTGCTGTTCTGGTTTTTGAAGTCTGTTGCAGCTGTTTCTGTATGCTGCAGCCTAGTTTCTGGGTGACAGCTGGTTTTCAGGTGGTTGCTATGTTTGCAGTTGCTGTTCTGGCAGGTTGCTCTTGCAGCAAGTCTGTCAGGTGCTGCTGCTGCTATTCTGGTTTGTTGTTGCTGTTTCTGGTTTGCTGTTTCAGGTGTGCTGCTGCTGTTTTCTGGTCAGCAAGTCTAGAAGCAAAGTCTGCTGCAGCTTGGGTGTTGGTGTTGCCTTTTTGTTTTGGCAGCTGGTAGTTTGGTGTTTTTTCTCTTGTTTTGTTAGCTGCTCTTGCTTCTTTGTATGCCGGTTTAGGCTAGTTTTGGTGTTTTCAGCTGCTCATTTTGTATATTTTGTGAGCTGGTTTTGTCTTAGGTGTTCTTGTCTGGTCCTTGCCCTCAGAACCCTTCCTAGAAGGTGGCTGCGAGCTTGAGTCCAGTAGGTGTCCTTATTTATCTCAAGCACCCTTCCTAGAAGGTGATTTGGGTAGATTCTTGGACTGTTGGTGTTGGTTTGGCCTTTTTGGTCTGTGGTGTTTGGTGTTGTTACAGCTTAGCTTCTTGTAAGTTGTAACTTTCTTATTTTGGCAATAAAATTCATATTTTCCAAAAAAAAAAAAGAGATGAAAGGTAAAACCAAGACTAAATGCGTAAAACTAGGAATTTATTTAGCATGAAAGCTATAAAAAGAGGAAGAAAAAAACCTAAATGCTCATCAAATGGGTGCCATTTATGCCAATTGTAAGGACATTCTTGTTGGCTTCAAGTCTCCGACATTCAAACTCTTTGCAATAGAATAGGGAATTAAGCTCACATTTTCCCCAAGATCACACAAAGCTTCCATAGCTTCCAAATCTCCAATCTACACCAGTATTGCATATCTACCGAGGTCACCAAGCTTTTGAGGAAGCTTGTTTTGAATGATTGCACTCACCTCCTTAGAAAGGGAGATGGTTGCAATCTTCTCAAGCCTACTCTTGTTAAATAGAAGATATATCAAAAATTTTGCATAGGTAGGCGTTTGTGACATACCATGAAGAAAGGGGATATTCACTTAAAGTCCTCTCATGACTTTAAGTAATTTTGAAAACTTTTCATTCAACTTCTTCTCTACAATCCTATAAGGGAATGGAATTGGAGGCTTGTAAACTTTCATCGGGGGGTTTTCTATTCTTTCCTCATCTCCCTAATTTTTCATTGTGGCTCCCTTTTCTCTCTTTTGTGGCTCCTTTTTGTCAACATCAACTATTTCATTCTCAAAATAATCCTCACCTCTCACCACAACTCCCTCATCTCTCTTTTATGGCTCCTCTTCACTCATAACCGACCCTTCATAACCTCTCCCCAATCTCAAAGTAATAGCGTTAGCTTTCTCCTTTGGGTTCACAACCGTTAAGCTTGGGAAGTGACCACTAGGATTGGTGGATAAACTTCCAACTTGTTGCGCAATTTGAGCCAATTAATTCTTAATTATCTTGTTGTGCGCTAGAAGTTGTTGGATGTTTGCCGTCATATCCGCATTGTTTCTTACTTGTTGTGTCATGAAATTTTCAAGCATGGATTTAAGGCTAGTCTTTGAGGAGGAGTGGGTTGGTTATATTGTTATCTTTGTTGGTTTTGGTCCCTTTGGTTAGAGTGACTGTATGGAGCTTGTTGGTTTTGAGGATGGGGCTGGTTGTATTGGTTTTGAGGGGGGGCCTTGGTTTGGTTGCTTCCATCCCGTGTTTTGTTGAGGTTTCCAACTTTGATTATAGGGTTGGGAGTATTGCTCATTTCTTTGCCCAATGGCTGTCGCTTGTTCCTAGTTAGTTGAGTTGTAATAGGAGGATATCCTTGTGTTATCCTTGAAACGCTCCCAAGCTTCACTCAACGTTTCATCAATATCTTTATTGAAATTGGTGATCTTTCTTCTTAGTTAGGCGGTCTTTTCTGGAGGACATTACTTCCCAAGGAAAGCTCAAGTGACTTCATCCCAAGTGCCCAATGATCCCTCTTCAATCGTTCTCAACCAATGCTTTGCTTTGTCACTGAGGGAGAATTGAAACATGTGCATATGGATGAACTCTTCCGTAATGTTTTTTTGCTTGATGGTTGTGCACAACTCGAGAAAGTTGTCCAAATGAGCAAAAGGACACTCATGAGAACTATCTCCAAATTGATCACTTTGAATCATATGGATGAGTTGAGGTGAAAGCTCAAAATTATTTGCATTCGTAGTGAAGAGACATATATGCCACTCTGTAGTTGGAATGCGTTGGGGTGGTCATAATCTTGAAGTAACGGTTGAGGAGGAGGAGGATCATTATCACCCATGTTATCTTCTTCGTTGTTTCCGAGAACCTCTTTTGAGTCTGAATTCGAATAGACAATGGAGAATTTGGGAGTGCCTTGCAAGAGTCTCCTTACTTCCCTCAAGGTGTTCAACTCTAAATCAACGGGAATAGGTGGTGATTGCTTACTCTTTCGTGTCATGCAAAGTAAAACAAAGTTAAGAAAAACGTTAGCAATCACTATCACAAGTTAAGAACACAATTAAGCAAAAATAAATAAGAAAAATTATGATACAAATACACACACTTAGACTCATTCAACAATAATACATTCAATATGACTTTGCTTCCTCGGCAACGGCGCCAAAATTTGATAGGCCGTCGTCGAGCCTACTAAAGATAAAATCCTGTCTTGGTCTCACTAGCTAATAGCAAGGGTAAGAAAGGGTTGACCAAAGAGAGGCATTGAATCAACCACAAAGATACTACCGTTAAAATAAGCTAAATCAAATCGTTATTGGTTTGGTGTACCACCAAGTTCTAAATTTTAAGCCTACCCTTGATAAGGGTCATTTATGGCGCTCAGAAGAATAATATTTAGGTCATTTTTCTATATTTTCTTTCTATATTTTCATATAATTTTCTTAGTTTTCCTTGGTTTTCCATTTTAATAACTCATGTTGGGTTTTGATTAGTTTTGATTAGTTTTTCATGATTTTAGTCCTTAATTAATAGATTTAGTTTTATTTCTTTTATTTTTACTTAATTTATTTCCATTTTATTTATTTTATTTTATTTATCTTCTATTTCTCCCTCATATTCGGTTGTTTGTATAGGTGATTGCTCGGGATAAGACACAATTTAGTTTGTCATATTCAGACACTAGTGGAAAAAGGCAATCCGTAACGGGCAAAAAGGGCCCATCCGTAACGGGCAGCGTCCGTTACGTATGCGGCCGTTACGGATGGCCATTATTATTCGTAACGGGCACTGTCCGTTACGAATAACCCATTATTCTTAACGGACATTTGAAATTTCCGTTACGAATAATGGGTTATTCGTAACAGACATTTCAGGTGCCCGTTACGAACAAGGCCTTTTTTGTTATAAAATAAGTCCTTATTCGTAACGGGCACCTGAAATGCCCGTTACGAATAACTCATTATTCGTAACGGACACCTCAAATGCCCGTTACGAATAAGGTTTTATGTTATATAATTAAATACTTATTTGTAACGGGCAACAAAAATGCCCGTTACGAATAAGTGCTTATTTGTAACTAACAACTCTCCTGCCCGTTACCAATAGTCATTAAATTAAAATTTTTTTTATTAAATTTCAGCAGCACGTATTTATATATAATTAATATATTAATTAAAACCTATTATAATAAACTTGTTCCTGTAAATAAACAATTATACCGAACAAATTTTCGTAAAAATTAATACAACATAATATCAAAATTTAAGTAGTAAAAACATTACAAATAAAGAATGCTTGCTATTTGGATTTTTTAATCCAATCTTAGGGATCTACTGGGAGTTAAATATGTACAGTGAAACAAGACATGATAAAACCAAGGGATTATAATAGTGCAGGAATTCCTGTGACACTTCAGTAGTTCAGACATCGACCAATCTTCTAGAAAACATGACCGGGTTAAGGAGAACAGCTTGGACTCCATCATCTTCATAAGAAATGCAGTATCCAAGGCCAACTCTTTACTTCTCATGTACCTGTTCTCTTCAACTATCTCAGTTGTTAAGTTAAGCAGAATAGGGCAAGCTGGGTCATATTGTACTTTCTCGGACACGTGCAGCCCATTTTACATCTTCCCATACGCCAAATCTGATTTTTGGAGCATGAAGGAGGCATAACATATAAAGGAATTAGTGTTTAATATTATGCATCTGATTGACTGTTTAACAAAAATAACAGAGAGACAGAAATGAATAAAACGAAAATGAACACTCAATAGCACAGCCACAGAACGACAATAAGAAGAACATACAGAAATAACTCCCCAATAACAATCACAGAAGCAACACAGCAGCGGCTGAGATGAACAGTAGCTGCTAGTGCATAAGAGAATACAGCAAAAAAATAAGAATAATAATAACAACTGAAGCCAAAATCAAAAGCACAAACATAACAAGTATTACTTTGAGCTAAGGGAAAGAGTAGCAAGATATCAAAGGCACAAACATAAAGGAAAAACAATGTAGAAAATCAACCAAGCACTTAATTAAAAACCCTAAATTTTACCCACAAAAACAATGACGATAAAACACGATTATACCACAAAAACTCAGAATTTAACACAAAGCAAGTAGAGAGAGAAATAGATTAATAATTTCATTTTCATTCTTCACATGGATATTTTGATTTTGAGAGTAATGATAGTTTGTGACTCAACTATTTATGCTTTCAAATTAGCTTGTGCGGAATAATTCTCCTATCTTCTCATGAAAGCATAAAACAAAGACCAATGCTTGCATTGCTAATAGTAGGAAAATAATTAACCTTGCCGAAAGAAGAAAACGAGGAATTACCATAATAAGAAGTTTGGCAAAAAGTGCAACCCCAACAGCGGTAAGCATCAATGGCATGGTAGCTGTATCGTAAAACGACATGGACTCTGGAACTTCAACAAAAACCTCAGTTTTCTTCGGATTCCTTGCCTTCCTCTATTTTTCAAGATCACCTACCTTTCTCTTTAGGGCTTCACTTAGTGTATCATGGGAAACTGTATGCAAACTTCGGAATCTCCGTAATAAGAAAAGTTTTCCCCGAACATTATGCATGGTAGCTTAGAAATTTAATCTGGCCTGGTAACCACACACAAAGTCACTAGCTGAAAGCTTCAAAACAATCAAGTCGGCAATTCGGCATAATTTACAAGTTGATGATAGCAGATATTTCACATCACAATTCTTAAAATGGTTTAATCAAGTCAAATTCTATTTTCATGAACACAAAACAGGAGAATTACCAAACTCTAAAGTCATATACTTTGTAAGCATTACAGTCGAAAGTACAACAAAACTAAAGCTACATCGGCCAATTTCTTAGTACAATCCTAACAATAAAGGGTTGTGCAATACATTAGCAATCAAATTTGAGTCAAATTATCATATAAAGCTAAAAAAATCACATCATTTTAAGGATATGTGATTCTATTATCAAATTAGGCTCATAACCATCTCTATTCCTCCTTGACAATTATAATCATTATCTTTTCAATAGTTATCACTAAATATTATCGTGTAAAATCTTTTAGGTTTGTTTCAACTATATTTCTGAAAAATATAAATAGAACATAATCAAAGATAATGATAGATAATAATCAAATATTAACCTTATAGACACCTTAAAAATAGAATGCGATGAAATTTTAAAAACAAATCTTGATGACAAGGGAGAATTGAATAAAAAAAAACTTTTGATTTCACAAGGCAATTTAACCAATTTCATAAGGCGATACAACAATTTATAGGTCGATTATGCACTATTAATACAATATAATAAACAAATATAACGCAGTATATTTTAAACATTTGACTCATATTATTATTCAAAAAAACCCTAAAATTAACAAATTCCAAGGTTCAAAAGTCAAATTCAATCAAACATACTGGAAATTAGGGATGATCCCCCGATATATGTTCAAAAGCCAAATCAAATTCAATTAAATCAAATCAATACCTTTCTCGAGATTCTTCCATGTCAATTTCGCTTTCTTTCCTTCTGTTCAAAATCAAATTGGGGAAAATTGTTAACTTCTTCACCATTAAATTAAAATTAAACCCCAAATTGCAAAAAATCAGCACAAAATATCCCAAAAATCAAGTATCTAGAAACTTAAATCAATTAAAAACAACATACATTTCAAAAAATAAAGTTTAATCAACTCAGACAATCATCGTTTACCACATTCAAACTGATAAATCTTCCAACTTAATATTTGAGGATTACAAAGAGAAAAATCTTACCTAGCATGAGTTTGTTCAACGACTTAGATTTAAAGATAAAGAAGCCTACGGGCTTGGTTGTTCTCAACGTCGCAACAATCGACGCAAACCGGGTTCGGACCCTGGTCGAACCGGAGTGGGTTTTCGAGCAAGAGTTATGTCACCGCCGGTTACACCTCCGCCCAAAACGACGCCGCTTGGGAGCTCTTTTATTAAGCCGCCGGTCAATTTGCTCGTCTCAATATGAACGCAATCGCTACTCAAGTATTGGAGAGGGGAGGGAAGAAGAGGAGAGATGAATGACGGGGAGGGGAGGAGAAGAGGTGAATGACGGGGAGGGGCGGAGAGGAGAAGAGAGAGAGAGAGGGAGTGAGCAACTAATGAGAGAGAGAGGTGAAACCCTAAAAAGCAAGTATTGGGCTCCTCTCATTATTTGGGCCAAGTTTGGGCATCTACGTGTAATATAGTATTCGTAACGGGCAAAATATTGTCCGTTACGAATACTTATTTATTCATAACGGGCAAAATAGTGCTTGTTACGAATACATTATATTCGTAACGGGCACTATTTTGCCCGTTACGAATAAATAAGTATTCGTACCGGACACTATTTTGCCCGTTACGAATATCTTAATTGTAACGGGAAAAGCTTTTCCCGTTACAAATAGCTTGTTACGAATGAGTTTTTTTCCACTAGTGAGAGTTCTGATGTTCAAGCTTGATGTTTCGAGGTTTTAGCTTCAAAATCAATTAAGTGTTACAACGAAAACAAGCCAATGAGTCTTATCCCATCTCACTGCCCTTTCGCTGCCAACATATCCTTCACCCCACTATTCTTATCCTTCACCACATCAAGCTCCCCTGCTCCCAGCCAACACAACAGCCGCAACACCTAGCAGCCAACACCCATAACAGCCGCACAAACGACCAACTTCCACCAGCTCCTTCCAGAACCACCATCACCCACCAGCCAATCATTGCAGCACCTACCACCTCCAATCACCACCAAACAACAAACGCCGCACCACCAATCCCTGCCTCCCATAACCTACATCAACCGCAACCACGCACAGCAGCGAATTCCAGCATCCACTCTTCATCAACTCCCAAATCGAGCAACCCCAATCGAACTCAATCAAGCCCCAAATCAAAAGGAATTCCCCGCGGACGCGGGGGTGAGAGGAGCGGACGCGGGGCTTAATGCACCAAATCTGCCAATTTGTGGCAGGAAGCAGCCGCAGACGTGCCGCGGTCTCTCTGCGGGCGCGGCGGCTCTGGAGAGGGCACGGCCTCGACCATCGCGGGCGCGGTCATCTAGGTGTCTATAAATCTGTCACGATCTTCTCACATGGCAATTAACGAAGATCGAACCGTTTTTCTATGAAGCTTGATGAAGACGATGATGATGAACGGTAGTGATTGATTGATGCCTTAATGGAGCTTGATAAAGGTTGTGATGGTGCGTGACTGTGATGGAGCGAAATAGGGGATCAATTCCCTCTTATAAGAGCAGTAAAAAAAATCGAAGCCTGACTCCCCTTTTGACTTTGTTTTCTTTTTCTTTTATTATTTATTTTTACATTTTCTTTTTCCTTTTGATTTAGTTTTCTTTTGTTTATCATTTTCTTTTATTCTTTCTTTTATATTTCTTTTCTTGTTTTATTTTCCTTTTATTTTATTTTCTTTTCTCTTTTAATTTCCTTTTATCCTCGTAATTATAAATACCCATTTTTAGGGATAATTAGGATCCAACTTTTATTCTATTTTCTGAATTAGCTTAGTAGTAGTTTTCTCTTTCTAGGATTAGCTTAGATTAGGAGGTTCTCTCTCTAGATTAGGAGTAGTTTTAGAGAGAGAAAGTGAAGGATTTTAATGGTGATTGAGATATTGAAGATACAAGTGTGACTATTGTGTTCAAGATCTTCTCTATTATCAATGAGCATTCTTAACTCTATCTCACCTTATTGCTTTATTCAATTTCATGTTTGTTTGAATTGATTTTGATGTTTGATGCTTGTTTAGTGTAATTGTTCTTGATATTTTGTGAATTCTTGATTTCTTTAGTTGATTGTTGAAAGATGATGATATTTGAGTAGTTGTTGGCTAGGAATTGGGTGAAACTTGTATGATTGATTAATTTTGATTAATTTGGGAATTGTGTTGATTTATTGTTGAGATTAAAGTGATTAATGAAGGTTTGCATGTGTGTAATTCAATTAGGCATTCAGATTACGCTAGATTGCATTGTGATTGCTAATGACACGAACAATTGATTTAGGAATTGCAATTATCGATTGATTTTTATTGTGATTTTCTTAGTTTGTTATTTATAGTGAGCCCTAGCTAAACAATTAGGAGATAGCTCTTTGATTCCAATTGATTGCTATTATCATTAGTGCTCACATCCTTTGATTGGCATGCTCTTCTCAAGTTGTTGCAATTGACATGATTACTTGTTGATCCCCGTTCCTAGTGTTTTAATTCCTTGGTTACTTGTTTTGTTAGTTGTTAGTATTCTCTCTTACCTTTGTCTTCGACCTAGCTTAGACGCATAATTGAAAGTGCTTGAACATTACCGTTCCTTTAGGTTCGACCCTTGACTTGACTCTATACTCGTATTAGGGTTTGTTAAGTGTTTATAAATTTAGTTTGACCGAGGGAAGATTAGATAACGTCCTAGTTTTCCCCTCGTCAACCCTCACCCTTTTGCCCTTACGTTACAACCTTTGGAAAAGCCCTTTTGGCCTAGAGGTTGAGTCACATATCGGGGGAGGGCATTATGAGTTAAAGCCTAAGGAGAGGGGATGTAAAGTCACGATGTTGAGAAACTAAAATCTATTTTCTTTTCTGTTTCCTTCGAGGAACTATAGAGATGTTTGCTAAAAGTAGATTCGAAGCTAATTGGGGGAGTGTGCTAAAATTTTTTGAGATGAAAGGGAATTGCATTTCTTTAGTTCTCTATACTTAGCATATCCTATGTTTCAATCAACCTTAGATATCTAAGATCGTGCACTCCCTTACTTGTTTAGAAAGATTTGCATTCATTTATGCTTGTACATTTGCAAAAAGTCCATTCATGAACAGTTGTTTTTTTTCTTTTCCTTTTTGTTTCTTTTTCGTGCTTTGCCTTGTTTGTTTGGTTTGTAAGAGTTATGGGTCAATCTCTTTGGAAACCTTTACAAGAGCATTACGCGTCCTCTAGGGCGATCTAGGGGTTTAATGGCTTGTCAATTGTTGCTAAAATTGACCGTGATTCCCACGAACGTGAATTAGTGTATATTCTTGTCTCATCTCTTTTTCCTTTGTTTTTTTGAATAAGCTCATCATTTCTCCCTTGGTTTTGTTTTGCTTGAGGACAAGAAAAAGATAAGCTTGGGGTTAATTAATGGGAGTCATAAATGGAACACATTTGATGAGCATTTAAGTTATTTTTACCTTCTTTTCATAGCTTTCCTTCTTGATAAATGCTTAATTTTCTGCTTTTTCTCTTTCTTTTACCTTTTCTCTCTTATTTTGTGGTTTTGTGCATTTTGATGGTTTTTCTAGTCTTTTCTTCTTTATTTGTTCTCTTTTTGTGGTTGTAGGTATTGTACAAGGTTCGAGTCTCAATAGTGATGATATTCCAAGTTGGAAGATGCTTGTGGAGTAAGCTCATAGCATTGAGAAAGCTTAAGATGGAAGGAAGTGGATGCTCCAATTTCTAGCTCTTTCTTTCTCGAGCCATGCTCCCATGAAGAATTGGTGTTGAAACCACCAAAAGTGCTCTAACTTGCTGCCTTTACCATTATGCATCATCCAGAGCTTGTAGGTTCACTATCGAGCGCATGAAGCGGCGAAGAAGACAAAGAAACCCAGATCGGAGAGGGCGCGCGTGGCTCAGGAGAGGGCGAGCGCCTCTTCCTGCACAAGCTCTCCTCCCTATTTCCGGCTTCGTTTGTTTTCCTTTTCTGTGCCTCTATAAATACCCTTATTTAACCGATTTTTGCAAGAAATTTTTAGAAATAATTTTGATCATATTCTTAGCTTATTTGAGAGCTTCTCTAGCTAGTTTTAGGGTTAGTTTAGGAGTAGATTTTAGAGAGAGAAAGTGAGGAATTTCAATGGTGATTGAGAGATTTAAGATTCAATAGTGACAATTGTGTTAAAGGTCTTCCCGATTATCAATGAGCATTTCTAAGTCTATCTCATTTTATTGCTTTGTTTAATATTCTTGTTTGCTTGGATTGATTTTGATGTTTGATGCTTAATTAGTGTAGTTGTTCTTCATATATTGTTGATTCTTAATATCTTTAGTTGTTAATTGATTAGATGATGATGTTAGGGTAGTTGTTTGGCTAGGGATTGTGTAAAACTTGTATGATTGATCAATTGTGCTTAATTTGGGAATTGTGTTGATTAATTGCTGAGATTATAGTGATTAATGGAAATTGTGTATGTGTGGAATTCGATAGGCCTTGAGAATTATGCAAGATTGCATTGTGAGTCTACATTGATACATACCATTGATTTGTAGCTTGCGATTATCGATTGAGTTTGATTTGTGACGTTCCTAGTTAGTGTCTCTCGTAGTTGGCGCTAGTTAGACCTCTAGGAGATTACTTGTCGAGCTCTTTTGATTTCTCTTACCATTAGTCTTCGCAACCATTGATTTGCATATTGTTTTCGAGTTGCTACAATTGTCATGATTACTTGTTGATCCCCGTTCCTAATGCTTTATTTCCTTGATTCTTTGTTTGTTAGTTGTTAGTTTTCCCTTTACCTTTGGCTTCGACCTAGCTTAGGCGCCCACATTGAAAGCATTTGAACATTACCATTCGTTTGGGTTCGACCCTTAACTTGCCTTTATACTTGTATTTAGGTTGGTTAAGTATTTATAAATTTAGTTTGAACTAGGGAGGATTAGTTTTAACGACCTAGTTCCACCCCTCGTCGGTCATTCAACTTGTTTTGCTGTGACTTGTCTATGTCATTAAGTTTGTTATGCTGCGACTTATTGTTTTATGCCTCCTACTTATTTTTGTAAGGGCTTATCAGTTGTCCTCTACTTCTCCTCCTTGAAAAAGAGGAAAGCTGGGTGGGACTAAGAGAACCTTAGTGTTTCTTGCTCAGCCCGTCCTTTTACATTTCATTCATCCTTCCCTGGCTAAGTAGAACGTGTTAGGCCTCCCCCTAAGGCGTCCCCGAGGTGGTGCCTTGTTTTACTTTGAGCAGGTAAGTTGAACTTTTAGGGAAAGGTGCCCTCCTCTGCTTAATGTTGTTTTATTGCACTATCTTATGGTGCTTTCTGCTTTTACCACTTGTATGGCTTTTTCTGCATGTTAGTGTATGATGCTAAAGCATACAATATTTAAACAAGTTATTGCAATATTCCCCTCACGTAGAGGCTTGTATTTCATTTAATTTTAATGGGTTGAACTGCCTTTATTAACATGATATTGGCTAAACAAGATTCTTGCATAACTAGGTAAAGTGCTCCAATTTCTACTCAACTACTTGCTTTCTTAGACAAATTATTTCTTTAACATATCAGCGTTAAAACTATTCCTTAAGACCTGACCTTCTTGATCTGTGAGGAGGAAAGCGCCTGGTCCCACCTGCTCATAAATGATGAGAGTGCCCTCCCAGTTAGCTGACAGCTTTCCAAGCTGATTTCCTCTCCCAACTGCTGCTGTCCTTCTGAGAACCAGGTCTCCGGGTACCAACTCTCGATGCCTGAACCTTTTGTTGAATGCCTTGGAAATTCTGCTCTTTCGGGGTACCAGCTTGAGAGATGCTTTTAACCTCATCTCTAGAAGGAAGTCCAGCTCCTCCAACATGAGTCTTTCATTTCCTTGCTTTTCGTAGTGCTAAATCCTCAGACTAGGGATTTGCACTTTCACTAGAACTACTGCGTCTGCCCCATATGCCGGGGTGAAAGGGCTTTTCCTAGTGGATTTATTCTCGGTTGTCTTATTTTCCCATAATACCTCTGGGACTAAGTCAGCCTAGAGGCCTTTGTGCTCTTCTAGCTTCTTTTGCAGGGCCGTTAGTGTCATCTTGTTTGCTGCTTCTGCTTGGCCATTGCTTAGCGGGTGGCAGACAGAGGCACTTGCATATTTGGTGCCCATTTCCTCCAAGTAGTCTTTGATGGTGTTACATTCAAATTGGCACCCATGATCAAAGACTATGCACTACGGTACCCCGAACCTTGTTATGATGTTCTTCCATATGAACGTTCTAACTTGAACTGCTTTTATATACTTGATGGGCTCATCTTTTATCCACTTGGTGAAGTAGTCTACTGCCACTATGAGATACTGCTTGCCTGCTAACCCAACGGTGAAGGGTCCCAATATTTCTATTCCCTAATGAGCAAACGGGATTGGGCTATTAATCGGAGTCAGATCGTTTGCTGGCTAGTTTATGACTGGGGCATACTTTTGGCACTTTTCACATTTTTTGACGTATGCCAATGCATCCTCTATTGGGGTTGGCCAGTATGCCCGCCTTTTGAGCACTTCTACTCCCAAGGCCTTCCCACCAATGTGGTTAGGACATATACCTGAGAGTGCTTTTTCAATGATCTTCGCTTCCTCCCACTCTAGGATACATCTTAGCAGTGGCTTCGAGAAGCCTTTCTTTTTTAGCTCCCCATTCATTACTAAATACCATTGGGCATCCTTCTTGACCTTCTTGGCCTGCACCACGTCATCTGGCAGCAGGCCATGAATCTTATAAGTTAGTATGTCTGTGAACCATGCTCGCTGCTGTCCAATACAGTTCACCTGCTCGTTTTCTGCTATGCTGCTCTCCTCTAGGACTTCTACCATGACTGTCCTTGTGAGGCTCTTACAGGGTGGAACTAGCTAACTTTGATAACGCATCAGCTTGGGAATTCTCCACTCTAGGGACCAAGTCTATCTGAAAATGCATTAACTGAGCCACTAGCTCTTGCACCTTGGTTGTATATCTTAGCATTGTGGGCTCTCTAGACTCATACTCCCCCTTCACCTGACTAACGACTAAATGAGAGTCAGTCTGCAGGTGCACTTTTCTTGCTCCCGCTGTGATGCTCATTCTCAGGCCTGCCTAAGTTGCTTCATACTCTGCCTCGTTGTTTAACGCCTTAAATTTGAACTTGATGACGTACTCAAATATATTTCCCTCTGGTGATGTTTTTATTATACCTGCTCCACTTCATGTTTGGGCTAAAGATCCATCAACTTCCACATTCCAGATTCCAATTTCATCCTCTTTCTCCTCATAAGAGGCTTCTATTATGAAGTCTGCTAGGGCTTGAGCTATGATGGCTGCCCTAGGTTTTACCTCAAATTCATATTCAGAGAGCTCTGTGGCCCATTTCAAGAGCCACTTGAAGCGTCCATTTTTTGTAAGGCTTTCTCTAGCGGGTGATTTGTGAGAATTTGAATTATGTGCGCGTCGAAATAAGGTTTTAGCTTTCTTGTTGTTGTTACCACCACAAAGGCTAGGTTTTCTACCAGCAGGTATCTCTGCTCGGCCTCAGTCAGCACGTGGCTCGCAAAGTACACTAGCCTCTGCTGTTTTTGTCTTTCGATCAGGAGAACTAATGCGATTGTTTGAATGAGGCAAAGATGTACAACTGTAATTTTTTTCTTATCTTCTAAAAAGTATCTCCGACATTCTTCAACCCGAAGAGCATAGCTATGTAATTTTACACTTCCCTTTCGGTGATGAATGCAGTATTCTTCCTGTCTGGCTTGTACAGGATGGTCTGATGATACCCTGAGAAGGCGTCCATGAAGCTTAGCAGGGCATGGCCTCTGGTTGAGTATACCAGCTGGTCGATTCGAGGCAGTGGGTAACAATCCTTTGGATATGCTTTGTTAAGATATGTGAAATCAACGCACATCCTCTATTGGTCGTTTGTTTTCTTGACCATGACCACATTGGCAAGACATTCCGGATAATCGCAAGGTTATATGAATCCTGCTTCCAATAGTTTATCCACCTCCTCTAGGATTGCATGATTTTTCTCCGTGGAGAAGCTTCGTTTCTTCTGTCTAACCAGTTTGATATCCTCCTTCTTATTCTGCCTTTGAACCATGACTAGTGGGTTAATTCCTGGCATCTCATCTACTGAGAATGCGATGATGTCTTTATTATTTCTCATCAGCTCAATGAGGTGCACTCCAACTCTAAGGTCGATGTCTTTTCCAATTTTTACAGTCCTTTAATTGTCTCCTTCTATGAGCTCGACAGCTACATGCTCCCCGCTGGGAAGTGGTATAGCTACCTCTTCTTTTACGGGCTCAAAGTTTTCCATAACTAAGTTCTGCTTGTCTATTTCCCTGTGATACTCTTCCCGCTTCCTCTTCCTTGATTTTCTTGCAACATGCTCAGCGAACCTGGGCTTTGATCTTGGTTGCTTCCTGGTCCTAGTAGGATGCTTAAGGGATGTTACATAACATTGTTGAGCTGTCTTTTGGCTTCCCCTAAGTTAAGCTGATCGCCCCTCATTGGTTGTGTATGCCATGGCTAGATGGTAGGTGGAAACCACTCCGCCTCTCTTGTGGATGAACGGACTTCCCATGATCTCATTGTGGGGGTGATGGGGAATCTATCACCATGAATTCTGCTCGGACATCACGTCTACTTGACCTTTCTCCTACTCGGACTAACAGTTTGAGTATACCTTCTAGGATTAGCCCGGACCCGTTAAACCCGCTGACTTCATAACCTACCTTTTTCTGGTCCCTCTTGTCCAACTTCAGCTCCTTGAACGCGCTGATTTATATGTTGTTGGCTGCGCTGCCACCATCTATCAGTACTCTATCCACCTCCCAATTTTTTATTCTCATTGTCACTACTAGAGGGTCATCATGAGGGTAGACAATGCCTTTTGGTCATGCTCATCCAATGTAGCTCGCGGTTGCGAGGGGAGAGGCGACCACCTGCACTTCTCATTGTAATTGATCTAGTGAATCATTGCTCGCAGGTCAGCCCGTTCTTTATTCACGATCACACCATGCACTGGTCCCCCATTGATTACATATACTCGGCCCTATGGCTTGCTGTCTCGGTCTCTACCCTCAACTTGACCTCGGTGACCTCCTCTACGGTCATGGCCAGACCTATCTTCTTCTCTTCTCCTGGAAGGTTCAGAATGTTGCTTGAACCGATTCAAATATCCTGTCCGGACTAAGTCCTCTATTATGTCTTTCAAGTGGGTACATTCATCAATAGTATGGTCGTAGTCCTTGTGGAAATCACACCACTTATTGGGGTCGCGATTTTTTGTTCACCATTCTAGGTGGCCTCTGCCATTTGTCATCAGCTTTGTTCACGCTGAAAATATGAGATCTCGAATGAGTGAGCGGGGTGCAGTGGTCAAACCTTCCCGGTCTGCCTCCTCATTTCTAATCCGACCATCCCACCCCGACCGCTCTGTTTGTATCCCTCCGACCTTGCTCAACTCTGTTGGGCTGGTCAACCTTGGCTATACTATCAGCCTGAGTGACTTCTGCCAGCTTAACTAGGTCGATAGGTGCTTTCTTGTTCAGCATTGCCCTATCCGTTTCATTTGCTTTTATGAACTCATGCGCTTTTCCCAACACTTCAACCAGTGTTTAGAGGCTCTTCCGCCCCATATAGGCTCTAAATGGTGATCCTAGTAACAAACCGCTCTGCATTTCCTGTAGCGCTACCTCTTGGCTCATGTTTGGGAAGGTGTTGAACCAAGTACATCAACTCGGTGGTCATTTTGGTTTGATCCACCAAGGTGACAAAGTGCTCCATGAACATTCTCTTCAACTGGTTATAAAGTATATAGATCCTTTCGGAATGGCTCCGTACCATTCTGCTCCCAATCCTTCCAAGGTAGGCGGAAATTCCTTACACACCAGACTGAATTCGTCATGGTGTAAAGCACCATGTGGTTTTCAAATGCTGACACATGGTTCTTAGGTGTGGTGGTTCCACTATACTTGCAGTTGAACATCTTTATTTTCTCTATCGGCTCTTCTAGAATCTTTCTGCAAAATGGGGAATCATCTGGAATGACCTGAATTCGCGCTCGTTTCTCCCTGTCCAAACTTGGTGCTCTCTTAGAGACTGTTGACCTGCTACGAGTGACTCATCTCTCCGGGCTGCCTCTAGCTTGGGTTGCCTCATCTACACTCCATTCTCTGTTCAGATTTCGAGCTTCTCGTTCCAGCACCTTCTTCCTCAGCTGGACTAGCTCTTTTTGGTCCGGGGTGAAAGTTATGGGTGTTGTCTTCTTTACCGCTGGCTCTGCAGCTGTTGTTACTAGTGGAGAGCTCGTCCCTTTACTGAATTGGTAAGAACCATTGCCATCGCTTCCAGCTGCTCTTTACTTCACTTAGAGAGATTCTGCATAATGGATGACATATTGACGGAATGTGGTTTCTAGGTTACTAGTGTTAAGATGATGGGTTCATTGTTCGCGCCTGTCAATGGAATTTTAAACTTAAAAGAATAACTGGATCCTATCGGATCGACTGGTTTCGCCGCTTCCTTAATCGCAGCAGACGTTGTCCGGTGGGACTGGATTTTTGTGAGATGGTTAATTTGGGTTTTTTAGTTGATCCTTTTAGATCAAGAGTTACTGATGGTGTTTATTGTGATGTTTGGTTAGCGTCACTAGCCTTAGATACGGGTGTTTGCACAGCTTCCTCTCCGGCCATGGCGGTGTATAAACTAGTCCCTTGCTCAGCTGGTGAACCTCAGGTTAGATGATCTTTCCGCTCCTTCTAGTGCCAATTGTTCCAGGTGTGGATCAAAGGGTTCTGTTGGCACGAGCAAGGTCCCGTTGATGACCTGCACAACGTAACACACGTGGACTGCCCTTGGGGGTGGCTCGAGAAACCCCCCTCTAATGCCTAAGTTTGAATGTGTTTAGGGTGAGAAAGTGTACTTGGAGAGATATAGAGAGTGTAATAACTTGTGTGTCCAACCCTTTTTTCGTTGTACTTTGTCCTCTATTTATAGGTGTATGATCCCCTTTGTGGAGAGCCACACCATGTCATACCTGCATGCCGATTTTACCGGGCTGGTGAGCCCCTCTAATCATTTTTCCAGCGATGAGTGCGCACCCTGGGAGCCGGAAGATATTTCAGACGGAGCTAGCCTATACACTTCCGTTTTCACAAAAGTAAAAATCAAACAAGCAACATTGCATCATGCATAATCATAGCACACTGTAACCCTTGGGGATTGACTCATTGACTAAGGGTTGCCAACACTAGGCTTTTATCCCGAAATCAATAACAATCATCCCACCCATATCGCCAACAAATTGTTGAGAGGACTATGTCATGGGTCAACACGTTGAGTGATTGATTTGTGCATCGTTTCTTAAGATATGTACCTTTGGACATCGAGGCATTGACCTTAGAATAACATTGTATGCTTCGATGGTTCCTTTTATGTGACTATATGGATACGTGTTTAATTATATGCTTCATTTCTAATCTATAAATTCCAACTTGTTACCTGGAGATATTTTAAAAATTTGTAAAAACACTATGGTTGGAAATAAATAAATAAATAAAAATAAAAAAATCTGTTCTTTTTGCAAAAAAAAAAAAAAAAAAAAAAAAAAACAAAATGTTGAACCTACTCGGTGCCGCGCGCACCCTCCAAGCGCAAGTCCAGAAGTTGTGCATGACTCTTCTGCGCAACTTTGAGTCTTAGGCACGCCCACTGTTCAACTTTAACTTTGACTCATTTACGAGCAATGTAATACGAAGAAAACAATGTTGTCTAACTTAGTTGTTTTTTTTATTGTTCTTCTTTTCTTTTTTTTTTTAAAAAAAAAATCTTTAATAGTTCTTTGTCTAAAAAAGATCCAAAAACATGTCTTCGATTGCGCACAAAAACCTGTTTGGCAGGCACTACTCTCGAAGCAAAGTTGCAATTTCCCCCTTAGCGCAAGATAGAAAATTGCGCGCGATACTGTTTTCGATTATGATGATTCATTTACATACTTTTTAATCGAACTAATGACATTAATTCTCATAAATTTCGTCATTAGAAGTTCGCATCCATTGATAAGACGTCATCAATCTTCCCATTCCTAAATGTGCCTATTTTCATGGTCACCATCTTTTAGTTGTAATTAGTCAACCTTTACTTAGGATCATAATTTACCTCTTATTTGGTTTAAAAAGAGAATCCTGAGAACCTTACTTGGGATGATTGCCTCACAAAAACAAAAAGAAAAGAGAGTAGAGTGAAAGAAAAATCAAGAAACCATTCTAAAAAAAGAGTATGATACAAAAAAAAAATATTCTCAACCAAAAAAAAGACAGAATAGTGAATGATAAAACCGAGAAAATGATTTAATCATTTCTTGGATTTTACGTTTGGAGACAATCATTCTTTTTAAACAAAGACTAATTATCCTTTAAAGATGAGCAATATGAGAATCATAATTAAAAAAAAAGATAAAGATCTATATTGTAATCTAAATGATCAACAAATGCCATATTTCTAGTATATTTGATCATTTTAAGGGGTGTACTAAGGTTGACTAATATTTGTAAAAATTTGATGAGCTTGTTAATCCATCTTTCCCTTTCTTTCTCTTCTCCTTATATCAAAAAAAATTCACTTCAAGTAAAATCCTTAGATGATTACCTTGTTAAAGTCAACACAAATCATGACATTCCAATAATGTTTGTTTGTGAATATTTTGACATTTTTATCAGCAAACTTGATCACAGTGAATTTGTATTACAGGGACTAAAAAAAATCAGAAAAATCATTTTGACTTTGGTTCATTATTTGAATGATTGGCAGAAAAGGTTTAAGTAAACGCGCTCAATTTCTCGTGATCATTGTTATTAAAATCCCGATTTAAATCTTAGAATCCTACGATTTTACGATTCATTTATATCATACGATTCGATTTACGATTCTACCCTGATTTTACATATTTTTTTGAACTAGAGAAATCCTTACAAGTAAAAAACATGTTTATATAGGTTTTTATAAATAAATATTTTCAAGTATTGATTGCTTAATGGTTAAACAACTATTATCTATCAATAATTAGGTTTCAAACTCATAATTTCAATATATTTAATTAAATTTATATTCGACGTCTTGATTATGCATGTTGGTAGAATCTTACGATTCTACGATTTGATTTTACGATTCGATTCTGATAGCCCCTTCCGATTCAAAGTAGAATCCCGATTTTAATAACTTTGCTCGTGATACACATTACTAGATCGTCTTCCACATCCGCATACTAGTCCAATCATGAGTAACAAAGTAGCATTGGAGAAACTTAGAAAGGAACTCCAAAACCTAAAGGCCCTATGAGAAGAAGAAGCCCAAATGAAGGCTCATAAAAAAGCAAGAAAGACTAAAATAAAAGTAGAAAAAGAAAACATTCTACAAGAAAAAACAAGAGCCGAAAGAGTAGAGGCCTAGGAGAAACTTGTCCTTCGAGCTAGCTCAGGGAATAAGTACTTCAATTATGAGCTTGCACCGCAACCTAGTGCAAATACTCTCCTAGAAAAGTTCTTGACAACAAACTAACCAATCTTTAAGGTTATAGACAATCCTAGGACTCACTTAATGAGCTTTATTGGAATTATTACATTAAAAGGGGTTTATCATAGATTATATACCTGTAATTCTCCTCTTTCATTAGACCCAACTACTAAATCAAGGTTCTATAACCTCGATGTAAAACAAACTTCAACTTGGAGTGACGTTGTAAAAGCGTTTTTATCCCAATATGGAGACAACATAGAGCTCACAACTACCTTGCGCAATCTTGAATTGCTTAAGCAAGGGGAAGAAGAGGCTTTATTGACTTCTTTTCTTGGTACCGATCAAATGTTGCTCTTCTTTCACAAAGACCTCTATAGGTATCGTTTGAAGTGCACCCAAGTTAAAGCATATTGTGAATATGCTTGGCTCTCATAGGAAGTATGAATTGACGTATACGATTAGGGACAAGAAAAGTAGGGAGCCACTAACATGTTTTTAAGAAACTTGTAAACCGTTCACGGATCATAAAAGGCAACCACAATTAAGGGATAACGAAAGGCGACAATGATTGACCTGTGAAGGTTACACCCCATTCATAATCCATGAGATTACTAACTCCATATGGTTTGGAACCACGAAAGGAGGATCAGGGATGATGGTACGAAGTGAGTCATGGAGTCACATTCGCCCGTATTGGCCTCTATTCAATTCTTGTAGCGAAAAGTGATTCATGCGATCTCAAAGGCATGCAAACAAAGATTAAATTTTCTCCAAACTATTATTAGGCTAAATTGGTTGAATATTAATGCAACATATAATTCTAAAATATTGTGATCACTTTATTTAATAACAAGATTAAAAAGGAAACTAAACTGGTTGTCATAATCATCTTATTAGGCGTGATTTCCAATTACATATTCCCTTTAAACCTGAAATATGGTTCTCAATAAATATAATAAAATAATAATTAATATTGGAAACAATTTAACAATAATATCGTGAGTCAAATCAAATATAAATTAACCTAATCACGATACTATCAATATTAAAATAAAATAAGTAATTAAATTAAATAATTACTCACATTCGCGCGTTCCTTTATATTGCTACATCATGAATAAATTGTTAGTAACTTCAAAAAAAAAATATAAATCAAATGAAAATTAAATTAAATAAATGTAGATTTGATTTAGTCCAAACCCTCAGTTATTTATACCTTTAACGCCTTGGTTTAAGGACGGAACCTCGAATTAAGTATGGAATCCTTGGAGTGCTTAAGGGGAGAATGGTGTAATCAAGAATAAAGGTTTAAGGCTTAGAATATGAGAGAGAGAGAGAGAAGATAATGATTTCTGGTGTAAAAGAGAGGAAGAGAGAATGATTTGATGCCCCGAACTGCAGAAAGGAGGAGGGTATTTATAGGGAAAATGAGCTGAGGGAACACACGGAACCCTAAAAAATAATTTCGCGACACGGCAAAGCATTCCGCGGCATGGACAAGATTTCCGTGACACGGGGGAAATTAGTGCGACGCGGGGAAAACTAGAGTGACTCAGGACAGAAAATAGGCTACAAAAGATAAAACGCGTGAAGGGTTTACGAGGAGAAAACATGAGAAAATTCCGTGACATGGTACACATACTGTGACACGGCAATTTCCACTGTGGCACGGTACAGTACACCGTGTCACAGTAAAAAAGCGCGTGAGAAAACGCGAAAAATACACGGAAAAAGCACCGTGACACGGTGAGAAATACCTTGTCAAGGCAACATGTACCATGCCACGGTGGATTTTCACACGGAAAAAAGCACTGTGACACGTTGAAAATTACCGTGCCACGAAACCAGGGACCGTGCCACGTCAGATTTTGCCGTGACACGGTGCTTTTACACTGTGCGCGGTAATTCCAGTTTTTTTACGCATTTTTAAAATCATGATAACTTTTGATCCGTATCTCGGAATAAGGCATATAATATATCATTGGAAATCTTATCAAATTAGAATCAGGTCAAAATCATTAGTAGATTTTAAATTATGGTTGTTTTAGTAGAAGGGTGTGGTTTTGGTCCGAGTTTAGTGTTTGCCTCATATCTTCTTCGTTTTAAATCGGAATTGGGCTTATGATATATTTTTGGAAAGCTTATTTCAAGGCCTATACAACCAAATAATTATTGGATTGAAATTATAAGGCTAAAAAATCAGTTTCTCTCAGTTTTGCGATGTGGACATGAAAAGGGTTAAAAATTTATGGTTGAGGGAAATGAGCTAGGAAATAGATTAGTTTATGAAATGTATTGAATGGAAACATGGATTTAAGCACTACAAAGATTAAATACTCAATCCAACCAATAATGGCAGTGAAAGGTTGTTCATCATCGGTTTTTGTTTCGGGGAGACATTTTTAGGTGTCTACAGAAGCCCCCACTTTGACTGAGTTTGTAGAAACGTCAGTTTTGAAAACGATAGTCAAAGTAGTCGATAGGGACGGAGAATGATTTAAGACGTTGTGCGATCCTAAATCACTCTTTATATGCTAATACCTGCAGAAAAATGTTAGTTCCACAAATAAAAGAGTAAAGGGATATAATGCTTATATGACACCAGTTTATCGGTCACAAATGAGTTTGGTAGCTTCCTATGTTTGAAGGAATCCACCGGATGACGTTTTGTTAAAATACTCTCCATGCCTGAGGAAAGTCGACTGATGAGTTTGGTAGCTTTCTATGCTCGAAGAAATCTACCAGATGGTACTTTCAATGCTTGAGGAAAGTCGACATATGAATTTGTTAGCTTTCTATGATTGAAGAAACCCACCGGTAATACTCTCCTTGCTTGAGAAAAGTCGACAAATGAATTTGGTACCTTTCTATGGTTGAAGAAACCCACCGGTTGAGATACTTTCCATGCTTGAGGAAAGTCGACATATGATGTAACTGCTGACTTCTTCGCTTTGAGAGATGACAACGATCGACAATTTCCATGCTTGAGGAATAACTTGTCTAATAAGATTCCAAGTCTCTATGTATCGAGAACCTTGCGTCGTGAAATGATGTTGGTTCAATTGTCCCCAAACGTGGGCTGTAGTTGGTTCGCTTATCCCCGAACTTGGGCTGTAAATGGTTCGGTTGTCCCCGAATGTGGGCTGTAAATGGATCTTTTATCCCCGAACGTGGGTTGTATATGGTCCACTTGTTCCTGGACATGGGCTGGAGATGGTCCGCTTGTCCCCGAAGGTGGGCTATAAATGGTCCGCTTGTCCCCGAACGTGGGCTGTAATTGAGACCAGCAAAATAAAATTTACCAAGGACTCGTATAGACTATGATTGACTTGACCAACAGACTTGACCAAGTTTTACTTGACACGACATGACATGTATATAACTTGTGGTTGTGTGTGTATATGGTGTGTGTGTGCAAACACAAGCAACCGAAAATGCAAAAGCAAAAATTTTCTGTCATTTTTGTCATGAGACGAGTGGAGGGTACCGCCTTTCTCCCGAAAAAGAAAGACATAAAAACTGAACTTTTATTTTTGAACTTCCCTCGATGAGAAAATTTTGAAAAAGTTTTTGAATTTCTCCAAAAGAAAAGGAAAGGAGTTTTGAACTTCCTCGTTGAGCAAGACAAAATTAATCGCATGGATTGAATTTCTTATCTTGAAAATAATATATGCATGATGCATGTTCTTAGGCTAGGAGGCTAAAGACGATTACATCATGTGACACGATAGATGAATGAACTTAGGTCATGGAGCTAAGCATCATATATGGTGTAAAGAAGCGATCTTTAATGTCAATTAGGTCTAGAAGCTAAGCACATATATAGATGAAGTAATTATTGCATAATGAACGTTGCTTAGGTCAAGGAGCTAAGCACAATATGCTTTGTATGATTACAAATCATTGATATATAAATGTTGCTTAGCACACTAAGCGATGCGTGACACAGTGAACATTGCCCATGTCAGGAAGCTAAGCAAGTATACAATGTTTCTTTTAATAAATGTAGTCTTGAAGCACATTTTTGATACAAGAATTCATGATACATGGTTCTTAAAGGGAAGGATGATATGGATGTGTGAGTGAAGTGTGTGAATGTGATACTAAGGCTGGTTGCAGGGGTTATGGTGATGGAAAGAAATATGAGAAGAGTCAAAGATGATGACTCTTTAGGCTAGGTAAGCTAATGTGATGTGGGTTAAACCCAGAATTCTAGCTCTAAATGGGTAGGGGTAAGCATTAGATATTCTTTGACTCGATCATGCATGGATATGAATATAAATGTGGCCGCACCTCGATGTGAGGTTGCCTACGTATCTGTTAGGAATCAGGCCAAACGTAGCTCTAACCGAACTTTGCACAAGTGTATATACACCTCAAAGAGGTCTTTCAAGGGTTGTAATGTTGTTAAGATGATGGTTTAAGGAAGAACGGGATAAAAAGATAAAGTCCCGACAGAAGCCCCCCAAGATATGCAATTATGTATTGGACTTTGCAAGTTTTATTTTTCAAATATTTTTTTTTGTTTTGAATTTCTTTTCTTGTTTTTTTTTTCTTTTTTTCATTCTTTTAAATCAATGTAGGCAATATCGGATCATGCGGTCTGTCACTCACTTAGCATTCATGTTTCTCAAACACGGTACCAAGCACTAGTGGAAAAAATCTCATTCGTAACAAGCTATTTGTAACGAGCAAAGCTTTGCCCGTTACAATTAAGATATTCGTAACGGGCAAAATAGTGTCAGTTACGAATACTTATTTATTCGTAACGGGCAAAATAGTGTCCGTTACGAATACTTTTTTATTTGTAACGGGCGAAAAGTGTCCGTTACGAATACGTATGTATTTGTAATGGACAAATTAGTGCCCGTTACAAATAAATAAGTATTTGTAACTGACACCATTTTGCCCGTTACGAATACTATATTACACGTAACCTGACCCAATTGATAGAGAAGCCCATTACTTGGCTTTTTAGGGTTTCACCTAATAGCCGTCATTTCTCCTTTCCTCCTCTCTCTCTCTCTCCTCTCATCTCCTCCCCGCCATTCTCCTCTCCTCCTCTTTCTCTCCTCCCCGTCCTTCTCTCCTCTCCTCCATTAATTTTAGAGAAAAAAACTACTGCGCTTTCGTTGTCGTTGTCAATGTCGAATTTGAATTGCGAGTTGTCTTCAATTTTACAGCCTCCATTTTTGAACTACTGCGCTTTTGTTGTGGTTGTCAATGTTTCGGCGAAGTCCGATGACTTGCCTTCTGAATGGGATAGAGTTTACTTCGATTGATCCTGGTGTTGTTCTACTTGGTATCTCTTTTGTTCCCGATGACCCTAATCACGGTACTCGCTTTCTATTTTTATTTTGCTGATTTTTTATTTTAATTAGTTTTTGAATCATCTTATTTTTCTACTGTTTGTGGTTTAATTTTCGTTTCAATTAATATTTTTTTGGCTGAATTAGTAAATTTTGTATAATCTGAATTTTCTAATATTTGTGTTTTAATTTTCATTTGAATAATTGTGTTTTCGGCTGATCTTTCATCACATTTTGAGTCTATTTTGTGTAATCTAATTTTCTAATATTTGTTATAATTATTGTTTTTTTTTCTGGTTTTTTTTTTGTTTTTATTTTTGCTGAATTTTCATTTTGAGTAGTTTTTTTGCATTAACTGATTTTTCAATTGTTTGTGGTTTAGTTTTCATTTGAATAATTGTTTTTTTTTTTTTGGCTGAAAACTCATTTTGAGTAGATTTTGTATAATCTGATTTTCAGAATTATGTTTTGTCACTCTGTGATATATTTTTTTTTATATGGTTGATGTGATGTGCTTTTGATAGAATTTGAGTACTTTGAACAACTCAACAAATGCGCTATAATTGTCGTTGTGAAAAATGAATTGGAGGTGTGATAAATAAATAATTATGAGAATTAGAGAGTACTTAATTCTGGATGAATGAATGGTGGTCTTCTTATGCTGGAAGGAGTGGGAAGAAGGGAGAGGAAATGTCATTTCGTTTCAAGCAACTAGTATATATACAGAGCTATTAAAGTAGGAAGTCTTTGGTTGCATATTTTTTGGGTGATATTAGTCAATGCCTTTTGTCTCTAAGGTGATGAGTGCTTGCTTTTGTTATTCACCCTTATTCGATGAATTGGTGAAAAATAATATGAATTAATTTCACTGATCAATTTGTTCTGGCTCGTGTTATGGAATAAGATGGTGTGGGTTCCAATGAAAGATAAAATTCTATATGCCTTAAAGCTGTCAGTTTGTATCACTGAGTATGAGGTAGAGAGAGTCCATTGTGGAGCACTGGCCTGGTGTAAGATAGAGAATTGATCTGTTGGATACTTTATTGATTTATTACCCCTTTACTTCTTAAACTTATGCTAATTCGTTCTGTAAAAAAAAATGGTTTTGATACTATCTAACAATGATTTATGAGGGGCTCATGTTTTCAATGATTAAACATGTGTTCTTTGTAGGAGAAAATTCCTATAGAGGAGGTGTTTGAGAGTTTGAGATGCTCAACAGAGAAGGTCTAACTTCAGATGATGCAACCAACCGTCTTCAAATTTTTGGACATAAAAAGCTAGAAGAAAAAAAGGTTTATCCATTGTTCTTTCACTCTTGAAGAAAATTATGTATTAACTGTGTTCATTAACTTCTAGTCAATCTAATCAAGCTTTTTTAACATCTGATACCATTGATCTGGAATTAACAGGAGAGCAAACTCTTGAAGTTTCTTGGCTTTATGTGGAATCCATGGTCATGGGTTATGGAAGCAGCTGCTTTAATGGCTATTGTATTGGAAAATGGTGATAATAAGCCTCCAGATTGGCAGGATTTTGTGGGTATCATGGTGCTTCTGGTGATCAACTCTACTATTAGTTTCATAGAAGAAAACAATGCTGGTAATGCAGCAGCAGCGCTTATGGCTAACCTTGCTCCTAAAACCAAAGTAAGTCACTAACGAAAAAAGGCTCAAGTGTAGTTGCAGTTGTATGATTTATAAAAATAATGCTAACTCTTCAATACAAGTTCTTCAGAGATGGACGATGGGGTGAAATAGAGGCATCAATTCTAGTCCTAGGAGACATAATTAGCATCAAGTTAGGAGACATAGTCCCTGCTGATGCTCGTCTTCTTGAGGGTGATCCTTTGAAGATTTATCAATCTGATCTCATTGGAGAATCTCTTCCTGTCACTAGGAATCCTGGAGACGAGGTCTTCTGTAGTTCAACCTCTAAACAAGGTGAATTAGAGGCATTTGTCATAGCTACTGTGATTTTTTTATTGATTTGAATTTTGATTTGTGGGTTTATGACTTATGAGGAGTTCTGATGTTAAGATGGTTAATAATGTATGAGTTGTATTGAAATTGTGATTATTTGTAATTTTTTGTCCGTTTGATTTCGATTTGTTAATATGTGATGAAAATTCGAAATGAACCTTTTTTTAGATGATGGGACTTAAGCTATGAAGAAACTATTGATTCAAAACAATGAGCAGCTGGACTTGGTGAGGGAGGAGATCCGAGTTTCCTCCCTGTTTACATATCCCAATCTGCTTCCCCTTCTTGATCACGCTATCATCAAAGTCAAGGTAATCGACTGTATTTAGGTCCTTCTCTTTTCCCCTCCTTGAGCTCTATGTATGTTATAAATCCGGATTACAAGGTGTTGAAACTTGAAAGCATGTATGCATGTACATAAATAAATCAATTATTTTGAATCCACAATCAATTATAAATCTCAATGTAAGGCTTTTTCAATACTTCCTGGAAGTTGTTTTAATCTAGTGTTGTTTCAGAAATTCAAAAAGATATCTCTATCTTTGTCTAGTGCATGTTGATATGCTTGAGAATTCAAACTTAAGTGATTTTTTTATGCCATCAGTGGGATTGCTTATTTAGTTGGCATAATTTTGTGTGAATTATTAAAGGCTTAATTGTAGACTATTTTGTTCACTTGATGATTTCTAATCTGAGTAACTTGTGAGATATTAAGTCTATCCTATGAGAATTAAGTTTAAAGAAAAGAAACAGACCCATGTGGAATTTTCGGAGTTTTATAGTCTTTTTTGATATGCAAACAATTGCATTTTCATCAGCTTTTTGTTCTTGTTTTTGGTTGTTATATAGTAAAGTTGCTGATCATGATTACAACCTTGTAGCAATGTAGTGGTCTCTCAATATTGTAGATTGTGCATCTGAATATTCATATCTAAAAGTATCTTTTAAATTAATATGTTTGCATTAATTAGGCCACTAAAGAGCAATCTTGGAATCATGAAGCGTACCTGTTATTCCCAGTTCATTTGGATGGAACTTTGCTGGACAACTCAACCGCTATGAAAGCTAATCAGGCCCTTCTGGTGGATTTAAGTTTGGGTGAAGGTAGCTTAGTGTACAATGTCAAATAAGTAAAACATAACGCCTTTAGAGAAAACAAGTGTAATTTTTTTTTTTTTTTTGAAATCAGGAAACAGGTGTACTTTAGATTTGGTTTAAGTTGGCTGTTCTTTTAAAGTTTTAGTTATTAATATTAATTATATATTTTTTTTGGAAGAAATATAAATTGTATACTATATTTGTATAAAAATATATACATCTCAAATTAAATGATAAAATGGTGTGCAAAATCCAACATTTTGCTGGATTTTTTTTTAAAATTTGATTACACAGTATTCGTAACGGGCAAACCATATCCCGTTACGGATAACGGGGTTATTCGTAACGGGCACTTGAAAATGTCGTTACGAATAACAAACGGGCACTTGAAAAGCCCGTTACAAATAACCCGTTATTTGTAACGGGCAGCTGAAAAGCCCGTTATGAATAACGGGGTTATTCGTAACGGGCTTTTCAGGTGCCCGTTACGAATAACCTATTATTCGTAACGGGCTTTTCAGGTGCCCGTTACGAATAACCTATTATTTGTAACGGGCGGTGCCCGTTACAAATAACAAAGGCCATCCGTAACGGCCGCATACGTAACGGACGTTGCCCGTTACGGATGGCCAGTTTTTGCCCGTTACGGATGGCCTTTTTTCCACTAGTGAAGCACTCGATGAGAGACGTGTTCATATCGAAGACATTGGAACACTTGCCTTCAGACATTTTTTTTTTTTTTTGCTTTGCTGCTTTTTTTTTTACTTGCTTTTGGAATGTTACAAAAATTACACATCTTCCAATCCCAGTTTTGAGTGAATGTGGGTTGAAGAAATGAAGGCCAAACGTTAAACGAGGCTCAAAGTGGTTGTTGAAGAAATGGAATTTGTGCGAAAATGGTTTAAGGGGAATGACAGGGTTGCAAAGGTGCCTCAAATCATTGGTGTACCTTGTGTTTATTTCGTCAATTTTATTTTATTTTATTTATTTTTATATTTTTTAATAAGAAAGGCATGATCGATATATAAAGTAATAATGCTCATATTATTGATGGAAATGGTGAATAGACAAACACAATGATCAAATTACAGAAAGGGAGATCTATGTTAGACTAATGGGGAAAAGGGAAATGATTAAGAAAAAATATCATAAAATGTTGTATAATGAACTTGTTGTGCGCCTGGTCTTCATTACTTCTTGTCGCCTGGAGGGACAGGAAGTTTGTTTGCATCCACCAAGTCTTGAATGACGTCCTTCAAATTCCAACATTTCTCGGTGGTGTGGCCCCTTCCTTGATGGTACTTGCAATGGGAGTTGGGATTCCGTTTGGCGCTCCTTTCTTCAAGTTTTGGCTTTGGAAATGGCCCAATAGGTGTGATCAAGCCTTTACCGTAAAGGCGATCAAAGGCCGCATCATAAGTCATTCCTAAAGGAGTGTAAGTTCTCCTTTTCTTAGGCAATGGAGCATCAAGAGCTAACACTTCATTGAGATCAACTTAGCTTATATTGTAGGTAGTATTTTCGTGCTTAGAAGACGAAGAAGGATGGTCGTTCTTTTTGTTTTTCCAAGTGATATTATTGTCACTACTAGAAATCTTTTTTAGCTCATCCTCGATATTGATGCCGATGTCGTATACAGCTTTGAAAGTGTTCAAAGGTAGAAAATTCAAATGTTGCTTGTACTTATGAGTCAAATTTGCAATAAAGAGGCAAACTATCTCCTTCTCCTTGGGAGGATCCACCAAGAGTGCAGCTGTTTCTCTCCACCTGCTTAGATTTGTAGTGAAGCCTTCATTCTCCTTCTGTTTGAGAATGGAGAGTTCACGTTCAAAAGTCTTAGCTTGGATGTTACATTTGTAACGGTTCATGAAGCTTTCAGTAACATCCCCCCAAGTCGCAACATGCTTGGATTCCAGAGAATAGAACCATTGTTGACAGGCATGCTCTAAGGAAAGAGGGAACACAGTAGGATAGAGTGCCACATCTAATCCCTTAAGATCCATGGTTGCAGAAAAGGCCTTTAAGCGGAACATCAGGTTATCAGTAGGATTGAACTTGGGAATGTCAGCAATGGAAAAATTCTCAAGAAGCATGTTCCTTATGGAGAAAAAGATGGTAGATTGCTCCACATAAGTTAATTCTTTAGAGATTTTACTCATTTACTCTTTGATCTTTTCCATTGCAGCCACAGTGACATTGTTTTGATTGTTTTGCTCTATTGTGTTGACTCTGTTAGTGAGAGCTTGCATCATGGTAGAAAATCTCTCGATGGACCTGTTAATGTTCTCAATATCCTACTTAGAATCCATTGACAGGTGATAAGTAATGTGGAGATGGTGAAGTTCTCTTTGAACGCCTCTTGGATTTAAGAGATTGTTGCGGTTATGGCTCGAAATGTATTAATCTACCCAGCTCCTTGACCAAGTACTGTGAAATAAAACAATTCACTTAATTGTTTGACTCATTGCTCGAGATAGGAAAGGAAGGGAAAAAAATAGACCTTTGAAAAAAGGTGAGAAAAACTCCACTCATTTTTTTATAATGACGAAAAAAAGGGTGCATGAACCTAGTATACAATCATAAACAACCTGGTGCACGACTCGAGTCGGAACATAAAGAAATTATGTGGACTATACTTGACTCGTGAGTGATTAAGTGATGCTATAAGACTCGTGGTATGATCGTATGGCTAGACATGTGAACAATAACCAAAATGACTGACACGCGGACCAAATTAGCACGGAAGACCAAAATAGGGGCTGACTGGACTTAAACTTAGGCACCGTGTCCCAGCAAAACTGTCGTGTCATGGAAAACCTGCACCGTGGCGCGGTACAGGACGCCGTGACACGGTATTGATTGCCGTGACGCGGCGTTTTTTTGTCGTGGCACGGTAATCAGTTCCAAGTTTTTATGTGATTTTACAAGGATTTTTTTTTTGGCAATTTTAGAGTTTGCGCTAATTACTAAGTGAGTAACGGTCCATTGGCAATTGTTATTCATAAATTAATCCACCATAGACAAAGAAAGATTGTTAAGGTTAGGATCAAATCGATCAAATATATACACATAGGACACGTAGGCACAATGATGCAAAGAATATAGTTTGTAACCGAAGGTCCAATTCTATGTTACATTATGGTCAGGTTTTATTTGGTGTCAAAAGGGTTCCATGATTAAGAGTTTGGACGCGTTAGCAAGGTAGCCTCCCTTGAGGGTGTATGCCAACGGGCGGCTACGCGAGTTTTGATGAAATCGAACTCGACTCCATGGTTTGGGTGGATTTAAAAACTTGGATTTTCCTTTATTGCCATGAGCGTCTTTGGGTTGATAGAGCTTAAATCCCTCGGAGCTAAAACGTATGTAGAACACACATGTTTTTTCAGAAAAATCGAAGGAAGCTGACTGTGAGAAGAGAAGTAAAGTCACTAGAAAGATTTCGGGATTGCCGGGACACGGTAAAATCTACCGTGTCACGGTGCTAGACACCGCATCAGGGTGCCTTGCGCCGTCGCGCGGCAGTTAGGAAATCTAACTGGTGCCCCTATTTTCTTCGTTCACAACAAGGTTATCCAATTTTTCCTACGGGACAGACCTGAAATACGACGTTAAAACGTCTATGCATATGTAAAAAATGCCAATTTAATCACAGGAAAAATTTGATACCGATCACTGAAAATCGAAAAATAACCAAGAATCCTCCCTAGTGGAGTCGCCAAATTGTAGGCGTCGTTTGAAGTGCGCCTACGTTAAGCATGTTGTTAATATGCTTGGCACTCATAGGAAGTGGGAATTGACATATACGATTAGGGATAAGACAAGTAGGGAGCCGCCAACAAGTTTTTAAGGAACTTGTAAACAGTTCACGGATCATAAAAGGCAACCACGATTAAGGGAGAACAAAAGGCAACAACGATTGACCCGTAAAGGTTACATCCCATTCGTAATCCATGAGATTACTAACTCCATATGGTTCGGAACCACGAAAAGAGGATCAGGGATGATGGTACAAAGTGAGTCATGGAGTCACATTCGCCCGTATTGGCCTATACTCGATTCTAGTAGTCAAAAGTGATTCACTACTACAAAAATGGCCAAAGAGACCCGTCCAAAAAAGCCAAAGAGACTGATTTAGAGGCGGTCTCTAGCTAAGCGGTCTCTTTGGCAAAGGGACTGCTTTGATGGAAGCGGTTTCTAGAATGAATAAACTAAGACTGCCTATTGCTGAAAGGCGGTCTCTAGAATGAGAAAACTAAGACAGGTTATTGATGTTAGGCGGTCTCTTTTTTGGGAAAACTAAGACCGCCTATTGACCTAAGGCAGTCTCTGTTTTTTGAAAACAGAGACAGCTTATCTAACTTCACAGGTCTCTTGGGCATCATTTAAAATAAAAAAAAAAAAAAACTTATTTTATTTGATTTTTAAATCGTAAATTAAAATTACATTTCATCAAAATAACTAATTGATTTTTATACATTTAATTAATTTATACATGGTCTAGAATATATAGTACAAAATTATACAAAATCCATAATTACATATATAAAAATCATTAATCCTATAAAATGCTTCTTCATCCCGAACTTCAACAACTCATTCGTGTAGATCTTCTTCTTTAGTTTTGAATATGAACTGATCCATTTGATTATAAGCTGCAATTAACATATAAGCATTAGCTTAACCCAGAAAAAACTGTAGTTAACCACAACCTCCACCTCAAAAAAAAAAAAAAAAAAAATCCAAATCCAGAATTTCAAAAGTAAATAAAAAAAAAAAAAAAAAAAAAAAAAAAAAAAAAAAAACAGAATTCAAATGGAGTGCCTAGAAAAAACTATTATACCCCAATTGAGTTGATAAAATCATTAATAACCTACGAAAAATGAAAGAAAAAGTATTACTAAACAGAAATTTTTTATTAAAAAAAATTACAACAGATTCGCTAAAATTAATCCTCTTTGTGAAATGAGATCTGACTTTTAGTTTAAACACACTCTGTCGTTTGGTTGTTTTTGTTTTTTTTACGAGATCTTTCGTATAGTATTTCAAAATAACCTTTCAAGAGTAAATCTAATTATCCATTGTGATTTTGAGCCGATAATTGTAATTTTGAGATATATTGTCATCTAATTTAAAGATTGTAAACTGCAAGATTTTTTGAAAACATCAAATAAATTATGGAAACAAAATTCAAGAAAAATTACCCACACATTCAAATCAAAAATCAACTTATTCTATAAAAATAATATACAAAAATAAAAGATGAAGAGAAGAGAGAGAGACAAACCTTTGAACCCAAAGAGAGAGTGTCGAGTGTTCGAGTAGGATAATGACGAGTTGATTGCTGAAGCACCGCCGCGTGACAAGCAATGATGAGGGATGTATAGGGTGGAGTTATGTTGGCGGGGCTGAGATCGAGAAGGAGAGAGTATGGGTGAAGGACTGTGAGTGAGATTAATGGAAGTGCAAAGGTTAGAGGTGGTTGCATGAATTGAAAAAAATAGAGAGAGAAAATCAGGGGATGGATTACAAGGAAGGAGGCTGGAAGCAATCTAGGGTTTTAAATGAGGAGGGAGTATAAAAAACGGGTTGGGGTAAAGCTTAAAAGCTATAAAGGGGATTAAAAGAGAAAATCATAAAGTAAAAAAAAAAAAAAAAAAAAAAGGTAGCGTGTAAGGGTGAAAAAATAGCAAGAGACCGCCTAACATAAATATGTGGTCTAATGTGCTAGATGCAGAGACCGCCTAACTTAAATAGGCGGTCTAAGGTGTTAGTCTAGAGACCGCTTTTGTCTCTCCATTTTAAAAATTACAAATAAAAAATTCAAGAGAGACCGGTTATCTTTGGTAAAGGGTCTTTATTAATTTTCACTTTCTTAAGGTAGTATGAGAGAGACCCGTTATTTATAATATTGGGTCTCTTGAAACAAAGAAACCTGTTATTTAATTAAGCGGTCTCTTATCTTAGGTCTCTTTGGCTATTTTTGTAGTAGTGATTCCTGCGATCTCAAAGGCATGCAAACAAAGATTCAATTTTCTCCAAACTATTATTAGGCTAAATTGGTTGAATATTAATGCGACATATAATTCTAAAATATTATGATCACCTTATTTAATAACAAGATTAAAAAGGAACCTAAATCGGTTGTTCAAATTATCTTATTAGGCGTGATTTTCAATTACATATTCCCTTTAAACATGCAATATGGTGATCAATAAATATAATAAAATAAGCATTAATATTGGAAGTAATTTAACAATAATATTGTTGGTCAAATCAAATATAAATTAACCTAATCGCGATACTAGAAATATTAAAAAAAAAAAAAAAGTGATTAAATTAATTAATTACTCACATTCCGCGCGTTCCTTTAAATTGCTACATCATGAATAATTTCTTGTAACTTCAATAAAAAAATATAAATCAAATGAAATTAAATAAAATAAATGTAGATGTGATTTGGTCCAAACCCTTAGTTATTTATACCTATCACGCCTTGGTTTAAGGACGAAACCTCGGGTTAAGTATGGACTCCTTGGAGTGCTTAAGGGAAGAATGGTGTAATTAAGAATATAGGTTTAAGGCTTAGAATATGAGAGAGAAAGAGAAGATAATGATTTTTTGTGTAAAAGAGAGGAAGAGAGAATGATTGATGCCCCAAACAGTAGAAAAGAGGGGGTATTTATAGGGAAAATGAGCAAAGGGAACACACGGAACCCTAAATAGATAAAAACCCTAAAAAATAATGCCGCAACACGGCAAAGCATGCCGCGACACGACAAAGATTTCAGTGACACGGGGGAAATTAGTGTGAGACGGGGAAAACTGGAGTGGCGTGGGACAGAAAATAGGCTACAAAAGATAAAACGCGTGAAGGGTTTACGTAGAGAAAACACGAGAAAATTCCATGACACGGCAGTGTCCACCGTGGTACGATACTGTAGGGAATATTTCAAGCATTACCCCAAACTTGAACCCCACTGTGATCATACACTTAAGCATGGTGGCATCGAAAGGGAAGAAAGCTAGAGCAAAAGAGTCGCCAACAAGTTTTAGGAACTTGTAAACAGTTCACAGGGTAAAGGTTACACCCCTTAATGATCCAGGAGATCATTAACTCCAATAGGTCTGGAACCATGACTGGTAGTTCGGGGATGAAGGTACAAATCCAATCTAAAAGAGATTGAACCTGCCTTAATAATATGCCTCTACTTTATTCTTCTCGTATTCATGTGCGCTTTCTGATTAACATACAATCATTAGGTTAACCCTAAACTTGTTTAATCTATGTTGGTTGAATATTAATGCACAAATAAATCTATTATTTGCAATCACTTGAATTATAATCAAATTAACCCTAAAAAAGATTATTAATTATCTTATTAAGCGTGATTACAAGAACAAATTCCCTTTAAACATGCATAAAAGGCGTGATCAAGCAATAATAATAAATATATATATCAAGCAACATAATAATAACAATCATAATAATCATGTTTATGTTAAAAATAAAGCATAATAATAGCAAGATCCTAGTCATGATACTAACAAGATTAATAACAAACCCTAGCATGTCACTACACATCAAAGATCAAAGCTTTAATCCTAACATGATACTAACATGAATATTAGGAAAGAAAATAGGAAGCATCACAAAAATCATAATTTATGTAAGCAAATTACCCTAAATATGATACTAGGAAACAATAAAACATCCTAACACGATACTAGGAATGAAAATAACAACTAAGCATGATTTCTATATCATAATATCAATTAAACAAATAAATTATATACTTGGATGCCTCGTATCTCTTTCTAATAACAAAATACACACGTTAGTAACTTCATCGAAAATAATAAAATAAAGAATTAGATTAAATAATTGAAAGAGAGATTTCGGACCAAACCCTCAAAAATTAAACCTTCCACGTCTAGGGCGAAGGTAACTTCAAACAATGCTAGGTGTGTCTAGATCTTGTGAATGCGGAATTTTGTTTGAGAAAAGGCTAGTTTTGAAAAGAGAGAGAGAGAGTAATCAAGAATTTCTTGATGAGAGTTGGTGATTGAAAATGGAAGTTTTAGGAGACTATTTATAGAGAAAATCAACCGGATATGATAAAAAATGAATCAGAGTTTCGAAAAGAATAAAACACGACACTGTCGCCAAACACGCACTTGTCGCCAGACGCCAGGTCTGTCGCCAGGCGACAGACTTGTCGTACGACGCTGCAATTAGTTTTCCACGCGTTTTCTTATTTTGATAAAATTTAAGCGTACGAGAGGGTAAAATTGTATTTTCCTAAAAAACACTTCTTTTATTCTAATTAAAACTCATTAAAGTCAATTTATCAATGCTAATCAAATTAGGACTTAAAAGAACCTTTTAGAAGTTTCTAGAAGACAATAATCAGTTCTTATCGTATTAGGAATGATAAATCAGTAATAAGCCCTCCTCTAGATTATTGGGCTGCATATAAAGATCAAACCGGGCCTAGTTTAGTAATTTGGCTATAACTTTCTCATTATTCCTCGGAATTTGGCTTATAATATATCGTTGGAAAGCTCTTTTCGAACCCAACCCAACTACACTATTATTGGACCCTTGCTATGGACCAAACTAAACTGGATTGGATTTTTTCATAAAATAGGTTTTCAAAAACAGAGAGAAAGAAGAGAGATAAAAACTAACTGAAACACTAGACCTTTCACACTTTCACTTCATTCGATTATGATTCGACGTGAAAGGTACTCATCACCGGGTTTGGTATTGGGGAGACACAAATTCAATAAAATTCACGCCTTCTTCTGTCCCAATATTAGCCATATCATTGTCATTCAAGCCAAAAAAATCTTTGAAACACAGATTTGGAATCTGATAAGTTAGGGGCATATGTCACAGGGAGAGTATTTGTAGGGAAACCTAGTAGAGCCTCAAATTCGCCAGGTAATGGGACAATTTCATCCCCTTTAAAGAGGAAAAGATGGTGGTTTGAGTCCCAATGATTAACTACGGCATGGAGGAAATCGAAGTTTATATTAAGGTGCGTATAGCTTAATAGGGGGTTAAGGTAGTATATTTTAAAAGCTAATTTATCCTCGGTTGATAGGGAAGTGACCCATTGTTTCAAACTTTGCTAAAAGGTTTTTACCATTGTTCAAACAAAAAAAAAAAAAAAGAGAGAGGAGAGGAACGAGTGAAAGAGAACAATAATTTTCTTGATAGTACTACTAACGAATGAATGTGAGATGATCAAAAGCCTACACAGACCCAAATGGGGCAATTTTTCGACAATTTTCACCCTAAGGAAAGTTCAACCGCAGGTGGCGCACGCATCTAATAAGTTGCGCGCGCTTGCCGCGCCCAACCTATCCACATGCGCATGACAGCAGTGTGAACCCCAACCCAGTTGCGCGCGCCCTATTCTGTCGTGACATGTTGTTTAGTTTATTTTCGTTTTTTTACTACGAAATAGTGGAATATCAACGAAATCTTATGACCAATCCATACGCTTGCCTTTTTTAGTCTTGTTTCCTTTCTTTATTTTCTTTTTATTTTGTTTTTTCTTTTTCTTTATTTCTAACTTCCTTTTTATTTCTTTTATTTTCCTTTTATTTTCTTTTAATTTCCTTTTTTTTCCTTCCCTTTTTTGTGTTCATTTTTCCTTTTTCTTTTCTTATTTTTCCGAGGCGGGTAAGTCGAGAACCCTTTTCCCTCCCTCGAATTTTTTTTTTTAATTTGAATACTTTTGGAAATAAAATATGATATATATACAAAAAATGTGTGTCATATGTACAATAGTAAAAGGATATATATAAACATGTACATTTTTCCATAAGAAAAATATATATATAAAATGGAAGTCAGGATGCTCGGCGACTCTCGAAAGGCTGCTGTTCATCCCGCAATCCTAAATAAAGATCAATACACAAAACGTGTAATAACTTTGATATAAGCAAAAGGAGAAGCAAAAAAACTTACCGCAACCATCTGATGATCATGGCATGACAAAGCCACGAGGGCTTTCCGATAAGAAGCTCGGAAAGCACGCACAGTCCTCACTATGCCGTTCACGGTCTCTTGTGGAACCTATTAGAAAATATAAATATATACAAAGACAGTTATCAAACAAATGTATATGATATAACAAAAGAATAATATATGTATATATGTATATATATATATATATATATATATATATATATATATATATATATATATGTATATATTATACACATGTACAAAATAAACATGCCGACTCAACCGTCTCCGGTACAGACGGTATGTCCTCATCCTTCGCCGCTGGAAGAATCTCGCGAATTACCAGCCCGAAAGCGACGGTATACGTGACCTCGGTCGTGGAAGGCACACAACCACCCAGCTCGACTCGCTGAAAATACTATAATAAAAGAATCAAGGTTTCGAAAATAAATAGAGAGAATAAAAAAAATAATAAAGAATACTAACTGAAACGAAAGCTGGAAAAGAAGTAACCCTGGATGCAACAAACGTTGGGTAAGGTGCATCCGGCGGCACCAACTGCTCCGCTAGATAACCAAGGATCGCCTAAGCATAATCCTCGATAGAAAGAAGGTTCGGACGCAGCATCTGGATCAGAGGATCCGCAGGAACCAAAGGCTCCTCGAACGAAGACTGCCAGAGAACACGCTCGCCAAAACACCAAGCGTGTGTCCTCTGGATCACAAAAAGTCCCTGATAAAGGGCTCGGAAACGGCAACGAACCACGCCTGACCGGGCAGCTCAAGGACCCAAACGATCAAACTCTAGGTGCAAAGATCAATCTACAAAACATAACTACATGAGAAAAATCATTCTAAAAATATACGTATACATAAACATGTGTGTTGTCAAAATACTCACCGACGCACTAGTCGCCGAAATAATCCTCTAACAAAAGTCGCCCGCTAAATTTGCTCGTTTCTTCCTAATCATGATCAGACGATGGCCGATAGGAAAACGAACCTCCCTAAGTACTTTAGGGGCTAGGAAAGGTAGGTAAGAGTACCCCCAAGCCTATAAGAAAAGAGATAAAATAATAAGATCAAAAGCGAAAATGGGGATAAAGATAAAAAGATTAAGGCAAATACGCACCTCGAGGATACGACCGTCCCACAAAATGGAGATTCGAGGCACCTTAGTAGATGACGCGGAATCCATCTCCCAGGTTTCCTTGCCCATATTTGTAAGTATACGGACATACGACACCTCCGCCCAACTCAGATTACCTACTTACCCCTAATTATTAAGGTAAATAAGTACCCCGATAAGAAAACGCTCTCCCGATCACTCAAGATAGTGACGGGAAGAACGTCAGCAATGTTTATCAAAGCCAGCTGCTCATGTTTACACTGCCGATCAAACTTAGCAGGCCACAGCTCATCGGCAAGAACCGAGTACGGACAAGACAGCGCGTACATATGAAGGGCCGCTACAAGACGATCCCCCACAAGGTCACATATTCTCTCGTCTGACCCCATTACGATCTCCATAACCACATGCTCACCTCTGAAAGGAAAACCTGTAGTCATAGGAAAATCAAAAGGGGTCACCGTCATCTCTCCCCATGTGACGTTGAAAGTGTTGGTTAAATCCCACCAAAACTCCAGTAACCAACGAAGCAAAGCTGACGATGCAGGCTTACTCGTTAGATCCCAAAGAGCTGCCATATGGGGGCTGATCCCCGAAAGCTCCACCATGTCCTTTACCACATCTGCTAAACTCTTGAAACAGTCTCTCAAGTCACTCGACTTGTACAACTGCATGCTAGGCTCGCTCTAAAAAAATATATATACAAAAATTACGGTTACCACTTTGAAAAGAGAAAAAACAATGATAAAAGAGACAGAGACGTGAAAAGAAGTCACTATGTTGCGCCAACTCCGAATTGAAATGTGACGGTCCTGTAAGGAGGGTGTTCCCATCGTAGGGGATCTTTCACCTTAGATGCCCATGGCCTTTTAAAAGACTAGGACTTTGCACTTGTTAGGGTGTATTAGGATTTGAATTCCTGACTGTTTGGGAGACCTTGAATTAGAAATGATACTCTCATCACGCTTTTTTGTAAGCAACAGGTAGGAGTCGCCAATGAGTTTTAGGAAAACTCATAAACCTGGTCAATGCCTTTCTCCCAAGTAGATTTCAAGGGATAATTAGCACAAATAGTAATTTTACCCATGCCCAAATTGGTTTACATGTACCAGAAATGAGTTCGGAAGCGAGGGTACTAAAATAACGTTCCTTTTATAGAGGAATCGCTATTCTAGCCCTAGTTACGAACTCTACTAGCTCTTCCTTTTTAACAATTTCATCACCAAACAATATATGCAACGTGGTACTTAAAACTAAGTTAGTTGATTTTATTTACATGCATTAATCACGTAGGAATTACATTGCAAGAGTCGTTATTCTTATTTAATCAATATTCGTCAAAAGAACAAAATCAATATTCGCCTTGTCTTAAGTGATAAAACAACAATTAATTATCAAATTCTAGTCTTGATTAACGAAAGAATACTATGTGAATTAATTAATTAAAAATTTGTTTAAACTGATCAAACTACACTATTTATTCAATTAAAGTTATTTTAACGAAAAAAAGAAGTGATTAATCTGAGTGCTCAAGAAACTAACCATTCTTCTTTTATGTTAAATCTTCGTTTAATTCGTTGAAGGACTTTCTTTCTTCTTCGTACCTCCAAGGACTTCAATGGATTCAATTAGGGTTGGAAAGTATTTTGGAAGAGAGAAGAAAAGTAGTATGATAATAAGAGAGCTTGAGAGATTAGGGTTTTGAGAATGCTAGTGTTAGAATTCTTAATTTTCGGTCCTTGTAATGCTGAATGAAGACCCTAATTTATAGGCATAGAGATCTAGGTTAAGGGTGGCACGCGCAACTCTCTAAGTTGCACTGTGTGCCGCACGCATCTCAATGAGTCGCGTGCGCCAGGCGCGCGCAACTCACTAAGTTGTGTTGGGTGCGGTTTTACTTATACGAAAATGTGTTTTTAAAACTTCCATAACTTTTGATTGCAAAGTCGGATTAAGGCGTGTGAGATATCATTGGAAATATCTAAATGTCTTCTTTCCAATGGACTTAGAATTAGATTAAAATCTGTTATGGATAAAAATGTATGATCGTTGGAGTGCAAGGGTGTCGGTTTTTGGGCCCGGTTTAGTGTTTTGATCATAACTTCTTCGTTTTAGCTCGGAATTGGGCTTATAATATACCGTTGGAAAGCTCTTAGAAAGGTCTATCTATCTGTATAGTTCATTCACGGAAATATTTTGTTTTATTTATATTTTTGGCTCATTTTTCAACAATGTAAGATCCGTTGGATCCAATTATTGGATTTGACGCATTTGGGTTCGTTATTAATGTATGAGCACGTTTTAGGCCTAATTAGTAATCGGTTTAGGCTCTAATATATCTTGGTCTTAAATATGGGTTTGAACGTACTTCATAATGCATTTCGTAATCCATAAACACTTCAACTATGATCTAGCATGAAGAATGGATTTTTGTAACATCATCGCACTTCCTTTCGGGACAAGAGGCCAAAAGTAGGGTTCTATAAGTCCCAATTGGGAGGAGCCTCCTAGAAGAAATCCTCCTAGCAACGTCGATCGGTCCCGACGCGTCGCTCCCGAACCTCCTCACGAGGACGTGTCACCCTCTTTAGAGAGCAAACTGCCTCGTCGGGCACGAGTCCTCCTAGGTCCTTTTCAACATCGACGAACTGAGGAGAATCCATGCTATAACGGATAAAAGGCTAATACACGTGTTCTAGACCAATTTTGGCAGCATAACAAATGCCAAGAGGGCAAAACACAAAAATCGAATGCCACCCACGCTTGGGGGCTACGATGCTTGCAGTTAAACTCTGTAAATGGGGGATTTTAACCCCCACAAAATCCATCATATACCAGTTTCAACTAAAAGTATTCTAGAGATTATATTTCTAAGTCTATAAGAATCAACTAATTTTAGGCGAATAAGCATAACATAAACATAATGATCGTCTACCAGACAATCTTGAGGTTCAAACATGGCAAAAACAAGCTAAATGGAAACTTCGTGCCATTCTTTCGAATTCAAAATTTTCAAAACATGTTTCATGAGAGTAATAGTAGTTCTAATACTATAATTTATTTCATAATCAATAATTATAACAAAAATGAGCAAGTAAAACAACATATTCAAACTGAAATTCGAAGAAAAAAAGTAAAGAAAGTACTTAAACAAAGAAATGCTCATACAAGGTTCAATACTCAACCATTTTTCATGAAATTTGTTGCAAAACACTCCTTAAACATGATATAAGATGGAACAAAAAATTCAAGAATTATGGAGCAAAACGAAAATCCCAAAATTCGAATTTTGGGGTTTAATGGTTCGAAAATCGACCAAATTTAGTCAAAAAGCGAACAAAAATTAATAAAAACTTACATTGGATTATGGAAAATATGAATAGCGGATGAGACCTACTTCCTTTAGCTTCTAAAACAAAAGAAATTTGAGCTTTTTAGAGAGAGAAAGAAGTGAAAATGGCAAAGGAAGGAGATAGAGAGAGAAATGAAAAATCACGCTCAACGATTTTCTTTTTGCTGATTTAAATGTCGCGCGCAACTCAATCAGTTACGCATGACAGCCCAACACAACTCAAAACGATGCGCGCGCCTGGTCAACGCCACACACTAAGTTGCGCGCAGATACTGGTCACTTAGCTTAAAAAACAGTATTGAGCCGAGATTTCGATCCGTTTGATTTATTTTTTGACGGTTTTCGCTCGTTGTTAGACGTAATGGTGCTTAAATTATCAAAATCTTTTTAATTACTTTTCATTTTGTAGTTTATTTTCTTCTTTTATTGTTTTTTGCATCATCTTGCATGCACACCGTGCTTTTTTCCTGCCCGAAGCATACCTTAATCTGGACGTTTTTCGCAAGCGTGTCTTAAGACGTTTTATAGTGGTGCTTTACGTAAAAGCTCCCATAGACAGGTTTGTCATTTTACTGTACTGAATTTAGAAATGTCACGTTCTTTTCTTTCTCTTTGGCGGTCACAGCAAAAAGAATGGTGTTATCATACAGCGTAAAATTGTATGGCGTAGGTGTTGCGTAAAATTTCACCTCTTCCAAGCCAACGTGATCTACCTCTCGTAGCTAAAAGGTAGAATTTCTTTAAGCATTAGCTAAACGAGTTGATTGGCGCGCCGAACCATCGAGGACAAGGCACATTCTTGATTGGAAGAAAATACGGTAGTTAGTGATCTGACTAACTTACCAGACAGTTAGGGTGTCCGTCCACCCCCGTATAAAGAGCGACGTGCGGTGTTGTATCTATTTATGAGACACGTGTTTTCATCTTGTGGACAAGACTGCTAAGAGAGTTGTGGATTTTCTTCTCTCTCACTGGATTTGGATATATGCCTTCAGTGCAGAGACATGTATTTCAATCTTATGGACATCAAATACTGCGTTTTGACAAGCGAGTGCCAAGGACTTTATTCACGTGTTAGGTTATAAATTCCGAAACACCTCCCCTTTTATCATCTTTTTAAACTTCTTAAAACCAGGCTAAAGTTTCAATGACATATCGAGGGACTTTAGACCAACAATGCTATAATTGATAGGATATTATCCCCTTTAATCCTTTATAAACCGATTTCTTCTCATAACTTGACATCACCCAAGATAACCTTTACTTGTAAAAGCGTTCTACATTTATAAAGGATCAATTTAGATTCTTTAGCGTGTTAAGACTAGAAAATGCTTTTTCTAGTCTTAATAACTACTTGTCTCAAACACTTAGCGAATCAAGGATCGTTTCGACATCCTTACAATTATTGAAAGATTCTTTATTCTTAAGGAACTTCACAAAATGAGTCTCGGATTTATTTCCTTAACTACTTTGAACCACGTCTATTCTAGACTCGATCAAAGTGGGGGCTAACTGTAGACACCTAAGTTTGGCTTCCTGTCTTGACAGGAAGTGCTATGACGATAAATAAAACCATCTTTGTGTTGGTTTAACGTGAAGAATGCTTATGGACAACTGATTAAATCACGAGAATGCAAAATGACTAGCCTGACCTAATAAAAAATGAATTAAGGTCCAAAATAACTAAGCCCAATTATAATAGGCTTAAGCCTGAGGTTAAAACCTAGTTATGACGGATATAAAGGCGCCTAGGTTAAAAACCAATGTTGTCCCTGAAAAATCTGCGCACATCTCAATGAGTCGCGTTGGTCTGGCGCTCGCAACTTAATCAGTTGCGCGTGACACCCAGCGCAACTTCTAGTGATGCGCTAGCGGAAGATTTTGAATTTCATAAAAATATAAAATCGAATCTTACCATAATATCGCAAGACGATCAATTGCGCTGCTATTTGCGCTGGAATGTCGCGCGCAACCCATTTAGATGTGCGCAACAAATGCTGCAGCAGAATGTTCAAAAGCCTAAACGCATTCGTTCCCTATAAATAGAGGCTTAATATAAGGCTCAAACAAACAGAAATTAACCTAAAACTCTGGCAGAAATTTTGTGAACTTGTGTACTATCAAACCCTGTTGTCCTAAACACTCGCCCCCTCAATACTTGTTACTACGGTGGATGTTCCCGAACAAGAAGGAGTCCATAGGTGTTCTAAACGAAGATCTAGCAAGGAGAAGTGGTAAATTGCCGAGTACTTAGATCAATCACCTTTATTTTCATGTTTAAATAACTTTTAATTAATTAAGTAGTGTTGTTTGATCACTTTAAATGAAATTTTAAATAATTAAACAAAGAATAGAATTGAATAAATTTATTGTTGATTGATCACTAAAGCCAAGGAAAATCTTGTTTACTTTTTGTTCTTTCATGAATATTGGTTAAATAAGAATAACGACTTGCAATGTAATTCCTATGTGATTGATGCGTGTAAATAAAATCAACTAACTTAGTTCTTAGGTATCACGTTGCATGTATTGTTTGGTGCTGAAATTGTGAAAAAGGAAGAGCTAGTAGAGGTCGTACTAGGGCTGGTGTAGCGATTCCCCCCTAAAGGGAACGTTATCTTTGTACTCTCGCTCCCAAACTCATTTCTGGTTTATGTAGACCAATTTGGGCATGGGTAAACTTACGTTTTGTGCTAAATATCCCTTGAACTCTACTTGGGACAAAGGCATGAACGAGGTTTATGAGTTTTCCTAAAACTCATTAGCGACTTCTACTTGTTTCTTATAAAAAAGCGTGATGATAAGATAAATTCTAATTCAAGGTCCCCCAAATAGTTAGGAATTCAAATCCTAATACACACTAACAAGTGTAAAGTCTTAGGATTTTAAAGGGTCATGGGCATTTAAGGAGAAGGATCCCCTACGATGGGCACACCCTCCTTACACTCTCATTAATTAATGAATAAAATTTATATTTTCAAGTATGTCTATCTTGTTCTCTTTTCAATCTCTTTGTTGTTATTGGCTCGAATTAAATAAAACATATACATGCAAACAGGCAATATCAAAAAAGGCATACATACTCAATACTTTAGGATCTTGATGAGCTTTGGATTACAAGATGTATTGAATGAAACGAGGCTCATCTTTTGGCCCACTAAAAAGAGATATGATGATTACACCAACACATGAGGCAACTTGAAACCCCACGTAGATAAACCCATGTTAATAACCTTAGAACAATTTGTTTTTTGTTAGGCCTTTTGAGCTTTGTCAATTGAGCCTTACTTATTCAACTTACATTATTTCAAACCTCGGGATGGGAATGGTGCAAAGAGATGCAAATGAAAATATTGGGGGAACGAAACCTAAGAGGGGGACACAAATTTAGTCTAAACCCAAAAAAGAAAATATCAAATGCAAAATCTTTCTAAACCCAAAGCCAAACTTGTCAAAAGGAAAAGAGAGAGAGAGAGAGAGAGAGAGAGAGAGAGAGAGAGAGAGAGAGAGTGAAGACAAGGAAATGGCACCTAATTTTAGAGGAACCAAAAGTAATTTTAGAGGAACCAAATGTAAGGGATTAAGAGAGTATACTTGAGCCTGACCATTTAGCATAATCTTGAGCCTACCCTCGTTACAATCTTTGAAAGGCCCTCCTTGAGGTAGACCATAATCATGTACAACAAAAATCATCATTCTACAAAAATATGGCCCACCTTAGGCCTTTGCACATATGGACCTATTACTGAGTAGTTATGCCCATACATAAAATGGATGAAGTGTTGAGTAAATGAATTACAAAATCATATAAAAAAATTCAAATAATTTGGATAATTCTTTAGCTATTGGCTTGATTACATCATTTTAGTAAAGCAATAGAATCAAACTAAATTCGATGTATTCCATATATTTTGCCAAGAAAAATGAGTTGACTATCACTTTAAACAATAATCATCTTATTTTCTTTTAATAATAGGGTCATTTATTACCAAGGTGATTCAAGTTCTATATACATTGCGTAGAAAGAAAAACAGTTAATACAGTAAATTGATTTAATATATCGACAGCCTCGACGTTTAGATGTGTTTTACAACTCTTGAGCATTGGTCTTCTCACTTATCATGAGCAACTAATATGTCCACATGCGTGAGATATCTTCATCCGCTTTAAGAGAGGAACATTGATTAAAGATGATCGCTACATGAAAAAAATGATCGTCATCGCTATTACACATATACCTAACTGCCTAGTCATCACGATGATTCAACTATTAAGTCAATAATCCTTGCTTTTCGAAAACATGTCTAATCCTCATTTTTTATTCTCCTGTGGGAAAGTTGGATCCCCTTTGTAATACCCCGTATTTTCATACGTATTTTCCTAATTAATTAATTATTATTTCATAAAAGGGTATTTTAGTAAATTACCTTACTATTTGAATTTTGGCGCCAAAAATACTTTTTTTAATGCAAAGCCGGGGGCAGTAATTAGATTAGAGAAGTACCAAAAGTTACAAGAAAAATAGGGAGGTTTACCCTCCAAGATTACATTCCGAATAAAGTCAAGTGGATCATACTAAATTACAAGAGTTACATCTTGATTCGGAGAAGTCCTACAATATTTAGCTAGAAAGTCAGCTGCCCTGTTTGCATTCCTATCTTCATGATAAACTTTGACATTCTGCAAATCCTCAAGCTGGGCCCTGCAACATTTAGAATATTAGAGTTAATATCCTTTATAATCGTGCATCATTGATGAGATTAATCGCTTGCTTCGAATCTGAGCACACTTCCACTCTTTCCCAACCTTTGTCTCTAATTATCTCCACGCTAGCAGCAATGGCCAAAAATACTTTGAAACCTAATTATTATTTTTAGATTTTGGATAAGATTTATTATCCATCTATTTTATTTTTAAACACGGATTATTTTTATATTTTGGATATATATTAGTTAAAGCAAAACATATATTTTATTAATTAATTAACATGTCAAAAAATCCCAATTATTTAGCTAGGAATTTCGGATTTTCTATGTATAGAAAATCTGATTTTCTTGGTTATTTATTTGTGAATAATTGGTATTATTATTAACTAATTATTTAATTAATTATTCTATATTATTTACACTATTATTTTTATTCCTTAAAATTGAGAAAAAATCTTCCTAAATATTACTAAGGGTTCCGAAAATTTGAGCTATGGAAAGCTCAAGATTTTCGTCCCTCGTGTAATATTTTGGGGGAAATTATTTTGGTAAATCGTATTTTTAATTATCTCCCAAAAATCTATTATTTCCCTAAATTCCATTTTCCAATATTCTTAATATTTGACCACCATATTTTCCTACCTTTTATTTCTCTTGATTATTCCCCAAATAATCTTCCTTCCCATATTATTTTTCTTGACAACATACCTTCTATATTTTTATTACACACAATCACGTTAATATAAAAAAATTTCATATTCATTTATTTACTTCTCCAAGTAATTCTTCCTATATTTTTCTACCATAATTCATGCTCATGCTAGCCTATAAATACCCCTTAGTTCATGATCAAACACTCACATCAATTCTCACAATTCTCTCTAATTCTCTTCTCTTATTGCTCTCTTTTTCTTCTCCTCCTTGCGCACCACCATTTCCACCATACACCACCACCACTCCTTAAACCCCTGTCGCCGCCAGCCACCTCCGATACCCCTTCCTTTTCTTCTCCTTTTGTTTTCTACCTTTTCTTCTTCTCTATTCTAATTGAGTTAATTATAATTATTATGGGGGATTTATAAAAATTATTATAACTAGTTTTAATTAAATAAAATCATATTATAAATAATGTTTATGAGAAAATAATTTAAAAGGTTCATGTACATTTAGTTTGTGGGTATTTAATTTAATTGTTGTGATTATTTGTTAACCTTATATTAGTTACGGTTATATTTAATTGTAGGGTGTGTTTGATCAAGATTCTTGAAGTGTTCTTTTGAGTAGTTTGTTACCAAGGATTAAGGTACGTTTAGGTGGCTAGATACCTTTGAAAGTGATTGGTGTGAATAACATGTTTTGGAATGATTGAATTAAATTAACTTAAATTATGATTTATGACATAAAGTATGATTTTAATGTGTGTTTTTATAAATTGATCTTGAAATTGTGATTTCATTGAACTAGGGTTATGAAATAAAAATTATGATTAAAGGATTGTTTTTAATAAATAAATTAAAGGTTGATTTTATATCATGTCTTGATTAATTAAATTATTAATCATGTTTTAAAGGTTTGATTTTGAAAGCATAATTTAAATAAAAGGAGTTTGAATTATTGAAAAGGATTTATCGAATTATTGAATAATTATTATTAAAGCTTTATAAGCATGTTAGTAATCCCATTATGCGGATTTAGTTTATTTGGTAGGACTTTGGACTTTGTATGACCGAGTCTTTCCTCAAGAATAGACTTGAATATAAGGAGACTAGCTTGGGGGTGTGCAAACTTGGGTGAGGAATTTGGATATTTAATGGAATTGGTTTTGAAAGAATTGGTTTTATTGTTGAATCATTGGAAATTGTTTTGAATCATGGATTGGAATTATTAGTTAAAGTATTAAAATGGGTTTTAAAAGCATGTTTGCTACTAAATTGTGTTTAATTATCTTTCACTTATCGTACTTAGCATATTTTGCTAATCCATATTTCTTATTTTGTTTTGCTTTGCCCTGTTTACCTTAATGGTAAGCAGTGTTGACTAATTTCAAGTGGAGTCAATAATTGAGCATATGGAGTCCCGGGAATGGTTTCACCTAGAATAGGAAATGATGGTCTTTATGTTTTATTTTGAGTACTGATGATAATGTTATTATTATGGTTTGATTAATAAAATATTATTGAAGTTTCCGCTGCAAAGTATTGGTTTTATTTAGTAAATTTGGTAGCATTGCTAATCACGCGACGATAATACGCCTAAGTCTATCTCTACGGTATAATTTTACGTATTTTCTAGTAATACCGTAGAGGGAGATTTGGAGGTGTTACAAAGTGGTATCAGTTTTCCGGTCCTAAAAATATTAAAATTGGAGTAATAATAAAAATTGTGGGTAGACTTAAGAGGGCATATAGGATAGATAGAGTTTCGCATTTGTGTGAGAGTCAAAAGCTTTATTTCTATATTAAACTATTTTCTTATTTGTGGAAAGATGAATAAAAAAAGGATGCTTGAGTTCTCTACGGATGCCTATAATGGGTACGAATCTCTCTCTAGGAAAGGCTCGCCTCAACGTCATAGGAAACTTTCCAGGGAGATGCGGGCTCGACCGTCCTATAATCATGACTCGAGTACATTATTATTATTTTTCGAAAATAAAAAGAATTGAAGTTATTTGAAACTTGAGTATGTGATTATGTGTGCATTAAAGTTGGTGTTAAAACACCTTGAAGTGTGTATAGGGGGTCCGAATGTTTTTTTGGTTATTGTCCATGGCGATCTTGATTTATACTTGGATTGGTTGAGTTGTGAATTGCTTATTGTAAATGGATTTTAAATTGAATTGTTTATGTGATTTAGAATTGAATTTATTATTTTGCATTTGTATGTGAAACAGATGGAGAATATTGATGATACGAGAAATAATTACTTTGACTTGCACTACTTGAAAGATACTGGAGTCACAGTCAATGAGTTTATGACTGGAATTGTTACTTTAGCCTTAACCTTTTATGAGAAACACAATTCAGAAGTCTTGACCCAACAACCTTGGATGATTCTCTTGGCCTTAGCCCATTTACCTAGAGTTGCAAAATATCAACACCTTTTTGACAACTATGGGGATGTGATCAAGAAAGATGGAATGTGGAATGAAAAAGCATCATCGTGAAGGGAAGTGGTTAGCAACCATGTCTAGCCTTAAGAGGGACTTACATTATGTGGAGCGTGAGTTTGAACCCAAGAGAAAAGTTGTGAACATTCCTAAGACTTCAAAAGGTCGCACTCTCAGAGAAGGTGACCAAATGTACTACCTAAATGCCCAATTACCTGTTTCTTATCGAAGGGAGCGTCATGACTTTGTGGAATCCAGTGATGAGTAAGAATTACCATTCTCCTAACCATGCTCCAAGCTATGAACCTCTAAAACGTCCTAGCCTAAAATTCCATTTCCATGTTGCAAAAAAGGCCTAGGACTCGTTCTCAAACTGCAAAAGAAAGAGCCTAAAACCCCAATGCTTCTTCAAGCCAACCTCATGGTGATGTAAGCCTAGTAAAAAGCCCAAATTATACACCTGGCCCGGACAGAAATATAAGTGAATGTGGGTCAAGCTCATCAGGCCTTATTCCAAGCTATAGTGGTTACAACCTAACTCTTATGGCCGAACCAAGTAATAGAAGTGATGATCCAGATTATGATCCTATTGAAGATGGTTATGCTCATAGTGTTGCTTGATTAAATGATTTTGATCTATGATTTATTTGTGTTTCAATAATTGTCCTAAATGACAAAGTTGTATTTTTATTAATTATTAATGAAATAAAATGACTTATTTGAATTTTCTCTATGTTATTAAGTGAATTAAATGCTTACATGATAGAATGTGTTTTAATTGTAAAAGTATGATAATTAAACCTTGGAAGTATGTCTACAAGAATGAAAGACCAAGTGAGAACTAAGTGCACTGGTTCCAAAGTTGGGAAGGTCCTTAGAAAGCTAACCCATATTACTAAAAACATCACAAAAGTGGTAAACAAAGGAAACCGAAACTTTGACCTTGACTCTTATAGTGAGGTTTTCAAGAGAGTTGTTGCAGCCAAACCAACTGTTTACTTGGGAAACAAGGACCATGCCAGTATTGAAAACTAGATTAGGGAGTTTGATAAGTTGTTTGGTGCAATCAATTGCCCAAGTGAGCTGAGGGTGAACAATAGGGTCTATTATTAGAGGGAGGAAGCTGATTTATGGTGGGCCCAAAGAAAAAGATGAGTTGTTGATGAAACTAATCTCTGGGTGGGATGAGTTCAAGGAAGCCTTAAGAGAAAAGTTTTACCCTTCCTATCCGAGAAAGAAGAAGTGAATAGAGTTCACCAACCTAAGGATGGGGAACATGTTAATCAGTGAATACTACAACAAGTTCATTGAGTTGATGAGGTTTTCCCCGGAAGTAGTCCCTAACAAAACCATCAAAGCTCAAAGATTCGAGCAAGGCTTAACCTTAACCCTTCAAGGGAAGCTAGGGGAATGACCTTTGAGACCCTAGCTGAGGTGTATGGCCGTGCAACCCATCTATACGAAAATCAAGGGGAGGGAAATGGAGCATGTTGGAGAGAAAAGGAAGAACCTTGACTCTTTTCACGGGGGTGAAAAAAGACATAAGCCCAATGATAACTACCTAGGGAATTCTGAGAGGAGAGACAACAAGAGAATCTTTGGGAAAGGGAATGGAGGATAGTCGTTTAATGCCAAGGGGAATGGAAACCAAAGGGGTGATAGAGAGGAAGTACATCTGCAAGAGATGTGAGAAAGACCACCGAGGGAAGGACTGTGATGGGAATCCAGTACCTTGTCGTAATTGTCGAAATTTGGGACACCGTGAGTATGAGTGTTTCAAGAAGGAGGCTGACGTTAAGTCAGGGAAAGTGAAAGAGTCGAGTGCTCCCAATAAAACACCCTAGTATAGTGGACCTACACCTTAGGTTGGAACTAGTAGCGGTACGGGAGGTGCCCCAAAGGATCATGTGTTCGTGATGAATGGTTGTGAGGTTGAGTCTGTCAATGATGTTGTAATTAGTGTTTTATTTATAATTTCTTTTCCTATAAAAGTCTTGTTTGATTCGGGGGCATCCCACTCTTATGCTTCTAAGAGTAGTTGGAAGTCTCGGTTTAGAAAGTCCTGAGTCTGTTTCTCTAGATGTGTCTATTCCGTCTGAGGAAGTGAGGAGATGTTCCAAGTTGCTTTTTAGAGTGCCTATTTCCATTTCTGGGGTAGAATTTCTTGCTTATATAATTGAGTTCGATTTAAATGACTTTAATGTGATTCTAGGTATGGATTAGTTAGAAAGGTATGAGGCAAAGATCGACTGTGCAACCAAAAAGGTCACCTTGACTAGCCAAAACAAGACCAAAGTGGTGTTTAAAAAGAAAAGGAAAAGTTTGGGGTTAAGAATTGTTTTAGTTATCCAGCTACATAAGCTAGTTTATAAGGTTTGTCCTTTATTTTTGTGTAGTGTTCAAAAGGTTGGGGTAAGGAAGAAGAGGTAAATGGAAGTATTCCTGTTGTGGATGAGTTTTCGGATGTATTTCCGGATGAGATTCCTAGTATGCCACCAGTAAGGGATGTTGAGTTCAATATCGACCTAGTGCCTGGTACTGGACCTATTTCTAAAGCTCCGTATAGGATGGCTCCAGCTGAGATGAAGGAGTTGAATACTCAGTTGGATGATTTATTGGAAAAGAGTTACATTCGACCTAGTTCCTCGCCTTGGGGAGCTCCGGTGTTGTTTATAAAGAAAAAGGATGGTAGTATGAGCTTGTTTATTGATTATCGGGAATTGAATAAGGTGATAGTGAAGAGTAAGTATCCATTGCCAAGAATCGATGATTTGTTTGATCAACTGAAAGGCGCAAGAGTATTCTTGAAGATAGATTTGAGATCAGGGTATCTCTAGTTGAAAATTGTGGAGTAAGATATTTCAAAGAGTGCTTTCAAGACCCGTTATGGTCATTATGAGTTTACCGTCATGCCATTTGGTTTGACCAACGCACCAGCAGTCTTCGTGAATTTGATGCATAGGATTTTCAGGCCATATTTGGACAAGTTTGTGGTGGTGTTTGTCGATGATATCTTGGTGTATTCGAAGAATGAAGAAGAACATAAGAAGCATTTGATGCAAGTATTGTCGAGTTTATGGGAACACCAATTGTGTGCCAAGTTGTCAAAGTGTGAATTTTGGATAGAGAAGGTAGCATTTTTGGGCCATGTGATTTCCAATGACGGAGTTGCAGTAGACCAAGCAAGATTCAAGCTGTGAGTGATTGGCCAACCCCAAACAATATGTCGGATGAAAGGAGTTTCTTGGTTTTAACAGGGTACTACAGAAGGTTTGTGAAAGATTTTTCAAGGATCGCGAAGCAAATGACAAGTTTAATGAAAAATGAGCATAAGTTCTTATGGACTCTAGAGTGTGAGGGGGCGTTTAAGATCCTAAAAGAAAGGTTAACCCACTTGGGGTTGGCTCTGCTGGATGGAATTGATTTATATGAGGTGTATAATGATGCATCGAGGTTTGGACTAGGATGTCTTTTGTTGCAAAGTAAAAGAGGGATTACGTATGCTTTGAGGCAATTAAAGGCCCATGAAGGGAATTATCCAACCTATGATCTGGAGTTAGCTGCAATAGTGTTTTCCTTGAATATTTGGAGGCATTACTTGTATGGGGTGAATTGTAGGATTTTCACAGATCATAAGAGTTTAAAGTACATTTTCACCCAAATGCACTTGAATGAGAGGCTAAGGAGATAGTTGGAGTATATGAGTGACTATACATTGGATATTTAGTGTCATGAAGGAAAGGCTAATGTGGTGGCAGACGCTTTAAGAAAAAAGTTAGAACATTCGATGAACGTGATGGTAGTGCCAGATTAGTTGTGTGTGGAATTTCAGAAGTTGAACCTAGAAGTGATGGAGCATGGTGAAGTGACTAAGATGTTGAATGCCTTTGTGATTAAACCATCCATTTATGATGAGATAAGGGGAAGTCAGTAGGAGGATGAGAAGTTAAAGTCAATTAAAAAGAAGATTGATGAAGGGCAAGTGTTGGATTTCACTAGTGGTGATGAGGGAGTATTCATTTCAAGGGAAGATGGTGTGTACCGCAGATTCATGGAGATTTGAAGCAGATATTGATGGAAGAGGCCCATAATTCTCCTTATTCAATTCATCCTAGAAGGATAAGTTATATGAAGAAGACTATTTGGTGCCCCAATATGAAGAGAGAAGTGGCTAAATTTGTGGCTAAGTGTTTTACGTGTCAGAAAATGAAGATTGAGCATCGAATGCCTCAAGGAACGGTCTAATCCTTGGAGTTTCCCAAATGGAATTGGGATTAAATTTATATGGATTTTATGGGAGCCTTGCCTAAGACCAAGGCAGGAAATGACATTATTTGGGTAATAGTGGACAGGTTGACGAAGTCAGCAGCGTTCATACCCATGAAAAGTACTTGGACTATGGATCAGTTGGGAAGTGCTTATGTGAAGTTCGTGGTGAAGTACCATGGGGTACCTACGGATATCATTTCAGATAGGGATTCGAGATTTTTGTCTAACTTTTGGAAAAGTTTGCAAAAGGCGATGGGAACAAAGTTGTTAATGAGCACAGCATTTCACCTAGCGACAGAGGGTCAAACAGAAAGAACAATTCAAACTTTGGAGGATATGTTGAGAGTCTATGTGATCGAATATCAAGGGTCTTGGGAATACCATTTGGATTTGATAGAGTTCTCTTACAACAATAGTTAGCATGCAAGCATTGGAATGGCACCATTTGAAGCATTGTATGGTCGGAAGTGTAGAAGCCCAGTTTGTTGGAATGATATAAGTGAGACTATGGTTCTTGGGCCAGAGATGATTGAAGATATGGTGAAACATGTCAAGTTTATCCAAGAAAAGATTAAAGCTGCCCAAGATCGACAAAAGAGATATGCTGATTTGAAAAGGAGGGAGGAAAAATATGAAGTTGGGGATAAGGTTTTGTTGAAGATTTCACCCATGAAGGGTGTGGTGAGGTTTGGGAAGAAGGGAAAGTTGAGCCCTAAGTATATAGGGCCTTATGAGATCATCCAAAAAGTTGGAAAAGTGGCATATAAGTTGGATCTGCCAAATAAGCTAGTATGGGTTAACAATGTGTTCCATGTAAGCCAAAATTTGAAAGTATATCCTGATGTGACACATGTGTTGCAACCAGAAACCATTGAGATGGATGAGAATTTGACTTATGAGGAAATACTAGTAAAGATTCTAGATTCTAAAGTAAGGAGCACAAGGAACAAGGATGTAAGTATCGTGAAAGTGTTGTGGCCGAATTAAAAAACTAAGGAGGCTACATGGGAAGTTGAGGCGATATAAGGAAACTTTATCTAGAGTTGTTTGCCTAAGGTTAGTAGTCGAGTTACAGGGGCATAACTCGTTTTAAGGGGGTAGAGGGCAATAAAGTTTTGCGCGTTTGCTTTTCGAGTCATTTTTGAGTGATTTTGAGTCTTTCTTGAGTTTGTTTGGAGTCTTGAGGCAAGTTAGGATGTGCATGAACCAAAAACTTAAAATGATGTCTGTTTCTTTTCGGCTAAGTTTCGGGTCAAAAATTCTTTTAAGGGGGTTAGACTGTAATACCCCGTATTTTCATACGTATTTTCTTAATTAATTAATTAATTTTTATTTCATAAAATCGTATTTTAGTAAATTAACTTACTATTTGAATTTCGGGGGCCAAAATTATATTTGAATTTTGGCATCAAAAATACTTTGAAACCTATTTATTATTTTTAGATTTTGGATAAGATTTATTATCCATTTTATTTTAAAAACCGGATTATTTATATATTTTGGATATTTTAATTAAAGCAAAAGTCATATTTTATTAATTAATTAACAATTCCGAAAATCCCAATTATTTAGCTAGAAATTTCGGATTTTTTATGTATAGAAACTCTGATTTATTGGTTATTTATTGATGAATAATTGGTATTTAATTAATTATTCTATATTATTTACACAAGTATTTTTATTCCTTAAAACCGAGCAAAAATCTTCCTTAATATTACTAAGGGGTCCGAAAATTTGAGCTATGGAAAACTCAAGATTTTCTGCCCTCTTGCATTATTTTGACGGAAATTATTTTGCTAAATCTTATTTTTAATTATCTCCCAAAAATTCTATTATTTTCCTTAATTCCATTTTCCAATCTTCTTAATATTTGATCACCATATTTTCCTACCTTTTATTTCCCTTGATTATTCCCCAAGTAATCTTCCTTGCCATATTATTTTTCATGGCAACATACCTTCCATATTTTTATTCCACACAATCACCTTAATATCAAAACTTTCTATATTCATTTATTTACTTCTCCAAGTATTTCCATAACCCTACTTGCCATAATTCTTCCTACATTTTCCTACAATAATTCATGCTCATGCTAGCCTATAAATATCCCATTATTCATTATCAAACACTCACATTAATTCTCATAATTCTCTCTTATTCTCTTCTCTTATTTCTCTCTTTTTTTCTTCTCCTCCTTGCGCATCACCACCTCCATCGTACACCACCACCACTTTGGCAACCCTTGCCGCCGCCGCCACTCTCCTCCTCTTCTCCTTGGTTTTCTACCTTTTATTCTTCTCTTTCCTTATTTAATTAATTATAATTATTATGGGGGATTTATAAAATTTATTATAACTAGTTTTAATTAAATAAAATATGATTTTTAATAATGTTTATGAGAAAATAATTTAAAAGGAGCATATACATTTAGTTTGTGGGTTTTAAATTTAATTGTTGTGATTATTTGTTAACCTTATATTGATTAAGGTTATATTTAATTGTAGGGTGTGTTCTATCAAGATTCTTGAAGTGTAATTTTGAGTAGTTTGCCAGCAAGGATCAAGGTACGTTTAGGTGGCTAGATAATTTTGAAAGGGATTGGTTTGAGTAACATGTTTTGGAATGATTTTGTGATGATTGAATTAAATTGACTTGAATTATGATTTATGACATAAAGTATGATTTTGATGTGTGTTTCTATAAATTGATCTTGATATTGTGATTTTATTGAACTAGGGTTTATGAAATAAAAAGTACGATTAAAGGATTGTTTTTAATAAATTAATTAAAGGTTGATTTTATATCATGTCTTGATTAATTAAATTATTAATCATGGTTTAAAGGTTTGATTTTGAAAGCATGTGGAATTTAAATAAAAGGAGTTTGAATTATTAAAAAGGATTTATCCAATTATTTAATATTTATTATTAAAGCTTTATAAGCATGTTAGTAATCCCGCTATGCAGATTTGGTTTATTTGATAAGTCTTTGGACTTTGTATGATCGAATCTTTCCTCAAGAATAGCCTTGTAATATAAGGAGACTAGCTTAAGGGTTGTGCACACTTGGGTGAGGAATTTGAATATTTAATGGAATTGTTTTTTAATGGAATTTGTTTTGAATCATGGATTGGAATTATTAGTTAAAGTATTGAAATTAGTTTTAAAAGCATGTTTGGTACTAAGGGTCTGTTCTCATTTACTGAACTCAGTTGAACTGAACTGATTTGAACTGAACAGAACTGAGCTGAACTCAACTGAGCTGAACTTAACTGAACTAAACTGAAATGAATATTTTATAAGAGAAGGAAATTAGGAGCTGAGCTGAGCTAAGCTGAGCTGAACTAAACTAAACTGAACCGAACTGAACTGAACTGAGCTAAACTGAAATGAATATTTTATAAGAGAAGGAAATTAGGCGCTGAGCTGAACTGAACTAAACTGAACCGAACTGAACTGAACTGAGCTAAACTGAACTGAACAGAATTTCAACATAAGAGAACAAGCCATAAAGTGAGTTTAATTATCTTGCATTTATCATACTTAGCATATTTTGCTAATCCGTATTTCTTATTTTGCTTTGGTTTGCCTTATTTACCTTAATGGTAAGAAATGTTGACTAATTTCAATTGAAGTCAATAATTGAGCATATGGAGTCTCACTACTAGAAAAAAACCCATTTCCGATAGAAAAATTCTGTCGTAAACACCTTGAAATCTGTCGGAAAAGGGATTTCCGACAGAATTTCGTCAGAAGTGGTTGCCAGAAATGACTTGGTAGGAAAAACCACCTTTTCCGACTGAAATTCCATCGGAAAAGTCTGTCATATGAGATTTTCATGCAACAGAAAAGTTGGAAATTTTCGACGGATGATGGAAAGTAATTTTCTGCAATTAAAAAAAAACGATGCGCCACCACCGACGCGGCGTATCACCACCTCCACCACCCCCATCAAACCACCATCAGGCCCCAAACCAAATCCCCCACAACCACCAGCCCCTCCACCCAACATGCCCACCACCAACCCGTAACCCCAACCCAAATCCCCCACAACCACCAGCCCCTCCACCCCACCACACCACTACCAACCCGTAACCCTAACCCTAATACCCCACAACCACTAGCCCTACACCCCACAGAATCCACTACCCCACTTTACCTTAACCGAACCCACCACCCCACTTTACCTAACCCACACCCAAACAGAAATTCACCCTAACCAACCCAACCACCAACTTAACCGACCCAAACTCAAACACCCAAACCACCCAAACCAAACTCACACACCCAAACAAATCCACCACGACACCAAACCACTAGATCCGACAAAAAAACAAAACCACCACAGCACCAAGCCACCACAATCATACCGACCAGCCAACAACCGAAATTTTTTTTTTAAAAAAAATTTAAATTCGAAAAACATACCTTATTAAATGAAATTGGCTTTGAATTCTTAAATTTGGTTTAAATAGGTCAAATTCAACCATGAAAAGTCTAGATCTACACTTTTCATGGTCGAATTGGACCAAAGAAACCATTTAATTCGACCAAGCAAAACACCAAGACAAAGAATAGAAATGAGTTTTTTTTATGTTTAGTTTGGTTATATGGGGTGTTGGGTGTAGGTTTTCTTGTTTCTACAGGTCTGGTTTTCCCTGAGCCCTTCCTAGAAGGTACCAGGGATCTCTTTGACCTGGTTTTTGTTTTTTGTTCCTGTCTTACACCCTTCCTAGACGGTGGTAAGGCTGAACTTAAAACCAGGGTGGGTGTTTGCCTATGTTTTTCTTAGGCTTGTGTAGCTTTGGGTTCCCGCTTGTCAGGATTGTACTATTTTTTTGTACAGATTTTTTTATCAATATACTTTTCTTACTTTCCAAAAAAAAAGAATAGAAATGAGGAAAGAGATGAAAGAGATGAAAGAAGGAGAAGCAGAGAGGAAGAGAAGAACATGAAGAGGCGGAGGTGACAAAAGCGAAGGAAAGAGAGGCAAAATAGAGAGAAAGAGAAGGATAGAAGGGTGGAAGAGAGAGAAAGAGAAGAGGGGCGGAAGAATGAAATAAAAAGGGTAGGAAAGCATTTAGGGTTCTAAGATGGCCCGTTTTTTATATATAATTATATATTCCGACGGAATATTCCATTTGAAATTTTTGACGGATTTTAATTCCGTAGGAAATATAACTTTTCGACGGAATTTTCGGTCAAAAAGCGTATTTTTTTCCGAAGGATTTATTTTCCATCGAAAATTTCCGACGGATTGTTAAAATTCGTCAGAAATAACCGACAAAATAAAAATCCATCGGAATTTCTAATGTTTTCGACGGAATTTCGTGTCCTTAACAAGCGGTCCGTCGGGAATGGTTTCACCTAGATTAGGAAATGTTGGTCTTTATGTTTAATTTTGAGTACTCATGACGATGGTTATTATTATGGTTTTATTAAGAAAAGAGTATTGAAGTTTTCGTTGCAAAGTATTGGTTTTATTTAGTAATTTTGGTAGTCTCGCGTAATCACGCGGCGGTAATACGCCTAACTCTATCTCTACGCTATAATTATACATATTTTTCTAGTAATACCATAGAGGGAGATTTGGGGGTGTTACACCCTTCCTTTTTATGCAAATCCGTGTTTTTTGTTCATTTCTTTTGTAGGGGGTAAGTTGGGATGATCCCTCCCATTTGGCAACTAAAATACTCATAATTGTTTCTCTCTTTGCCTCAAACTCGGGGCTAAAAATTCCATGACATCCCCACTTCTCTCTATTTACATATTTGAACATGTTATTTATGCTACTAAATCACTGTCATACAAAGGTTATTGCGAATAATCTTAATAACTTTAAATGACAAAGCGAAGAATACAACTTCCTATTATTGGACCAAGATAATTAATTATATTACTTGATCAAACAGTTCCTCATAAAATAAACAAGAGAAACATCCCTAAGAATATGTATATATTAATTTCAAAAGCCACCTAAATCTACATTTGGGGGCTACAAAATATGGGTCTCAGCTCAACTTTCGTTTTGAAATAAGACCATATTTTGGAAAGTGATTCAAATGATTTTAAAAATTATTCTAACACTCCATCAAACCTTAGTTTGATAAATTTTCATTCTCAAACTACGGTGCTTGTTTAATTGGAAGAACTTCATTTTGAATTAGAAAAATATGACAATGATGACAAATACTAAAAAGAAAAACATAAACAAAGTTAGATATACAAAAGTTTGCTCACATTTTCATATCTTTATGGAAATAAGTCGCAAATTACAACTTACCTTCATCAATGTTGGACAAAAAAGTCACACTCAATTACGAGCTAGACTTTTCTTTCAATTTTGGGTCCAGTTTTGAAATAACACGATTATGTATTTTGCGTATGTAGGGAATATTTCAAGCATTATCCCAAGCTTGAACCCCACTGTGATCATACACTAAAGTATGGTGGCGTCCAAAGCGAAGAAAGATAGAGCAAAAGAGTCGTCAACAAGTTTTAGGAACTTGTAAACCGTTCACAGGGTGAAGGTTACACCCCTTAACGATCCAAGAGATCGTCAACTCCAATAGGTCTGGAACCATGATTGGTAGTTCGGGGATGAAGGTACAAATCCAACCTAAAGAGATTGAACCTGCCCTAATAATAAGCCTCTACTTTATTCTGATCGTTTTCATGTGCGCTTTCTGACTAACATGCAATCAATAGGTTTACCCTAAACCTGTTTATCTATGTTGGTTGAATATTAATGCACAAATAAATCTATTATTGGCGATCATTTGAATTATAATCAAATTAACCCTAACAAGATTATTAATTATCTTATTAAGCGTGATTACAAGTACCAAATTCCCTTTAAACATGCATAAAAGGCGTGATCAACCAATAACAATAAATATCAAGCAACATAATAATAATCAATAATAATAATAATAATAATAATAATAATAATAATAATAATAATAATAATAATAATAATAATAATAATAATAATAATAATAATAATAATAATAATAATAATAATAATAATAATAATAATAATAATAATAATAATAATAATAATAATAATAATAATAATAATAATAATAATAATAATAATAATAATAATAATAATAATAATAATAATAATAATCATCATCATCATCATGATCATAAATTACAACAATTATAATCATAATTAAAATAAAATTAATCATAATTCACATAATCATGTTCATGTTAAAAATAAAGTAAATAATTGCAAGATCCTAGGCATGATACTAACAAGATTAATAACAAACCCTAGCATGTCACTAAACAATAAAAATCAAAGCTTTAGCCCTAACATGATACTAACTCGAATATTAGGAAAGAAAATAGGAAGCATCGCAGGAATCATAATTATCATATTTGATATTATAACCTTTTCCCTAAACATAATACTAGGAATAATTGTTGTTATTCAAAACATCAAGCATCCTAACATGATACTAGGAATCATAATAACAACCTAGACATGATTTCTATATAATAATATCAATAAAATCAATTAAAGCACTTACATTATAATCAATACCTCTTTCTAATAACAAAATACACGCGTTAGTAACTTCAAGGAAAATAATAAATCAAACAATTAAATTAAATAATTGAAAGAGAGATTTGGGACCAAACCCTCAGAAATTAAAACCTTTCACGTCTAGGGCGAAGGCAACTTTGAACTTGGCTAGGTGTGTCTAGTGCTAATGTATGAGAAATTTTGTTTGAAAAAGGCTAGGCTAGAAAAAGGGACAGAAAATCAAGAAATTCTTTATGAGAGTTGATGATTATTGAAAGAATGAGAATTGATGAGAATTGATTGATGAGAAGAATTGATGAGAATTGGTGAATGAAAACAGAGTTTTTAGAAGGCTATTTATAGAAAAATCAGCCGAAAAGATAAAAAAAATCAAAACAGAGTTCTGATGCGTAAAACGAGGTTAGCGCCAGACGCTGACATTAGCGCCAGGCGCCAAGCTTAGCGTCAGGTGCTAATGCTGGCGTTTGGCGCTAACTTAATTACTGACGCGTTTTCTAAAATCAGATAGAAATTGCCAGAGGATAAAATCGTATTTTCCTCAAAAACATTCTTTTATTCGGATTAAAACTCTAAAAAGTCAACAAAAGTCAATTTATCAATGCTAATTGAATTAGGAATGAAAAGAACCTTCTAGAAGAATCTAGAAGACTAAAACCATTCCTAATTGCATTAGGAATGATAAATCCATATTAGGCCCTCCCCAAGATCATTGGGCCGCATATGAGGCTCAAACCAGGCCCAGTTAAGTAATTTAGCCATAACTTCCTTAATATTCATCGGAATTGGGCTTATAATATATCGTTGGAAAGCTCTTTTCATGCCCTATCCAAATACCCTACTATTGGACCTATATCATGGACCAACCAAACTGGATAGGCTGTTTTCTTAAAACAGGTTTCCAAAAACATAGAGAATAAAAAAGAAATTAAAACTATCCGCAACACTAAACTTTCCACACTTTCACTTTATTCGATTACGATTCGACATGAAAGGTACTCATCACTGGGTTTGGTTTTGGGGAGACACATTTGGGTGTCTACAGAAGCCCCCACTTTGACTGAGTTTGGAGAAACGCAAGTTTCGAAAACGAAAGTCAAAGTAGCGTTAGGGACGGAGAATGATTCAGAACGTTCTGCGATCCTTAATCATTCTTGTAACGCCAATTGTTTTGGGGTTTTTTATACGTACCCGAATGGAGGGTGTGTACGTCCCTCGGGAGACAGATCTGCAATGCAATACTCGAACGGCCCAATCACCTGCAAAACAACGGACCCCGGGGGGGGGGGGGCCAGAGGTCCGCCTCCGACGATCAAGTCAGTGACCGAAATAATGTATTTTAGAGAGAGAAAGTAGAGAAAAGGGAGAGTAAATGTGGGGGGCATTGCCCTTGGAGAGAGAATTCGATCCCCTAAAACTGATGTAATGATCAGTATTTATAGAGCATTGGGATATGTGCCTCTTAGGTTATTTAACCTAAGTAGATTGGCTTCCCACCGTTTTACGGTTTCTAGGGTTGTGGGCTTAGAGCCCATTTTCACCCTTCTATCATTGAGTGACACGTGTCATGCTCTAATTGGCTCATTGAGCGCTGAGCTTGCGGACAGGTGTCGCGGTGGCATTGGTCCACATATAGGGGGTATTTTTACCCCAAACATTAACCCCTCGAAAGGGGTAATTTCTCTTTTAAGAGGAGTTACTCCTTTCAAAATCAAGGCTTTATTTTCCGCTTGTTCAAAAGCTCTATAGGCGGTGATTCGGGGGTTTTAGTCCCTTGGGAGAGTTACAACACTGAAACTGGATTCGACTGAGGATGCCTGTACCTGCAAAGCAAACGGACCGCCGGATGGTCAGTAGTCCGCCTCCGAAGATTAAGTTAGTAAACGTGCGGAAGTAAAGTTTATCTGCTCGGATTCCGAGCTCAGGTAAAGTGTTGTGTGTTCCTTAAAAACGACAGCTCTAAGGTAAGTGACGTGTTGTCTCGTATTGTGTGAATATTCTCACTCCTTTTTTCACTTTTTTTTTTACTTGTTTGCCATAAATGCCAGAATATCCCTATTTATAGGGTCCTTTTCAAAAGTGTGCCCCTCCTAGGATCTTGGTGACCTAGGAGTTAGGTCACGCCGTTTTGCGGTGCCTCAGGATTTGGGCCTTTAGAAGGCTGCCATCCCCGGGCCAATTGCCTGAGTGACACGTGTCACTATGCCCAAAAGAATTCTGAAGCACCTTTTGAGTGACACATGTCGCAACCTGAATGGTCCCTGCTGGACCTTCAGTCCACGTAGGACGGAGAAGAGTCCACCCTCCACGTGTCATCATTCCATAGGTCCAAATGGCACCTATATGGAGGACACGTGGCGCTTTCTGATTGGGCCACCTGGCCGGGAATAAAATACCCAAATCATTTGCCCCTCACAGGGGTCACGTGCATTGCACGTGACTACTGTGACAGGTGTCAGTATCTGAGTGTTCAGATTCAAAAATTACTGGGGGGAAAAGTTAGGGTTTTACCCCCCTATAAATAGTGAGGTTTGACCCCCCCCTTAGATTCACACCTTTGCGAATCTCTGGAGAATCTTGGACTTTTTAACTTAGAGAATCTCAAAATTCCCAAAGTATTTTAACTTTTCAGGCATCCGACACTCGGCCAATTGTCCGACTGTTCTTCAGCACACCAAGAGTCTTTCACCCTTCTTCTAAAGGTAACGCCTGTTTTTTCATTTAATTTTCATTTTTTCTTGGTTTTCGAAAAATGGCTCCCCAATTGCATGCGGCACGGCGTAGGATAGTGATCAGCCGGTCACCGGGGACGGCTGAATCTAGAACTAGCAGTGCCGAATGCTTGGCCAACGACCCCGCTTTGCGAACTTCTCCGAATCCGACCGTTTCCGTGTCTGTGCAGGACACTATGGCCAGAACCAAAAGAACAGTAAGGCAGTGTAGCTCCGATGGAGTTTTCTACCATTCGGATGGGTCGACTGTTTATTTAGACGGCTCAATAAGGGTGCCTCGAAGTGAGCTGTCGGAAAATCCTGACAGCCCTCCTTATCTTCCTCCTACCCCCCCTATTACCATTCGCCCACATCTAGTGGAACTCCCAGTGATGGAATCATGGGGGAGGCGGATGAAGAATATCAACTCGGGCCTTCAGGACAGGCACCGGAAGAGAGTCTAGGGGAGGACCCCGCTGGCACCAGTCGGCGGTCCCCTAGCTCTGATGAGAGCTCTGGTGACGAGTCGGCCTCGTCATCTTCTTCAGAGAATGCCTCCGTAACTTCAGAGGAGGCTAGATCAAATATAGATTCTGCCAGAGAGTCCCTGGCAGTGGATAGGGGGGAAAGCTGGGCCGAGCCGAGCGCTTCCAGGCGCTTGGAGAGAGCCCCCTACTATCAGCATGTTCCGCCAGGCAGGCGGAGCGCCATGGCATCCGGCCTTGCCAATTTTAGGCGCAAGGTCGTCCTAGGTTGTGGCTACACTTTGTCGGTCCCTAACGAGGGCGACACCATAACCTGGCCGAGCCTGGCCAGCTATCAGGACAAAGCATTCGGCTGCTATGAAGCGGCCTTCCAGGCTGGCCTCCGCTTCCCTCTCCATCCGACCGTGGAGAGGATCTTGGACGGATACCAACTGGGTATCTGGCAACTTGTACCCAACTCCTGGATCAATATTCTGGGGTACGTTGCCGCCTGTGAGATGCTGCAGGTGGAGGCGAGCTTTGAAGCGTTCGCCCACATGCACTATCTGAGCAGGGCGCCTGCTAGGGGCGGTGAGGGCTGGTACACCTTGACCACTTGCAAGGGGTACATGATGGCTGTTGGCAAAGAGAACAAGTGGAAAGACTGGAGGACTAAGTTTTATATAGTCAAGTCTGCCGACAGCCGCCTGAACTAAAAGTATAACAGGTGGAATAAGGATCCACCTCTCCTAGCAGGCAGGAACGCATTGCCGCCTATTCCCAGGCGGGCAAAGGAGGAGATCATGGACGCGGGGTTGTTTACCGTGTCCGTGTGGACGAATGATGAGGGGGACAAGGAGGTCACCCCTCAATGCTATCTCCCTTTGTACAAGTGGTTTGAAGAAGGAACATTCTTAGCCGCCTGTGGGCTAAGTTCTGAAATGCCGAGAGGTAGTCGGCCGTCTGTTTTATATGCAATTTACTTTTGCCTTTCAATACTTGTTTAATGATGCTAATACTTGTTCATTTTTGCAGATAAAGCAATGGAGAAGCTCTCGGCCACAAGGAAGCCGGCTGTATCTGCTGCTCGATACAGGTCGAATGTCCTAAACAGGGAAGAAGCAACCACTCACACCAAAGTGGACGAGCAGAAAACTGGCGGCACCTCCAAGGTAGGAGATTGTTATACTTTCATTTCTGACCAATATTAAATTTGCCCGAATGATTTCTCACTGGCGTTTATCTTGCGTTGATGTAGGGTACGCCTTCCAAATCTCCTTCAAACCCATCCGACCCTAAGGTCCAAAAGACAAGGGCGGGTGATGTGAGCACATCCGGCAAGGGCGGCCGGAAGCACATTGCTCAAAAGCCCAAGAAGGGCCCAGACGCCTCTTCTCTCGAAGCTGAAAAGGAGATCAGCAAATCGGATGCCCAGAGGGCATCGAAGGGTGGCTTTAAGCAACCCACCGCTGCTGTCGGCTCAGCAGGAGAGAGGAGGAGTCTGGGGAGAGAGGAGGAACCGAAGGACGACGGTAAAAACCATTTTTATTTATTGTTCTTCAAAATATACTTGTGTTATTTTTCTAACTTTCTTTCCTTCTCAGTTCCTGTGCAGAGGCCGACCTTAATCCAGATGGCCAAGTCCATGCTGAGGGCGGTTGATCCTGACGACAAGGCGTCTGTCAGAGTCTGCACCCTGGACTTGGATGGCATCCTGGGGAACCTCTGCGAGGTATGAGTCTTAATTTAAGCAATTCTCTTCTCTTCTTTTTTTTTTTTTTTTGCTCAAGTCTTTATCTGCCTGGTTTTAACCATTCGACTATTTTTGCAGGCCATGCTGCGCGTCCAAGGGCTCAGGAAACCCCTCAAGGAGAAATCCAAAGAGGTAACAGCCGCTAAAGCTCGGGCCGAGTCCGCCTTGGATCGAGCTCAATTTGATATTGCTCAAAATGAGTATCTGACGCTTGATATGATGTATTCGCAGGCGGAGGCCAACATGCAGGTGAAGAAGGACCTGGACTCGGCCCGCCTGCGCATCACTTCCCTTAAGAAAGAAATTACAAATCTTAAGGAGAAGCTCGAGCCTCTTCAAGATTCCAAAGAAGAGGCCGAGAGAGCCAAGCAGAAGGTGGGCCGCCTGGAGCAGCGCCTCAGCAACCAGGAGCACCAGCTGAAGTCCAAGTTTGAGTCCGTGGCTGAGCAAGAGAGAGAGGCTCTTGTTAAGCAAATGATGAGCGATTATGATGCCATCATGCGGGACACTTGGGCGGCTGTGCAGCCGGACTCAGACTATCAGACTTGGAAATCCAAGTTTGATGAAGCCAGCAAAGCATTCGACGATCGTCTTATTGAAGAGGCTGAGAATGCTGCGACCGAGGAAAGCTCTGGGTCCGACTCTTCTGGGGAGTCGTCCTCTGGTGGTGAGGAGGAGGATCAGGCAGAGGAGCAAGAGAAAAATGATGAAGAGCAGCCGAAGGACAACAGGCCGGCTTCCAATGAAGAGGCTCTCCCCTGATCACTTAAGCTTTTTATTTTTTCTGTTTCTGTGGCCGAATGGCCAAGTACTTTGTTTTTCCGGCCTGCGTGCCGAGTATTTGTATCTTTACCGACCGAGGGGTCGGGTAATTTGACAATCTTTCTGGCTCTGCCAGATAACAAACTTAACCAATCGTCTGGTGACGATTGGTCTTTTTTAATTTGAATCATTCGGCCATTTGGCTGAAGTTATCCATATTATGTCCTTTGAAATTTTCATTGCATGTTTTTGGCTAAGTATTATAACCTGTATAGCATGCGAATGTTCTTGCCCCTGGACGGATGTCGAGTGGTTTCGGTTTATTGGATTGATTGACTTAGAAATTGTTGATACTTAGAAAAGTATTTATGGTTTCTAAGTCAATCAATCACTATGGTGATTGCCCCAAACCACGCGGCAGACGTCCATCCAGAATTGGCAAACATAAGTTTTCATTCGGCCATTGGCTCGAACTAAACTTAAATTTCCAACTTAGCTAATTTGCTAAGGGAAAAACTCCGCCTGTTCTGCCCCATAAGCAAAAACAGGCGCCTCTGGCCATAGGCCTCTTTGAGATAAAATGCTAAGTTTGTAACTTAACCAATTTTCTTAAAAATAATTGTCCGCCTGTCGTGCCCCATAGGCAAGGATCAGGCGTCATCCGGCCAATAGCCTCAATAAGTGCTAAGTAGTTAACTTAACTCGTATATTAATCAAATATTTCGCCTGTTTTGCCCCTGAGCAATAACAGGCGCATCCGGATTTATGCCTCGCTTAGCCTCTACTTATGAAACAGTGACCATTTCTGAACTGCGCTAGAACAGATAGAAAATTCAGGTCTTTTAGATTTCACTTTCGATTAAAACAAACGACTACGAATGCTGCCTTAGCATTCGGTAGGGCCGCTTGATATATTCGTAGAGCAATGTGCCACCCAAATGGGAGATGCTTCTCCTCGACTAATTCGCCCGAATGGACGTCGCCGATTATCTGACTCATGTTGGAGCAGACGGTCATACTCATGTTGGAGCAGACTGTGACCATTCGGTCTCTTGGTGGTTGGATGACGTCTTTAGTCTTGATGTTTTTTACTGCCTCCGCCTCTACCCACTTGGTAAAGTAATCCACAGCCACCAATATATAGCGCTTGCCGCCTGGTGCAGTCGTATATGGCCCAAGAATGTCCATGCCCCATTTGGCAAAGGGTATTGGGCTGTGGATGGCCGTCAGGTCTGTAGCCGGACGATGGATGAGCTTGCCAAACTTTTGGCACTTGTCACATTTTTTCACCATTTCCATGGCATCCGACTCCAGGGTTGGCCAGAAGTAAAGCCGCCTGGCCTTGGCCGCGAGGGATCTGCCGCCTATATGGGAGGCGCAGAATCCCGAATGCAACTCCTCGAGGACTTCCTTACCCTTTTCAGGGGTAACACACTTCAACAGGGGTTTCAAGAAGCCAGCCCTGAAGAGTTCTCCTTGTCGCAACTCGAAGTTAGCTGCTCGCTTTTTCAGAACAGCCGCCTCTTGTGGTGAGTCAGGGAGCGTGCCGTCTGTAAGATAGGCCCGGATGTTGTCCATCTAGGTTGAGCTTCGGTCAAGAATTCCAATGGGGTCTTCCTCAGATATACTTCTTTTTTCCATGACCTCCCAGAAAACTGACCGAGGCGTTTCACAGGAGGCGGATGATGCCAGCTTGGACAGAGCATCCGCCTGATTGTTTGAAGACCTGGGCAGTTGAGTTAGATGAAATTCTTCAAGTGACCCAACTTCATTCTTGACCGCCTGCAAATATTTTATCATGGCCGGATGAGTGGCCTCGTACGTTCCATTAACCTGGAGTACGACCAGTTGTGAATCCGAGCAGGCGTCAATTTTCTTTGCCCCTGCTGCCTTACAGTACCGAATGCCAGCAAGCAGGGCTTCATACTCGGCCTCATTGTTAGAGACCTGGAACTTGAACCGTAGTGCATACTCGTATTTGTCTCCTTCAGGAGACTGACAGATAATCCCTGCACCACAGCCGTTCGCAGTGGAGCTCCCGTCCACATACACTTTCCAAACCTGGTCTGTATTGTCCGGAACAACCGGCCTTGTCATTTCGACAATAAAGTCAGCGAAATCTTGTCCCTTTATTGCCTTCCTTGGTTCGTAAGTGATTTCTAGTCCTTGCATTTTAATCGCCCATTTGAGCATTCGTCCAGAAGACTCCAAGGTTGTGAGTGGCCGCTTGATCGGCTGGTCAGTATAGAACACTACCGCATGTGCCAAGAAAAAGGGTTTCAATTTCTTGATGGACATGTAAAGGGCGAGACCAAATTTTTCAACCATAGGGTACGGAAGCTCAGCGTTCCTTAGAACATGGCTGATGAAATAGACCGGGAGCTGAGTGCCATCTCTTTCAGCTAAGAGATCAGCGCTGAGGGCATGATCGGAGACGGCCAAGTACATGAAGAGCGTCTCTTTGGGCAGAGGGCTAACAAGCCTTGGCAAAGAGTGCAAATGAGTCTTTAATTTTTGAAAGGTCGCCTCTGCGTCATCCCCCTATTCAAAGTTTGTCTTCTTTTTTATTGCCTGGAAAAAGTAGAGGCACTTGTCGCCTGACCGGCTGAGGAATCTCCCCAGGGCCGCCAGACAACCTGTTAGTTTCTGAACTTCCTTCACAGTACGGGGCGACTGCATGTCGATTACCGCCTGTATTTTCTTAGGGTTGGCCTCTATTCCCCTTTGGTCAATCAAAAATCCGAGAAACTTCCCAGACTCAACACCAAAGACACACTTTTTTGGGTCAAGCATGACCTTATGCCGCCTAAGTGTGGCGAATGTTTCTCGGAGATCAGCAAGGTGATCCGCCTGTTGTTTGGATTTGACTATCATGTCATCGATGTACGCCTCCACATTCCTTCCGATTTGATTGATGAAGACCGTATTTATCATTTGTTGGAAGGTAGCAGGCGCATTCTTCAAACCAAACGGCATCACCGTATAACAGAACAACCCCTGATCAGTGACGAATGCCGTCTTTTCTTGATTTTTTTTTTCACAGGGGGATCTGATGGAAACTTGAATAGGCATCCATGAAACTCATCAGGGCATGTCCGGCTGTTGAGTCGACCAGACTTTCGATCTTAGGCAATGGATAGCTATCCTTTGGACATGCCTTTTTGAGGTCTGTGTAGTCAACACACATCCGCCAAGTTCCATTCGGCTTTTATACTAACACAACGTTAGCTACCCACTCAGGGAAATTGCACGGCCGAATGAACTTGGCATCTAACAGCTTTTTTACTTCGGCAGCTGCCGCCTGACTTCTTTCTTCGTCGTGGTTTCTTTTCTTTTGCCGGATGGGCTTCTTTTTAGGATCCACGGCGAGTTTGTAGACAGCGAGATCCGGGCTGATGCCTGGCATTTCTTCCACTTCAAAGGCAAAGATGTCTTTGAATTCCCTCAGCAGCTGGTGAAGGCTTTCACCTAGCTTTGCAAAAGCAATCGTCCCCACCTTAACAGTCCGCTCTGGACGGCTGTCATCCAGAGGGATATCAATGTGTTCACCAGCAGGCTAGGGACGAAGATCATCCGACCGTTCCCCGGTCAGTGATTGCTATTGCTTTTCTTTTTTGACCACCACCAGCTGATCAGTCTTTCTTTTCTTTCCGGCTGGTGGGGCCGACTGTTCTTCCTCGACATCGTCGAGGTTGATTGTTTGCTTGCCCCGACCAAATGCTACGGCCGCGGGCTTGACGTCCGAGAGGTAACATTCTCGGGCCGTCTTTTGGTCCCCATTAAGGGAACCGATTGTTCCATCATCCTTCTCATACTTGAGTAGCATGAGAGCAGGGATGATGACGGCCTTACACTCATTAAGAGTGGGACGACCAAAGATGAGGTTGTAGGCCGTGAGCTCTTTAACCACTAGGAAACGGATGGTCATGTGCCGACCATCTCCCCTGCTTCCCAGGCGGACAGGTAGGTCAATTTGTCCGACTGGGTGTACAAGTCCTCCCCCAAACCCAACAAGGGTGTGGGTGACCTCCATCATGCTATCCGGTTTGTACTTGAGATTGGATAAGCATTTGAGGCTGATGAGGTCAGAGGAGCTTCCTGTGTCAATCAGAATTCGGCCCACCAGTTGGTTGGCGACCTTGCACTCAATGACAACAGGGTCATCATGCGGCCGACGGACTTTGCCTCTGTCCTGCTCGGTGATGACAACAGGGTCATCCGCCTCCTCAACAGAATTGACCATCTTTCTCAGATGGTCCTTGGTACCCCGAATGGTCGGGCCACCACCGGCAAATCCACCTGCTATGGTGTACACCGGCTCTTCATCAGTTTCGGCACTCACAGCAGGTTGGGGAGTCTTCTTCTTGGACTGCCCCGGATTTGCTTTTGAAGTCGCTTTGGACTTCACATAGGACTTCAGCTGTCCTTTGTCGGCCAGACGGCCTAAACTTATTTATATATGTTGGTAGAATATTAATGCACAAATAAAACTATTATTGGCAATCACATTAACCTAAACAAGATTATCAATTATCTTATTAAGCGTGATTACAAGTACAAATTCCCTTTAAACATGCAAAAAAGGCGCGATCAAGCAATAACAATAAAAAATCAAGCAACATGATAAATCATCATAACAATAATCATAATAATAATCAAAATAATCATGACTAAAATTATCACGTTAAAGCATAATATTATTAGCAAGATCCTAGGCAAGATACTAACAAGATTAATAACAAACCCTAGCATATCACTAAACATCAAAGATTAAAGCTTTAGCCCTAACATGATATTAGGAAAGAAATAGGAAGCATCATAATAATCATACTTGATATTAAGAATATTAATTATTACCCTAAACATGATACTAGGAAGCAATAAAAACATCCTAACATGATACTAGGAATCAATATAATAACTTAAGCATGATTTCTATATCAAAAGAACAATAAAACAATTAAGGTACTTACTTCGATCCCTCGTACCTCTTTCTAATAACAAAATACACACGTTAGTAACATCAAGGAAAAATATTAAAACAATACAATCAATTAAATAATTGAAATAGAGATTTGGGATCAAACCCTCAGAAATATCAAACCTTTCATGTCTAGGGAGAAGGAAACTTCGAACTTGGATAGGTTTTTCTAAAACTAACGAGTGAGGAATTTTGAGAGAGGGAAGGTTTAGAAAAAAATATAGAGAGAGAAAGCTTCTAGATTTTAGAGAGAGACTGTATATGTAGATGATTTGAAAACAGGGAGATACGACCCCTATTTATAGGAAAAATAGCACGGGATCAAAGAAAATCATATTCGGAATAAAATACCACTTGTCGCAAAAGACAGGATTCAGCACCAGACGACAATCTCGTCGCCAGGCGACGAAGGTCAGCGCCTGGCAACAACTCTGTCGTCTTGCGCTGGTTCAAAAGTCAACGCGCTTCTACACGCGTAACTACCTTTCAAACCGGTTGCAGGTAATTATGCGTCCAAGCAGATTTAATATATTTTATTCAAAATAAAAAATCTTTTCAAAGTATAATTATCAATCCTAACCTCATTAGAATTAAAAAGAACCATCTAGATATTATTATAACACTAAAATCAATCCTAATCACTTTAGGAATAATAATTAATAGGCCCTCCTCTAGATCATTGGGCCTAATTTAATTTAATCCATAACTTCCTCATAATTCATCGAAATTAGGCTTATAACATATCACTAGAAATCTCTTTTCAAGCACAATCCAACTACCCTATTATTGGACCCTTATCATGGACCAAATCAAATTGGACTGGCTATTTTTCATAGATAGGGTAAGAAAATAAATACTTTTGAAAACAGAAAGAGAAATATTTTAATAAAAACATCCGCATCATTAGACTTTCCACACTTTCACTTCGTTCGATAATCAAATGACGTGAAAAGTATTCATCACTGGGTTTGGTTTTGGGGAGACACATTTGGGTGTCTACAGAAGCCCCCACTTTGACAGAAGTCAAAGTAACGATAGGGACGGAGAATGTTTCAGAACATTTTGCGATCCTAAATCATTCTTGTAACACCGATACCTGCAAACTAGCGTTAGTTAAACAGATAGGTGAGTTAAGAAACGTTTATCTTGCACCGTCGAGCACACGTCTCTATAGTAACCGATTTGTGACGATCTTCCTCAAGCTAGGGGATACCGCTTGAAGACTTCCACGCTTGCAGCTGCCTTCAACTTCCGCTGTTTTATGACCATCTTCCATATCCTAGGGAATATGATCGAAGATAACTTCGCTTGAAGCCACCTCCTGCTTTTGGCAACCTTCCACATCCTAGGGAACGCCATCGAAAATTACTTCGCTTGAAGTCATCCTCAGTTGTTTATGACAATCTTCCGTAAGGTAGGGAACATTGTTGAAGATAACTCTGCTTGCAGCCATCTTGAGTTGTTGCGATAATATTCCAAAGAAGATTACTGAAGACCAACCCTTGTCAATCCTTAAAGCTCGCTTGAACTTTGTTGCTGTGATATTTCCTGAAATTTCCGCGGTGCCAGTACATCGGCGCATTTTGTTGCTTGTGAACCATTATGTCAGTTCTTTTTACAAATTGTGAACCATTATGTCGGTGCCTTTGCGATGAGCCAATGTTTAGGCGCTTTAAGCCAAGTGAGACGATCTTTTATCAGGTCAATCACCTACTGTGATTGTAACCGTATCGATTACTTAATCATGTCAAATTGCTTATAGGGGCTAACTGACGTACCAAGGAACCTGAAATTGCTGGATAAGGTCCACATAGTCATTTAAGAGGGCCACGTATTCTGTCACCACACCAGCACACGCTAGAATGCACTATCGCCAGGTTTTAGCCTTGTCAGCGCCTGGCGACGAGCTCGTCGTCTGGCGCTGGTGTTGGGTTTTCGAAATAAAACCCCTTTCTTCTTCATTTGTTGTGGCTGTTGTTGCTGCTATTCGTGTTCTCTTGAAACTTCAAATTGATCGTTCTTGCTCGTTTGTCCACCAAATTCGCTCGAATTTGTTGCAAATCAAAGCTTCTCTCATATATATTCCGGATCTATGTAAGTTTTTCTCAAACTTAACTCGATTTTTGTTGAATTTTGAGATGTTTATGCGCGATTATTCGAAAAAATTGAAACCAATTATGCCTAATTCGATTTTTTTCATCAAATTTTATGCCTTGAAATTGCTAGATTATATTTATATATCATGTTTAGAGAATTTTGAAACTTGTTTTACTCAATTTTTTCAAAATATGAGCAAATTGCCATTGTTGGACCTCTTGAGTTCCTGAGAACAATGTGACCTGTTCTTTGTGTTTTTTGCTAGCCATTCTTGTCAAAATTTGTCGCAATATTTGTCATAGTATTGTAATAAATTTCTTTACTGCTGAAAATTTCTATTTACGCTCGAATTGAAATTATGTTCTGTTTTAGTACTACGTACTCTGTTTTTTGCGAACATGGTATCATGCGGCAAACCTTAGATACTATAGAACCTTAATTTTCTGGTATTTTGCATAATATATCATGGCTAGACGACGAGGTTTGGGTTCTCATTCTCGTTCTAGGGAGGCTCATCAGGAGGACGATCCCGTTGACGTCGGTGTAGGCACCTCTTCTTCTCTAGGGAGGTTTCCACAGTGGGACTAGCGCACTTTGTACTTCGCGCCTGAGTTCCACATTTCAGAGTGCGTCCGACGAGGGATTCTCAGCGGGCCAGTTCATTGCCATGGTTTTGGTAACACGACCATCGACTCTTTGAACAATACTTTACTTCTGCGACCATAATGGTTTGCGCAATCTGTGGGAGTCATATGGCTTGACTCCTTTGCTGCGAGTCACTCGTGCTTTGTACTCTTTCAAACATAGCCACTATGTAGTCCGAGCTTTGGTGGAGTTCTTTTGGGACACCACCAACACCTTCCATTTTCCTTAGGGTGAAATGACTGTTACCCCCACAGACTTTAGTCTCATTACGGGATTGGAGTTCACTTTGGTCCCGCTCCCTTTCGATGGTGAGATCAATATCTTTTCTCCAGAGGTACTGGAGCTGTTAGGCCCTATCACAATTTGGACTCGTGTTGAGGCTGATCCGACACATCATAGTACTAGATGCATTCGCCGGAGCACGCTTGCGGTGGCCTTTCAGGATAGTGCGACCACCCCAGAGCAACGGGTGCGCATTTTTGCTCTTATCTTGTTGTCAGGGACCTTTTCACCTGACAGAGGTAGTTGAGTGCTACTCTACTACCTGTCTGCTTACCGCGACCTTCTTACTGTCGGGTCGTATGATTAGGCCAACTTGGCCTACGCGGACTTCCTAGTTGGGCTGCTACTTGCTAGTCGTCAAAGCTCCTTCGAGGGAGACATCACGCTTTTCAGCTTTTATAGAGTCGTAGAGGTACACTTTATTTCTTTTAAAATTAGCTCTAGATCTGTTTTGGCATTTATTGACATTTCCTTATTTTCGTAGATCTGGTTCTACGAGTACTTTCCATCTCTTGCGCCAGCAAGACCTTCACCTCGCGAGCTCCTTGTTGCTGCCGGTTGGGGAGGTCGTCATAGTGCGGATGTCACTTCTAGGTACATTCGAGAGTTGATCCTCTCGGTATATTCCTCAGATACTTTCCTTTTTATAACTTTAGTAGGATTTTATCTGATGAGTATGCATTTTGTAGGAGTCGGCCGTAGAGTTTTGGCCGTGGGCCGATTTTGCCGTTTCTGTGTTTGCTGCGCAATACACTACTCAACGTCGATACTTCCATGGGATGTATGATATTGTGGTGTATTTAGGCGAGAGAGTCGCTATTCAGCACTCCTTGGAGGCCTTCGTTGTTCCAGCTCGCCCTCCTCGGCATATATTCGATAAGGTGAGGTTAAGGACTTTGGCGAGTAGGGCGCCAGAGGGCACGCCTAGGCAGACGCATGCTCGTCCGGAGCTATGCTACACAGAGGCATTGCTGCCGCGCTTAGCTCCACCACCTGGTTTGCTAGAGGGAGGAGAAGAGGTATTCTTTATCTTGTGCATTTGTCTCTTGTATAGCCCCCAATTAGATATTAATTACTCAGTTTTTTTTTTTAGAATGTGCACGAGGAGTTTGTCGCTCCACCTGTGTCCATCACCTGTTAGGGGATGTATGGCCCCGTTGAGGAGATGATTCCTCTAGCTCCTCCGGATCACCGCTTTATCGAGAAGTCAATACCACGGCACCATACTTGGGTGAGTCATTTATTTGCCTTTTACTTGCACATATGTCTTTGATTGTTACTGACTTGTCTCTTAACAGTTCTCTCGCGAGGTGGTAACGAAGATGGCGAGAGGTTTGGACGCCTTTCATTACCAGCTGGTGAGATTGAGGGATCGAGCTTCTTGTCGCCGTGACAACACTGCAGAGGTATTTCTCTTATCCTTATCTCATGCTTTATTTATCCATTTAGCATCTGACGTGATTTAATTTTACAGGGACAGCCTATTCCTCCTCCACATACTCGGGCGAGACTTGAGGCTAGGAGAGAGAGGTCCGACTCGAGATTTCGTCGTACCTCTTCCGGGGGTGAGGGTGGCCGATCGGAGACGGCTCCACCTAAGAGACCAAAGGTTTCAGGCTCTTCGTTCGAGGGTGCATACGCTAGGCCGGTAGGCCAAGGAGTTGTGTCATCGACTTCTTTAGGGAGTGGTGGGACGTACGAGGTTGGCTCGTCGTCGCAGCAGTCGTCGTTGGCTATTCAGCTTCAGAGTGAGCCTGGATTGGTTGGCCCTACTATGTCAATCCCAACTGTTGGCGATCCTGGGGCCGGTGAGGGGCATACTCCATGATCTACCTTGTTCTTTGACACTTTGGGAGTGCCTCCCCATTTGCGTCCTCCGGCACCGTAGCTGTTCCTGTATTTATTTTATTTGCCTTGTACGACTTTGGTAATTTGTATTATATGACTTCTACACTAGACATATTGTATATACAACTTTATTATGCTTATTTTATCTTTGCATTTTATTTTTTATTTTATGTGCATGTGAGTGTGTGAAAAAATTGTGACTAATTTTTGCGCAAAAAATTTCCGTCATTTTTATTATTAATGGAGGGTATCCGACTTTCTCCCCCTAAAAGAAAAAATTTTTAAAAAAAATCAAATTTTGACTAACATAAGCCTAAAATTAATTAAACTTAAATTAATCGAAAAAATGTTTGAAAGAGGTCAAAAAACGTTAAGTCAATGTACAAAATCGAGTCGTAATTAGAGAAAACATATGATTTTCATAGCGCGGATAAGCTGTCGTAGCGTGGATAAGATGTCGTCAAACCGACTCTCTGTCGCCAAACGCTGACTTTGTCACCAGGCAACAGGCCTCGTCGCCAGACACTGTCCTTGTCGTCTGGCGACGCACTTTTTTCTCCAAATCCTTTCGGGAAACAAACTGTACAAGTTTTGTGCATAAATAGCCCCCAAATCTGCCGAGTTTTGTATAATTCGAACAGATTAAAATAATAGTTAGTTTTTATTCTCTTTAAGCAATCATGTCTAAAAATTTTAGTGATTTTACTCGTGAGTGGTGCCGATCTTTTACTGCTAGGGAGAGAAAAGAGCTTGATTTCTTTCATCTGGGAGGTATTTATGGTATTAAGGGGGTAGACATAGATATATATTTTATTCATACCGCCTTAGAAAATTGGGATCCAAACACACATTGCTTTAGACTGGGCTATGATGAAATTATTCCTTTACCGGAAGAATTTGGTGCCATTTTAGGCTTTCCTGCCATGGATCTTGCGGTAATTTCTAATGTTAGTGAGCACTATTATAAAGATTTTGAGTGTTTCTATGATCTGAAAGACATGGATCTAACTAATATTGTAGATGGAACTGTAGTAAATCTGAAAGAATTTGCACGTCACTACTTTGATAGACCATATTCTTAGTCTTTCCATGTTCTTAGAAGAAGAGCTTTTCTCTTTTGCATGTTTAGCCAATATCTCCGCACTAGTGGAAATAATCGTGAGGGTCAAGGTATTTTAGTGTCTGTCATGGAACAAATTGAATTAGGGAGGAATCCAATGCCATTAATTGTTGGAGAGGTTATGCTTAGTTTGGATGAATTAAAGAAAAATCCAAAAGCACCTTTTCGAGGCTCTCCAATTTTATTATAGGTAGAAAAATAATATTTTTGATTACAGAAATCAAAAACATATATTTTTGTATAGTAATACTAATTATTTGCATTGAATTTTTGCAGATGTGGCTAATGGAGAGACTAGAATTAATTAGTCCTCCTGAGAACATTGAAAATAATACACCAAACTGTTTTGTTAGGCGAAAGAAGCGCTTTTCCATAAAGATGGGTCGTCGGGAGTGGAGCAAAATATTCGCTTCTTGTGATTTTGCTATCAAATGGATCATCCCATGGTGAAAAATTGAGAAGATGGTTGGTGTCAACAAGAAACCCTTCTGCCGTCTTCCAAGTTTATCCAAGTTGACTTTTTATTACCCATGTAGAGTAAAAAGACAGTACGACCTTGCTCTAACTATTCCTTCTAGAGATCTTCGTCGTCCGTATGAATTTCCTGTGTCACAGGAAGTAGAGAGGTTTGATGCTTATTGGAGTGCTAGGCCTTTATGGGAAGTTGTTACCCAAAAGGTTCCTCCTTCTTTATCCAAGGATGTGAAGCATTAGCTACTTGATAAGCCTAAAAAGGATAAGAAGAAAGATCAAAATCGAATCAATGTGAAGAATCGTCTGGGAGACAAGATAGCTCATGTTAAGGAACGTTTAGGTGAAAGAGTTGAATTTAAAACTCCTATGATGCCTAGAAAGAAAGACACTACTTAAGGAAAAGAGAAAAGGAAAGCAGACTCTACAGAAAAGAAGATATGGGTAGAGAAGAAACATAGTGTATTGGCTAAGGGGGAAACTATTCACACCAAAATTAAATGCAGATCCTAGCTAGCAAAAGAAATGGATGAGGAAGAAGAAGCTGACAAGAATTGGAAAAGAGAAATGAAAGAGAAGAAAGATTAGAGCATTGCTTTACTTTTAACTTATTAGACAAATTTATTTTTTATGTTAATTTATTTTTTAAGCTTTTATATAAATTCCATCAATAATGTAATTTTACTTTATTTTATTAATGCAATTTTAAGCTTTTAAAATCAACATTTACATTATAATTTCTTTTAAAGCAATGAAAACACTTAATTATTTTTCTGGAAATATTCGAGTACGGAAGTAAAAAATTTCCGAAATACACTGAAATTCGCCCAGTTTAATGCGGAAATATTGGCGTCGAAATTTAATTCTATCTCCAAACGTTGGTCTTCGTCGCCTGGCGCTGTCCTCATCACCGGACGATCCTGCTCGTCGCCCGGCGCTGTCTTCGTCGCCAGACGCTGCTGTTGTCGGTCGACGCTTTCATTTGTCGTCAGGCGACAACTTTTCTGGGATGCGTTGATTTGCTGGAATACGAGGTTTATAAAAATTAAAGTGGTCGCACCCTATAAGGGTTATGTATCCTTTCCTAAGGAATCAGGCCAAACATAGCTCTCTTGAGTGTCCTACTCAAGTAATTATGGGTAGTACTTCTTAAGTTGGTCAAGATTTGTCATGTTTGAGAACTCATTGCCATCCATATCAGTCAGTTTTGCAACACCTCCTGATAGGATAGTTTTGACAATATATGGCCAAGACCAATTGAGTCTAAACTTACCTCTTGGGTCTAAAACATTTTTCCTTAATGCTTTTAACACCAAGTCTCCTAATTTAATCTTTCTTGTCTTGACTTTCTTGTTGAAGTGTCTAGCCATACGAGTTTGATAACATTTAGTATGATATAGAGTCCCTAGTCGCTTTTCATCAAGTAGAATTAGCTCTTCATATCTCGCTCTAGTCCATTCTACTTCATCCAGTTTACTTTCTAACGCGATGCGTAGAGAAGGTATTTCTAGCTCTACAGGTTTTATGGAATCCATTCCATAGACTAAAGAAAATGGCGTATTCCCTGTTGATGAGTGAATTGACGTGCGGTAACCCCACAGAGCAAAGTGGAGTTTGTTTGGTTAATCTTTGTAATTTTCTATCATCTTCTCGATGGTCGTATTTAAATTTTTATTAGCTGCCTCAACTGCACCATTTGCCTGAGGTATATATGGAGAATAATGATGGTGTTTAATGCCATATTTTTGTAATAATTCTTCACACTCTGCTTGAAAGTGAGTTCCATTGTCACTTATCATTTCATGTGGGACTCCATATCGACAAATGATGTTTCTTTCGATAAAGAGTGCTACATGTTTTGCAGTGAGTTTAGCATATGATTTTGCTTCAACCCATTTAGTGAAGTAATCAGTTGCTACTAATATTTATTCATGGCCTCATGGCCATGGTGATGTATAGGTGTAGAGGAGAGATGAAGGAACATGTTGCAAGTTAGCATATATTTGGCAATTAGGACATCTTTTGACATATTGATGACAGTCCCTATTCATGGTAGTCCAATAATACCCTTCGCGCATTATCTTTTGGACTATCATTTTGCCATTTACGTGTGTTCCACATACCCCTTCGTGGACTATTCTCATAGCTCTTTGGTCTTCCTTTTTGCCTACACATAGAAGAGCTCCACCTTAAGGTACCCTTTTGTGTAACTCCTCCTTAATGAGCACATATTGAGAAGACAAAAGTCTTAAGGCTCGTTTTTCTCTTTTGTCAGCATGGGGTGGATATTCTCCCTTTGTGACATAGTTGAGGATGTATGTATACCAAGGTTATTCCTCTTCTTCTTCTTCCTAGGTTACCTAATCATCCTCTATTGCATGGATATATGCCGCTTTATGTCTCTTTTCTATTGTTAAGGGCATTTGCTCAATTTCCTTAGGAAACCTAACAATTTAGGCTTGTCTTGCCAAGGCATCAGCAAATTGAATTCCCTCTCTAGGTAGATATGTGTATTCTACCTTTTCCAATTGGTTAGTGAGAGTTTCCAAGTAGGTTTGGTAGGGGGTCAAGTTTCCACTCCTTACTTTCCATCTCTTGGAAATTTGATTGATGATCAACGAAGAATCCCCAAAAATTCGAAGTTTTTTTACTCCCAACGCCAATGTTGTTTCGAGGCCTACCACGCATGCTTCGTATTTTGCAGCGTTGTTGGTAACGTCAAAATCTAGCTTTTTGGAGATTGGAACATGTTCTTCTTTAGGTGATACTAATAGTACTTCTACACCACATCCCTTTTGGTTTGAGGCTCTGTCGATGTAAAGAGTCCAAGTATCATCTTCCGTGACCATCAAGTCCTCGTCAGGAAAATCATTCTCATGTATAGACGTGGAATCTTCTATTGGAAAATCTGCTAAGAAATCTGAAACCACAGATCCTTTAATAGCCTTTTAGAGCATGAAACTTACATCAAATTGGTCTAGGTTGACTATCCATCTTGATATTCGTCCATTTAGTATAGATTTCTCGAAGAGATATTTGAGTGGATCCATTCGAGATACTACGAACACCGTATGAACGAGCATGTAATGTCTTAACTTGGTTGTGTCCCACACCTATGCCAGGCACAATTTCTCAAGTGGTGTGTAGCGTATTTCATACTCGAGCATCTTTTTACTTAGATAGTAGATGGCGTTCTCTTTTTCTTCGACTTCTTGTGCGAGCATGGCCCCCATTGTCTCTTTTGTGACTATTAAGTACAACCTAAGAGGGATTCCTAGGAGTGTTGGTGCTAATACAGGAGGATTAGAGAGATAGGATTTGATCTTCTCAAAGGCTTTTTAACACTTGTTGTCTTATATTACTGGCACATTCTTTTTAAGCTTCTTGAATATTGGTTCACATATCGTTGTCAATTTAGATATGAACCTACTTATGTATTGAAACCGGCCAATGAATCCCCAAATTTGCTTTTCGGTTTTGGGCGGTGGCATTGACATGATTGCTTTGATCTTGGTTGGGTCTATCTCTATTCCTCTAGAGCTAATGAGATATCCCAAGACTGTTCCAGAGGTAAATCCAAAAGCACACTTGGATGGGTTCAACCTCATGTTGTATTTTCATAACCTTTCAAAGAATTTTCTTAGGGCTACCAAATGCCCTGGTCGATCCTTTGATTTCACAATCATGTCATCCACATAGACTTCAACTTCCTTCTGCATCATGTCATGGAGTAAAGCAGTTGTTTCTCGTTGGTAAGTGGCACCCACGCTATTCAAGCCGAATAGCATCATCGTGTAACAGTAAGTTCCCCAAGGTGTTATGAACGGTGTCTTCTCCATGTCTTCTTCTGCCATGAAGAGCTAATTATACCCTGCGTATCCATCCATAAATGAGAGAAGTTGATGAGTGACATTTATGTGAAAGGAATGGTGTCCTTCGAACAAGTGTATTATTCTAATAGCGGGTTCGGAATTATTAGAAAGCTAATATATTCAGCAAGGTCAAGTGATCGGAATGCCTGGGTGGAGGCCGCTTCCGATTAGTAATATTAATATAATTAATATTACAGCTTAATCTTGACTGAATCCTTCGGGTCACACCCAAGAAAAATATACGAACTGACTCGACGAATTAATTCGGAAGAAATTAATTCGTCGCCCGAGTGTTAAACATTTAGACGTCGGAAATTCGAGCTTGGAGCGTCGAAACCGAGCGTCGGAGAATCTCAAATGTCGAGCCAAAATTTAGGATTTGGCGAGACGGGAAAATGCATCAAGTAACAAGTAAAATCCTAGCCACGCAAAAGGCTAGGAATGCATGCCCAATAAGAGCATGCCACGTGGCAGCACACATGGCAAAACTCCATGTGGCAGCACACGTGGCCGCCACGTTGGCAGCCGCCAAGTGGCAGCAGCCACGTTGGCAGCCGCCACATTGGCTGCCACCTAGTGGCAGCCACCAAGTGGCAGCGCCATGGTGGCGGCGCGCCACGGTGGCGACACATGTGGCAATGGCCGTGGACCCGGGTTGATGGGTCATGGACACGGGCCAAAATAAAATGGGCCAACCGAACCCAACTTGGGGCTCAAGGTTGGGTGAGACATGGTTAGTTCACATTGCATGTGAAATGCCTTTGGGACCAAGTGAGAAAGTGGTCCACACCTAACCATGTGACACTTGTTACTTGTTCCTTTGTTTATTTAACTAAGGGTTGAATTCACCAATCTTTCCATGTGGGATCTTTTTGTGAAAAGTCCCACATTGAAAGATGAGTAAAATTCACAAGGCATACTTCCTTATAAATAGTCATGGCATGGCTTGAGAATTCTTTGCTTGAGTGGGAGTTAGAAAGAGCATTCCATATTTTTGGGAAAACTCATAAACTCTAATAACACTCGGGTTTTGGTCGGACCTTGCTAACTCCAAGGTAGCGGACCTTAAAGTCGTGTTCGTCCTTTGTGGGTGGATACCGTTGGAAGCACGGCGCTTGCGGTGCTCGAAGCTTTCAAGTAAGAGCCCGTTTTTGTAAGGGCGAAGCTCGCTTCGAGGGTAAGATTCGTTCTTCCTTTCTTGTGATTATTTATTTATGCTTTATGGTTTTATTAATTGCGAGTGGTTCCTTGGGTCGGGGTTGTTTCCGCGATGAGTCGGATTCACCAAACCCCAACAGCGGTATCGGAGCCCTGCTCGTTTATTTTTATAATCATGTTTTTCAAGGTTTATTTTGGCTTAATTTTCTGGTTTAAGTTGCTAATTAGATTAGTAGCTCGGTTTTATTTATTTTAATCCCGTTTTTAATGTCGAGTTTGGCCCAGAACCCAGATTTTCGCCGAAGGCTAGTGAATTTTGGGTGGAAAACGTGTTCTGGAAAGGTTTTTTACCCTAAAGGGGCTGTGATTTTAGCCAAATTCTTACCATAAATGCCTTTTTCGAGGGGTTTTTCGTTTTTGACGAAAAATTTTAAGTCTTTTCTAACCTTGAAATTAATGGCATAACTTGTTGATTATGTGGTTGATTATTTGCATTATTTTCTGCATTTTTAAGTCCCCTTAAAGCACACTTACTTGCTAGTATTTGATGCTTAAAGGTTGATTTATTTTCACATAATTGCAAACTAATTGCTTTTTAGTGTGAAATTTTATTTTTGAGGCTTCCTAAGTGTTAAAGATTCAATCTTTATTTGTGATAAGTGATTGAAACTTTAAAAAACCACTAAATTCCATGTTATTTTATGTTAAACTTTGTTGTTTTAATCATTTTGAGTTGATTGGAAACATAAAGTTTCAATTTTTGTGATAGAAATTTGATAATCTTCATGTTGGAAGATATAATTTCAAGGATTCACAAAATTTAGATGTTGGAATTTTCATTTGAACATTAAAGTTCACATTTTTCCAACTTCCCCTTACTTTGTCAAATTCTCAAGTTTAATTTAAATTGATTAAATTGAAAGTGAGAAATTGCCTCAATTTAATTTTGCACCAAGCTAAACCAATTTAATTAAGAATGGTTCTTGGAATTATTTTGGTTATTTGCACTTTGAAAATTTTATTAAGTTAGACTTGTTTAAATTTTTTTTTTATTTTGCTCATTAAATTAGTTCTAAAATTATTTTAGAATTAATTAATTTTGTCTCGCGAAAAGGGATCAAATCCCGAGGCCATGGCACGCAAAACGAGGCAAAGAACCACCTTGGCGAGCCGGGCTGCACAGCAGCCGCATGTGGCTGCCAAGGTGGCTGCCCCACCTTGCGTGCGGCCACACGCGCGGCAGCAGCACACGGGCTGCAGCAGCCACGCGCGGGCGTGCCGTGGCAGCAGCATGTGGTCGCGTGCCGTGGGCCGTGTGTGCGATTTTTTGGGTGTGTGCGTATGCTTGGTGCGGTGAGGTGACTAGCCGTAAAATTGCTTATTTTGCCGTTTTATTTATTTAAATTAATTTTGTTTATTTTAATTAAAATTTTGGGAGGCTAGGCCTCGGTTTTGAGCGGCATTGGCAAAATTTTATTTTGACAAGTTTGGGTGCTACCGACTTAATTAATTAGATTAATTAAGGGAAATGCGGAATTTAGTGGGAGCTTCAATTATTAATGACGTCAATTACATAATCGGTTAAACAACTTTGACTAGTTTTAATTAGGCGTGTTAATCGGATTAACCACCTAGATTAGTTACTAGTGCGCGCGTTGTTTAAATGCATTTTACTTAATTGATTTTGTAAATTGCATGGGCCATTCACAAATAGTGAATGGATAAATGGAATGTATATTCTCTCTCACAGGTTTTATGAAATGGCAACTAGTGGGACCCGACTAGGATAGAAAATACGGACTACGTGCCGTTATGTATTTTTGTAAATCTAAATACGGTCTACGCACCGTTAAGTATTTTTGTACCTTTATATTTAGATTATTCCTATTCGCAGACACTAGTAATTTGCATAGTTTGGTTAAGTCTTGAAGACGGCGTATCTTGGAAGACAAAGCCTTGAATTGCAAATGAAGACCTATTGAAGATTTGAAGAATTCAAGGGGTCATGCTAGTTGCCAATATGCATCTATAATTTCGCTTTATATTTTATGCTTATATATATGTGAATTATTCGTTAGATGCATGTTTAGGTTTTCTTGATGTTGCGATGATTAGTTAAGTTCACTTAAATCAACCAACATAGAAATCCTAGGTCCCTAATAATATTGAGACAAACTTGCCTTTCCAAAACGACACTTATTGACCGGACGAGGATGATGGTAGGCTACGCCAAAGCGAGGTGCCATCACTTCTCCAAGGCGCGTAAGGCACACCGGGTGTGCACGTTGGTTTTGGTTTAACTCATCGGTATGAGTGAGGAGTCCTCACATACCGTGGCAAAAGAGATACATCGTCAAAGATGCATTAGATGCGACGATTGTCTTACCAAGAGTGGCTTAGAGCCATTAGCAAGGCAATGCTTACCCTAGAAGATTGAGTGTTTAAGATAAGCCAAAGCATGCTTAACCACTCTTTGTTTCTTCGGATCTTGGAATCGCCTTATTTTTGCCAAATAGGGACAATTATTATGCGTAAATAAGACGTTTAATAAGATTGAAGTTTGCATGAATGCTATTAAATTTCAAACTTATTATGTTCTTGATAAATGGTTATACTTAGCACTTATATTTATAGTATTCTAAATCAAATAATATTGTTTCCATGATTGGTAAAGGAAATCCTTGAGAATAGATCTCAAAGATAGGAAAAGCATTTCTAAAATACAATTCTCATAAATGACTTTTATAACTAAGTCCGAAAGGACGGTTGGACATCATGTATTCAAAATACTAGGTAGTTTTGATAAAACATGAGGAATTGAGTTTCAATCTCAAGATTGACAACCAACATATCCTTTCGCATCATACATAATTGAGTAGGACTCATTGATGTAGTAATTCGAGTAAGAATTAGTGAAAAAGATGGAACTTTGTTTTACGGCGCACTAGGTGCTTGATTATGCCTAACAAAGTATAAGAGTCAAGGTACTTAAAGAAATTATTCTTAAAGTAAGATTATGAGATATTGTATGATAAGAAATATAGGAAAAAAGGAACGAAGAAAAGGAATTAGATTTCATTTCAACTCATGAGTTCATGTTATTGTAGTTAACTTAGCAATTCGTTATCTTCACAAGTATCGGATACTACTTGAGTGTTCCACTATGATAGTGACCTCAAACTATTGAAGTTAAGCTAAGTTATCGACTTACAAGCTTAGAATGAAGCAAGAAGAGCTACATCAGTTGTAAGGTCGTATGTTTTGTTTAAAGACCTTTTAAGCCAAAGGCTGGAACAAGTAATGGTTATTAAGTCCCGTAATCAGCAATTGATGTGTTTACACACGGAAAGATTCACATTCAAAGTAATGAGCAATAGTTGCGAGATTTATTTAAATGGCATGGTTATCCAAGCATTGAGTCAAGAATGCCTGATTATAAACAAACATTTCCCTAAACATGATAAACTCACTAAGTTCAAGTCATGGGCTTGATTTGCATTCCGAACATCTTTAGCAATGTCACATCGACAAGAACGTACTCAAAGGCTCTATTAGATAGACTCTTGATAGTTGCTCGATTTGGAATCGTTCTCAGACAAGCAAGTCTTACTTGTTGAAACCGACAAAACAGAGAGCTATTGTTCTTGGTATAGACAGTTGACTCCGAAGGCTAAAGAGGATTCAATTACTTCAATGTTTCACAAAGAATTTGAAAGGATATGGCTATATTCATCAAATGTGAACAAACTTGACTTGAGTAGCTCAAGAGTTCAGTGAAGTACAGAATCGACTTGGCAAGATATCTAAACGTCTAGATTAGATCGAGCGATGTTTGCTTGAGCCAAGCGTGACTATCTCAAAGTTATGAATGGAAATTTTCATAAATAACTCCGCAAAGAACATAGTGTGTCTTCATGGAGACCTCGGTGTCATTTAAAAATGACTCGAACAATGATGGTTCACAACCCTTCCTATAAAGTTCTTAAAGATTTGCACAAATGACTAATGTTACACTAAACAATGTGTCGAAGCTAAGAGAGGACGCCATATTCAGTTATGGATAGAAATAACTTCTAAAAGTCTTTTCAAGTATATGTCTAAGGCTCTTAGTCTCAGTGGGAGTTCACTAGCTCAGTGGGAGCAAAGTGGCTCAGTGGGAGCTAGGTGACTCAGTGGGAGCTGAATGGCTCAATAAAGACTAATATAGCTCAAGTAGGAGCTAACTGTTTGTTTCACAATGAACTTTTACCCAAAGACAATATACATGTCTCTTTGTAAGCATTCAAGTGAGACTACGGGTATTACCTCTACATCCTAATTGAGAACAAAAATTGTTTGTTGCTCTAAGTAGTGTCTTTCTGGAAAGTAACACGTTTCCAAAACGACAAGTGGGAGACAAATGAACTCGATGACCATCGAACTTAGCAACAAACTAGAACTGAGAATCTCGGAAGACCTTAAAGGACTTCATGAGAATGCTTAATCAAGAATACTCAAAAGGACTTTACAAGTGCCTTAAAAGAGAATTCATTACTCACAAAACATTAAAAATGTTGGAGTAAGATCAACATAATAAAAGGGCTTTGAAAGCGCCTTAAAACTCAGTGTTTGATGCAATTTCCCCGTATAGGTATAGAATTCACCAAAGGCTTGGATTGAATCCTATAAATTTTCTATTAAGTTAGAAACAAACCTAAGACTTACAAGCATACTATTTACTATTAGATAGTAAAGGAATAATGTCTTGTAAGATAGCTACGACAAATCCAAATTCCGAATAATGGTTAAAGACCATGAAAATCCGAAATAGACTCCATGTTTGAAAATCATGTTTGAAACTTGATTAATTTGCATGAAAGGTGAAAGACCCATCGATTGCAAATAAGTTTTCAAGGAGAAAACTAACAAATGTGGAAATGTATATGCATACATAGCTAGATTGGTTGTAAAGGATATAATTAATATCAAGGAGTTAATTTTAATAAAATCCCATTCACCAATCGGAATGCTCAAGTCATTTCGTGATTGATCTAGCAAAATTGCACATATGAAATATGGCAAAATAGATACAAAAACCGCCTACCCAAAATAGGATTTTGGAAGTGACTATGGAATAGTCTAAGGGTTTTTAAAATCTAAATAATGCTAGATTTGAAAGCAAGCACATGGAATCCGTCATAGTATTAAAGGAAGCATTGCATGAAGGAATTGGAACGTGTTTTCTCATAAAGTTAATAAGAGGATTGACTTATGGAGAAACATAGAAATTCTGATGAACAAGAAGTTTAGTGGGAGCAAAAGTAATGGTCCAACAAGAAGTTTACGAACTCTATTGTGAAACAACCATCAAATGCTAAATGTTTAGATTTGAAAGTATTTTCGACAATGGACCGAGCTAAAGACGATACTTAGTACATGTTGGGAATTAAGTTCTATGGTATAGACTTAATTAAATGTTTAAATGAGTAAAAGAAATTACCATGTTAAACATGAAGGACTTTGAAAGGCTTTCGACCCATATGTATGAAGCTAAGTAAATGTTTGACCTATGTATAAGCTAGGCTAAGTACTAAGTCAAACGAGAAAGACTCTAGTAGGAGACTTTCAACCACATCATATAGCGAACAATTTGGCAAGACTCAGTGTAACTGTATGAGCTAAATGTTACATGGATGGAATAAAATTGAGAATAATTCTAGAATTAAATCCATCATGTAAAGCTATGATATGGAATTGTCAGATGACTTAAATGCTTAGAGCATGTGAAGTACGTATATAATACCAATCGACATTAATCTAAGTATTAGATCATTAGATTATAGTCAAGAACATCCAAAGAACTTAGATAAGTAGTTGGATGAGTTCTTGACGCATGGAAACAAATATAATTTGAGTTTTGATGTTGCAAGCACAAACCTTAACAAGGATTAGATCCTTAGCAAGGAAGCCATTTATAAGCACGAGGCAAGAAGTGTCGTGGCTTGAGAATGGTAACATGGATGTGCATCCATGTATAATGTGCGGGAATTTAAGGAAAATTTCCATGCTCACAAGTGATTAGGGTATCCCAAATCGTTGTGATTCGCTTGGAGTGAAACCCAAGCAAGGCATCATCAGGGAGTCTACTAAAATATATGTTGAGAATATTGTTTCCTTAAAGGCAATAATAAGGAAAGATGTTAAATGGAAAAGTTCGTTGTTGAACGTTGATGATTGTAGGTTGTCAAGTAGAAGGTCTCGAATCATAAAAATGAGTGGGAGCCATTGCTTGGACAATAAATCCTGAATCACATGTAATCCATTAACACTCTCAAAATTTTATCATCTTATTATGGAAATGGTGGATAATGAAGATGCTAAGGTTTGCAAAGTAATTATAACTAAACCTATGCAATAAGTGAACAACAACATTCATAATTGCATGAAAGAAATCAAGCATATCAAATATGAGTGTGATTTTTATGAATGTTTTATGAAGAGTACTACTCTTATAACATTTGGGAAAAACCATTTATCATAAGATGAAACATTGTGAAGTTTCATAGTGGAATAAAATATTTCTAAATAGTCCACAAAACTATTTAATTGTGGTTTAGAATTAAATAATGAGTCCATTCGATTTTAATAAATATTCAAAATAGGGTATCAAGTCAATGGCTTGGATAAAGAAACACCTATTAAGTGAACATTGAATATTTTAATCGAAAATTATCCCTAATCAAGGTCATATTTTGTGGACGATTGATGACCATCAGAGATTAGTGTGTAGTATGATTTATAGCACCGTTTCTTGTGCTATGAGGATATAAATCATTTGCACAGGTATTGGTTTAGAACCATACTGGATCGACCTATGAGGATACTTTAAGAGATTTAAAAAATCGTCATAAGTATTTTCTCATTATTACTATCGGAACTCTTTTCCTTTGACCATGAGTAGTGGGAGATCTCTTGTTTGAGTACTGGTCCGCTTTGGTATCCGCCAAACGTCTGCCGTAACTGGGGATTATAAAGACAGATATTAGGCGGGTGAGTCCTCTTAGTAAGAGAAGCTACATTACAAGACTAGAAATGTTCCCCTACTAACAATAGGGAACATGTCTTGTTGTTTACCAGGCCTCTCGAAGAGCGAGACTGTGAAAATGCCTGGCCGTGCTCGGATGGATTTTAGAAATCATCTGCTTATCGACAGTCAAACTCGGATTTCGAGAAACACTTCTGGACGTAACAGAGATGACGAGTAATCTTACTCTGTAGTTCATGAAGAGACAAGAAGAGACATAGGAAAGGGGCTATACACTAAATGCACACTTGTCCGGAAGGACAAGTGGGAGATTGAAAGGAATAGTGTCCTTCGAACAAGTGTATTATTCTGATAGCGGGTTCAGAATTATTAGAAAGCTAATATATTCAGCAAGGTCAAGTGATCGGAATGCCTGGGTGGAGGCCGCTTCCGATCAGTAATATTAATATAATTAATATTACATCTTAATCTTGACTGAACCCTTCGGGTCACACCCAAGCAAAATATACAAACTGACTCGACGAATTAATTCGGAAGAAATTAATTCGTCGCCCGAGTGTTAAACATTTAGACGTCGGAAATTCGAGCTTGGAGCGTCGAAACCGAGCGTCGGAGAATCTCAAATGTCGAGCCAAAATTTAGGATTTGGCGAGACGGGAAAATGCATCAAGTAACAAGTAAAATCCTAGCCACGCAAAAGGCTAGGAATGCATGCCCAATAGGAGCATGCCACGTGGCAGCACACATGGCAAAACGCCATGTGATAGCACACGTGGCCGCCACGTTGGCAGCCGCCAAGTGGCAGCAGCCACGTTGGCAGCCACCTAGTGGAAGCGTGCCACGTTGGCAACGTGCCACGTGGCAGCGCCATGGTGGCGGCGCGCCATGGTGGCGACACATGTGGCAATGGCCGTGGACCCAGGTTGATGGGTCATGGACACGGGCCAAAATAAAATGGGCCAACCGAACCCAACTTGGGGCTCAAGGTTAGGTGACACATGGTTAGTTCACATTGCATGTGAAATGCCTTGGGGACCAAGTGAGAAAGTGGTCCACACCTAACCATGTGCCACTTGTTACTTGTTCCTTTTTTTATTTAACTAAGGGTTGAATTCACCAATCTTTCCATGTGGGATCTTTTTGTGAAAAGTCCCACATTGAAAGATGAGTGAAATTCACAAGGCATACTTCCTTATAAATAGTCATGGCATGGCTTGAGAATTCTTTGCTTGAGTGGGAGTTAGAAAGAGCATTCCATATTTTTGGGAAAACTCTTAAACTCTAATAACACTCGGGTTTTGGTCGGACCTTGCTAACTCCAAGGTAGCGGACCTTAAAGTCGTGTTCGTCCTTTGTGGGTGGATACCGTTGGGGGCACGGCGCTTGCGGTGCTCGAAGCTTTCAAGTAAGAGCCCGTTTTTGTAAGGGCGAAGCTCGCTTCGAGGGTAAGATTCGTTCTTCCTTTCTTGTGATTATTTATTTATGCTTTATGGTTTTATTAATTGCGAGTGGTTCCTTGGGTCGGGGTTGTTTCCGCGGTGAGTCGGACTCACCAAACCCCAACATTATATCACTCCTAGGATAGTGTTTATGCCTTGTTTTAGCTTGTCTTATGGTGTTTTGTAGTGGTTTTGTTCAAATAATGCGTGCATACATATCTCGATGTGTTTTTAATGAAATCACGTATATTCTTGAATGCTTGCCTTCATTGCGTGTTTGCACTGTTCCCTATACTTTATTGCTTCCCTTGGTGTTTGTGCTTAGGTATTTGAAGTCTTGGATTGCAAAGAAGAAGCCAAGGAAGCATGAGAGAAGAATCGAAGAAAGCAAGGTGCAAGGGCGCGCACAATGTGCACGGGCGCGTGGCTGGAGTGTGCGGGCGCGCAACCCTATGAAAATCCATGCAAAAGAGGCAAAATTGCATAATCGAGGCAGAAAGTTTTGCGCGACATGTGCGCGGGCGCGCAGCTACGGTGCGCGGGCGTACACACCCAACCATAAGCCGCACAACCCACAAATGCGCGGGTGCGCAGGCCGCTGTGCGGGCGCACAGATTTGTGCGAGGGCGCACAGCGAGCCCCTGTTAAGCTTTTTAGCGACTTCCTTTATATTTGCGAGCCTTGTTTTTGTACAGAGAACTTCATTTTCCTTTAGATCTTTTTCCCTTGTTTTAGGAGAGCTTCTCTCTCTTAGGGTTAGATTAGGATTTTCTCTCTTTAGTTTAGGATTAGTTTTAGAGAGAGAAAGCTTGGATTTCCATGTAGTTTTTGAGAGGTTGAAGAAGCAACTTTGTGGAACTTCTTCTCATCTATTCAATGAGCATTTTCTAACTTTCTCTCATCTTTATTGCTTTGCTTAATTCTTAGGTTTTTTCTTTTTGTTTGTTGATTTGAGTAGATTAATTAGTTTGTTTGATCTTGATTTTATTCTTATTTTACCTTGTTTTCCATGTCTATCTTCATTATGTAAGCTTAGGTCTTGTTCTAGGGAATTGGATGAAGGTTATATTAATGAATTGAATGATTGATTGTGATTAGTATGAAATTGTTTCTCGATTATTGTGAATGGATGATGCTTTTATGGATTAGAATCTTTTTAGCTAATCGATTCTATGCTCTTAATTGTGCTTTCAATCAATTGTGCGAGAGTGAGTTTGTTGAGAGCCCTAAATTCTTCCATACCTTTGCTAGGCTAGTTGCACGAGAGTGAATTAGTTTAGTAGGATAATTAACATGCTTAATTGTGCGAAAGTGAGTTAAATATGTTGATGTTCCTAATCGAGGTCATTTTCATCTAATTGTATGATGTTGTTGAATGAATTGATGTAATTGGATTCCACTTTCACTAGTAGAAAAATACAAATAGGCAACCCCCTAAGGCACCGGTTCAGGCCAAACTGGTGCCAAAAACCGGCTTAAAAATGGGCAGGTTTTTAAACAAAGAGAATGGCACCGGTTCAGCTCAAACCGGTGCCAAAAAAAAAAGGGCACCGGTTTGAACCGGTGCCTTTATGAACCGGTTCTTTAATTATTAAAAAAAAAAACCGCCCATTTAAAACCCCCTCAAACCCTAAAATACCTGCCCATTCTCTCCCTTCTCCTCTCCTCTTTCTCTCTCCTCCGCCTCTTTCTCTCTCCTCTCATCCTCTTTCCTTCTTGCTCACCATCTCCTTCCTCTTTCCTTCTTGCTCACCATCTCCTTCATTTCTTGATCTTTCTGGATCTCCTCCTCCTTTCTATCACTAGAAGACCAAAAACAAATCGAAGACAACAAATCGAAGACAAAAAAACTGCCCATTTTAATCGATTTCTTGGTTTTTTTTTTTACCATTTCAATCGATTTCTGGGTTTTTCGATTTGAATTTTTTTTTTCAATTTCAATTATTTCGATTTCTGGGTGTTTTCGATTTCTGGGTTTCTTTTTTCGATTTTGTTTTTTTTTTCTTCCTATTTCTGGGTTTTGTTTTTCGATTTTAATTTTGATTGTGTTGTTTTCAATTTTGTTTTTTTTTTCGATTTCAATTTCGATTTTGATTTTGTTTTTCAAATTGCATGCTGTAATACCCCGTATTTTTATACGTATTTTATTTAATATATATACATTTTATACGTATTTTATTTAATATATATATTTTATAAGGGAATTTAAATAACTCTAGCATTTTAATTATGATGTTTTAATTATTTATCACATGTAAATTGGGCATATTTTACAAAAGGAAAAGTCGTTTAATTAATTAATTAATAGAAGTTGGGGTTTTATTTTAGGAAATTATGATTTTTAACAAGTTTTAGTAGGGAAGGGATTAGGAAAAACTAAAGGAGGAAATTTTAGGGTAAAAGGGGAGATAGAGAAGGGGTATAAATATCCCTCTTATGAGGCAATTCAACGTTTCCCAGAGTGGAGAAAACCCAAGGTAAACTTCTCTCCCATTTCTCTTTATTTTTCTCTTTCTTTTTTTTTTCTTTCTCTCTCCTTCCCTTCCCCTCTTGCCGTGCACTCCACCACCGGCAGCCACCACCACCACCGGTGGGCCGCCGGCCACCAGCACCAGCCGGCAGCCGGCAGCAGCGGCGACTACCGGCAGTGGCGCCGGCCCCTGCTGTCGGCAGCCCCTTTTCGAAAAAAAAAAAAAAAAGGTTTTTCTTGTTTAAAAATCAAATCTTTATTACCTAAATCTAATTTATGATATAGCCTAATTATAAATTACGAGTTTGGAGATTTAATTTTGATGTTTGGTTATTGTAAGTGTATGAATTAATTTTCAGATTTGGTTTTTAATTAAAAAGCCCCAATTTTTGAAACCCTAGGTTCTTGTTTCATGATTTATTGAAAGATTATGATGTATAATAGGGTGGGCCATTGTTTTAAGTGTTTTAAAACCAAATTACAGCAAGTTTTAAGTATAATAAAGTGCTGGAATTTTATGTAGAACACTTGATATTAGGTTTCTTGAAGAAATTTTAATTACCCATTAATTGGGACTTAATTTATGGTGTTTTAAATATAATTTCAGCTTATTCTAATTAAATTATGAAGGGTTTTAAAATAGTATATATTGCTGGAAATTTGTTTAGAGTGGATATTAAAACTCTATTATGGATTTAATGTGTAGAAGACTTTGAAGTAAGCGATTTCTACTAGTCGTGGCAGTTTTAATAACGTACTCAAGGTACTTACGCGTACTTAGCATATTTTGGTGATGTAGAATCATGCTAGGTTTGTTTGTAATTAATTACAAGTAGTATCATGCTAAGGTTTATGTATGGAATTGTGAATTTATGGTGTTTGTGATTGAATTGTGAAGCAAGAATTATTTGTGATGGTTTTAGATTGGAAGATTATATTTTAGGCATGTTGCATTTGAACCACAATTTTATTTATGGCATGTTAGAAGGCATGATTAATTAAACTACGTGTTTAATTATGTTTGGAATATTAAAAAGGAATTTTATTATGGTTCAAATAATTTTTATTGATGCTTTAAGCATGAGGAAGGAGCTATATAAGTGTCTATGTACACAAGGAATAAATTGTATGTTGGTGCCTTTGTGAACTTAAGGTGTTCTTAACACCGAGGGATAGGATTTTTGGCGCATTATGCGTTTAAGGTGTCTTTGACACTGAGGTAGAACTAAAAAGGGTTCAACAATAAATCAGATGTGGTCACTAATGATTCAAGAATTAAATTGGTATATTTGTTTGATTGAATAATTATTGTTGATTGACTTATTATGCTTTAAGAGTCATCACCAGGTCTAATAATGTGTAAATAACGTAAAGTGAAAGAGATTACGCACCAAAACTCTTGGAACGTATATACCTTGAGTATGAACAATGGGGGGAGTTATGAGGTTTTATATTTAACCATAACTTCCAATGGAGTACAGGACGTTGTATATTCCCTTTTTATTATTTATTATTATGCGTAGGAATTCCGCCACCTTTGTGTGGTTTTGTCGCTGGCACGGTTAGCTCCCGTGCCAGTTAACCTCAAATTTATTTGGGGGAGGTTAATAGGTGGAAACCTGTTCGATGCGTAATCAATGCAAAATAAATTAATTAGGGTCTAGTCATTGTATTGTGTTGATTGGTGTGTTTGTGAACAGGTGCAATGAGGTAAGTGTGTGTTGATAGGTGAAAGCATGTTAGTGTGGCTATTTTACGCTTATGTACTTAGATTTGCTGATTGTGTGTGTCTGTGTTTTTGGCCATGTCTTTACCTTTGCCCTATGATGACCCATTTTTAATGGAGAGTAGTGGAAACAAGTAGAGATAAACTTTTCAGGTATTGAAGCATGATCATGATGGGGCATGAGTGAAGAGTGAATCCTACTAGTTTTCATTAGATTACAATGTGTTTTATGCTTTATTTATTTATTATATATTATGTGTGGACTAACATAAAGGTTTGGTTTTGGGAACGGTTCTTGAATAAGGGCCTTTAATGGTTCCAAGTTGTAGTTTGATTTTATTTAACTTTTTCGTTTGGTTTTAAACTTTATTTTCGTTTGGTTGACTTTGGGTTGACTTGTTTAATCGGTTTTTAATTTTGAGTCTTCCGCTGTGTATCTTTGATAATTGCCTTAGCCGTTTTCACGGTGGCGGTAATGTCTTAGTTATTCCTAAATCGTATTAAAAAAAAAAAAAAAAAAAAAAAAAAAAAAAGTAGAATGGGTATTTAAAGGAAAGGAATTTCTAGGGTGTTACAAAGTGGTATCTGAGAGCTTAGGTTGAGATTTTAAATTACCACTAACCCGAAAACATTTTTTCTTACTTGATTTAAACTTGGCCAAGTGTTAATTTAATTATTTAACGATGATTGTTCTAATTTTATATATACATACATATATATATATATATATATATATATATATATATATATATATATATATATATATATATATATATATATATATATATATATATATATATATATATATATATATATTTTTTAATATATAAGGGCCGAATTTTTATTTATTTATTTATTTATGGTCCAAAAAAAATTTTTTTTTTTAGAAGACTCGAATTTTTTTTTTTGTGTCGGAAAAAATATATTTTTTTTTTTTGTTAGGGCCGAAACTTTGGTTATTTTTTTTATATTATTTTTTTTTTGGGGGTAAATATGTATACTTTATTTTTTTTATGTATTGCAGAAAGCAAGGATTAAGGTAAGTATTATGTGTTAAAAGTTTTTATTAACATGTTGGTGAGCTTGGGTAGGAGAAAGAAAGGGCATATAGGCTAAGATTTAAATTTCTCCCTATGTGCATAATTTTATTTTGAGTGATCAAGCATGTGATTTGACTAGGTGTTTGTTGATGAAGGCATGAAAAATGTGTATTATTCTATGTGAACCCTAAAGATTGTATGATTGAACACCGAACCTTGTATTATTTATTTTATTTTATTTTATTTCTTTAGGGAAGGGAAATATTTTCTAAGCCTTTTTCTCTACAGGATGCCAATCTTTCCTAACAAATTTACCCAAATGGGTTCTCTTGTAAAGAAAAATAATGAACACCCCTATGACTTTGTAGAAAAGATCAGATACTTTTGTTCCTACATGAGCAATGTCCTACGGGAGAAAGTTTATGACACCCCTGATCGTATTTCAGCAATGATTGTCCATTGTCTTCCAGAGGAGCCCCCTTACACTGTTGTCAAACAAAGATTTTCTGATTTTTACCTTCCAGGAGACGTCCCAAATTACCATAAATACAGAGACTATTATGGCCAGTGGTATCCAGATTATATTTTCTTAACTAAATACCTCGTAAGGGTGGAGAAAGCTTATTGTCAACGCTTAAACCTTCCCTACCCTGACTACTACTATGATAACCCAGTAGGGAACAATCCTCCTCCTAATCAACAACCAGGAAATTCTGCTTCTTCTTCTTCGTCAGGGGGTAATCAAGCAGAGAATGGAGAACAACAATAGGGTAATAGTTCACTTATGGACATTTCTGATCCAAATCCACCTCCAACTCCAATAATTATAGATATTTCATCGGATGAGGAGGAAGAAGGGGAGTTTGTATAAGTAGAACCTGAACTTGAGTCACCTGAACCAATGGAAGAGTCAAATGATTCTAATTTCGATCCTTCAAGCTACAAGCAATCCACCGACAAAAGGGACAACGTTCTAAAGGATTAGATCTTATGACTTTCCTCGCCACGAATTCATAGTCTTTATTTTAAAATTTATTTGTTATTTCAGTTTTAGCTAATAAGTGGCATGACCACATCAGTTCCTGGAACACACTTTTTTATTTTAATATCTTCAGTCTATTTTAACTAATAAAACCTTATTTATTTCTTTGATAAATTTTTATTAATAAATTCTTTTGTTTTACAAATCTTCCGTTTCACACCATTATTCCAGTAATCACCATTCCAAGCAACTTATCTCCAACAAACATTTATAAGCTGTGAACGTCTATGGGAATTTTTTTTTTTTTTTTTTTTTTTTGTGATGCTTTATTAAATGCATGGTTGGTTAGCAATCAATAATTAATTGATAAAGCTACATTAAGGGAATTTTTAGCAACTGCTATCCCAAATTGTTAGCTTCAAATTCTACTGTTAATGTTTAAAGATCGTTAGGTAATAGACGAGTGTACGTCTTGAGAGCTAAACCTAGCCATTTCTAATAGTTATCCTTGTCCTATATTCAGGAGAAACAAAATGGCAGGGGGAAGAAGTTCAGGTAGTGGTGGAAACGATTTGAATGAAGTAGTGAGGCAATTGGCAGCAGTTGCCCAACAATTGGCAAGAAACTCAACTGGTAATGGGGATGCCCAAGGGGAACTCTTTAAAAAGGTGGCACAAAGCAAGCCACCAACTTATCAGGGCGAGCCTGACCCTGTTGTATTAGAAAACTAGTTAAGGGAATTTGAGAAACTGTTTGGAGCTGTGGGATGCCCTGAAAACTCAAAAGTGAGTTGTGCTACTTACTACCTGAGGGGTGAAGCTGACCTTTGGTGGCAACAAAACGAGGCTACCATTAGAGCATTACCTGGGTTCAACTAGACCAAATTCTAAGAAAAAGTGAGAGACAAGTTTTATCCTAGCTTTTTGCAGAAGCAGAAGGCTGAGGAATTTTCAAACCTTAGGATGGACAAGATGACAGTTACGGAATACTACACCAAGTTTATTGAATTATCCCGTTTTGCTGAAGGGTCTGTCTCTACGGAGAAAGCAAAAGCTAGGAAGTTTGAGAGTGGGTTAACTACTGATTTGCAGTTAAAGCTGTGCGAGCAGGTATTTGAGACCCTTGATGAAGTATATGGAAGGGCCGCACACCTTTATGCTCTGGAAGAAAAGAAGAAGAAAGAGTTAGCTGAAATAGAAGGAAGAGAGAAGAGGAAGGAAGTGGGACAAGTTTCTGGAAACCAACAGGGAAACCAGAATGGTTTTAAGAAACAGAAGTACCACTATAACAATAACTTCCACAACAATAACAACTTCCATGGTAATAACCGTCAAGGGAACCGTAACAACAATGGAGGGGCTAGAAACAATAACCAGGGAAACAATAAGAATGGAAGAGTTTAATTTTGCAAAAGGTGCAAGAATAACCACCCTGGAAAGGATTGTGAGGGCAATGCAGTCACATGTCGTTTTTGTAATAAGCTCGGGCATAGAGAATATGAGTGTTTCTCCAAGAATAGTAATGGGAACGGGCAAAACAATAATAATTCAGGGGGAAACCAAAGGAATTTCCAACAAAACAACAAGTTTGCTGGGAACAAGGGAGTGCAACAAAATGGGGCAAGGAACAGTAACACTACCAGTGGGAATAATCAGCAGAAGAGTGGAACTGCAGGGAAACTGAATGTTCTGAGTAAGCATGAGGCGGATGCCACAAAAGATGTTATCACTGGTACTTTTTCTATTAACTCTATTCCTGTTAAAGTATTGTTTGATTCTGGTGCAACTTTTTCTTTTATTTCTAAGGTTATTGTTGAAAAACTTAAAGACTGCTCAAAGACAGTAGAGGTAGTAGATTTACCAATAACCATTCCGACAGGTGGGTAGTAAATTGTACCAAAACTTTTAGAAATGTGCCTTTAGAAATAGAGGGAAAGATATTCCCGTCTGAACTCATTGAGTTCGGGCTGAGCGACTTTGACCTTATTTTGGGGATGGACTGGCTGAGTAAGTATAATGCTGAGATTAGTTGTAGATCACAGAAAGTGAAGATGGTCAGAAGTGGAAATGAATTAGTGACTTACTGGATGAATGGTAAAACCAAGTGCCCAAGGGTAATATCAGTGCTAAAATTAGCAAAGTACATGAAGAAGGGACATCCAGTATATTTCTGCAGTGTTAGGGATATGAACCATGAACAAGTGACAAATCCAGAAAATATAGAAGTGGTCAACGAATTTCTGGATGTGTTTCCGTAGGAGATCCCTGGAATGCCACCTAAGAGGGCAATCGATTTTACCATAGATTTAGTTCCCGGAACAGCCCCAATATCCAAGGCACCATATCGAATGGCTCCTGCAGAAATGAGTGAATTAAAAGAGCAGTTACAAGATCTGTTGGACAAAGGGTACATTAGACCAAGTGCTTCTCCTTGGGGAGCACCTATTTTGTTTGTGAAAAAGAAGGATGGAAGTATGAGGTTGTGCATTGACTACAGGGAACTAAATTAAGTAACCATAAAGAATAAGTATCCCTTACCAAGAATAGATGATCTGTTTGATCAACTAAAGGGTGCCACAGTGTTTTCAAAGATCGACTTGAGATCTGGGTATCACCAATTAAGGATTTCCGACGAAGACATTCCAAAAACCGCATTTAGGACAAGATATGGGCATTACGAATTTACAATCATGCCTTTTGGATTGACCAATGCCCCAGCAATCTTTATGGATTTGATAAATAGAGTATTTCATCAATTTATGGATAAGTTTGTAGTTGTGTTCATAGATGACATACTGGTGTACTCGAAGAGTAAGGAAGAGCACGCAGAACACCTAAGGGCAATTCTGCAAACACTAAGAGAAAACCACCTCTACGCAAAATTCTCTAAGTGTGAGTTTTAATTGGAAAAAGTAGCCTTCTTGGGACATTACGTGTCAAAAGACGGATTAGAGGTAGATCCAACCAAAATAGAAGCAGTTAAGGGTTGGCCGACACCCAAGATAGTATCTGACGTGAGAAGTTTCTTAGGTTTAGCAGGGTATTATAGACGTTTTGTTAAAGATTTTTCCAAAATTGCTAAACCTATGACCACCTTGATGAAGAAGGACAAAAAGTTTGAGTTGGACGATAAATGTGAAGAAGCGTTCCAACTCTTGAAATAGAAACTAATCACAGCACCAATACTTACACTCCCGGATGATAGTGGACTATATGATGTGTACAGTGACGCATCAAAGAATGGCTTAGGATGCGTGCTTATGCAAAATGGGAAGGTGATTTCATATGCATCGAGACAGTTAAAGAAGCATGAAGTAAACTATCCCACCCATGATCTGGAATTAGCTGCAATCGTTTTTGCGCTAAAAATTTGGCGCCATTATTTGTATGGGGTGAAATGTAGAATTTACACGGATCACAAAAGCTTAAAATACATTTTCACCCAAAAGGACTTAAACTCCCGTCAGCGAAGATGGTTAGAGTATACGACAGATTATGATTTGGACATACAATACCACGAAGGGAAAGCGAATGTGGTTGCGGACGCTCTAAGTCGTAAGACTAGTCATGGAATCAACTCGTTGGTAGTGGCTAATGAACTATGTAGAGAAATGATGAAATTGAATCTGGAGGTCGTAGAATGGGGAGTACCAGCGGGTATTCTTGCGAATCTAAGCATCCAACCAACTATCTTTGACGAGATTCGAGTCAACCAAGAGGGGGATGTAAAGTTGGATAGGATTCACGAGAAAATTAAGCAGGGAAAGACTACAGATTTCAAGATCCACGAAGATGGGAGTTTGAGGTACAAAAATAGATGGTGCGTACCACAGAAATGTGAGGAGGTGAAGAGGAAGTTGATGGAAGAAGGCCACAATACACCTTACTCTGTACACCCGGGAGGAGACAAACTATATAAGGATTTGAAGAAGATGTTTTGGTGGCCAAGAATGAAAAATGAGGTTGCTGAGTTTGTGGCGAAGTGTTTAACATGTCAAAAGGTGAAGATAGAGCACAGAAGGCCTCAGGGAACGGTGCAGTTACTAGAAATTCCAGGATGGAAGTGGGATTGCATTTCAATGGATTTCGTGACTTGCTTACCTAAGTCAAGGAGTGGAAATGATACCATTTGGGTAGTGGTGGACAAACTTACGAAATCAGCAGTGTTTATACCAATGAAAGAAACTTGGAAGATGGAGCAACTTGCGAAAGCTTACATAAAACATGTGGTGAGGTTACATGGAGTTCCAAAAGATATTATATCTGACAGGGATTCCAAATTTCTCTCAAAATTCTAGAAAAGTGTACAAGAAAATTTCGGTACAATACTTAAGATGAGTACGGCATTTCACCCTGCCACAGATGGGAAAACTGAAAGAACTATTCAAACCTTGGTGGACATGTTGAGAGCTTGTGTAATAGACTTCCAGGGAGGTTGGGAAGACAGTTTGGATTTAATTGAATTTTCCTATAATAATAGTTACCACGCAAGCATAGGAATGGCACCATTTGAGGCTTTGTATGGGAGAAAATGTAGGAGTCCAATTTGTTGGAATGACATTAGTGAGACCATGATCCTAGGGCCTCAAATGATTGAAGACACAGTTAAACAAGTAAGGGAAATTCAAGCTAAAATTCAAGCAGCTCAAGATCGCCAAAAGAGCTATGCAGACTCAAAGCGAAGGGAAGAAGAGTTCGAAATTGGTGATAAGGTGTTGTTAAAGGTTTCACCAATGAAGGGGGTGATGAGATTTGGAAAGAAAGGAAAGCTCAGTCCAAAATACATTGGTCCATATGAAATACTACAAAGAATAGGCAAGGTAGCTTATAGGTTAGCATTACCTATGGAGCTTAGTAAAGTACATGATGTATTTCATGTGTCCCAACTAAGAAGGTACATCCCTGATAAATCCCATGTGCTACAACCCAAAACCATTGAGTTAGATCAAAGCTTCACGTACTTATGAAGAGAGACCTGTCAAGATTCTCGACAGTAAAGTGCGTAGTACACGCAATAAGAACGTGAACATTGTAAAGGTACTTTGGTCTAACAAGGAATATGAGGAAGCCAATTGGGAGGCAGAAGATGAAATGAAAAAGAAATACCCAGAACTGTTTCAGGTATGTTGAGTTACGGGGGCGTAACTCGTTTTCTTTAAGGGGGGTGGAATGCGATAGAATTTCGCGCTTTTTCCCTATGTTTTACATACTTCTGGTGCTTTTTGCACAAATTCTATCAAGTGTTTTAGGTATTAGTGCTCTCAAAGAGACACAAAGGAGTGATAAATGACAAAAAGTACAGTAATAATATACACAAAAAGGAAAAGTTTTGAGATTCGTTTCCCCAAGTTTCAAGACGAACCTTGTTTTAAGGGGGGTAGACTGTAATACCCCGTATTTTTATACGTATTTTATTTAATATATATACATTTTATTCGTATTTTATTTAATATATATATTTTATAAGGGTATTTAAATAACTCTAGCATTTTAATTATGATGTTTTAATTATTTATCCCATGTAAATTGGGAATATTTTACAAAAGGAAAAGTCGTTTAATTAATTAATTAATAGAAGTTGGGGTTTTATTTTAGGAAATTATGATTTTTAACAAGTTTTAGTAGGGAAGGGATTAGGAAAAACTAGAGGAGGAAAGTTTAGGGTAAAGGGGGAGATAGAGAAGGGGTATAAATATCCCTCTTATGAGGCAATTCAACGTTGCCCAGAGTGGATAAAACCCAAGGTAAACTTCTCTCCCTTTTCTCTTTATTTTTCTCTTTCTTTCTTTTTTTTTTCTTTCTCTCTCCTTCCCTTCCCCTCTTGCCGTGCACTCCACCACTGGCAGCCACCACCACCACCGATGGGCCGCCGGCCACCAGCACCAGCCGGCAGCAGCGGCGACCACCGGCAGTGGCGCCGGCCCCTGCTGTCGGCAGCCCCTTTTCGAAAAAAAAAAAAGGTTTTCTTGTTTAAAAGTCAAATCTTTATTACCTAAAACTAATCTATGATATAGCCTAATTATAAATTACGAGTTTGGAGATTTAATTTTAATGTTTGGTTATTGTAAGTGTGTGAATTAATTTTCAGATTTGGTTTTTAATTAAAAAGCCCCAATTTTTGAAACCCTAAGTTCTTGTTTCATGATTTATTGAAAGATTATGATGTATAATAGGGTGGGCCTTTGTTTTAAGTGTTTTAAAACCAAATTACAGCAAGTTTTAGGTATTATAAATTTCTAATTTGGTTAGGGTTAGTAGACCAACGACCTACTTTTACCCCTGATCAGAAGTGCGTGGTTCGTTGTATTATCCACTAGAATATCGATGTGTGGTAAGGGAAGTCGTCCTTTAGACTTGCCTTAGTCAGATCTCAATAGTCGAAACAAATTCGTACCCTTCAATCTTTCTTCGGAACTGGGACTACATTTGCTACCCATTCGGGGTATTTTGATACCCTAATAAAACCTGCTGTTATTTGTTTTTGTACTTCTTCTTTTTTTTAAGGGCTACGTCGGGTTTCATTCGACGTAACTTTTGTGTCATAGGTTTCATTCTTGGAATTAGTGGAATTGTGTGTTGAGTTATTTCTCTATTAATTCTTGGCATATCTTTATATGACCAAGATAAATCAATGAATTCTTTTAATAGATTAATAAAATCGGTTCTTTCATCTTTATTAAGCGTTAGTCCGATTTTAACTTCTCTTTTAATGATTGGATCTTTTGAGATGTCAACTATCGCAGTATCCTCAATTACCGGTGTTTTACTTTCAAGTGTTTCCATTGTTTTAATTATTTCTTTGTCACTTTCATTATTAGTTAAGCAATGCTCATCATCTTGAGTTAAAAGAATGACACGAGGAGTAAGCAAAAGAAGACATGTTATTAAATTCGGAAACCATTACATCAAATAAAGTGACGTCTTTTGGGACTTGATTATTAACTATTCTAGGAGAAGATGCTAAAGAAGAAGAACTAGGAGAGGGTGATATGACTAAAGACTTAGAAAACTCGATAGGGAAAGACTCGGACTCTGACTCACACGATTCATCGAACATTGGTCCTTGTCTGGTTGTTATAGAAATCTTTCTTCCTCTTAGAGTAGTCACCTTCACAGTCTCTCACCATCCTTGAACTAGATCGTCTGCTGGAGTGATAAGCTTGGAAGGATCAAATTTATCACTCTGTAATACCGTTTGAATGAGCAAAGAATTGTCTTCGATATGCGTTAGCTCATTCTTTTCATTCCCAAAAAGGAGTCCCATGACATTAAAGTCAAAGCATGGGGGTGTTTTTTTCTTATGGATGGGAATTGGGACATCATCTAGAAAATTACAATCCAGCAATATTTCGAACCCAGGCTGTCATATCCCATTTTTGACAAAAGGTTCAGGGAATTCATAGCATGGATAATCCTCTCCCTCTTTTATGAATTTTCCATTTAGAGTAAGAGGATAATGATCCATTGGGATTGCTTTCTTTTGGGTACGAGCATTCCTACGTGCATTTGCTTTTTCCCGGGCTTGCTTAAGATCTTCCGGAGTCTGTTCAAAACCAAGTCCAAAAGTTTCCAATTTAGGGAGGCCAGGTAGTCCCATTTGTTTTGCTATCCCTTTCTTCTTTCCGACAGTCATTCTAAGAAAGTGTCCCTGTTTCTTCAGGATAGCTTTTACCTTCATGTTAGAGTGGAGGTCGTAGTGAAGGGAGGTTTCATCCTCCTCGATTAAGAAGACCTCTTCATTAAAGCCCCACAAGTCTTCGTCATCTTCATCGTGCTCCACGTTTATGATGGGATTCTCGATAGCCTTGATTCTCATAGGTGAAGCATCAATTGTGACAGGGATTCCTCCAACTATAGCCTTCACTTGCCGATGAAGGGACGACCTTTAGGTCGTGAAGCCAAGGGCATCCCAACAATAGGTTGAAAGAGGCTTTAATATCTACCACTTGAAAAGTAGTGGCGTGTTCTATGACTCTTGCCGTCACATTCATGGTGATAGTCCCAAGAGCTTGGCGGCGAGTGTTGTCATAGGCTCGTATTCCCTGTGTAGACGGAGACAAGTCTTCATCTTTTATCCCTAACATCCACGCAGTTCGGAGTGGACAGACATTAATCGCTGATCCATTATCTATAAGAGTCATTGGGACATTCATTCTCTTACAGATTACCGTGAGATTTAATGCTTTATTATGCTTATCACCCTCTGGAGGTAAGTCCTTGTTAGAAAAGGTGATCGAATTAATAGGACTAGGAAGATCACTCGTGAGAAAGTTAGCCAAACCTTCAAGAGTGGTTTCAAAATCTATTCCTATTTTGTCCAAAGCGTTCATCACTGCCAACCTATGTTGATGGGATTTAGCTAAGAGTTTCCATACATCCATGTCAATCTTAGTCTTATTTAATTGCTTGACAACATCGTTGTCTTCTATGATAGGCATGGGAACTTGCTGAGTAGTAGGGATTGGTTGTTGCACAGTAATTGGAGGTAGCATTCTCCCGGATCTTGTGAGGACATCTATGGGTGAATCTTCTTCATCCCAAATGTCATCCACTGGATATATTGTGGAGAGTGGGGTCTCTTCCATATACTTAAGGTAGACGTCTTCGTCGTCACTGTTCCAAACTCCATTAATGGTAGCATCTTTCTCTTGTGGAATTTGGACTATCTTATCATCAATCAATTTCTGAATTAAATCCTTATACTTAAAACAGTGTTCTATTGTATGTCCCTCTAATTGGTGATATGTGTAACACCCCCAAATCTCCCTCTATGGAAATACCAGTATAATACGTATAATTATAACGTAGAGATAGACTTGGGCGTATTACTGCCGCGTGATTACGCAAGGCTACTCAAAATACTTAACTCAACAACAAAACTTGCAGCAGAAACTCAACTTTCTTTTATTAACACTTATAAAAAATAGTAACATTGTTATGAGTGATAAAAAATAAAGACAAGACTAAGAATCCTAAACTAGGTGAAGTAAATCCCGGGACTCCCATATGCTCATTCATGACTCCACCTGAAAATAGTCTACACTGCTTACCATTACGGTAAACAGGGTGAACCAAAACAAATAAGAGATACGGATTAGCAAACTATGCTAAGTACGATAAGTGCAAGATAGTGTAAACTCAATTTATTTACAAATATGCTTTTAAAACCAATTCCAATAATTAATCCAATAAATTCAAAACTCAATATTCCAAAACCGATTCCAATGATTCAATACTCAAAATAATAGTTAATAAAACCAATTCCTTTATTAAGAACCAATAATTTTTAATCCAATTCCTCACCCAAGTGTGCACACCCCCCAAGCTAGTCTCCTTATGTTACAAGGCTATTCTTGAGGAAAGACCCGGTCATACAAAGTCCAAGGCCTTATCAATAAACCAAATCCGCATAGTGGGATTACTAACATGCTTATAAAGCATAAATAATAATAATTCAATGGTTCAATAAATCCTTTTAATATCCAATAGTTCCAATATACTACCTCCGGTCCAAATTACTCGCAACTTTGGAATATTTTGCATCTCACAAATAATACCCTAAAGTTGCGAGTAATTTGGAACGAAGGTAGTAATTCAAAAATCCCTTTTAATTAATTCCACATGCTTTCAAAATCAAACCATGTAAAAAAATACTTGAGAATAAATCTCATATTAATAACTTTTCAAAATCAACAACTCTTCCTTGAAAAACCTTTATTTCATTCAACGCACCTTTTAAAATCAATTCCTTTATTTAAACACGATAAGTAATCCAAACCATTCAAAACATGATTTAAAAATCAATCATTCAAAATACTTTTATTAAAATCAATACCTTCAAACATAATTTATTTCAAAATCATAATTCAAATCAATTTAATTCAATCACCAATCAAATCATGTAAAACATGTTATTCAAACCAATCACTTTCAAAGGTATATAGCCACCTAAACATACCTTGATCCTTGCTAGAAAAACCATACAAAAGAGCCTCAAGAACCTTGATCAAACACACGCTACAAATAAATATAACCTTAATCAATATAAGGTTAACAAATATCTAAAAACCCCCAACTATATGTACATGGACCTTTTAAATTAATTTCTCATAAACATCATTAAAAATTTGATTTTATATAATTAAAACTACTCATAATAATTATTTATAATTCCCCCATAATAATAATAATAATAAAAATAATTGAATAAGAGAAGAGAATAAGAAACGATATGAAAACCAAGGATAAGAGAAGAATTGGATTTGCGTTGGAAAGAATAGGCAGAACTGCAGAGGCTATAACTCCTTCAATATAACTCTAAATTGGGTGATTCTTGAGCCTAAACTCAAGTTTTTTTTAGAAGAACAATCTTCTGTGAAACTTCAATACCCCAAAAATTGACCAAAATTGCCCGAAAATTGACTTAAAAGATAAACGGGATGATTTGTGTAAAATTGAGAAGAAGAAAAGAAGAGAATTGGTGTGAAGAATGTGAGAGGTATTAAGGGGTATTTATAGGCTATCTCATGCAAGAATTATGGCAAAGTTATGTGGGAAGAATTATGGCAAGTAGGGTTTATGAGATTATTTGGAGAAGTAAGTAAAAGAATTATGGAAAGTTTGGATATTAAGTTGATTGTGTATACTTGAATATGGAAGGTATGTATGCCATGAAAAATAATAAGGAAATTAGAATTACTTGGGGAATAATTAAGAATAATGAATGACAAGAAAATTTGATGATTAGATATTAAAAAGATGGAGAATTAGAATTAAGGAAAATAAGAGATTTTGGGAGATAAATAAAAATATAATTTTACCATTTAAATTCCCCCAAAATAATTCAATAGGGTCGAAAATATTGATCTTACCATAGCTCAAATTTTCGGACTCCTATAAATATAATTAGGAAGATTTTGCTGGGTTTTTAAGGAAAAAAATAATTGTATAAAGAATATAGAATAAATAAATAAATAATTAATTAATTAAATACCAATTATTTACCAATAAATAATCAAGAAAAATCAGATTTTCCATACATGGAAAATCCGAAAATCCTAGATAATTATTGGAAAATTTCGGCCATAATAAAATAATTAATAAAATATTATTTTTCTTTAATTAAAATATCTGAAATATGTAAATAATCAGGTTTTTAAAATAGGATAAATGGATAAAAAATCTTATCCAAAATAATGATTAGTTTTCAAAATGCTTTTGGCGCCAAAATTCAAATATTATTTTGGCTTCAAATAATTAATTTACTAAAATACCCTTTTTATAAAATAATTCTTAATTAATTAATTAGAAAATACGTAAGAAAATACGGGGTATTACAGTCTACCCCCCTTAAAATAAGTTTCGACTCAAAACTTAGCCAAAATAAACGAAAATCATTTTGAAATTATTGGTTCATGCACAATCCTAACTTGACTCAAGACTTCCACCAATCTCAAGTAAGACTTGAAATTACTCAAAAATGACTCGAAAAGTAGATGCTCGAAACTCTATCGCCCTCTTGATCGAGGGTTAGAATAGTGTCGTTAGTCTACTAACCCTAATCAAATTAACAATTTATAATACCTAAACTACCCTAATACGAGTATAGGGGTAAGTAAAGGGTCGAACCCAAAAGGACTAAGTGTATCAATCTATGCTAATTAGACTACTAGGAAAGCTTGTGAGGTAAGAGAGGTTCAATTAAACACTACTAAGAGCAAATAACTAAAACTAGGGAAAGTGGAATCCAATTACATCAATGCATTCAACAACATCAAACAATTAGATGAAAATGACCTCAATTAGGACGATTTACACATTTAACTCACTCTCGCGCAATTAAACATGTTAATAATCCTACTAAACTAATTCACTCTCGTGCAACTAGCCTAGCAAAGATATGGAGGATTTTAGGGTTCTCAAACAACTCACTTTCGCACAATTGATTGAAAACACAATTAAAAGCATAGAATCAATTAGCTAGAAAGATTCTAATCCATAAAAGCATCATCCATACACAATAATCAAGAAACAATTTCATACTAACCACAATCAATCATTAAATTAATTAACATAACCTTCATCCATTTCCCTAGAACAAAACCTAAACTAACATAATGAACAAAAATATGGAAAACAAGGTAAAATAATAATAAAAGCAAGAATCAACAACTAAACTAATTAATCTACTCAAATAAACAAATAAATAAGCAAAAACAATAATAAATGAAAGCAATAAAGGTGAGAGAAAGTTAGGAAAACTCATTGAATTTATGAGAGGAAAAATCCACAAATTTGCTTCTTCAAAATCCCAAAAACTCCATGAAAAATCCCATCTTTCTCTCTCTAAACTACTCCTAACCCTAAGAGAGAGAAAATAAAGGCTAAACTAATCTAATCTAATCTAAAATTAATTGTTGAGTGAAAAGTTGTAGAAAATAACCCCAAAGGGGTATTTATAATACAAGGCTAAAATAAAATAAAGTAAAAGAGAAAACTAAAAAGAAATAAAAACTAAACTAAAATAATTAAAATAACTAAACTTAAAAAAAACAAAAATAAAACTAAACTAAAAATAAAAGAAAATAAAAGAAAATGAAAAGAGAAAGGAAAATAGAAACAAAACCCCACAAATCCCCAAACCCACGAAACAATCAGCTTCCCCCTTTCCTTCCCCTTTCGATCTTGGCTGCTCTCGTTTTCTATCCATCATCACCAACACGCATCATCAATCATCACTCAATCACCACCGTCAATCCTCATCGTCATCAATCAAAGCCGCTCAATTCTCATTAAAAAACACGTGAAAAGCTCGTGATTGACCCACGAATGCGCGCCCGCGAAGACACCGCGCAGAGGTCGCGCATAGCTTCTGCCTCGACTCTGAATTTGGACTCCAATCGTGTGCGCTTTCTGACAGGGGTGCGCGGCCGCGATGATATGGGTTGCTGTTATTGTTGTGGCTGGTGGTGTGAGAATCGCGTGGTGGTTGATTGTGAGCTGAGGGAGCAGGGGAGGTGCGATTGGAGGCGGTTTTGTTGTGGCTGGTGTTTGCTTGGGTAAATTGGTGGCGGTGGCTGGTGTAATGGTGGTGTTGCGAGGTGAAACAGGGGAGATGCGATTGCGAGGGAGTTTCGTTTAATTGGTGAGTGGTTTAATTGGTGATTGATAGGCGATTGGCGGTTTTGGCGGAGGTTGATTGGAGGTGGCTGATGGTGTTGGTGTTGTTGACGGTTGTTGTCGCTGCTGTTGCTGTTGGTGTTGTGATGTGTGGTGGTTTGTGGTGAGCTGCGTGGTGTTGGTGGTGTTGTGTTGGTGGGTGGAGGTTGCTGTGAGGGCTGGTGGGAGCAAGGGATTGCGTGGTGTAGGTTTAGAAAGGGTGCGGTGTATGTTAAGCTGCTAGCAAGAGGGCAGCAGCTAGAACATTTGCTTCGAACCTTGACCTCCGAACACAAATTTGACTTTGAAACCCGATCGACCACGGACCCGAAAACACCTACAACCAAAAACATCACTCAGGTGAAATGGAAAATAAAATAAAATAAATAAAATAAAGTAAAATAAAATAAGATATATAAGTATAATAAAATGCTAAAACTAAAGAAATAATAAAATTAAATGAAATAAAATAAAATAAAACACGAAAATAAACTAAAAACTATAGAAAATTACAAAAATACTCAAAATAAAGAATAAAAGACGAGAATAATAAAATAATAGAAATAAAGAACAAAATAGGCTAAATTATTGTAAGATAAGCCGGAAAGCGACTCAATAATCACCGTAAAAGTGACATAAAAGTCACTTATCACCTCTACCCCCCTTAAAAGGAGTTACGCCCCCGTAACTCAACCAACACCTTAGCTCACTAAATAAATCAACTATATTAACAATTTATCAACAATTATCAAGCAAAGTAAGAAAAACCAGAAAGTTTCAAACATCCAAAGAGCTTAGGTTTTAAAATGATTTGAATACGAATAAAAGTAGTGATGAGTAAACTCAAAAAATATTTTTATAAGTCATTCGAAAAATAATTTAAAATACTTAAATTAGGAGAAATTGTTGTAAAAGTCTCGTGTATATATATAATTACAAAGTATGAACTGAAATAAAAATATTTAATAAAAGATTTTAAAAGATCTATGAAAATTTTCAATCTAAACAATTATTTAAAAACAAGGAATACAAAACTTTATTTTGAAAACTGTGTATTTGAAAATTCATTTTTCATACTTGTAATAAAACACTTGTTTCAATAAAAGTTTTACTTTTTCATAAAAAAAAAAAAAACCTCTATAATTATAATAATCACATATTCAACTTCATAGCAACACTGTCATGGGTACCAAGCATAAAAGGAACACATCTTATCTTGACCCTCTTATCGCTCATAGATTAGTAACTTATCTCAAGGTATCCTACAAAAGTATTACCAATTTCCCCAACACATTCATAAATCCTAGTAATACATCCTTAAATCGTAATCATTAACTCTTGGTTACTTCATAATATTTCGTTTTAAACATTCAAAAACTCGATCATCTTTCTCATAACTTCAAATTCCTCAATCTAGTTGCTATAGTCCATAACTCATTTTTAAGGCAACTCATTAATATCTCAATGCAAATAATTGATTATTCCATCACTGATAACTTCTTTATGTCAATTAACTTTGTTGTCAATCCCTTAGAGTAAACTTCTTTAAGTAACCATCCAATCATTCCTTTATATAACTTCAATAAATCCCTTCACAAGATATTATTTCTTCAAAATAAACTTCGATTTAAAACAAATACCTTTATATCTCAAATACATCCTCACTTGAATTGACTCAAAATCCTCTAACTTTTGTATTAAGTTTCTTCAAAGATTCAACCATCATCCAATTTTCTTTAAGTAGTAACCACAATACTCATCCTCACACCATATAGATACTTTCTACCATTAGACACAAACTATCATAAATTAATGCTAATATCCAATTCGTATCTCCCAAAAATACATACCTTACTCCAACACTTATACAGAACTAATTCAACTCATCATTACCACGAATAATATTTCTTTGCTCAACATAAATCATATTCCAAATATTAGTAAAGATTTGATAGCACAAATCCTCCAAATATTCATGATAACAATCCAAAATAACTCCTCATTTATCCCATAATAATTAATCATCAAAACCTTTAATCTCAAAGTAACAACTCAATCATATTGACCACATGTAACACTCGTATGATCCAAATACTTGCCACATATCACATATCAAGATTATACTTCTCATAAAGGGTTAAGGCCAGAGTGACAATTCCAGTTATGAACTCACTAATTGTGACTCCAGTATCTTTCAAGTAATGCAAGTTAAAGAACTTATGTCTCATTTCATCAATCATTTCCATCGGTTTCACACACACATGCAAAACAATTAATTCAATGCTAAATCACATAAACAATTCAATTCAAAATCCATTTGCAATAAGCAATTCATAACTCAATCAACCAAGCATAACTCAAGATCACCCAACCATGGGTAACAACTCCAAAATTTTGGACCTCTTAACCATTCCCTAAGGTGTTTTAACACCAAATTTAATGCACACATAATCGCATACTCAAGTTTCGAATAGTTTCAATTCTTTTTATTTTCGAAAATAATAGATATGTACTTGAATCAAGATATAGGACGGTCGAGCACGCATCTCCCAGGAAAGTTACCTACGACGTTGAGGAGAGCCTTTCCTAGACAGAAAGTCGTACCCATAATAGGCCTCTGTAGAGAAATCGAGCATACTTTTCTCATTCATCTTTCCACAAATTGGAAAATAGTTTTATATAAAAATAAAGCTTTTGACTCTCACACAAATGCGAAACTCCATCTAACCTATATGCTCTTCTTAAGTCTACCCATAATTTTTATTATTTCCAATTTTAATCTTTTTAGGACCGTTGAAAATTATACCACTTTGTAACACCCCCAAATCTCCCTCTACGGAAATACCAGTATAATACGTATAATTATAATGTAGAGATAGACTTGGGCGTATTACCGCCGCGTGATTACGCGAGGCCATATCAATAAACCAAATTCTTGAGGAAAGACCCGGTCATACAAAGTCCAAGGCCTTATCAATAAACCAAATCCGCATAGTGGGATTACTAACATGCTTATAAAGCATTAATAATAATAATTCAATGGTTCAATAAATCCTTTTAATACCAAATAGTTCCAATATAATTCAAAAATCCCTTTTAATTAATTCCACATGCTTTCAAAATCAAACCTTGTAAATAAATACTTGAGAATAAATCTCATATTAATAACTTTTCAAAATCAACAATTCTTCCTTGAAAAACCTTTATTTCATTCAACGCACCTTTTAAAATTAATTCCTTTATTTAAACACGATAAGTAATCCAAGCCATTCAAAACATGATTTAAAAATCAATCATTCAAAATACTTTTATTAAAATCAATACCTTCAAACATAATTTATTTCAAAATCATAACTCAAATTAATTTAATTCAATCACCAATCAAATCATGTAAAACATGTTATTCAAACCAATCACTTTCAAAGGTATCTAGCCACCTAAACGTACCTTGATCCTTGCTAGAAAAACCACACAAAAGAGCCTACAGTACCTTGATCAAACACATCCTACAAATAAATATAACCTTAATCAATATAAGGTTAACAAATATCTAAAAACCCCCAACTATATGTACATGGACCTTTTAAATTAATTTCTCATAAACATCATTAAAAATCTGATTTTATATAATTAAAACTACTCATATTAATTATTTATAATTCCCCCATAATAATAATAATAATAATTGAATAAGAGAAGAGAATAAGAAAAGATAAGAAAACCAAGGAAAAGAGAAGAATTGGATTTGCGTTGGAAAGAATAGGCAGAACTGCAGAGGCTATAACACCTTTCATATAACTTTGAATTGGGTGATTTTTGAGCCTAAACTCAATTATTTTTTGACAGCAACAATCTTCTGTGAAACATCAATACCCCAAAAACTGACCAAAACTGCCCGAAAATTGGCTTAAAAGAGAAACGGGACGATTTGTGTAAAATGGAGGACAAGAAAAGAAGAGAATTGGTGTGAAGAATGTGAGAGGTATGAAGGGGTATTTATAGGCTAGCTCATGCAAGAATTATGGCAAGGGAATGTGGGAAGAATTGTGGCAAGTAGGGTTTATGAGATTACTTGGAGAATTGAGTAAAAGAATTAAGGAAAGTTTAGATATTAAGGTGATTGTGTATACTTGAATATGGAAGGTATGTATGCCATGAAAAATAATAAGGAAATTAGAATTACTTGGGGAATAATTAAGAATAATTAATGACAAGAAAATATGATAATTAGATATTAAAAAGATGGAGAATTAGAATTAAGAAAAATAAGAGATTTTGGGAGATATATAAAAATATAATTTTACCAATTAAATTCCCCTAAAATAATTTAATAGGGCCGAAAATTTTGATCTTACCATAGCTCAAATTTTGGACTCCTATAAATATACTTAGGAAGATTTTGCTGGGTTTTTAAGGAATAAAATAATTGTATAAATAATATAGAATAAATAATTAAATAAATAATTAATAAAATACAAATTATTTACCAATAAATAATCAAGAAAATCAGATTTTCCATACATGGAAAATCCGAAAATCCTAGCTAATTATTGGAAAAATTCAGCCATAATAAAATAATTATTAAAATATTATTTTTCTTTAATTAAAATATCTGAAATATGTAAATAATCCGATTTTTAAAATAGGATAAATGAATAATAAATCTTATCCAAAATAATGATTAGTTTTCACAATGCTTTTGGCGCCAAAATTCAAATATTATTTTGGCTCCAAATAATAAATTTACTAAAATATCCTTTTTATAAAATAATTCTTAATTAATTTATTAGAAAATACGTATGAAAATACGGGGTATTACAATATGAACAATAGAACCTATCCGTCCTCTTTAGTGATTCAAATGGTCTCAGTTCAAGAGGTTTAATCTTGCCACTCTCAGAGAGCATTTTGAACATGTTTACATAGGTGGTCCCAATTGGAGTGTAGGACCTATGGATCCTTTTAGGTGTTTCAACTACTTGAAGAGAAAATTGTTTCTTCATAGTAGTCTTTATCGGTGTTACCTCTTTGTTGACATGTTTATTTCGTTCTTGTTCTGTGCGTTCAAGAACTCTTCTACACAGGCCTACGAATTTCTCTACCGAATATACGAGGAGCAATATATCTTCCTTAGTGGGCGGTTGTTGCATTGGGGACGCTTCACTCATGGCGTCGAAGAATACTTCTTCTTCTTCTTCAAATGCATGAGTTTCTTTGACTGGTTTGATCAAAGATGAGGGATCAACAAAATTTTCCTCATCAGAGATAGCCAAGGAGTCAAAAAGTGGTGCAATATTGATGCTTGGCTTCTTGATTGCAGGAGGCACTGGGAGTTTATTGTTGTCAATCAAGTCCTGGATAGCTTCCTTTAGCTTCCAACAATTTTCAGTAAGATGGCCCGTGCCTTGATGGTACTTGCAATGTGCATTGGGGTTCCAATTAGCCGATCTATTTTAAATTGGTGGATCCTTAAATGGTCCAATAGGAGTTATAAGACCTTTTGTAAGAAGACGGTCAAATGCGGTGTCATAACTCATACCAATAGGAGTAAAGTTTCTCCTAAATGGATTCTTTTGTCCTTGATTGTTCATAGCAAGGTCTTCATTCGGATTAAAGGTGCTAACATTGTTTGAGTGGGTAGTTTTGGAAGAAGAAGTATTGTCGTTCTTCTTTCCTTTCCAGCCACTGTTGGAGTTAGTGTTAGCAGCTTTTTGCTTTGCAAGGTCGTCTTCAATATTAATCCCAATGTCATAGACGGCCTTAAAGGTGTTCAAGTTGCTTTGATACTTGATATGTTTAGAATATTTTTCCTGGAGTTTATTTATGAACAACCTCACAGATTCCTTTTCAGTTGTACCTAAATAATCTTAGCAGATGTTTCCCTCTACTTATTAAACAAAGAAGTAAAACCTTCATTCTCTTTTTGTTTAAGTATCTCAAATTCCCTATGATCAGTTTCAACTTGAATATTACACTTGTACCTATCAATAAAAGCATTTACAATGGCATCCCAAGTAGAAGTTTTCTATTTTTCAAGGGAAAAGAACCATTGTTGACAAACAGTTTCAAGTGATAAAGAAAACAATGTATGAAAAATTTTCTTATCTATCCCTTAATGTTCATTATTATCTCGAATGCCCTAAAGTGGAAGTAAGGATTATCTGTTGCCTTGAACTTAGGGATGTCAGTGGCATTGAACGAAGTTCCTTGTCCCCTGAGACCCCTTGCGAACTAATGCCCTGGAATCTGTAGTCATTGGATATCTTGCTCAAGCTTTATTGCATGAGCTTCATTTGTTGTTGCCTTACATGATCATTAACTTGAAAAGCTATACTCTTCATCAATTCAGTTAGGCTGGCTACATCTTTCTTGAGTTCATTAAATTCTTTTTGAGACACCATGATCTTCTTAGCTTTCCTTTTCCGAGTAATGGGTTTGTCAAAAAGGAGTACTTGAACGAATGTATTGTCTTTGATTAACCGCCCTTCCTTTCTTGACCAAGCACTGTAAATTAAACCATTTATTTGTTTTAATTACTTGACTCAAATTTGACTTTGACTTTATTGATTTTAAAAACAAAAAAAGGCAAAAATAGGGTGTATTTTTGAAGACCAAGTAAGGGTTTAAACAGTTTAATTAGAGGATTAATATCCGACTTACCCCCCTAAGAAAAATGACGAAAAAATACGCGCATAGAAGACTCTCTAGACATGGTCAAAATGTGACGTATTATGTGTGTGCTTTAATAGTGAATGTGAGTGACATACTTTGACTCTTTTGTGAGACCATGGGACTATGTGCCTAGACTCAATTAAGGACTGAACATGAATACTGTCATAAACATACTGATTAAACCGTTTTAGCAAATTGATTAGACTGACTCGTCATGAAGACTCGAGCAAAACTACAGGCTGTCATCAGATGTCAGTACCGTCGCCAGACGCTAAGGATCAGCGCCAGACGACGAGATCGTCTCCTGACGCCGGTCTCTAGCGCATGGCGCCTCAGTCCAAATCTCTGCACCATTCTGGAACATCAATCTGGGACTGTTTCCAGTATATTTCTCTAAAGGGACTAGCCTAAAAATCGTACTAAGTCAAGTTTGATCAATTTATTAGACTTTAATCATTTATTAATTAATTAATTAATTAATTAAATTAGCATAGTCCTTTAGTCATTAATTAATTTATTTAACTCATTCACTAGTCAAACAAATGGTTAGGGGAAAACACATAAAATATGCACGACAAATAATGCACAAGTAGTCATATAGTCACGATATGATACAATGAGTTTGCAACCTAACCAAGGCTCTAGTTCTCTAAAGTTCAGGATATGGGTTACTCAAAGAGGGTCCATGGTTATGAGTCCAGATGCACCACGCAGAAGCCTTACCTTTGGAAGGGTTGGCACGTGTGAATGGGACCCCGCGAGTTAAACTCGCTTCCATGGTTTGGTGAATTCAACAATCTCAAATATACGTTGCCAGGAGCGTTCGATTGGTAATATGGAGCATGAATTCCCATAGGGTTATGGCCATGTGTAGAACACATATGGGTTTCAGAAAAAAGGAAAAAACTCAATCAGGAAGTAAAACCAAGAAAAATCAGTACTTGAAAACTAGTCGAAACAAGAAGGTAGATTTCTAGCTCGGTAGTGGAAGAATTTGGCGCGAGAAAATAGCGTCGTCGCCAGACACTGGCACTGTTGCCAGGCGACAGCGCCATCATTTGGCGCTGACGCTGTTTTCTCGGCGTTAATTCCTACATGACTCGACAGCTTTCTGCTCTTGAATTTTCCAGTTTTTTTCGTAATATTATTTCGAATTTAATTGTGAACGATATTTCCCTAGATTCTTACGTGTAAAAATACTATGTTTTTTACTCATTACGGATGGTCTGAATATTAATGCACAAATTAAACTATTATTAGCGATCATATTAACCTAAACAAGATTATTAATTATCTTATTAAGCGTGATTACAAGTACAAATTCCATTTAAACATTCATAAAAGGCGCGATCAAGCAATAACAAAAAAAAATCAAGCAACATGATAAATCATCAAAACAATAATCATAATAATAATCAAAATAATCATGATTAAAATAATCATGTTAAAGCATAATATTATTAGCAAGATCCTAGGCATGATACTAACAAGATTAATAACAAACCCTAGCATGTCACTAAACATCAAAGATTAAAGCTTTAGCCCTAACATGATACTAACATGATATTAGGAAAGAAATGGGAAACATCATAATAATCATACTTGATATTAGGAATATTAATTATTACCCTGAACATGATACTAGGAAGCAATAAAAACATCCTAACATGATACTAGGAATCAATATAATAATCTAAGCATGATTTCTATATCAAAAGATCAATAAAACAATTTAAGTACTTACTTTAATGCCTTGTACCTCTTAATACGCACGTTAGTAACTTCAAGTAAAAATATTAAAATAATTAAATTAAATAATTGAAATAGAGATTTGGGACCAAACCCTCAGAAATATCAAACCTTTCACGTCTAGGTGTTTCTAAAACTAATGAGTGAGGAAATTTGAGAGAGAGAAGGTTTAGAAAAAGAATAGAGAGAGAGAAAGCTTCTAGCTTTTAGAGAGAGAGAGATTGTATATGTAGATGATTTGAAAAACAGGGAGATACGACCCCTATTTTTAGGAAAAATAACACGGGATCGAAGAAAATCATATTTGGAATAAAATACCTCCTGTCGCAAACGACAAAAATCAGCGCCAGACGACAATCTCGTCGCCAGGCGACAAAGGTCAGCGCCAGGCCCCAGGCGACGAAAGTCAGCGCCTGGCGACAACTCTATCATCTTGCGCTTGTTTAAAAGTCAACGCGCTTCAACACGCGTAATTACCTTTCAAACCGGTAGCTGGTAATTATGCGTCCAAGCACATTTAATATATTTTATTCAAAATAAAACATCTTTTAAAAACATAATTATCAATCCTAACCTCATTAGAATTAAAAAGAACCTTCTAGATATTCCTAGCAGACTAAAATCAATCCTAATCACTTTAGGAACAATAATTAATAGGCCCTCCTCTAGATCATTGGGCCACCTTAAAAATCATTGGGCCTAATTTAATTTAATCCGTAAATTCCTCATAATTCATCGGAATTGGGCTTATAATATATCTCCAGAAAGCTCTATTCGAGCCCAATCCAACTACACTGTTATTGGACCCTTATCATGGACCAAACCAAATTGGACTGACTATTTTTCATAAATAGGGTAAGAAAATAAATATTTTTTAAAACAAAAAGAGAAATATTTTAATAACAACATCCTCATCATTAGACTTTCCCCACTTTCACTTCGTTCGATAATCAAATGATGTGAAAAGTATTCATCACTGGTTTTGGTTTTAGGGAGACACATTTGGGTGTCTACATTATGCCACTCATCTTTTTGCAGCGAAGGCTTGTATTCTATGTGTAGGGAATATTTCAAGCATTATCCCTATCTTGAACCCCACTGTGATCATACACTAAAGTACGGTGGCGTCCAAAGGGAAAGAAGATAGAGCAAAAGAGCCGCCAACAAGTTTTAGGAACTTGTAAACCGTTCACAGGGTGAAGGTTACACCCCTTAACGATCCAAGAGATTGTTAACTCCAATAGGTCTGGAATCATGGCAAGTAGTTCAGGGATGAAGGTTCAAATCCAACCTAAAAGAGATTGAACCTGCCCTAATAATAGACCTCTACATTATTTTGATCGTATTCATGTGCGCTTTCTGACTAACATGCAATCGATATGATTAACTCTAAACCTATATAATCTATGTTGGTTGATTATTAATGCACAAATAAATCTATTATTGGCGATCACTTGAATTATAATCATATAAACCCTAAACAAGATTATTAATTATCTTATTAAGCATGATCACAAGTACCAATTCCCTTTAAACATGCATAAAAGGTGTGATCAAGCAATAACAATAAATAAGCATCAAGCAACATGATATTAACAAATAATCATAATAATCATTATAATCATGTTAAAGCATAATAATAGTAAGATCCTAGGCATGATACTAACAAGATTAATAACAAACCCTAGCATGTCACTAAGCATTAAAGATCAAAGCTTTAACCCTAACATCATACTAACATGAATATTAGGAAAGAACATAGGAAGCATCACACTTTTAATAATACTTGATATTAAAGTTACCCTAAACATAATACTACGAAGATCAAAACACCCTAACATGACGCTAGGAATCATAATAACAACCTAAGCATGATTTCTACATCATAATATCAATAAAACCATTAAAGCACTTACTTGGATGCCTCGTACCTCTTTCTAATAACAAAATACACACGTTAGTAACTTCAAGAAAAATAATAAATCAAACAATTAAATTAAATAATTGAAAGAAAGCATAGACTAGATTTGAGACCAAACCCTAAGAAACATCAAACCTTTCACGTCTAGGGCGAAGGCAACTTTGAATTTGGCTAGGTGCTTCTAAATCTTGTGAATGCGGAATTTTATTTGTAAAAAGGTTGGTTTAGAAAAGAGAGAGAATAAGCTTTAGCTTTAGAGAGAAAAGAATTAGAGAGTTGTTGATATTTGGGAATATTTGATGATTGTAGATGATTAAAAACGGAGATTTTAGGAGGCTATTTATAGAGAAAATCATCCAAAAAGATAGAAAAACAAATCAGAGTTCGACGAGGAAAACAAGTTAGCGCCAGGCGCCAGGCTTAGCGTCAGGCGCTAATGTCTAGCGTTAGGCGCTAATTAACTTTTTCACGCGTTTTCTAAATTCAGATAAAATTTAACCGTACAGAAGGACAAAATCGCATTTTCTTTAAAAACACTCTTTTATTCTAATTAAAACTCCAAAAAGTCAACAAAAGTCAATTCATCAATCCTAATTGCATTAGGAATGATAAATCCATATTAGACCTTCCTCTAGATCATTGGGCCGCATATAAGGCTCAAATTGGGCCCAGTTTAGTAATTTGGCCATTACTTCCTCATTATTCATCGGAATTAGGCTTATAATATATCGTTGGAAAGCTCTTTTCCAGCCCCATCCAACTACACCATTATTGGACTCATATCATGGACCAACCAAACTAGATTGGCTGTTTTCTAAAAATAGGTTTTCAAAAACAGAGAGAAAAGAAAAGAAATTAAAACTATCCGCAAGACTAGACTTTCCACACTTTCACTTCATCCGATTATGATTCGGCGTGAAAGGTACTCATCACCGGTTTGGTTTTGTGGAGACACAAATGGGTGTCTACAGAAGCCCCCACTTTGACTGAGTTTGGAGAAACGCAAGTTTCGAAAACAAAAGTCAAAGTAGCGATAGGGACGGAGAATGATTCAGAACGTTTTGCGATCCTAAACCACTCTTGTAACGCTGATACCTGCAAAACTAGCGTTATTTTAAACAAATAAGAGAGTTAAGAAACGCGTATCTTTTATCGTCGAGCACATGTCTCTAGAAGTAACTGATTTGTTGCTGTTGCATTGCTGTATTTGCCATTGTGACAACCTTCCACAATCTAGAGAACGCCATCTTGCTTTTTTGATGTTCACTCGTCTCTGATTAATAGAGCTTTTTGGATATGTTCACGCGTCTCTGAACAAAGAGTTTTTTAATGATATGCCCACGCGTCTCTAGAGCAAAAGAGCTTTGATGATATGTCCACGCGTCTCTGAACAAAAGAGCTTGAAAGAAATGTCCACGCGTCTCTGAGTAAAAGAGCTTGAAAGAAATGTCCACGCGTCTCTGAACAAAAGAGCTTCAAAGAAATGAATGTTTGTTGCGATAATATTCCGAAGAAAACTTCCGAAGACCAACGCTTGTCGATCTTTAAAGCTCGCTTGAACTTTGCTTCCGCTATGCCAGTACGTCAGCGCTTTTGATGCTTGTAAACCAGTATGTCGGTGTCTCTCCTATTTATGAACCAGTACGTCGGTGTCTCTGCGATGAGTCAATGCTTAGGCGCTTTAAGCTAAGTGAGACGATCTTTCGTCAGGTCGATCACTTATTACGATTGTAATCAAACCGACTACTTAATCATGTCAAATTGCTTATAGGGGCTAACTAGCGTACCAAGGAACCCAAAATTGATGAAAGAGGTTGAAATAACTGCTCAGAGCGATTAAGCTCTGTCGCCGCTGCAATGCCTCTGGCGCCGCGATTTGGCTCTGTCGCTAGACGCTGGGATCTAGTGCCAGGCGCTGAAGTCTGTTGCCAGACGCTAGATGTTGTCTTCTGGCGCTGGAGTAGGGTCTTCCCTATTCTTCTCTTGCTGCCACTGGGATGCACCTGTATTTATCTTTAACTATAAGACTTTGCTAATCTTTATAGTTTTTTTAGGGTTGACCTAATGTTTAGTATTGCTTGACTCATTGACTTGACAAGACTCAAGGTATAAACTTGACTCGCTGTGATTGACTCGAGGTTGACTCGACTCAAAGTGTTTGACACATGTGTTAGACTCAAATCAAGGTGATATGACACGACATGACTCAATGTGTACATGATTCGTGTGTGCATTGTAATGTGATCGTGCGACTCGAAAATGCAAAAAAGCAAAAATTTTCCGTCATTTTTGTGGAGGGTACCGACTTTCTCCCGAAAAAGAAAGACACGTAAAAGAATCGAAGTGAAGTTTTTTTGAAGATGCATGTTGAATGAGCTTAATTCGTTAACGTTGTCTCTCACAGTACAAGGATTGTAACATCTTAAACTATCCTAGTTGACTCGATAATGAAAGTATTTAGGTAACTTAGGCGCGAAGGCTAAGTACTTCATACTTTGTGATGCAATGATGATTGATGAGCGATTTTGACATGACAAGGCATGCTTCAGCGTTATGTTTAGATTTCATGACAAAGGGTTCCTAAGGGACGTATATTTGGTCATGTATCTGTGCGGTGTGTGAAAGTGACACTAAAGTTAGGTCGCAACAGCTAAGTGTGTGGAAAGATATTATTTTTTAAAAGAGTCAAATGGTGGTGACTCTTAGGCTAGGTAATCTAATGCTATAGGCTAGGGGACTCTTAGGCTAGGTAACCTAATGATGTAAGCTAATGCTAGCGCCAGGTGCTAATGTCTGGCGTCAGGCGCTAATTAATTTTTTTCACGCGTTTTCTAAATTTAGATAAAATTTAACCGTACAGAAGGACAAAATCGTATTTTCCTTAAAAACATTCTTTTATTCTTATTAAAACTCCAAAAAGTAAAAAAAATGTCAATTTATCAATCCTAATTGCATTAGGAATGATAAAACCATATTAGGCCCTCCTCTAGATCATTGGGCCGCATATAAGGCTCAAACCGGGCCCATTTTAGTAATTTGATCATAACTTCCTCATTATTCATCGGGATTGGGCTTATAATATATCATTGGAAAACTCTTTTCAAGCCCCATCCAACTACACCATTATTGGACCCATATCATGGACCAACCAAACTGGATTGGCTGTTTTCTAAAAATAGGTTTTCAAAAATAGAGAGAAAAGAAAAGAAATTAAACTATCCGCAACACTAGACTTTCCACACTTTCACTTCATCCGATTATGATTCGACGTGAAAGGTACTCATCACCGGGTTTGGTTTTGGGGAGACACAAATAGGTGTCTACAGAAGCCCCCACTTTGACTGAGTTTAGAGACACGTAAATTTCGAAAACAAAAGTCAAAGTAGCGATAGGGACAAAGAATGATTCAGAACGTTCTGCGATCCTAAACCACTCTTGTAACGCCGATACCTGCAAAACTGGCGTTAGTTAAAACAGATAAGATAGTTAAGAAACGTGTATCTTGCACCGTCGAGCACACGTCTCTGGAAGTAACTGATTTGTTGCTCTTGCATTGTTGTATTTACCGTTGTGGCAACCTTCCACAATCTAGAGAACATCATCTTGCTTTTTTTATGTTAACTCGTCTCTGAACAATAGATCTTTTTGGATATGTTCACACGCCTCTAAACAAAGAGCTTTTTGGATAGGTTCACGCGTCTCTGAACAAAGAGTTTTTGAATGATATGCCTACGCGTCTCTGGAGCAAAAGATCTTTGATGATATGTCCACGCGTCTCTGAACAAAAGAGCTTTGATAAAAGGATGCCTACGCGTATCTAAGCAAAAGAGCTTGAAAGAAATGTCCACGCGACTCTAAACAAAAGAGCTTGAAAGGAATGTCCACGCGTCTCTAAACAAAAGAGCTTCGAATGATATGTCCACGCATCTCTGAACAATAGAGCTTTCATTATATGTCCACGCATCTCTGAACAAAAGATCTTGAATAATATGCCCACGCGTCTCTGAGCAAAAGAGCTTTGATACTTGAATGTTTGTTGCGATAATATTTCGAAGAAAACTTCTGAAGACCAACGCTTGTCGATCTTTAAAGCTCGCTTGAACTTTGCTTCCATTATGCCAATACGTCGGCGCTAAATAGATACGGATGAGCTTTGGATATCCCTTGATATGATCATAGTGTGTGAATGTGAATATGAATGCATGTTTATTACAGCCGCACCTCGATGTGAGGTTGCCTACGTATCCGTTAGGAATCAGGCCGAACGTAGCTCTAGCCGAACCTCGCACAAGTGTGTGTATACCTCAAAAAGGTCTTTTTAAGAGTTGTAACGTGGTTAGGCTAAAGGTTATAGAAGAAAGGGATAAAAGGCTCAAGACCCTCGATAAGCCCCCAAGGTGTGCAACCTTGCTTTAGAATCTTTATATTTTTTATGCTTGAGGATTTCTGCTCTCTTTTTTAGCTCTCTTTTCTTACTATTGCATTTTTTTTATAAGTGTGGGCAATCCCGATCATGCGGTCTATCACTCACTTGGCATTCATGTTTCTCAGGCACGGTACCGAGCACTCGATAAAAGACGCAATCTGAGACGTGTTCATATCAAAGACATGTTCATGTCAAAGACATTGGAACACTTACCCTTTTGTACACTTTTATTTATTTATTATGCTTATTTTTTTCTATTTTGATCTTTTGAAGTCACTCAAGCTTTTTATGATATTGAAAACTGCATAAGTTTCACACTATCCCATCCCAAGGTTAGGTTGATATAGGTTGAAAAATGACAGGTCTATCGTTAGACCAGTCTCAAAGTGGTTTATGAAGAAAGGATTGTATAATTGAAGGGTGAAAGGTGATATGATGCGGCTACAAGGGGTGCCTCAAATCATTGGTATACCTTGTGCTTAGTTTGACATGGATTTTTTTTTTTAATGCAATGCAATGTAATGATCATATGCAAGGAAATAAATGTTCATTTTATTAAAAGGAAAAGGAAAGAATCTACAAAATTAATCTAAGGGAAAAGAAAGGTGCCTATGCTAGACTTATTGGGGAAAAGGTAAATAAAAAAAATTAGAAAAAAGATCATGAAATCTTGTCATTGAATCTTGCCTCTTGTCCCTTGGATCATCATCACTTGGTGTTCTTGCCGACTGGAGGTATTGGAAGCCCGTTATTGTCGATCAAATATTGGATTGCTTCCTTTAGCTTCCAACAGCTCTCAGTAGTATGACCCCTACCTTGATGGTACTTGCAGCGTACATTTGGGTTCCAACTAGGCAATCTCTTCTCAAGTGGGGGATCTTGAATGGGTCCAATAGGAATAATAAGCCCCTTTGCATGGTGTCGATCGAAAGCATCATCATAGCTAATTCCAATAGGGGTGAAATCCTTTCTTAGTTGCTTTCTAAATCCTCGATTATCCATGGCTAAGATTTCATTAAAATCGAAAGTACCAACAATGTTACTAGAGTAGGTGTTTTTGGAAGAAGAAGGATAGTTGTTCTATTTTCCTTTACAACCACTGTTACTATCGTTACTAATCTTGGCCTTCCTGTCGCGCGGAGGAACATGAAGGAGATTTGAATCAATGTGGTCTTGAACACGATCCTTGAGGGCGAGACATACTTCAATGGTATGACCACGACCTCTATGGTATTGGCAATAAGATTTTGGATCCCAATTGGGAAACCGTTTTTCAGGCGGAGGGTCTTGACTGGGACCAATGGGGTGAATAAGACCTTGATCGTGAAGATAGTCAAAAGCTTCATTGTAAGTCATTCCTATTAGTGTGTATTCTTTAATGATCCGTTTTGCCCGTGGCTTAGAAACATTGAGTTCTTCATTAAATCCTTGGCGAGAATTTTTTTCGCTAACCATCACCCGATTTGCTAGTCCTTCTACCACATTCAAGAGCATGGTAACGACATCTTGCAGTTTTCGAACGTCCTCTTTTAGGCTTGACGAGTCTTCCCTAGTATTATCTAATAATACTTTCATCCTCCTCAATCATGGCCACTTCATCAAGAGAGGTTATATAAGCTGTCTCGATCATGGGCTCGCCTACAGGTGTGATAAGGAGTGAAGGATCGAAGGATGTTTGATCTTCTGCGATGGCTAGAATCTCGGAAGTTTTATTATCATCAATCAGATCCTGAATAGCTTCTTTGAGTTTCCAACACTCCTCAGTATCGTGACCCTTTCCTTGGTGATATTTGAAGTGTTTATTAGGATCCCACTTAGGTGGCCTAGCTTCTGGAACCGGGTCCTTGATTGGTCCTATGGGCATGGCTAGTCCTCTGTGGTGTAGCCTCTCGAAAGCTGTTTCATAACTCATACCAAGTGGAGTGAACACTCTTTTCGGCCTTTGGATTCATTATTTAGAGGCGTTCGTAGCATGTACTTCATTAATCGGAGAGGAAGAAGAAGGATGGTCGTTCTTCTTTCCTCTCGCACTATTATCTTTCAGAAGGTCATCTTCAATGTCAATGCCTATATTATACACAACCTTGAAAGTATTCAAGTTGTGTTGGTATTTTAAGTGCTTTGAATACTTCCCTTGGAGATTCTTGATAAACATCATCAAAGATTCTTTTTCGGTAGGAACCTTAACCATGTTAGCAGAAGTTTCCCTCCATTTGTTGAAGAAAGAAGTAAACCCTTTGTTTTCTTTTTGTTTTAACATCTCAAGTTGTCTGTGGTCTGTTTCGTCTTGAATGTTGCACTTATATCTATCTATGAAAGTATTTGTTATCGACTCCTAAGAAGAGGTTTTCTCTTTGTCAAGGGAAAAGAGCCATTGTTGACAAACGGTTTCAAGAGATAAAGAAAACAAGGAAAGAAAGACTTTCTTATCAATCCCCTTAATGTTCATTATAGTTTCAAAAGCTCTTAGATGAAAGTAACGGTTATATGTTGCCTTGAATTTTGGGATGTCGTTGGCATTGAACTTATGCGGAAGAAGTTCCTTGTCTAGCGAGACCCCTTGTGAACTAATGCCCTAAAATTTATAGTCACTAGATAGCTTGCTCAAGCTTTGATGAGTGTCATTTATGGCACTCATAGGGTAGTCTTTTAGGGTTATTTCTTTCCCTTTTTCATGCTTTCTTCTCTTATTTTTGGTCCTTTTTCTTTAGGTTTCTCTTTCTCCTCTTTTCTTTATGGTTCTCGTGTTTTCCTCGTGTTTTCCTTTTATTTGGCTCTTTTTCCTTTTATTTCCTTTCTTTGTTTGCTTGTGTAGGTATTTGGAGAATCACCTTTGCAAAGGAATCGAGTTGGGGCCTTAATGATCAAGTAAGGAAGAAGCATTTGGCTAGAGAGGGCTTAGAGAGGCCTCGGAGAGGTCTCCAAGGTATTTCAAGCAGGCCGCGGGCGCGGGTCAATGGAGCCGCGGGAGCGGGCTTAAGAAGAGCAAATTGCAAGATTTTGGCAGGAGCTTCCCGAGGTTGCCCCGCGGGCTCTCCGCGGGCACGGGAAATCTGGAGAGGGCGCTCCATCTCAGAGAGACCGCGGCCCCCTGATTGAGTTTTGGGAGCAGGGGATTAGCCGCTGGCGCGGCATCTTTGGCCGCGGGCGCGTCTATCTTGCCGCGGGCGCGGGTGCTGCCCAGAAAGCCCGCGGAGGGTTCCGTACCCATTTCTCCGCGGCCGCGGATTCATCGAGAGAGACCGCGGGATTTGTCGGTTTCTTCTTTACCTATAAATAGAATTGTAATTCCTTTTTGAAACCAACTTTTTGATAATATTTCATTAGCTTAGTTTTAGAGAGAGAATTTAGAGAAAAGTTCTTGGTTTTGGATTTGTAACTCAACATTTGATCAATTAAGTTTGGATTTCTTCATTTTCAATCATCAATATTAGTGAGAATCTCTTCCTTCTTTCATCTCTTACTTACTTGCTATTTGATTTATGCTTGTTGCTTGTTTTTCTTTGGATTTGAATTTGATATTGTTTAATATTTTAATTTCTCTTAGATTTTGATATAGAATGAAGATTAATGCAATTTCTAGTTATTGGTTCTTGAATTTCACCATGATTAGTGAGTAAATTAGTTGCTAGGGAAAGGGGGAAGCATGTTTGATTAATGAAATTGCTAGTTGATGCTCTTTGATTGATTGATTTGTTGCAATTAAATTGGTTGACATAGTTTTACATGTGATTGATTAGACTAGGAGTGATCAACCTATAAGATTAATCTAGATTGCATTGCAACTCTTAATGACATGAACAATTGAATTGAAAGTTGCTCTAATTGATTGGGTTTGCTTGTGATTCTTCTTGATTTGCCTTTCATAGTGACACCTAGATTGGCCTATAGGAGATAGCATTTGAACTCCCTTGATTGCTACTATTGTTTGTCCATTGCAATACTTGAATTAATTGATTGAGCTCTAAACTAGCATTATCATTGAACTTTCATGTGGAACCCATATCCCTAGTGTTTAGACCTTTGATTTACTTGATTAGACTTGTTTTAGTTTACCATAGTGCCAACCATTATCTAAACTCCATCTTCGATGTAGCTTGACTTAGACTCTAGTTTTCATCATTGCATTCCCTAGGGATCGACCCTTAACTTACCCTATATTCATATAAGGTTGGTTAGGTGTTTACAAATTTAATTTGACTTGGGGGAAGGGTAGATAACGACATACATTTTCCTCTCGTCAAAATGGCGTCGTTGTCGGGGAGTGCTATTGGTGCTTAGCTTTTGTTGTTGAGTCTACTTCATTTTAATTGAAAAAAAAATACAAAAAGATTTTGTTTCTTTAGGCTACACTTGTAGCCGTGCTACTAATATTTTCTTTGAAGTTTTGCATGCATAGAGCTCGTGATCGATCCATTGTGCCTTTTGACCCGGAAATCGAAAGGACTCTCTCAAGGAGAAGAATAGCTAATCGATCCTTGGGGTATAGTTCTTCAAGTGAAGAAGAGATTGAAGAAGAGGAAGGCATGGGAGAAAATCCGAGAGTGGCCTTGAAGGAGCTAGGAATACCCGGTTCTTATAGGTTTGAGAGCGGTATAGCTCTTCCTACAACACCGGCAAATGATTTCGAAATTCGGCCGGCCATGATCACCTGAATTGAGAGGAGGCAATATAGTGGGGCTAAGAATGAGAGCCCGTTGAACCATCTAAAAGAATTTGAAAAATATTGCAACACCATCGAAGTCAACGGAGTTTCTCAAGAGTTCATCCGCCTCAAGTTGTTCCCCTTCTCTCTCATAGGAAGATCCTTAGAGTGGCTAGATAAAGAGGTGAAGCCCAATTCCTTGAGAACATGGGATGATGTTACAAAGGCCTTCTTATCCCGCTTCTACCCTCAAAAGAAGACGGCGGAGGCAAGAGCCTTGATTCAAGGGTTCAAGCAAAGGCCAAATGAAAGCCTTTACGAAGCATGGGAGAGATACAAAGAGTATCAAAGGGAGTGCCCTCACCACGGAATCCCAACATACCAAGTGGTCCAAATCTTCTATGGCGGTTTAAGTCCCCAAGGCAAGTCATGCCTTGATGGGGGGGCCGGGGGTCCTATCATGAACAAGACCGAAGAAGAAGTGGTGGACATTATTGAGGACGTGGTGACGTACTATAGAGATTGGCAAGATGGGGAGAGAAACTCTTCAAGCAAGCAATCTTCATTGTACTCGGTGGACCATCTAAATGCGATCAACAACCTTTCCTCCCAAATGACAAACTTGGGAAAGGAGATGACCGCAATCAAAGCCAAGTTGGAGGGCACTTCTTCTTCTTCCCAAGCTTCGAATCTTCCCTCCCAATTTAAGGGGAGAGGTACTCCTTCTAACTCTCAACCCCCTCCCTCTTCACATAATATGCCTATGGGTTGTTTGTTTTGTGATGCATGTGGATCGTATGATCATGACTCTAGTAATTGTCCTAATGAATGTGTTGATGAGTTTGATAACAATGAGAGTGAGCATGTGAATTATGTGTCAAATAATAATGCTCAAAGGTTTGATAATCAAAGAGGTCAATGGAATAGGAATTACCAAAACCAAGGCAATTTTGACAACTATAATCAAGGTGGTGGTTATAGAAACCAAAGGAACCAAGGTTCTCGTGGTAGCTATAATAACCAAGGTTATAGTGGCCAAAATCAAAGCCAAAATTATGGTAATCAAAACCAAGGTTATGGAAATCACAACCAAGGTAGTGGTAACCATAATCAAGGTGGTGGTAACCATAATCAAGGTTATGGTCAAAATCAAAATAGGGGTACTTGGAACAACCAAGGGAAGGGCAATTTTCAAAATAATGCTCAAAGAGGTCCCCCACTCGGATTTGTTCCAAGGACTCAAGGAGAAAATTCCTATTCACAACCTTCTTCACCTAGGACCAATTTGGAAGAAATAATTGAGAATCAAACCAAGTTGTTGAACACATACATGGCCGTTAGTGAGAAGAAGTTCAATGAAATGATGACCCACAATAAAATGCTTGAAAACCAAATTTCTAAACTTGCTAATGCTTTGAAAGATCATGCAAGCCCTTCTTCTTTACCTTCCCAAGGTCTTGATCCCAAGAAACACGTGAATGCTATTGTTACAAGGAGTGGTAAGGTTCTTGAGGAGAGATTACCTAGGAAGGGTGAGGATAAGGAGGTTCCTAAGGAAGCCTTGGTTGAGAATGAGGGGGATAGGGAATCATTGGATGAGGTTGTGGTTGAGACACCTAGAGAGGTGAGAGTAGAGAAAGAAATTGTGAAACCCAAGCTCCCTTACCCACAAAAATTCATGAGACACAAATTGGATGAACAATTTGGGATATTCATTGATATGCTAAAACAACTTCATCTTTCTCTACCTTTTACCGATGTGATCAACCAAATGCCAAATTATGCCAAATTCCTAAAGGACATTTTGAGTGGGAAAAGGACTTGTGAGGTTGTGGAGACTATCAACTTGACCGAAAATTGTAGTGCTATCATCATGAACAAAATGCCACCCAAATTGAAAGACCCCGGAAACTTCTCCATTCCTTGTGCCATTAACAAGATGCAAATTGATAATGCCTTATGTGACTTGGGAGCTAGTGTGAGCATAATGCCATATTCGGTTTATCAAAGGCTTGAACTAGGGGAACTCTTACCTTCTAACATTACCTTGCAATTAGCCGATAGGTCAATCAAGTTTCCAAAAGGTAAGGTAGAAGATGTTCCATTGAGGGTTAGGAAGTTTGTGTTCCCGGTGGATTTTATTGTGCTTGAAATGGATGAAGATGCTACCATTCCAATCATTTTGGGTAGACCCTTTCTTGCTACCTCGGGTGCTATGATTGATGTGAGGAGTGCAAATATTTCCCTTAAGGTAGGAGATGAGGTCATTGAATTTGATTTGAATGAAAGCATGTAGTATCCATCTTCTTCTCTAGAAAATTGCATGATGATTGATTCACTTGATCATGTTGTGTCTTCCATGCATGAACACTTGCTCACCTCTAACGACGCTCTTGAGAATGTTTTGTTGAACAAGGACAAAGTAGGTACACCATGCAAGGAAGTGGCATTCTATGAAGAATTGCTTAATGGAAGCATGGAGGAAGTGGATGAGCAAATGTTCTTGAAAATCTCAAGCCAAGAAGCTTTGCAAGCGGCCACATCAAAGGAAGGTAATGGTGTGCCTATGGTAGAGCTCAAACCTCTACCATCACACCTTAGGTATGAGTTCTTGGGCCCTCATTCCACTTACCCCGTGATAGTTAGTGCATCCTTGAGCGTGAGCCAAGCTCAAGCGTTATGTGGTGTTTTGAGAAAGCACCAAGGTGCTTTGGGGTACACAATTGATGATCTTAAAGGTATAAGCCCCGCCTTGTGCCAACACCACATAACACTTGAGGAAGGCGCCCTTCCTTCTATCGAACGACAAAGAAAACTACATCCCTAAATGGGAGAGGTAGTTAAGAAGGAGATCACCAAGCTATTGGATGCGGGAATCATATTCTCCATCTCTAGCTCAAGGTGGGTCTCCCCCGTGCATGTCGTTCCAAAGAAGGGGGGCATGACCGTGGTTGATAATGAGAAGGGTGAGCTCATTCCAACTAGGACGGTCACGGGTTGGCGGATGTGCATAGACTATAGACGTCTAAACACATCCACCAAGAAGGATCACTTCCCTCTTCCATTTATTGATCAAATGCTTGAAAGACTAACAAGGCACAAGTTTTATTGTTTCCTCGATGGATATTCGGGATTCTTTCAAATCCCCATCCACCCCGATGATCAAGAGAAAACTACCTTCACATGTCCTTATGGGACCTTTGCCTATCGAAGAATGCCCTTTGGGTTATGCAATGCACCCGCTACATTCCAAAGGTGCATGATGAGTATTTTTGGGGATATGTTGGAGGAGGAAATGGAGGTCTTCATGGATGACTTTTCGGTGGGGGGTGTCTCATTTGAGGAGTGCCTTGTGAACCTTGAGAAGTGTTTGGAAAGATGTGTTAAGGTCAATCTTGTTTTGAATTGGGAGAAATGCCACTTCATGATGAAGGAAGGTATAGTGCTTGGGCACAAGATTTCAAATAAAGGCATTGAGGTGGATAAGGCAAAAATAGAAGTGATTGAGAAACTTCCACCTCCGGTGAATGTCAAGGGTGTGAGATCGTTCCTTGGTCATGCTGGTTTCTATAGAAGATTCATCAAGGATTTTTCACTTATTGCTAAGCCCCTAAATGACCTTCTTCAAAAGGATGTTGAGTTCATTTTTGATGACAAATGCTTGAAGGCATTTAATAGATTGAAGAAGGCCCTAAACTCCACTCCTATTGTTCAAGCCCCAAGGTGGGATCTTCCTTTTTAATTGATGTGTGATGCAAGTGATTGGGCTATTGGAGGTGTTTTGGGACAACGTGTAGACAAGAAGCTTCATGTGATTTACTATATGTCCAAGACACTCAATGGGGCTCAAAAGAACTACACAACAACGGAAAAGGAATTTTTAGCAATTGTGCACTATTTTGAGAAATTCCGTTGTTACTTGTTGGGTTCCAAGACCATAGTCTTCACGGATCACGCGGCCCTCAAGTATCTCTTTGCCAAGAAAGAGTCCAAGCCTAGGTTGATTTGATGGGTGCTTGAATTGCAAACTTTTGAGATTGAGATTAGGGACAAGAAGGGTGCGGAGAATGTTGTGGCGGACCATCTTTCTCGCCTTGAGGGTGATCAAATTCATGATGATGGTTCACCTATTGAGGATAAAATGCTTGATGACTTCTTATATGCCATAGAGGTGAAGGAACTCCCATGGTATGCCGACTTGGTGAACTTTCTAGCATGTGGGGAGTTTTCACCCTCTTTCTTAAAGAACCAAAGGAAGAAAATCAAAAGGGAGGCAAGACATTACTTGTGGGATGATCCCATCCTATACAAACGAGGGGTTGATGGCTTACTTAGGCGTTGTGTTCCAAATGAAGAGGTGCCTAGTGTTTTAAGGATGTGCCACTCGGACCCTAGTGGTGGGCATATGGGTGTTTCCAAGACCGCTACCAAGGTTCTTCAATGTGGTTTGTGGTGGCCGCATCTCTTCAAGGACTCATGGGGCTTTGTGAAGTCATGCGACCGATGTCAAAGGGTTGGGAATATCTCCAAGAGGAATGAGATGCCTCAACAACCCATTCTTGAGTTAGAGGTGTTCGATGTTTGGGGGATTGACTTCATGGGACCATTCCCATCTTCATATGGTAATCAATTCATACTTGTGGTTGTGGACTATGTTTCTAAATGGGTTGAGGCCATTGCCTCCCCTACTAATGACCAAAAAGTAGTGTTGAAGTTGTTCAACAAAATCATCTTCCCAAGTTTTGGCGTGCCTAAGGCTGTGATAAGCGATAACGGATCTCATTTTGTTCACAACGCCTTCCAAAAGATGTTGAGGAAACATGGAGTGCATCAACGGTTCGGCCTTCCATATCATCCTCAATCGAGTGGCCAAGTCGAGGTCTCCAACCGTCAAATAAAGCTCATTCTTGAGAAGACGGTTGCAAGGAATAGAAAGGATTGGTCGGAAAAGTTAGATGATGCTCTTTGGGCTTATAGGACGGCTTTCAAGACGCCTATTGGTACCACTCCATATCGCCTTGTCTATGGCAAATCGTGCCATCTCCCGGTAGAGCTTGAACATCGTGACTTGTGGGCCATCAAGAAGATAAATTTTGGCTTAGCTAGTGCGGGGGAGAAGAGGTGGTTGGATCTTCATGAGCTAGAGGAACTTCGACTTGATGCTTACGATTGTGCTAGCACCTACAAGGCTCGCTCTAAGGAGGTTCATGACAAGTTGATTGAGAAAAAGGAGTTTTGTGTAGGTGACAAAGTCCTCCTCTACGATTCAAGGATGAAGTTGTTTCCTGGAAAGCTCATGTCAAGATGGAGTGGACCATTCTTGGTGAAAGATGTTTTTGATAATGGTGCCGTGGAGATTTCTCCTTTGAACTCCTCATCTTCATTCAAAGTTAATGGTCATCGGCTCAAGAAGTACTATGATGGAGTGTTTGTTGGACTTGTTCACAAAATGATTCTTTTTAGGCCACCATGAGATGGTGGTGCACGTCGAGCTAACGACATTAACCAAAAGCTCTTACGGGAGGCAACCCGGATTCTTATCTCATTTCTCTTTCCTTTCTTTTCTTTTATTTTTCCTTGATTGGTTTTTGATTTTATTTTGAGTTCGTTTTGTGCTTGTTTTGTAGGTCGCCTATCATCACTTGTTGGAAAGAAGAGGTTTGAAGAAGAGTTTAGAGTGCAGGGGAGAGGGCTCCCCGAGGGCTTGGAGAGACCTCGGGGGCCTCTTCACCTCTTTGAGGCATTTCGATCCAGGGACTTCCCGCGGTTACCCCGCGGTCTCTCCGCGGGCGCGGGAAGTTTTGGAGAGGCCTCGGAAGATTTGGAGAGGGCGCGGCCCTCATATCAAGCAAAATTGAATTTCATTCCAGGGACTTCCCGCGGTTGCCCCGCGGTCTCTCCGCGGGGCGCGGGAGGTTTTGGAGAGGGCGCGTCATGTTTGGAGAGGGCGCGGCCTAAATTCAAGCTCATTTGGAACTCCATTCCAGGGACTTCCCGCGGTTGCCCCGCGGTCTCTCCACGGGCGCGGGAGGTATTGGAGAGGGCGCGGCAAATCAAGAGAGGGCGCGGCCCCCATCAGGTATTAAAATTCTAAAAATTCCAGGAGGTCCCCGCGGTTGCCCCGCGGTCTCTCCGCGGGTGCGGCATTTTCGGGAGAGGGCGCGGCGTTTTGGGTTTATTACCCGAGCGCGCCCCTCTTCTCTCTCTCTCCTCTCTTATTTTCTCATCTTCTCCTTATTTTTCCCCTTTCTCTCTCTACCTCCTCTCAAACCCTAACCCCAAAACATCAATTTCTAACAAATTTCTTCAACCTTTGCCCAAATTTTTCACAAATTCTTCCATATTCCTCCATTTTTAACACTCCTACTCTTCTTTCTCGTGCTTTTTCGGGAAATTTCGGGTCTTTGAAGTGCTTTGAGTTTAATTTGAGTCTCCAATCTTGGTATACTTCTAACCTTTGTAATATTTTTGTCAATTTCAATTGATTTCTTTACAATGGTTTGTTTACCTTGATTTTGAGCTTGATTTTTGTGTTTTATGGTTGATTTATGGGAAATTTGGTATATTTGGGTGATTGTTACTTTTTCTTGTTGATTCATGATTATATTGATGAATGATTGTTGATATTGTTGTTTGTTGTTGGATTTTGGTTGTTGTGTTGATTGGAACAGGTACCTTGTAGTTTGTGGTGGTTTGGTTGGATTTGTAAGGAGGTTTGTGAGTAATTTTTGGTGGAAGTTGTTTTGTTTGAGGGAGTTTGTTGTGTTCTTGCGAATTGTGTGAATTTTGTTAAAATGGATTTGATAAGAAGAGTCAAAAGTATTAAGAAGCGCTCAAACCAATCCCCCGGCCAATCTTCTCAAGGCCAATCCTCAAACCCTCAACCCCAACCGCATTCCACAACTCAAGATGATGCTCCTCCTCCTCCTCTCCCCCCTCTCAAATTTTGGAACCGGTCTAAACAAACCCCCATCTATAACAAAATGAAAGACCGGAAGTTTAGACCCTCCTGCCATTACTTTCGTGAGGATATGGCCAAGCTAGGAATTGAAAATGACCTTGACATCCTTCTAGATAACCTAAGCTTGGGTGAGTTTCTAAAGTCGGCCCCTAGAACCTATTTGGATCCTTCCATTGAGTTTTTCACCACATTTGAGTTCAATAAGGTGGGGGAAACCGATTTTATTATTTCCTTCCAACTCTTCAATGTCAAACACACTATGAACCTAGCCGAGTTCAATGTAGCCCTTGGTTTTAACCCCAATGGTGATATCTTCGAGCCCCTTATCTCCCTAGTCCAAACTGAGTATAATGAGGTTTCTTGGTGGAAAACCATAGCCAACAGGAGGGAGTTTGATTCGAAGAAGTCCCTTGCTAGTGAGATTATCCATCCGGCCCTTAGGATCCTTCATAGAATTCTTGGGTATTCGGTCTTTAATAAGCAAGATTTGGGGAAGTTATCTCGGGAGGAGATTATGGTGTTATGGATGGCTACCAAGCCGGAGTTAGGGTCAAGGATTAATTTTGGCTATATCTTCATGAATTGTTGTAAGGAGATAATGCATGGGGTCAAAACGGGGGAAATTCATTGTGGGGGCATGGTGACACGTCTTGTGTCGTATTTCAAGCAAGAGGGGTTCTTGAAGTCTTGCACTCCGGTTGGAAGGAGTGAAGACGTGTGGATTAGTTTGAAGCAAGTTAACACTTTTCGTTTCATAACTAGCACTAGGAGAGCCGGTACTTACTCTTGGCTAGTGAGAAATACCCACCATTGCCTACTCCCTAACCCGGCCTCCACCTCCATCCTTCGTGAGGCTAGAAACATTTGGATGGTCCCTAGGGACAATGGGAGGATGATGAGATTGATGGGGGTGATTAAAATGATGAGGAAGAGGAGGAAGGAGGAGGAGAAGAATATGATGAAGAGCAACAACAACCGCCACTACAACAACATGAGCATTTTCATGATGATGCTCAAAGAAGAAGAAGAGAAAGAAGGCAACAACGACAACAACAACAACAAGGTTTCTAAGGAGATGCTTATCTCCGAGAGATGGAGGACATGAGATCCAACATGGAGCGCATGCAATTGAGCATGCAAGGTATGTACTCGGACCACCAAACTTTGTCTTATCAAACTAGCGCCTTGTATGACGCTAGTGTGCGTAGGGGGGAGGTCACACCTCCGGTCAACTACCCTTATGTGCCGCCCCAACAAGGGCCGGTACCTTCATGGGGTGGTGACAACCTCCCTACGTACCCATATTGGCCCGGGGTTGAGGACCCCGATGTGCCAAGGCGCGACTTCCCACCTTATGATTATATGGTCTCGGGGGGGAGTGATTATCGGGGTGATCCCGCATACTACTATGCTCACCCCCATCTCCCCGAGCCCCTTGTTCAGCCTGCGCCCTATGACCAATTAACCCGATCCCAACTTAACCTATTCAAGGGTCACTATGGTTTTCCTCCTGGTTACACCGGAGGTTGGGATACGGGTGATGATGGTGCCGGCCCTAGTGGCCAATAGTCCCCTTATGCATGTTTGTTTCCCTTTTTGTTCTCCCCTTTCCCTATTTTGCATGTTTATAGGCATCGCGGTCGATGCCTTCATTTTGTGAGGGGGGAGGGTCAAAAAGGATGTTTTATGTTGGTTTTGGGAGGCACCTGGGGCTCGGTGGGAAGTCTTTGATAAGGCTTTTGGTGTATTTTTGCTAATGGTCTCGTTGGTTTGTTGCTTGTTGTTGTTTTGTTTCACTTCATGATGTTTTTGGAAATTTCTTGATGATGATGATGATGATGGGTTTCTCTAGGTTTTTGTATATAGCTTGTGTCTAAGTGTTTTATTGTTTGCTTTTGTTTGGAAGTTACTAACAATTTCATTTTGTATATATAGCCTTTTTCTTTAACTCACCTTGCTCGTAGCCTATGCTTTGGATTGCGGAACCTTTTGGAGAAGCACGTTCCTACTCCTTAGGTACTTTAATTTAGCACGGATGCTTGGTGAGGCCTTTCTTATTTTACCTCTTTATTTTCACTTCTTCATTTTCTTGGTTGCTTAGATTAGGATTAGATTTAGGAGAAGTTGAATGGTTCGAGGATGTATGAATTTAACACCTAGTGTGTTTGGGGTCTTTGGCGATGTGGCCATTAGACCGCTTGTATGTCGATTGGGATAAACGTGTTATGATTGCATCTTTGCCCTTTTCCTCTTTCCCTTTCTTGTCCTTGTCTAAGTTTTCCATCTTCTTCTTTTCTTTTCTTTCCTTTTCTTTTAATCTTGTTTGTGTGCATAACTTTTTGAGGCTTTATTTTCACTCCTTCTCTTTTTGAAAATTGGACTTGTATGCAATGGACTTTTTCTTTTGAATAATAGTCTTCTTAGATAATAATGGTATGCACGGTTTGCGATTACGTTTGGTTGATTCTAGGATAAAGCATGCTAAGATAGTTGTCTAGAACTAGGGGGATCATGAAACCGGATTTTACTCGTTTGTGGCATGTTGGTAGTTGCTCCCTATCTTTGATTTGACAACCTTAGTGAGTTTTTGCTACAACCATGTGAGATTTATATTTGTTCAAGCTTTCATCATACTCTTGCATGAGCGGCATGGATCCTTTATTTTCGCAAACCTAATCTAGAATCTTAGCGTATGATTCCTAAGACCGTGACCGAACTACCTAGGGAGGACAAAGGCAACTTTTTAGGGAGGTATTTTTCTTTTTCTAGGATAGTCCCTTTTTGTTTACTTTTTTTGGGTTTGGGATACATTTGCCTACTTGTTACCCCTTTGAACCTTTTTCCCTCTTTTCAAGCCGCATAATTAGATATCTTGAGCCTTTTGTTTCGTTCTCCTTCTTTTTGGTTTTTGTGAAGCAAGGGTCAATGTTTGGTCATTGTGGTCTATGAAGTTGGCGTTTGGTTCGAATTGGTACGCATAATTGAGTTGTTTATAATTGGTAAATAATGGCAAATGCTTATGTAAAAGCCGTCCTTAGTAAAAGAGGCAAGGATGTTAATAAATGCATATTTGAAAAAAAAAAAAGTCGTCCGAATTGAAAAAGGCAAGGACTAATGCTTTTAAGGAGTTCAAGAAAATACAAACAAATTTATAAATGAGAAAATGCAAAAAAAAACAGAAAAACCATAAAAATTCAAGTGTCTTTCTCCTCTCTATGCATTGAGGACAATGTTTCTTTTAGCTTGGGGGGAAAGCGCTTGCGCTTTTTGTTCTAATGATTGTAGATTGTTGCTTTGAATAAGCTTGGGGGTGTTAATACGTTTTTGTTTGGTGATTACTTAAGTTTGGTGTTGAGATTTGGCCGGTCTTTGCTTCACAATTTAGGATAACCACCAAATTTTAAATTTTAGCCTACCTTAACCCTTCTTGCCTTGCGTTACAACCTTGGGGAAGACCTTTGGACCTAGGAGTTGAGTCTTTCATCGGTGGAGGGAATCATAGGTTGTAGACTAAGGAAAGGGGATGCAAAATCAAGATGTCGAGTAGCCCAAAATGTTGATCTTTTTTCGGTTCCTTCGCGGAATCTATGAGATGCTCACTAAGGGGAGACATGAGATTAGTAGGGGGAACGCGGTAAGACCGTTTGGGATGAAAGTGGAATGTGATAACTAGTTCCTATGCTTAGAATATTTATGTTTCAATCAACCTTAGGTATCTTATAACGTGCATACCATAATTCACTTTAGAAAGGTTGTTATTCATTTGAATTATAGTCTCTTTGTAAAGTCCATTTCGTAGAGATTTTGTTTCCTTTTTCCTCTTTCTTTTCCTTTTCTGGTTTGCCTCTTGGGGGTTTGGTGGAGAGTTATGGGTAAACTCTTAGGATACCCTTACGAGAGCATCACTCGTCCTCTAGAGCGATCTAGGGGTTTAAATGGCTTGTTGTAGCTAAAAACAACCGTGATTCCTACGACAGTGAGTCTTAGTGTAAATTCTCGCCCCTCTTTTTCTTTTTACTTCGAATAAGCCCTTCTTATTCCTTTTTAGCCTTTGTTTTGCTCGGGACGAGCAAAAGTCTAGCTTGGGGGAATTTGATTAGTGTCATTTATGGCACTCATAGGGTAGTCTTTTAGGGTTATTTCATTCCCTTTTTCATGCTTTCTTCTCTTATTTTTTGTCCTTTTTCTTTAGGTTTCTCTTTCTCCTCTTTTCTTTATGGTTCTCGTGTTTTCCTTTTATTTGGCTCTTTTTCCTTTTATTTCCTTTCTTTGTTTGCTTGTGTAGGTATTTGGAGAATCACCTTTGCAAAGGAATCGAGTTGGGGCCTTAATGATCAAGTAAGGAAGAAGCATTTGGCTAGAGATGGCTTAGAGAGGCCTTGGAGAGGCCTCGGAGAGGTCTCCAAGGTATTTCCAGCAGGCCGCGGGCGCGGGTTAGTGGAGCCGCGGGAGCGGGCTTAAGAAGAGAAAATTGCAAGATTTTGGCAGGAGCTTCCCGCGGTTGCCCCGCGGGCTCTCCGCGGGCGCGGGAAATCTGGAGAGGGCGCTCCATCTCATAGAGACCGCGGCCCCCTGATTGAGTTTTGGGAGCAGGGGATTAGCCGCGATCGCGGCATCTTTGGCCGCGGGCGCGGGCGCGGGTGCTGCCCAGAAAGCCCGCGGAGGGTTCCGTACCCATTTATCCGCGGCCGCGGATTCATTGAGAGAGACCGCGGGATTTGCCGGTTTCTTCTTTACCTATAAATAGAATTGTAATTCCTTTTTGAAACCAAATTTTTGATAATATTTCATTAGCTTAGTTTTAGAGAGAGAATTTAGAGAGAAGTTCTTGGTTTTGGATTTGTAACTCAACATTTGATCAATCAAGTTAGGATTTCTTCATTTTCAATCATCAATATTAGTGAGAATCTCTTCCTTCTTTCATCTCTTACTTACTTGCTATTTGATTTATGCTTGTTGCTTGTTTTTCTTTTGATTTGAATTTGATATTGTTGAATATTTTGATTTCTCTTAGATTTTGATATAGAATGAAGATTAATGCAATTTCTAGTTATTGGTTCTTGAATTTCACCATGATTAGTGAGTGGATTAGTTGCTAGGGAAAGGGGGAAGCATGTTTGATTAATGAAATTTCTAGTTGATGCTCTTTGATTGATTGATTTGTTGCAATTAAATTGGTTGACATAGTTTTGCATGTGATTGATTAGACTAGGAGTGATCAACCTATAAGATTAATCTAGATTGCATTGCAACTCTTAATGACATGAACAATTGAATTGAAAGTTGCTCTAATTGATTGGGTTTGCTTGTGATTCTTCTTGATTTGCCTTTCATAGTGACACCTAGATTGGCCTATAGGAGATAGAATTTGAACTCTCTTGATTGCTACTATTGTTTGTCCATTGCAATACTTGAATTAATTGATTGAGCTCGAAACTAGCATTATCATTGAACTTGCATGTGGAACCCATATCCCTAGTGTTTAGACCTTTGATTTACTTGATTAGACTTGTTTTAGTTTACCATAGTGCCAACCATTATCTAAACTCCATCTTCGAGGTAGCTTGACTTAGACTCTAGTTTTCATCATTGCATTCCCTAGGGATCGACCCTTAACTTACCCTATATTCATATAAGGTTGGTTAGGTGTTTACAAATTTAGTTTGACTTGGGGGAAGGGTAGATAACGACATACATTTTCCTCTCGTCAAGCTTTCTTGCATAAGGTTCATTTGTTGTTGCTTCACAGGGTCATCAATTTTGAGGGTTAAAGCCTTCAATGCTTCATTCACGGTAATCAATTGATTCCTAAATTCATTGACTTCTTTTTGAGTTGCCATTATCTTCTTAGCTTTCCTCTTTTGACGGATCAGTTTATCAAAAAGTAAGACTTGAACAAAGGTGTTGTCCTTGATTAATCGCCCTTCTCTCCTCGACCAAGTACTATGGAAAGGGAAATTAGGGATATTCACTGTTAATTATTTGACTCAAACTTGATTCAACATGCATGGATGGAAGAAGTTAGGAGGAATGAAGATTGTGATATGGAGAAGACATGTATATGGAGTGACATGAAAAATTAGGATTAGAATGTACCCCCAACTCAAATGACGGAAAAAACCGACTCATGCATGAACCTAAGACATGGTCGTGGTGATATATACTCAGAGTGTGTGCTAAGACTAGTGAGAGTAAATGACATGCTTTGACTCTTGTTTAAGACCATAGGACTTAGGGTTTAGACTCGATTAATGACTTGACAAGATATTATTATCAGTAAAAATAACTGAATCGACTAGAAAATTGTTCAATTAGACATAAGGTGATGACTCGAGCAATAAACCGAACTGTCGCCAAAACGACAGGACTGGCGCCTCTCTTTGCATTTTAGCGCCAGACGACATGACTTTCGCCAGGCGCTACGCTCCAAAGAGTGGCGCTGCAGTTTAAATCTTGGCGCCATTGCGGGAACGTCGATCTGGAACTGCTTTCGGTATTATTACTCTACAGGGTATGCCTAAAGTCGTACTAAGTCAACTCTGATTAAATTATTAAACTTTAATTACTCTAATTAATTAATAAATTAATTAGGAAAAGTTCTTTTAGTCATAAATCAATTTATTTAATCTTAGCACAAGTCAAACAAACGGTTAGGAAAAACACATAGAGTATGCACAAGCAATAATGCACAATTAGTCAAGTAGGCACGAACATGATGCAATGAGTTTGCAACCTAACCATGGCTCTAGTTCTCTAAAGTTCGGGATATGGGTTAGTCAAAGAGGGTCCATGGTTAATTTTCCGGATGCACCTTGCGGAAGCCTAACCGTAAAGGGTTAGCGCGAGTGGATGGGACACCGCGAATTTAGAAAAACTCGCTTACATGGTTGGGTGAATTCAACATTCTCGGATGTACCCTTGGTTGCACAGAGCGTTCAATCAGGTAGATGGAGCATGAATTCCCAGAGGGTTATGTCCATATGTAGAACACATATGGGTTTCAAAAAAGTGAGAAAAACTCGATCAGGAAGTAGGATCGAGCAAACAGTGCTAAAAACTGGTCAAAATTAGAACACATTTTTCTGGCTCGGTATTGGAAGAACTTGGCGCCAGCAAACAAAATGTTGGCGCTAGTATTTGTTCGCTGACGCTAGTTCCTACATGCCTCAGCAGCAATCTGTGCTCGATAAAATTTTCCAGTTTCGCACAGCATTATTTCGATCCTAGTTATGAAAGATATTCCTCAAATTTCCTACGTGTAAATCCTATGTTTTAACTCATTAAGGATGGTCTTTCCAATGAGATCTTTTTTATGCATATGACAATAATGTTAATCAAAATTACGCACATGAAATACTTAGAACTTTTCGAGTCTCATCCACTCATTCTAATCATTGCCGAAATAAATTTCAGGAATTAAAATAGAAATCCTCCCCAGTGGAGTCGCCAAAAACTGTAAGGAATATTTCAAGCATTATCCCTAGCTTGAACCCCACTGTGATCATACACTAAAGTACGGTGGCGTCCAAAGGGAAAGAAGATAGAGCAAAAAAGTCGCCAACAAGTTTTAGGAACTTGTAAATCGTTCACAGGGTGAAGGTTACACCCCTCAACGATCCAAGAGATCGTTAACTCCAATAGGTCTGGAACCATGACTGGTAGTTCGGGGATGAAGGTACAAATCCAACCTAAAAGAGATTGAACCTGCCCTAATAATAGGCCTCTACTTTATTCTGATCGTATTCATGTGCGCTTTCTGACTAACATGCAATCAATATGATTAACCCTAAACCTGTTTAATCTATGTTGGTTGATTATTAATGCACAAATAAATCTATTATTGGGGATCATTTGAATTATAATCATATCAACCCTAAACAAGATTATTAATTATCTTATTAAGCATGATCACAAGTACCAATTCCCTTTAAACATGCATAAAAGGTGTGATCAAGCAATAACAATAAATAAGCATCAAGCAACATGATATTAACAAATAATCATAATAATCATTATAATCATGTTAAAGCATAATAATAGTAAGATCCTAGGCATGATACTAACAAGATTAATAACAAACCCTAGCATGTCACTAAGCATTAAAGATCAAAGTTTTAACCCTAACATTATACTAACATGAATATTAGGAAAGAACATAGGAAGCATCATACTTTTAATCATACTTGATATTAAAGTTACCCTAAACATGATACTAGGAAAATCAAAACACCCTAACATGACGCTAAGAATCATAATAACAACCTAAGCATGATTTCTACATCATAATATCAATAAAACCATTTAAGCACTTACTTGGATGCCTCGTACCTCTTTCTAATAACAAAATACACACGTTAGTAACTTCAAGAAAAATAATTAATCAAACAATTAAATTAAATAATTGAAAGAAAGCATAGACTAGATTTCAGACCAAACCCTCAGAAATATCAAACCTTTCACGTCTAGGGAGAAGGCAACTTCGAATTTGGGTAGGTGCTTCTAAATCTTGTGAATGCGGAATTTTGTTTGTAAAAAGGTTGGTTTAGAAAAGAGAGAGAATAAGCTTTAGCTTTAGAGAGAAGTGAATTAGAGAGTTGTTGATATTTGAGAATATTTGATGATTGTAGATGATTAAAAACAGAGATTTTAGGAGGCTATTTATAGAGAAAATCAGCCAAAAAAATAGAAAAACAAATCAGAGTTTCGACGAGGAAAGAACAAGTTAGCGCCAAGCGCTGAAAACTAGCGCCAGGCGCTAGGCTTAGCGCTAGGAACTAATGTCTGGCGTTAGGCGCTAATTAACTTTTTCACGCGTTTTATAAATTCAGATAAAATTTAACCGTACAAAAGGACAAAATCATATTTTTCTTAAAAACACTCTTTTATTCTAATTAAAACTCAAAACAATCAACAAAAGTGAATTTATCAATCCTAAATGCATTAGGAATGATAAATCCATATTAGGCCCTCCTCTAGATCATTGGGCCGCATATAAGGCTCAAACCGGGCCCAGTTTAGTAATTTGGCCATAACTTCCTCATTATTCATCGGAATTGGGCTTATAATATATCGTTGGAAAGCTCTTTTCAAACCCCATCCAACTACACCATTATTAAACCCATATCATGGACCAACCAAACAGGATTGGCTGTTTTCTAAAATTAGGTTTTCAAAAACAGAGAGAAAAGAAAAACAATTAAAACTATCCGCAACATTATGCTTTCCACACTTTCACTTCATCCGATTATGATTCGACGTGAAAGGTACTCATCACGGGGTTTGGTTTTGGGGAGACACAAATGGGTGTCTACACTATTTCACCAACTTAACCTTGTAGAGAGCTATTCATATGTCATACAGCTTACTTGGCTACAACTTATGCGTATGTCATTCAGGTTGTTCGGTTACGACTTATGCATATGTCATTCAGCTTGTTTGGCTATGACTTATACGTATGTCATTCAGCTTGTTTGGATGTGACTTATCACCCATGCTCCTTACTTATCTCTTGTAAGAGCTCATTGTTGATCCATCTCTTCTCTTTCCTTAAAAAAGGTGAGTTGGGTGTGACCAAGAGAGCCTTGGTGATACCCGCTCAACCCGCTCTTTTTCCTTTCATTCACTCCTCCCTGCTTAAATTGAATGTGCTAGGCCTCCTCGTAAGGCGTCCCCGAGGTGGTGCCCTATTTAACTTTGAGCAGGTAGGTCAAACTTAGGGAAATGTGATCTTCACAAGTTTAATGATGTCTTGTTGCATCCTATTTTGATGCTTTTTGCTTTGACTTTTACGCATGTTATAGTGTAATATGCATGTTAGTGCACGATGCAAAAGCATAACTTAATAAATAAACATGTTTAGGCAAACTTATATAGTATACTCCTCATGTAGAGGCTCGTATTTCATTGAATTTAAATGGCTTAAATTACCTTGATTAACACAACATATTTTAAACAATGTTTTTTCATCACTTAAACATAGTTTTTTAGTTTCTACTTAGCCTTATTCCCTTTAAACAAAATATTTCTTTAATACATCTGCGTTGAAACTATTCCTTAAGATATGACCTTCTTGATAAGGAAAGGGCCTTCCCAATTTGTTGTTAGCTTTCCATGTTGGTTTACTCTTCCTACTGTTGCAGTCCTTCTGAGAACTAAGTCTCCAGATAGTATGTTTGGGTGCTTGACTCTTTTGTTGAAGGCTTTTAAGATTCGGCTCTTCTGGGCTGCCATCCTAATGGATGCTTTCAGTCGCATCTTGATATGTCCAATTTATATAGTATTTTACCCCCGTCCCATGGTCATAATTAGTAGTGTTTTTGGCTCTTTCGGGCCACTTTTATTACTAATTTGTGTTTTCTAGTGTTTTCGTAGTTTTAGTTGAGTTTTACAAGAAATTGCACTTTTGGAGCATTTTCCCGGGTTTTCATGGATCAACTAAGGAAGCTAGAAGGACACGACCATTCTTGAAGCGCAGGATCGGTGAGAGCCGGTGATTAAGAGCTCGGTATGTGATACCGGGGCTATTGGATCAATTAATCAAGACCCGATGAGGAAATCCGGATTGGGCAAAGGAATCGAGCCCAATCGAAATCCAAGCCTCGAAGAAGAAGCCGGGCCCGATCGGGCAAGCATACGCCTGATCGGGCGGGTGCGCGCAAAAGCAACCTCAAGGAAGAAGCGCGCCCGATCGGGTGAGCGTAGGCTCGATCGGGCGCAGCATACCAGCAATGGGCGTTGTAAAAAGGCGGGCTCGATCGGGCAGCCCTTCGCCCGATCGGGCGCGTGTTTTTCTAAGTAGCTGATTAGTTTTGTTTTAGTTTTTGTTTTAGGAGTGTTTAAGTACGAATTATGTACGTAATTTTGGATCACCTTCTCTTTTAGATTTTCTCTCTCTACTTAGGATATTTTCTCTCTCTTAAATTCTTTCTTAACTTTGTTCTTAATTACTTTCATTAATTCAGATTTCTTTTGGTAATAATTTCTTCTCTTTTAATTTTAGTTATTTTATTTACTTCTTTGATTATGTTTTGCTTTATTTATTTGATTAGTTTAGTTATGATGATGCTTGAGTAGTTTTATTTCTAGGGTTTATGGGGATCTAATAAATAATATGAAGGGGTAAAATTGTGATTGTTGATTATCAATGCTTGGTTAATTTTCCTATTGATCGATTTAATGCTATGCAATTATGTTTGTCCAGATTTAATTGTATGAGTTTAGCAATATTAATTCGAGATTCAACAGATGAGAATTGATGTTTAGGCTTAGTTTCAATAGGCGGACTAATTTATAAATGGTTAAGTCGAGATTCGACAGATGAGATTTAATACCGGTAAATTAACTCTCTGATCATAATACGTAGCGAAAGCCCTTTATAATCAGATTAATCAATTCTTGATGATTTCTTATTATGAATTGCCCTGAAATATTGTTTATTAGTGAACATATTCCCTAGGTCTTTTAATATTTAATTTCTCCCTACTTTATTTCCTCCGATCTTATTCTTCGTAGTATAGTCTTTATTTACAACAATATTGATTACCTTGATAATTTAGATTATAATCATTAATTATGAGTAGAAAGACTTGTTTCCCTGTGGAATTCGACCCTACTTCCCTATCTACTTTAGTTAGAGGACTTAGGTAATTACTTTTGATTAGGGGATACGACTTTACCCTATCAAAATTTGGCGTCGTTGCCGGGGAAACGGTTTTATTTTTATTTTCTAATTATTTTTTGTAGTCTAGATTATTCCCTTTTGTCTCAAAGAACGTTAGTTCTTTGAGGCGACTCTCTTATTTGTCTTTTAGTTCCTTGTTTATGCCCAGGTGTTCCAGATCAGGTTACATCCCATTCGATCCTGAGATCGAGCGCTCGTTTCATAGGCAAAGGAAAATCTATAGACAAATTCTGGCGGGTTCTGAGGAAGACAACAGTCGAAGAGATCCTCCCTCTGATTCTAGTGACACAGAAATTCCTTCAGAATCAGAGATGACGGCCCAGAAGAAACTCAGTGACTACTCGCAGCCGAAGCTCACAGATTTCCCGCACCTTACTCCCACTCCGGTGCTAGATGGAGTTCAATTTGAGATCAAGCCCCAATTTATCACTATGATAGAAAGGAAGCAATTCAGTGGAGCTAAGGGTGAAGATCCTAATCTTCACATCGCAGATTTCTGCCAGTATTGTAACACCATTAGACCACTACGTGAAAATATGAAATTGGCACCGGTTCAAACCCGGCCTAAGGAACCGGTTTGAACCGGTGCCAATGTGGGGGGTGCCAAAAGTGGTTTAATAAGGCACCGGTTCAAACCGGTGCCAAAACTCGGAAATGGCACCGGTTAACCGGTGCCGAAAAATGGCCAACAAAAATTATTTTGTTGTTTTGGCACCGGTTAACCGGAGCCAAAAATGCCCAAATTTTTTTTTTTTTTTTTGTTTTGTTTTTTCCACCTAAAAATTAAATAGAATACAAATAAATAATAACATCAAAACATATATAAAGTGAATATCAATCATCATTGAAAATTTGCAATATATGATAAAAAAAAATTACAACATATAAAAACTTTGATTACAGCATATAAAAAAAATTACAATATAAATTTTAAAAAAAAATTACAATATAAATCAAAAAAAAAAAAACTCATTCATTCTTGCTTGTATCTTGCTTCTTCAATTTCAGATCTAAATAACATACATGCACCAATTAAAACAAAAAAAAATCGATTAATATAATTAAACTTCGAAAGATAAAAACTAGAATTTAATCCCAAACATTGAAAAAAAATTCAAACCCAGAAAAAATTGAAATCGAAAAAACATAGAAAAAAAAACTTGAAATCGAAAAAAAATTCAAAATCTGAAAACAAAACCCAGAAAACAACCCCAAAAACGCATGCATGAACTAAAAAAACGATTATTTTAATCGAAAATTAACCAAGAAAAATTGACATGCTAGCCATAACCCAGAAATCGATTAATTAACCAAGAAAAATCATGTACAAGAGTCGAAAATTAACCCAGAACTCGATTAATTAGCCCAAAAAACGATTATTTTAATCGAAAATTAACCCAAGAAAAATCGAAATAAAATCCGAAAATAGATTTAAATCGATTAATGAAACCCATATCAATAAAATTACACCCAGAAAAATCCAATTAAACCCAAAACTCGATTAATTAAACCCAGAAATCTCAAAATAAAGAAAAATAAAAAAAAAATAAACCCAAAAAACACATGCATGTACCTAGAGTCGGTGTTCTTGGTGGTCTTGGGTGTTGGTCTTGGTGGTGGTCTTCGCCACTTTGGTTGTGGCCTTTGGTGGTGGAAACGAGTGAGAAGGGGAGGAGAATCTGGGAAGAACGAAAGAGAAAGAGAAAGAGAGAGAGAAGGAGATGAGATCGAAGGAAACTGATGGCCAAGAAGGAGAAACAAGGCGATCAGAGAAGAGAGATAGAAGGAGGAGAGAGAAAGAGAAGGAGGAGAGAGAAAGAGAGGAGGAGCGGCTGAGGAAGTGAGGGAGAGTTAGGGTTTTATTTGGGTTTATATGGGGCGGGTTTTTTTAAAAAATATATAGATGAACCGGTTTTTTAATGCAGCACCGGTTTAGTGGCACCGGTTCAAACCGGTGCCCTTTGTATTTTTGGCACCGGTTTGAGCTGGACCGGTGCCATTGCTCTTGGTCTGAAATTCCGCCCATTTTTAGGCAGGTTTTTGCCACCGGTTTGGCCTGAACCGGTGCCTTTTGGGGGTTGCCTTTTTGTATTTTTCTACTAGTGGACAAGCCGGGGTCACGCAGGACCAAATCAGGGAGATTCTTTTTCCCTTTTCATTATGTGGCAAAGCTAAATTATGGTTTAATGGTTTGAATAGAACTGCACTTGGTATTACTGACTGGGAAACTCTTGCTTTGAATTTCTATAATAAATATTATCCTGCAGAGAGAACAGCGGTACTAAGGAGTGCTATTCAGAACTTCGCTCAAGAGGCCGACGATACACTATATGGGGCTTGGGAGAGGTTCAAGGATCTACAGAGAGAATGCCCCCACCACAATCTAGCACAATGGCAATTGATCCAAGCTTTCTACAATGGACTTGGAAATTCTTCTAGATCAGTTCTAGATTCTGCAGCCAGTGGGAGGTTCATGAATTTAAATGTGGACGATGCAGAACAGGTTATCGGAGACATGGCAATACACAATTCCCAATACGGGAATCCGAGAGGGTTTGCAAATAAAGGAAAACATAAAGTCGATTCCGTATCCTTTTTGCAAGCTCAATTAACGTCTATTTGTCAAAAATTAGATAATCTTACTGCTACTCCTAACTCTGTAGCTAATGTTTCTGCTGTTGCTAACAATGAAGCTTTTTGTGAAAATTGTGGAATTGTAGGGCATTGGGAGCAAGATTGTAGGATCTCCATGGAACAAGTTAATGCCTTTCAAACCTATAGGCAGAATAACCCATATTCCAACTCTTACAATGCCGGTTATCAGAACCACCCATATCTTTCATACCGGAGTACCAATGTACAAAACCCTCCACCTCCACAACAACCACAACAGCAACCTCCACCACAGCAAAAATATTACCACCCAAATTCCGGCCAGAAAAGCCAAGCATCACCCTCATCATCTTCCGACCCTGCCATGACAGAAATTAGAGCAATGCTTGCCAATATGAAAAAGCATATGGAGAGTAGGGATGCGCAAATTGATTCTATTTTAGCCCACAATAAAATCATGGATAATCAAATTGCACAACTTTCATCTACCCTACAATCCCGTCAGCAGGGAGCTCTACCATCACAACCTATCCGTCCTACAGATCACGCCAATGAAATCACTCTAAGGAGTGGTTCACATTATGATGGACCTCCTATGCCAAAGGAAGATGGACCAGTTCCTGATCTAGATTCCTCTATACCAAATGCTAATCCTGCTAACCCTAGAGGGCTACAAATAGATACTAACTCTACTAATGTTTCTGTGCAGGGTAAATCTCAGGATAAGGGAGGAGATGTGCAGTGCCCGGTTATCAAACTACCATTCCCTAATAGACAATTGAAGAGTAAGTTTGATAAATAATTTGGTAAGTTCTTAGAGGTTGTGAAAAACCTGCAGGTAACAGTTCCTTTCACTGATTTAATCACTCAAGTTCATGCTTATGCTAAATTTATGAAAGACATTCTGACTAGGAAAAGGGCCTTTAATGAAGTAGAAACTGTAGCTTTCACAGAGGAGTGTAGCGCCTTATTGCAAAAGAAATCCCCTCCTAAATTAAAGGAACCCGGTAGTTTTTTCTATCCCTTGTCATACAGGGAATGTTTTTATTGATAAAGCTTTGTGTGATTTGGGTGCTAGTGTCAGTCTTATTCCATCGTCTGTCTGTGCTAAACTTAATATGGGAGAATTAAAAGTTACTAATATAACTTTGCAAATGGCAGATCGTTCCGTAAAATACCCCTTAGGTATTTTAGAGGACGTCCCTGTCAGAGTTGGTAAATTTTTTATTCCTGTTGATTTTGTTGTTTTAGACATGGCAGAGGATACGCAAATACCCATTATATTAGGTAGGACTTTTCTCCATACTGCAGGAGCCATTATTGATGTGAAAAATGGTAAACTGGCCCTTTCTGTAGGTGACGATAATGTTACTTTTAATCTAGGGAAAGTTTTGAAAGGGCTTATGCTAGAGGAAAATTGTTGTTATATTGATGTAATTGATATAATGGATGATATTTGTGATGATAGCTTGCCACAGGTTCTTGCAAGGGATCCCCTAGAAGAAGTTCTTTGCGGGAATTTATCTATAGACAATGCAAGCGTTTGGGGTAATGAGGTACAGGATATTGAAAGAGCTCTTTCCTTGAAAGAGTTAAGCCCCAAGGAAACAATGAAGGTAGTAAATTTAGTTCAGGAATCGAAACCTACAGAGGTCAATAAACCTGAACTAAAACCTCTCCCTTCTCATTTAAAATATATTTTTCTAGATGAACAGGAACTATACCCCGTGATCATCAGTACTACACTTAATGACCTACAAACTTCCCAACTTCTAGGGGTCCTTCAAACCCATAAGAAAGCTATTGGGTACAATATTGATGATCTCAAGGGTATTAGCCCTGATTTTTGTATGCACAGGATACATCTAGAGGACAACTATAAGCCCTGCATTCAACCCCAAAGAAGATTAAATCCCAACATGCAGGAAGTAGTCAAGAAAGAGGTTGAAACTACTTGATCCAGGTATTATCTATCCTATTTCTGACTCCAAATGGGTAAGTCCTGTGTAGGTAGTGCCTAAAAAAGGTGGGATGACTGTGATCACTAATGAAAAAAATGAATTAATTCCCACTAGAACTGTAACAGGGTGGCGTATGTGTATTGATTATCGTAGACTAAATATCGTCACTAAAAAGGACCACTTCCCTCTTCCCTTTATAGATCAAATGCTTGAGAGGTTAGCTAACCATAAATTCTTTTGCTATTTGGATGGGTATTCGGGATTTTTCCAAATTCCAATTCACCCTGAAGATCAGGAAAAGACAACTTTTACATGCCCTTATGGCACTTTTGCTTATCATAGAATGCCTTTTGGTTTATGTAATGCACCCGCTACCTTTCAACGTTGTATGATGAGCATCTTTTCTGATTTCATAGAGTATATTATGGAAGTCTTTATGGAGGATTTTAGTGTGTATGGTTCTTCATTTGATTCACGTCTAATTAATCTCGCTAAAATTCTAAAACGATGTGAAGAATGCAATTTAGTTCTAAATTGGGAGAAATGTCACTTTATGGTGACAAAGGGAGTAGTTCTATGTCACATTGTATCTGATAAGGGCATACAAGTAGAAAAAGCTAAGATTTCAGTGATTGAGCAATTACCTCCCCTAGTTAATGTTAAGGGAGTTAGAAGTTTCTTGGGTCATGCGGGGTTTTATCGCCGCTTTATCAAAGATTTTTCTAAAATTACTAAATCACTGACTCCGCTTTTGCTGAAGGATGCTCCTTTTATTTTTACTAACGAGTGTCTTGAGGCTTTCAACAGGATTTAGCAGGCTTTGATATCGACACCCATCATATGTGCTCCCGATTGGAATCTTCCTTTCGAGATCATGTGTGATGCAAGTGACTTTGCACTAGGAGTCGTACTCGGACAAAGAAAGAACAAGGTTTTGCATGCTATTTATTATGCAAGCAAAACTTTAGATGAAGCCCAAGTCAACTATGCCACTATGGAGAAGGAGTTTCTTGCTGTTATATATGCTTTAGAAAAATTTAGATCATATCTTGTTGGTTCTAAAGTCATTGTTTTTACTGACCATGCAGCGTTGAAGAACTTGATAGCTAAGGCGGAATCAAAGCCAAGGCTACTCCGATGGGTTCTTTTGCTCAAAGATTTCAACATCGAAATAAAAGATAAAAAGGGAGCAGAGAACGTAGTGACAGACCACTTGTCACGTATCAGGTATGATGAGGGTAAGGATTCTCTTCCTATAGATGATTCTTTCCCTGATGACAACCTATATATGCAGTTGTAGAGCAACACCCATGGTATGCAGATTTTGCTAATTATTTAGTGGGTTGTACTCTACCTCCTGACTTGTCCTACCAACAAAAAAAAGAAATTTATTTCTGATGTTAAACATTATTTTTGGGACGATCCTTTTTTGTTTCGTGAGTGTGCAGATGGATTATTTCGCAGGTGTGTTCCCAAATGGGAAGTCCACGGTGTGCTTACTAGTTGCCACACCTCACCATATGGAGGACATCATGGCCCCACTAAAACGGTGGCCAAGATTAATGAGTCGGGTTTTTATTAGCCTACAATGTTAAAGGATGCTAACATTTTTGTGCAGGCTTGTGACTCTTGCCAAAGGACTGGCAACATCTCGCGGCGGCATGAGATGCCTCAAACCGGAATTTTAGAAGTTGAAATTTTTGACGTTTAGGGTGTTGATTACATGGGACCGTTCCCTTCTTCAAAAGGGAACCGCTATATTCTTGTCGCCATCGACTATGTATCCAAGTGGGTTGAGGCCATCGCCACTCCTACCTATGATGCCAAGGTGGTCCACAGACTTTTCAATAAGACCATCTTTCCAAGATTTAGCGTGCCTAGAGCGATAATAAGTGACGGAGGATCTCACTTTCATGAACGGAAGTTAGACACCCTCCTCAAAAAGTATGGAGTCAGGTAATAGGACAGGTTTAGCCTACCACCCCCAAACTAGTGGCCAAGTTGAAGTTTCTAACCGTGAGGTCAAGGCCATTCTAGAGAAGGTGGTGGCAAAGTCAAGGAAAGATTGGAGCGACAAGTTGGATGACACCCTTTAGGCGTACAGAACTGCATTCAAGACCCCTATGGTACTACTCCGTATAGCCTCGTGTACGATAAAGCATGTCATCTCCCGGTCGAATTGGAATATAAGGCATATTGGGCTATTAAGGAGCTCAATTTGGATGCCAAACTAGCGGGAGAAAAGAGGTTACTTCAACTTAACCAACTCGATGAGTTTAGGTTGACGGCCTATGATAGTGCTCGAGTCTACAAGGAGAAGACAAAGAGGTGGCACGACAAGATGATCCTTCCAAGAGAATTCAAAGAGGGTGATAAAGTGTTAATGGGTATCTCTGTTCAAAATCTGTTATCATGTGACTTACAAAGTACACTGGTTTTTGTTGTTTCTACCTTTAAACTAGGAGGACTGAACCAATTGTCTGCATTAAGGCGGAAATGTACAACTGGATTTTTTCGCTTTACTCTAGGCTGATCATGGGTGGGAGCTTAGTTAAGTGCTCCTTGATCCCCTTGAAAGTTTCTTTTTCTGCGTTACCCCAGTTAAATTCTCTATTTCCTTTTAACAACTTATAGAATAGTAAAGTTTTATCAGCTGACTTGCTGATGAACCGGGTCAGCGATGTCATTCTCCCTGTTAACCACATAATATCTTAGGTGCACTTGGGCTCTGGGAGGCTGAGGACTGATTCCACTTTCTCTATATTAGCATCGATTCCCCTCTCACTAACCAGGAAGCCTAAAAATTTCCCAAAACTCACCCATAAAACGCATTTCTTTGGGTTGAGCTTGATACGATATTTTATTCAGTGTAGCAAATGTCTCTGCCAAGTCTAGAATGTGCCCTGCCTGCATGAAGCTTTTGACAATTGATTCGTCAACATACACCTTGACATTTCGTCCCTTCTAGTGCATGAACACTCTATCTATAATTTTTTGGAACGTAGCCCCTGTATTCTTTAGCCCGAATGGCATAGCTATATAATTGTACACTTCCCCTTCAATGATGAACATAGTATTCTGTAGGCTGATTTGGTGATACCTTAAGAAGGCATCCATGAAGCTCAACAAGGCATGACCGCTGGTAGAGTCTACCAAATGATCAATCCGCGGCAGCGGGTAGCAGTCTTTTGGACATGCTTTATTGAGATATGTGAAATCAACGCACATCCTTTACTGGCCATATTCTTTCTTGACCATGATCACGTTGGCTAACCATTCTGGATAATCGTAAGGCTCAATGAACTTAGCTTCCAGCAGCTTGTCCCCCTCTTCCTAAATGGCCTGATTTTTCTTCACGGAGAAGCTTTGTTTTTCATCTTGATCGGTCTGATGTCTTCTTTCACATTCAGCCTGTGGACCATAACCTCTAGGTCAATTCTTGGCATTTCATCTGCTGAAAATGCGAAGATGTCCTTATTTTCTCTCAGGAGTTCAATGAGGTGCATTTCCACTCTAGGGTCAATGTCTTTTCCAATTTTTACCGTCCTTGAACTATCTCCCTTTGTGAGCTTGACTGTAACATGCTCTCTGCTGGGTAACGTCCTGGCTACCTTTTCTTTCGTGGGCTCAAAATTCTCCATTGCTAGCTTCTTCTTGTCCTTTTCCCTATGGTACTCTTCTCGCTTACTTTTCCTTGACTTCTTCTCACCCTAATCCTTGGACCCTAGCTCGAACCAGACTATTGTTTGGCCCTGGCTGGTTGCTTTAAGGCTGTAACATAGCATTGTTATGTTGTCTTTTGGTTTCCACTAAGCTTTGCGGATCTTTCATCATTGGTTGTGTACATCATGGCAAAGTGGTAAGTGGAGACCACCCCACCTATTTTATGGATGAGTGGCCTTCCCACAATTACATTGTAGAGTGATGGGGAGTCTATTACTAGGAATTCAGCTTGGACATCACACTGCCTTGATCTCTCTCCAACACGAACTGACAACTCTATTATGCCCTCAGAGACCAATCCTGATCCATTGAACCCGGTGACTTCATAGCTTACCCTTTTCAAGTCTCTCTTATCTAGCTGCATCTCTTTAAACGCGCTGATGTATATGATGTTGGCTGAGCTGCCACTATCGATTAATACTCTATCCACTTCCCAATTCGTAATACTCACTGTAACTACCAGAGGGTTGTTATGCGGGTAAATTATGCCTTTCTGGTCGTACCCGTCAAATGTGGCTCGTGGCTACAAGGGAAGTGGTGGCCATCTGCGCCTTTCATTATAGCCTATCTGATGGATCATTGCTCGCAAGTCAGCCCTTGATTTGTTCACGTTTCATCCATGTACCAGTCCACCATTAATTACATACACCCTGTTCTCTGGCTTACTATCTCGATCTTTGCCCTCAGCTGGGCCTCTATGACTTCCTCTACGGTCGTGACCAGACCTATCTTCTTCCCTCTGCCAGGATGAGACAAGATGATGCCTGAACTGGTTCAAGTACCCTCTTCGGACTAAGTCCTCTATGTTGTCTTTCAAGTGTGTACACTCATCTAAGGTATGTCCATGGTCCTTGTGAAAGTCACACCACTTGCTATAATCACAGTTTCTGTTCATCATCCTAGGTGGCCTCTGCCATTTGTCATTAGCTTTGTTCACGTTGAAATTATGGGACCTCAAATGAGTGAGCGGAGTATATTGATCAAACCTTCCAGCCTGTCTTCGCGCTTCTAGTCTAATCTTCTTACTCCTACTGCTCTGTCCGCATTCTTGTGACCTTGTTCAGCCCTGCTAGGCTGATCCAACCTGCTATATTCTCTGCCCGTGTGACTTCAGCTCGCTTACCTGGGTCACTTGGTGCTTTTCTGTTCAGCATGGCTCTGCAATCTCGTCTGCTTTTATGAAATCATGCGCTTTACCCAGCTCTTCAGCCAGTGTTTTGAGGCTCTTTTACCCCGTGTACGCTCTGAATTTTGAGCCTGGTAGTAGGCCGCTCTGCATTGCTAGCTATGCTACTTTCTGGCTCATATTTGGGATGGTGGTTGCTTCTTTGTTGAACCTAGTAATGAACTCCCACAGGGGCTCATCCTTTCCTTGAACCAATGACATCGGCTCGATGGTCATTTTTGTATGATCCAACAACGTGAAAAAGTGTTCCATGAACATTCTCTTCAGCTGATTATAGGAATAAATAGATCCCTTCGAGATGGTCGCATACCATTCGACAGCCAGCCCCTCTAAGGTCGGTGGAAATGCTTTACACCAGACTAAATATGTCATAGTGTATAATACCATATTCTCAAATGCTGAGACATGATTCTTAAGTGTTGTAGTACCATTGTACTTGCAGCTGGGCATCTTGATTTTCTCCATTTGCTCTTCTAGAATCTCCCTGCAAAATGGAGAATCATCTGGGATCACCTGTATTCATGCTCGCTTCTCCCTATCCAGCTATCTCGTACACTAATCATTGCATAAGACTTTTCAATTTATGTAACAGAGTAGCTTGATATGACTTTCAAATAGAGTGATCAACATTAAATTCTCTTTTTGAGGTAAAATAAAAAATTTAAATTGAATGAATAAAACATATCAAGTGGAGTGTTTGTTGGATCTTAGTTTTGTATATGTTATTCAAAGGTAATGCTTACACAAATATTACTCCAATAATTTTGATTTTCTCAATTTAAGTGGAGATGTGATCAAATTAAAAAAATAATAATAAATAAATAAAATAAAATTGAATTGCTTTATCAAAATGGAACTTTTGATGTAACTATCATTAAGAGGATAATAACGAGTCAGTTCCTTTGAGATTGTTGATCTAAATATTACATCTTCACTTTTAAAAAGGGTTGTCTATGATCAAAACTTCATGGGATTTGCCTGAAAAATCTCAAACAAGAATAATAAGAAGAAAAGAAGGATGGAGAGGGACCCTCATATCTACTCAGGGCTTACCGAGTAGCCTGAACGAGACTATGCTAGATAACTAGATAGAGAAATGGTATTTGGGACATGTATTAGAGTGCATGGGTAAGAGTAGTTGTTTAAACCTCACTAAAAAGACTAGAGAGAGATTTCGATTGACTTTTGAACCTAGAGATAAACTTCATTTTCCTCCAAATGCTGAAAGATAAAGGAATATATATAGGTACGAATAGGAATATATAATTGTAGAATTACGTAAACTCACAGCTTAACTTTCATTGATTTGGGGCAAAACATATATACAATGATAATTCCTAGAATTACCTTAATTTAGGTTACTAGAAATTAGGAAACAATATAAAAGATAATATGAAATATTCCCCAAAAATATATCCTACCAAAATTTATCCTCAATACCCCCCCCTCAAGTTGGAGCACTAGGATCATAAGTGCCCAACTTGGACAGAACATGGTCAAACTGTGACTTCCCAAGAGCCTTCGTGAAAACGTCGGCCAATTGAGTAGTCGTAGGAACATAAGAGGGAGCAATCAAGCCTTCAATAATCGCATCGCGAACAAAATGACAGTCGACTTCAATATGTTTGGTTCTTTCATGAAAAATCGGATTCTTTGCAATGTGCAAAGCAGATTGACTATCACAAAATAACTTGATTGCCTTAGGATGATGCACACCCAAACTCAACAACAAACCTTAAGCCACTTGAGCTCACAAGTGGTTGCATACATGGCCCTGTACTCGGCATCACAAGAAGACGTCGCCACCGTTGGTTGCTTTTTAGTCTTCCAAGAGATAGGCGAATGACCTAAAAACACCAACCAACCTGTGACAGAGCGACGAGTTAGGGGACAAGCCGCCCAATCCGAATCACACCATCCTTCCAAGGTGAGATCACTAGTAGCACTCAACAAGATACCTTGACCCGGGGTACCTTTCAAATATCGAACAACACGAAGAGCTGCTTCCCAATGCTCAATGCGCGGCGCTCGCATAAACTGAGACAAGATATGAACTGAGTATGCTAGATCCGGTCTAGTTACCCCTAGGTAAATCAAACGACCAACCAACCTACGGTATTTTTCCGGATCCGAAAGAAGCTCACCTGTGGCACGACCAAGCTTGTGGTTTTGCTCCATGGGAAAACCACTCGGCTTTGCCCCTAACAAACCTGCTTCAGAGATAATATCCAACGTATATTTTCGTTGACATAAAAATAAACCCGAAGCACTACGAGCCACTTCTATGCCCAAAAAATATTTCAAAGGACCTAGATCCTTCATCTTGAAAAATCACTGAGATAAGCCTTGAAACCAACAAGTGCAGCGGAATGATTACCAGAAATAATAAGATCATCAACATATACTAAGACATTAATCTGAATTGTGCCTTTAGTATATGTGAAAAGAGAATAATCAGAGTAAGATTGAAGAAAACCATACCCTTTCAAGGCCGTTGTTAGCTTTGCAAACCAACACCTCGGGGCTTGCTTCAACCCCATACAAGGACTTGTTCAAACGACACACTAATGTAGGATCTTCACTTTCAAACCCGGGAGGTAATTTCATGTACACCTCCTCAGCAAGATCACCGTGCAAGAAAGCATTATGCACATCCATTTGATGAAGTTCCCAATTCTTTGAAGCTGCAATTGCAAGAAAAGCCCGAACTGTTGTCATCTTTGCAACTGGAACAAACGTTTCACCATAATCTATGCCTTCTTGCTGATGATTACCAAAGACAACCAAACGAGATTTAAGACGTTCAATATCACCATTAGACAAATACTTTGTTTTATACACCCATTGACTCCCTAGAGCACGTTTACCGGGGGGAAGGTGCTCTAAGGTCCAAGTACCATTGTCTTCCAAGGCTGTTATTTCCTCTTGCATAGATTTTCTCCAACCCTCATGCTTCATTGCCTCCCTAAAGGATGTCGGATCATGACCACCAACAACAGTCGCCAGAAACTTACAATAATTCACAGAAAACTTGTCACAATTTATATAATGTGCTAAAGGATAAGGAGTACCTGAAGGAGTGTTGGAGGGCGGAACGGAGGGAGACGGATTGTTAGCAAAAATGGAGTGAGTCACATAATCTCGATGACGAACATTTGGGATTTTTTGTCGAAAACCACGCCCCAAGGGCTGCTGTTCTGCCTCCCCTGTACCTATGCTTTCACCACGGTCCTGCTGCACAGTGGAAGTCCCGGACTGAGCTGCTACCCCTGCACCCGCATCCATATCTTGCGGGGTGGCAGGTTCGTCCTCCTGCTGTGCTGCTGCTTCTGCGCTCACAGCTAAATCCCGCGGGCTGGCAGTGGCGTGGCCCTGCTGTGCTGCTGCCCCTACACCCGCGGCCACCTCCTACGGGCTGGCAGTAGCTTGGCCCTGCTGAGCTGCTGCCCTTGCGTCCGCATGATCTCGATCACCCACACTACCTGTTTGCTCAGTGTCTATAGAGTCCTCAAATTCCACAAAATCATCATGCACCATTCCATCCAATTCAAAACCATGAGACTCAATATTAACATCTTCCGGGTTAGAAAATGGAAACACATCCTCAATAAATCGAACATCCCGAGACAAAAAAAAAAAATTTGGATTCAAGATCATATAATCTCCACCCTTTCTTCCCAAACGGGTAACCTACAAAGACACACTTTCGACTCCGACTTGCAAACTTATCTCCATTGGTTTTCTGATTATGTGCAAAGTACAAACACCCAAAAGTACGAATGGCATCAAACATAGGGGGTTTATCAAAGAGGATTTCGAATGGAGTTTTATTTTGTAACAATGGAGTAGGAGTACGATTAATCAGGTGAGCCGCAGCGAGTACACACTCACCCCAAAAATAAATGGGTAATTTAGCTTGGAATCTCAAAGCTCTCCCAACGGACAAAATATGCTTATGTTTTCTCTCAACCCTCCCGTTTTGTTGCGGAGTACCCACACAAGAGGTTTAAAAAATAATACCCGTAGTATCAAAAAAATCACGTAAACAATTGAATTATGTACCATTATCACACTGCACAATTTTGATGGATTGAGAAAATTGTCTTTCTACCATAGCAACAAACATCAAAAACATACGAAAAACCTCTGTTTTATCATTCAATAAATAAATCCAAACGGCTCTAGAATAATCATCAACTATTGTCAAAAAATAACGAGCTCCGCATGAAGAAACATGTCTATACGGGCCCCACAAATCACAATGAATTTTTTCAAAAATTCTAGATGCTTTATTGTCACTCAAAGGAAAACTATCTCTAGGATGCTTAGCACGCAAACATACTTCACATCCTTTATCTAAACAAGCTTTATTACTAACTGTGGGAAGCAACTTAACTACTTTCTCGGAAGGATGACCCATACGACGATGCCACAACGCCAACTCTGAATTCGCAGCAAAAGCACTCACATGATGCACCGAATCCGATTTGCTAAAGTAATACAATCCGTCTCTCCTAGTTCCCGTTCCAATCAGCTCCTTCGTTTGGTCCTGTATAGCACAAATATAAGAGTTAAATTGGACAGTACAATTAAGGTCATCATTGAGTTGTGAAACAGAAATCAAGTTACAACTCAAATTAGGAACATAGAGTACTCCGGTGAGAGTAATCTTGTCCGACAAACAAACAAAGCCAATAAGAGAGGCCGACACCGTTTCCCCATTGGGCAACCCAACTGGACACTCGAAGCTTTTTGTGTCAAAAAGCCAATATTTTTCACCGGTGACATGATGCGTAGCTCCTGTGTCAATAATCCAAGAGGTATCATCAAACTTGCCACTCAATCGATTATCGGAAATTGTAGCATTACCCATCAATCCCGTAATCGCCTTCCATTGTTCACTGGAAAAGAGTCGACCCGAGGCAAAGGAACTAGTGTCATCCGAACTCGAGCCACCACCCGTGACTGCATTAGCCTTCACCGGACCCCCCACGACCACGCCCAGCCGCGGGCTGCCCCCCTGGCCACTAGCAACACCTTCCGGCCAACCATATTTATCATAGCAGCGACTCTCTTCATGCCCCCTCTTTTTACAAAAATTGCAAATTTTATCCGACCAACATTTCACGGTCTCATGACCCACTTTCTTGCATTTCTCACACACCGGCACCGAACAATCAGTGCTGCCACGCCCCCTCCCTTCACCAGCCCGTACAGCGAAGCCTAGTGCAGGAGCAGGGTCTTCTTTAACGCGAGAGAAGCCTCGCACCTTTTCTTCTTGCGAAACTTGCTGATATGCCCTATTCAAGGTGGGCAGGGGCTCTTGAGAGAGTAAGGCAGAGCGTAAAGGGGCATAATAATCGGAGTACAGCCCGAGCAAGAACTGTTGAAGACGATCCCCGTCACGTCTATCGGCATGTTGTCTTCCAACATTACACGTACAATTACCACACTTACAAACAATCAAAGGTTCAAGTCTATCAAGTTCATCCCACAAAACAGATAATTTACTGTAATACATTGCTACAGTCATGGTTTCTGGCTGCTCACAGCGATTGATATCAGATTTAATTTGTTGAATTTTAGGGCCATTAACTAGACCAAAACGCTCATGTAAATCATCCCACAATTTCTTAGCATTATCATAATGAGAAAGCATTGATTTTATCTCCGGTTCGATAGTATTCATTAGCCAAGAAACCAATATACAATGAATTGTAACCCAATCATCCCTCGTACACGGTGGTTCAAAAGAGATGATACTACCATCAAGAAACCCGAATTTCCGGCGAGAACATAGAGCAATTCGTACGGCATGAGACCAATCATGGAAATTGTCTAATTTTAGACGTTGTGAAGTAATGTAATCCCCCGGCCGATCTTGCGGTTCAAGGTAATAAGGTGAGTTAGACTCAATTTTTGTAGGTGGCGGTGGTGGTGGTTCATCACCCCCAGCCATGGTGTATCACGAAAAGAAAAATTTGTGGAGAAAAAAAAAAAAATTAACCTTGCTCCGATACCATGTAGAATTACGTAAACTCACAGCTTAACTTTCATTGATTTGGGGCAAAACATATATACAATGCTAATTCCTAGAATTACCTTAATTTAGGTTACTAGAAATTAGGAAACAATATAAAAGATAATATGAAATATTCCCCAAAAATATATCCTACCAAAATTTATCCTCAATAATAATTCTAGCTCTATCATCTGTCGTACATATTGGACCACGACACAAGGGCCAATTGCTTATTCAAAACTTGTGCTAGTAGCTAGTATTTCCAAGAAAAACGAGAAAGGATGAGGAATGTGGCATATAAAATCTTTAATTTTTATCTAGTGAGTAGCACAATGGCTTGTGCTTAGCTATGTTTTATGCTCTACATAGTTTTGTTTCATTTACCCTCAAGCAATCAATAGTTGTCCCATTGAGCTTAATAAGGGAAAATGAAAGGTTGAAAAACATGGTTGACATAATCTTCAGTTCTAGCGAATGGCTCTATGGTGTATGTCTAACATATGCTCAACTCTCATCGACATAACTTGATTTCCTATTGGGAGATCATAAGGTTTTGTTTCCTTAGCCCTCAAATAATCAAATAGTTGTACCTCTAAGCTTAAAATATTCGTTAGGCTTTAAAGATAGTTGTTTAACGTTTTGGAAAAGGTTTAGGATTCAAAAGTGGCTTTTGGATTTGAAAGTCTGTTTTGGGCAATGTTAATCAATTTTGGGCTATGGAAAACGATTTTAGGATTTCTAAAAGTTGGAAAAACATATCTTGAGCTTTAAATTTGAAATATTACTTATTAATGTACCTGCAATTACATGTTAAGTTAAGGTTTAGGGTTCTGCTGATAATGGTTATGATCAACTAAATTTTTTTGATGAAATTGTTGTTGATATTCATGAAAAATGTTTGAATTGTATGTATTTTGTTGGGTTAAATAATTTTTGTAGAAAATGAAAGGGGATTATGAACACAAGCCTAGGTTTGTATTAAAATTGTGTGAAACGGAGGGTAGTGTAATGGGTGGTTTAAAACTCAATTTTGCTAATTGTAGAATTTTTTTTCAAATGAAAAACATTATTATTGCCAATGATATATGTTTGTAGAATTTTGCTAGTTTTTTTTTAAATTTTTTTTTTTTGAGTTGTTCCCAACCATTTAAGTTTGGCAGTTGTACTTTTTTTTTTAAGCAAAGGACTAAGTTTTTGCTGTAACTAATGCATGCATCAAAGGAATTAACATTTATTTGGAAATGATGGGACTTTTACGTAATAATCAGCAAGAGGATAATAGAAAATGAATTCCCTTGAGATTGATAATAATCTAAATATGACATCCCCAATTTAAAAAGTGGTTGTTATGAACGTTTGTGATTAAAACTTCATAAGATTTGCTAACTAGAGCGAGCAATGCTTAGCCTTGGATCTTAACGGGACTATGCTAACTTGAGTGAGCAATGGTATTTGAGACATGGATTAGAGCGTTTGGGTAAAATTAGTTGTCTAAACCTCACTAATAAGGCTAGAAAAGATTTTGATAGCCTTTCAAACCTAAAATAAATTTAAACATTTTTCAAATGCTAAAGCAAACGAGATAGGCACACATAGGAATATAGACTTTAGCACCCGGTGCAAGAGTCATGTGCTTAAGCAAAAATTTTGTTAATCTCTAGAATTTCTAAGCAAACGAGATGAGGAACGTGGTAGTCAAAATCTTTTAATTTGGCAAGTGGTACAATGGGCTATTTTTTGCGCTCATCATGATACCTTAATTTCCTATTGGGACACCACATGATTTTATTTCCTTAACCCTCAAGGCATTAAATAGTTATTCAGCTGAGCTTAAAAAGGGAACGAGAAAGGATGAGGTACATGATTGGCAACAGCTTTAGTTCAGTGACTAGCACAATGCCTTGCTTTTGGCGCATGTTCTACGCTCATCAATAGAATTTGGTTTCTTTTTGGAAGATCACATGGTTTAGTTTCCTTAGCCGTCAAAACATCAATTAATTGTCCTCCTAGGCTTGAAGAGGGTCAGTGAGCATTTTGCATTTTCAAAAACGTTATGGTTTCAAAAGGTGATTTTGGGCTGTAAAAGTTAGTGTTGGGCCCTAACCAATTTACGTCTTAGAAAAGTGATTTTGAAGTTTTAAAAGAACAGTTTGAATTGCATGAACATATCTTAAGCTTTAAAGAGTGCTTTGGAGTTTCTGAAAGGTTACTTAGTTTATTAATAGCAATTACATGCTAGAAATTATTTCTTACAATCAAGAAAGCATTTATATACTAGATACTACTTCACAATTCAACGTTGTTAAAAAAAAAAAGAATAACTAAAGGTACTCATATATTAATGCTTGTACACTAATTAACATTAAAATTGTTAATGATTTCATTTCTTTTGAACTACAATCATAAAGATAAAAGCTATTATCCGACTAATAACCCCGCTTACAATAAGAAATATTAGACAACGATTCCAATGATTAAGGCTATATCCACTTTGCATCAAAGATCCACAACGAGTTATTAGCCACACTCCATCATACCTACATATATCGAATGAAACATGGTCATTTTCAATATAACATATGTCATAATCAAATTTTGTCACCTAATTAAATGTATTTAAATCTCTACAAAATTAATGAGCTACCAATTTTTTTTTTTTTTTTTTTTGTTATACTTAAGCGTGAAAAACGTACTTTTCAGCATTTGCAATGACAAATGCCTCTAAAGCCCATTTTGAGTAGGTAAATTTTCCTACTTCAAACATAATTTTGCTTTCTTTGTCTTGGCTTGCAATGAGTGATAATACTACTGGAAGAAGCACACACCACTGTAATGCACATCAAAAATAAATATTTAAATTAGTAAAAATAACAAGTAAAAACTATTCCCTCCATCTTTTTAATTTGCTACATTTTTATGCAAGTTTGTTCTATTTGGTTTTTTTTTCTCATTAATAATTGTGTTAAAATTGAATGTAGCAAATGAAAAAAATTATAGGGAGTACTAAGAAATGATGTGTTTTTTAAGTAGCTAATTTGTACAATATACCAGTTGTGCAGGACCTGGCTGGAGAAGTATCGCCAAGCCGTAAGCTACCCCAGTCACACAATACACAAGACAAACTAGGACTATGTAATTGGCTAAGAAGCTTGATCTTGGATTGTTGGAAAAGTAAAACACTGAGAGGTAAACCAAAGGCTTAAAAAGAGTGTTAAATTGGTCAATTGTATCTTTAGAGAGAAAATATGCCAAACTACTCATTCCAGACGAACTTTCTCTCCAATACTGTAATCTATCAAGTGTGAATGATCTCAAAGCTGAAATCTTGCATAATAGAGCTGCCAACCAACAAGATACACAAATATGAGAAACATTTTTGTGATTAATTAAAAAGTGTATACGTGGAGTCAATTGGTAACAACTAGGGTTGTGCACCGGTCCAAAACCGGACCGGGACCGGAATAGACCGGAACCCGGAATCGAGTTTTTTTGGGGACCGGGACCGGACCGTAATCAACCGGTCCGGGTTCCGGTCCAGACCTGTTTATTCCGGTCCAGTCCGGTTTTGGACCGGAATGGACCGGTTACATTATTTTTTTTTCATTTTAGTATCTTAATATATATATATATATATATTTTTAACGTCTTGTTTTTGTTTGCGTGTTTTCCTATTTTACACCTAGAATTTATAAATTACAAGTTTTGTACCTATATTTTTTAGAAATTTAAACATAAAATTTAAAATTTTCACCCAAAAAATTACAAAAATACACATTCCGGTCCATTCCGGTCCAGACCGGAATATTCCGGTTTTTACCCGGACCGGACCGGAAACCCGGAATCCCTAATTTGTGAGGACCGAAGACCGGACCGGAATCATCAACCGGTCAGGGCCAGTCCGGTCCAATTCCGGTCCGGTCCCGGTCGATTTTCCGGTCCAGGTCCATTTCTGCACACCCCTAGTAACAACTACATTCCCTGTGTCATTTAGTTGTTCTTATGTTCCTTTTTAAGTGAATCAAAATGATATCTATGATTAGAATATTTCTTTCGTCATCTTACTATTTGTACCTAAAGAGCCTCAACAATTTAACAAAACTATATATATTGCCCTCATTTTGCTATATATATTGCCCTCATTTTGTGAAAAAAATTATGCCACCATTCATTTAATGTTCAATAACCCATCTTTTTTTTTTTTTCTTTTCGTTTCTCAATTACCAATAATACTCAATTCATATTCTTTCCTGTTATTTGTTTCATTCCTCAATTTTCAACAATACTCAATTAATAATGTTTCTTTTTTCAACTTCTAAAATAAAACTTTGTCAAAAACCCCAACATTATCTTCAAAATGTGACAAATGTTACCTTAGAAATTATTAGTTACACATTTTCTAGTTCATCATGTTGTAATATTTAAACCTTAAGAGATACTATATGTAGGATAGCAAATTTAGTGAAAATGAATTAATAATTCCTTGATCCAAAGATATGTATTTGATTAGTAGTCTAATCATGTATGTTATTGCTTAGTCATGTAAAAGATTTAATATATGAGAAATCCTTATAGAATATAATATATTTAAAATACATAAAGCCATATTATCTAGGTTAATGGTGTAAATTTATATGGGTTTTAGGGCATAAAAAATACTTACATACGGCAATCACAGTGTAGTTATAACCAATTGCACCAAATGTTTCATCGCTCACTTTAGCAAGAGTTCCTAAACAAGCTCCAGCAAGTAAAAGAATTAAATAATCCACGGCCTGTAATTTAGCTTCACGGAGTCTTTGCTTTCCAACCCTAAAAATAAATCATAAAATTAATCATCTAGTGAATCAATTTGATTAGGTAGACTACAATGATATAAGATGGAATAATGCAGTTTCTTTAATCAACCTTAAGAATTTTTTAGCTAAAATACTTTTATTTATTTATTTTTATTTTTTTTACAAAAATGATCAATCCATTAGTATTGTTCCTCAATTTAAGTTCTAATAAATTAATAGTATAATAAAATTAAATAATTCATACTTATTATCACTTTTAACAAAATGGTATTATTATTTGGTACCTTTATTTTATGATGATTGGAATTATAGCTTCATAATTTTGATTTATATTTTTAATAAGGATTAGAAACATAACATACCTTCCTAGAAAATATCTATATTGTCGCATTATCCCAGGGGTTATGCGATTTGACAAATCTTGTTTTTTTAAGAAGTTGTGCTTAAGGTGCTCTCGTCTTAATACAAGTGCACACTTAATTTCTTGTATAAGATCTCCAATAAAAGATTTATCATGTCGTTTATCAACATGAGGTTTTAGAGAGTTATCAGGGGAAGAAATGCTAGAAATTTCGTCACAAAGATGCAACATATCTTGAGGTACTGGATAACCATTATGAAGCATCCATCTCACAGGAAGTTGTTCACGTGTAACATTAGATCCTGACTTAATTATTCCCTCTAAAATATCAATATAATGATCTGGAGGAGTAACACGTTCCGGTACAATGATCCCTAAACCTGCAAAATATTCTTCAACTTTCTTTGTTGGGCCATGGTACACTGTTAGACCTCCTTTTGCAAGTAAGATGAAGTCGTCGAACATTTTAAACAATGCATAGCTGGATAACACATGAAATATATATTACCATATAGAAAAAACTTTAAATTAAATTTTGATTATAATAATTACTTGGTGATAAAGAAATTTACAAGTCTATAATACTTCACTAGGAAAAATACCTTATCAATTCAATCTAATCCTACTTTCCATCATTGTTTTTATAATTATATTCTTCTTCATGTGAATCCCCGCCTTTTATAGTGTTTGAGATAACTCTTATAATAGCATTTGGATAATTATAGCCTCTAAATTTTTTATTTATTTATTTGCTCTTATTAATGTTTATTGCCTTTTTTTAACTCTTAAGAATAGTGTGTGGACATTTAAAACCCTAAAAATATTTGTGTACTCATTTCATCATTAATACTACCAACAACTAAAGTTGGAAGGCCAACCAAAAGAGCTTCATGGACATAGCTAACAATGATGCTTGCATTAGCCGCCCTAGTATGAGAAAATTTATGTCTTTTAATAAGTAGAAATTTATGATATTAAAACAAAAAAATAATAATAAACTTTAGTTTATCTCATTTGAGAAATCATTAAAACCTACTCCCTGTTATAAAAAAATAATTAAAAAAAAAAAAAAACACTACTCCCTCTATCTTTGAATAATTGGCAGGAAAATTTGACAATTACCAACTACAATTATTGTTGTTTTAGCAATTACCACCTACAGTTTTTTTTTTTTTTTTAATTCTACCACCAACCATTTTTTTAAAACAATAAAACTTCCTACCTAGTTGGCTCTCAACTCAAATGTGACATCATGTGTTGCCCACTAACTACCTTTTCCCTCCCTTTCTTTCATTGTCACTCAGATTTCTCATTCCCATGTATTGTACTCCTTCCAAAATTGGGAAAAAACTTCAATTTGTGAAATAATTAGCATGAATATGTAATTTAATTTGAAATATTTCCCCAATTTTGAGAGGATTACAATATGGGGGAATGAGAAATTAAGAGAGAAAGAAAGAAAAGGAGGGAAATAAGGTGAGATGTGAGCCCTGTATGACATCACACTTCAATTCAGAGCCAAATAGGTGGGAAATTTTGATGTTTTAAAAAATAGTTGGTGGTAAAGTTCAAAAAAAAATTAGGTGGTAATTGCTAAAACAACAACAATTGTAGGTGGTAATTGTCAAAAAAAAAATCTAATTGGCACTGTTAAACTAAATACACATATCAATGCATAAATTTGACCTTAATATATGTAATTAAATAGTTGTAGTAGTTATAAAAAAACAAAATAACAAAAAGTAGATATTATTAAATTACTCATTTTTAAAAAAAAATTAAGAACATATTCCTGACCTTGCTAATGTTGACTTGTAGTCTAACAACTTTTAATTTGCTTTTGTGTAAGTTTTCACTAATATTAATAACTAAAATCAAATGAAAAAAAAAAGCTCTTAGACACACCACAAGATAATGATGATAAATCCTTATAAATGAAATGGTAATAATTTTAAATTACCTTGGTTGGTGGATGACCGTGCATATGTTTACTCCTTCAAGAGCTTCACGTCTAAGAGCTCTTAGAAGCAAAAGAGATGAAGAACTATCTAAACCAGAAGTAGGCTCATCTAAAATTAATAATGAAGGTTCCATGACCATTTCTAATCCTACGTTTACTCGTTTTCTTTGTCCTCCAGATATCCCTCTTTTCTCAACTGTTCCCACTAAAGAATCACGTATTGCTTGTAACCCTAATGCTTCTATTACTCTTTCTACAACCAGAACCTTATCGGCCTTTGGAAGATCACCAGGTAACCTGCATATGAAGATATACATGTACTCTTAATATATTAAATAGTCATTGTATATTACAAAGACTAATAAAGTAATTAAGCTAAAGCGATTAAGCATTATAGTAAGTTTTATATATGCTTTATTTTATACAAGTTCATGCTTTTAGATTAAATATTTTTATTACTAAATTAACATTTCTGACAATCCTATCTCAAAACATGTAGAAAATAAGTGATAGCTTTGTATTGAAAAGTAAATAAAAACATATATACTTTATTTTAAATACAAAATTTCCTATAATAATAATAATAATAATAATAATAATAATAATAATAAAAATAATAATAATAATAATAATAATAATAATAATAATAATAATAATAATAATAATAATAATAATAATAATAATAATAATAATAATAATAATAATAATAATAATAATAATAATAATAATAATAATAATAATAATAATAATAATAATAATAATTTTTTAGCAATTTAGTAATGTAATTAACTCAAAGTTTCACTCTTCTATAAATTCTCAAACATATTGTTAATAGATAATAAGGTTGAAGCAATAAATGTTTCACTTTTTTAAAAGAAAAAACCAAATTTAAGTGATATTTATTTTAAAAATTAATTTCCATGAATGTGCATACATAACTTTTTTTTAATAGATTTTTAATAGTTTTATTTAAAGCCACATAATGATTCGAAACTTAATAAAGCAAACTAGCTAACAAAGAATATATTTTAGTAATATATCGATCCTTAATAATATGGTGTGCTTATTACACTTCTAACTTTTTTAGTATGTTATTTATGTGCAATTCACCATAGCATACTATTTTTAGCTTGAATTGTCAAAGAAAGAGATTTTTTTTTTACCATCACTTAGCTTACCTACAACGAGCACTGAATCTTAGATTTTCTTCTACAGTTAGGTTCCCGTGCACAATGTCATCCTGTGGGACAAACCCAATTATCCTTTTGTAAGAGTGAACTGATTCATTTTTCCCATTGATGAGAATTTGTCCCCTTACATTACATCCTGTAGCTTTTCCTGTGACAGCTGAAAGAAAAGTAGTCTTCCCAGCACCAGAAGGACCCATGACTGCGGAAACTCGGCCAGGCATTAGTTTTCCAGTAATGCACCGTAATAAATGTTTGTGTTTTCCTTTTAAGGTTAAGGTTAAATCTTTAAAAGCAACCTCTAATAAAGGCCTTTTTCGGATTTCGGTATCAGTAGCCATAGAAATAATTCCAGAAAATGTAAGGTTCTTGTTTTCTTGTTGCATGGCCTTCTCTTTTTCAAGTTGCCCATATGCATATTTAAAAATTTGGCTTCGTGTGTGTAATTCCTTAGCTTTGAATTGTTTTTTAATATTTTTATCCCCAATCTCCATATTAAAACCCTCACTACTATCCGGATCATCCTCAATTTGTTGCATCATTTTTGTGAGTTTGCTGCTATTTCCTTTATTGTTTGATTTTGAATCTGAAGAACTTGTAACATCATTACTTGTAGATTTTGGTTGAAACCCTTTTGATGGGTCTTGTCTTGTAGATTTTTTCTTAGAAAAAGTGCGCGATAATTGTTGCTGTAACCCAATAGCACGATTTCTAGCATTTTCCTTTGCTACTTTCCACCTTTCACGAGCTTGTGCAGTTTCTTTTGCACTTCTTATTGCACGCTCTCTAGATCTAGCTAACCTTCTTTCTCGAGTAGTAAGTACTTGGTCCGAACAATTATATACAAGAAGTAGACTGGTACTTAATATAGCCTAAAAAATAAAAGTTGGTATGTTAGCGAATATGCATATACTATGTTAAAAAAACATAATAATTAATAAAGATACAATCATGATGTATATATGCAGTAATGATTAATTAAGTCTTCCATCCAGCTTCACTTTTTCACCCTTGTACTATCATGTACTTCTTATGCTCTTTCAAATTCTTCCCACTTTTATATACAGATTTCTTCAAAATTCTTTCAATTTTGCTTAGTTTACTTATTAGATAAATGTGGGTTTCCCTTTCTTGCACCATTTGTTAGACTCAACTCTTCACACTCTTTCTTTAGCACAATCTCTTTTATATTACAAAAAGAGCTCAAATTTCTCTTTCTCATTTTCTTCTTAAGCGTAGTTATAAAAAGTGAAGTAATATAGAGATAGAGCGAGCACGTGATACTCTTGACCGTTTATTAATTAGGTGATACTCTTGACCTTTTTTTAATTAAAGTGTTGGATTTATCTCAATATATAACTTTATATTATCAATTATTTATCGACATTACTAAGGAAATTAAATTATATATATTAGTAATTAAATTTTTGTTTTGATTTAAGTTAAAGTAGAGTAACTAAATTTCTATATAATAACTAAGGTTTTTGCACAAATTAACATAATTTTGTTTTATATCATATTTTCCATGCAATGTTATTATAAAGCATACTAAATATTTATCTGTCAATCTTCATATTAAAATAATATCAATTCAATGTTTACATAAGAATATTTTCACATGGAGTATAATAGTAATATTTCTATTACAAAATGATAACATGGATATCGAACACTTACAATGAGTAATATGCCGTAAGCATGTATATTTTGATTAGCAACTTTATCGTTACAACTAGCCAATTTGAAGCATGCTGTCATGAAAAGTTATGAATAATGAGACTTTACAACAAGTTCATGTTCTCTTAATCGTAATAATTAAAATTCAAACCTTTAACTTAAGCTACATGGAAAAATTATGAATATAAAATGCCAAAACAATTTTTGCATCAATTGAAGTCCATTGGTTATTGAAAAACAAAAATAGAAGATGGATAGATTTAAAATTTTAAAGAGAAGTGATTAAAGCAATAAGAGTCATAAGAACCTGCGAAATCGATCAGAGTGTTTATGAAATGTTCCATAACTAAAGCATAGTACAGATGCACCTGTAAATTGTTTAATATTTAAACAGTTTAAAACTTACGTTTTTCTTGAGTTGAACCCTTTCTACAATAATGCCTGAAAATTCAGAAATTCATATAGTTAACTCATAAAGATATCAATAAATAATAGGAATGAAAAACTTATTTTACACTAGTAAGAGCTTATTACAATTATAAATAAGTTAATATCCTAATATACATTGCATTAATGAAACGAGTTGAAATTGAAATTATGATAAAGTTTTTGAATTATATACCATACCCGACACTACATGGAAGTTCTTCAACTGTAGATGGACAATATGATCCCGGGGCGCAAAATATTTCATCACTACTAATGACATCAGACCATACATCAGCTCCACCACATGTATGATTAGGTTTTCCTGGTGGTATTTGGTATGTATATCTGTAAAACAATGTCTAAGATAAAATCTAATACAAAATCAATAGCTTAGAGATGTAACACAAAACTTGATATTAATCTATGACTTACGGATCACATCTGCCTGTAGTTTTATTGAGTGTAGCAAATGGACAATAAGCACCTAGTGGACAAGCTACATAAAAAGTGAACAGAAAAGTAATATAATTAGGGTGACAAATATATTGAATAAGAAAGTTAGTCATCAAATATTATAAAATTATATTGTTATAATAAGGCTATTTTATAGATAAAAAGTATGACCCAAAACTGAAATTGGAATATTCAAAGATAGTATTCAATGGTGTAATCATTGGAATTCTAAATTGCTTTAATATTACTAATCTCTTCTTTCCTAGAAGGTTTTCCATATATCACTTTATTTCATATTTAGTAAAAAGATGATTATTTCTATCATCTCTTGCCCTATTTGCTTGATCCACTTTATTCAATACTATCTCACAATCTAATGACCTGCTTTTATACTTTCCTCTTTTTCTTGGATAGCACTTCTAATATATTATGAGAAGCTTAACAAATTTTAGGCGATACATTTGATATAAATTTGTAAAATTGATAATTAATGGTTCAACACCATATTATAATTTATGTAGAAGAAAAAATGATAATAATGGATCAACACAACTATATATATGTATGTGTGTGTGTATTTATATATATATATACACACACATATGGATATGTATATATATGTCTTTACTATATGAATTTACTTACGTATCATACAAGTGACACCCTTGGGGCAAAAAAAGCCAGCACAACAAGGTTGACAATCTTCGGTCCTATCTGGAATGATTTGTGTGTTTTTAATATCAACTTTACGATCTTTACCAACACTACATGCCCACCCCGGCTCACATCCATCAATCCATGAGCTTAAGTTGCAATTATTATTTGGCTTTACATAACTTGAACTCATTTGGGCTCCACCAATTAAACTGATCATGTAAATCTTAACTTCTGCCGCAGTACATACTCGTTTTGGAACATCTATATACATATATTAAGAGAAATTTTTAATAAACATAATAAGGGATTTCATAAGTTAAACCATTTAACAAGATTAAAGAGGATAATTACATGCAAAAGAGCCACAAAACAAAGTGAATTATAGTGGGAATGCATTTGTCTTGGTTTATTTTTAATCCCATATCATAAGAAGAATTAATAGAGATTAACCAATGCTTCAACATTCCTAAAATATAGTATCTAATTCATTTAGCACATTTTTGTAAGACTTGCCTTTAACCATCAATGTCTTAAAATACATATTAACAAAAGTTATAAATAAACTATATCATAAAACCTTATAGTGAGACCAATCTAACAATAACTCACCTGACTATGATTTTTTTACACAATTTTTGCACACATTATTTAAGTTTGACCATGAAAGTAAAAATAGGAACTAATTATAAGATGTTGGGGAAGTATAGAACATATATTTCACTTGACTAAAACGACTTGATTATCAAGAACCCCCTTATAGATTAGTTTAATGTGTCATACCATATTGCTAATGAAATAATGATTCAAGAATGTGACCATCATATTGCATCATCATTATTTAGTTTGGTTTTTATTTTATGTATGTGTCAAATCATTTTTTGTATAGATATAACTCCTACTCGTTATAATAATATAAAAAGCATGTAAAGAAAAATAATGATGTTGGATGTTTCACCTTTAATTTTCTGCATGCAAGATGTTAAAAATCCAAGATCATTTGAAAAATTAAAAGCTGATTTCCAATCAGCTTGCCTGAAATGGAAAAAAATAATTCATCTCAAAGCCTTCAAGTAACTTAATTAAAAAAATAAAATTAAAATAAAAGATTTTTTATTCACATACACGTCCTTTATACAGAAGCCCAAATGTCTTTTGATATCTGGTTCAAAGACATGAGTGATATTGGCTAGTTGATTATATAACATCTGCGCAACAACTTGAAGAGCTGCTGGATTTTTAGCTTGACTATTATCTTCATCTAAATCATTTTGAGAATAAACAACACTTGTAGATAAAATGATTACAAAAAAAATTACCAACATAAGTAATTGCAAAAGGGAATATTGACAAAATTTTACTTTTGTCATATTATATATGATTGAACAAATATACAAATATTTAGATTGATATTAAATTGAAAATTGATCTAAAAAGTAATAATAAAGATGACATTCTATGGATGTCTTGTTATTGGTAAGAATAAAGAAAACATATTCAGTATATACAAATGCAATGTATTAATGGAGTTTGAGGCACATATAACTTTTTTGATAAAGCTTAATTTATTTTGGTAAGAATCAATCATGGGAAAAGCAAGAATGTGGTTTTGAAGATTCTTATTTTGTGATAAAAATCAAGATGAATTAGTGTGTAAAAAGGGATGAAAATGGCATAAAATTTTATTTTATTTTATTACTTTTTTAGTTTTTGGTTGAAGATAACTTTCTAACTAATGAATTCATTATGTATCTGGTAGGGAGTAATGATTGCCTATATTAAAGGAAGTTATATAGGAAAAATATGCACCTCTTTTTTAATAGGCATGAAGCAATATCTAATACATTAAAATTTCCAATAGTTAAAATTTTTAAATACTATTCCAGCAAAAAGATTATATAGTTTCAACTTCCTTAAAATGTGAATAATGGTTTGTTAAAAAGAAAAAAGGCTTTTAAATTTAATTTTCTTTAGTTTTTATGTTGTACTAGGCCATATTTTTATTTTGTAAATGAGATTCAAATTGATTCAATCATATAATCAAAGAAGAAAACTCATTACATATCTCAATTTCAAGTTTACCAAACATGCATGTAATTAAGTACGATTATGAATATGTTTGATAATATCTTTTGAAGTGGAATATAATATTTTGATTGGTCGAAAAAAACATGTTTTATTATAATAAAATACTACTTTATTTTAATAATATTATACGCCTATGTGTATGCAATATGTGTGCCTATATATAGAAATAAAATTTAGTAAAATAATTTTAAACATACTCATGTATCACTACACATTTTTAAGTTTCAAACGCAAACAATAAATTTATCTTTAAAACTAGCTTATGATCCCGTGTAATGCATGGAGTTATCAAATTTTACAAAAATTCTTCATATTACGTAGTAAACTTTAGGTTGTACATACCCGTATGATGTACAAATTTATGCTACATTAAACATTATGCATCCATCTCTTTTTTAATAATAATATTTTGCTTGAGAGTGAGGGATAGCTCAAGTGGTTAGAGCTCCCCTCCCGGTTCCAAGAGATCTTGGGATCGATTCTCATCACCCGCCCTTGTGGCTCTCTAAGCACCAAAAAAAATATATATATATTTTGCTTAAATTTTCTATAAGTTGTTACAAAAATGTTTTATTGAATTTGGGAGGGAAAGATTAATTTATATAAAATATATGAAAGATTTTTTTATATGTATAAATATATATTGGTAAAGTAGGAAAATATTATACAAGTAGTGAATTAAAAAATTTCTAAGATAATTTGACAAAAAAAGTAAATAAAAAATTGGCGGAAAATTATATAATCAGATTTTGCTACGTGTCATTTCTTATTTGTCTTTAGTATATAGTTATTGATTATTGATACTACTCAGGACACTTAATGTATGTATGTGATGTGTGAATAAGTATTTTTTTTATTTTAAAGACATGATCGCATGACGTGTGTCATAAATTGGCCAATGAATTAGTTTTTGTGAAAAATCCTTGACTAAGGGGCTAGAGTTATATAACACCTTCCACCACAAATGTTAGATAAAAAGAAATCATGTAAGTGACTAAAAGATTTAGGTGATTCCATCATGTGATTTTATTTTTCATCAAATAAATTTTTAGCAATAACGTTAATGGAATTTTTTTTTTTTTTTTTTTTTTTGTGGTAAATAGGAAAAAATTTATTACCAAAAGGAAAAGTTACAACTTACAAGAGCTAAGTTATAACAAGCACCAAACCCCACTAGACCTGAAAAACAGGCCAACCAACCACCAAACAGTTCAAGCTCAATCTCCTGCCACCTTCTAGGAAGGGTTCAAGAGAAAGAGACAAGAACAACCTGAGCTCAAGCTTCCAGCCACCTTCTAGGAAGGGTTTTGGAAACCAGGCCCAGGAACACAAAAACAAACACAGAGCAGGACAAACCTGCAAACAAAACACACCAACCCTGCAAACTGTATAATAGATAAAGATCCCCACCTAGACTCAGCTGCAAAAAGCAACAGGACTAGACAAAAAGAGGTAATACAGCAACTCAGAGAATACAAACCAGAACAGCAAACTGGACTCAAGACTGGAAACACCAAGCTAAGCACCAGAAAAGACAAAACTACTCAAGAAACAGAATTACAGGATCAGCAAATTCCTGTCAGAAGCAGAGCATCTACAGGTAACAGCAAATCATATATCTCTGATCACAGCTTCACCGGATTTGCAATTTCCTGTGAAAATCAAGGAGTTTCTCTATAACCAAATATGATACACAGATTCAGCAAAACACATTCCCAACAGTCTGTTTTTAGCTCTATCCTTCCTGCAGATTTTAGACACCCACATAACTTCAGCATCAAAGCTTAAAATAGACTTGTTGCACCCAAAAATAGCCAAAATTCTTTCCCAAATGACCTTAGTAAAACTGCATTCAAAGAATAGATGCTCAATTGACTCAGGATGCAAATTACACAGGAAACAAATAGGATCACATTGCATATTCCATGAACTCAATCTATCTTTTGTGAGTAATCTGTTCCTAACAGCAAGCCAGAGAATGAATAAGCTCTTAGGGGTGGCAGAATTATTGCAAAAGAGTCTTCTCCATGGGACTTTGGGAGCTTGAGTCATAACCTTCAAATAGATCTTCTTAATCTTGATTTTACCACCTTGTTTAACAGCATCCTAACCACCAATATTATCAATAACAGTTCTACATTTCAAAATTCTACTAAGCACCCAAGAACATCTCCTGGGAGCAGGTTTATTCCACCAAGGTTTATCTTTGAAATAGTAAGTATGAACCCATTTCACCCATAAGTTATTATCTTTATGAGCAAGATCCCAGAGAAGTCTGGAGATAGCAGCAACATTCCACTCAGGAAGAGAAAGAAGGTTCCAGCCACCACTAACTTTTGGGAGACAAACTTGAGACCAAGTGACAAGGGATTTCTTTGAGGGATTAGCTTTCCCAGTCCAAATGAAAGCTCTAAATCTAGCTTCAATTTCTCTTAGGATCTTTTTAGGGAGAATGAAGATTTGATCCCAATAAGTTTGTATGCCAAACAGAACACTCTTGACTAATTGGAGCCTACCAGCATAGGAGAGGTGCCTAGCAGACCAACCATTAATTCTAACAGTCACTTTATCATTAGGGAGCTTGCATTGAGCAATGGTCAACTTTTTAGAAGAAAGAGGGACCCCTAAGTACTTAAATGGGATAGTACCAGGAGCAACCCCAATCAAATCTCTCAGCTCATCCTGCTCATAATCAAGAAGCCCACCAAAATACACCTCACTTTTATCTAAGTTAGCTGATAAACCAGAAGCTTCAGAAAACTTAGAGAAAGCTTGAAAAAGCAAAGAAACAGACTAAGCATCTGCTCTAGAGGAAAGCAACAAATCATCAGCAAACATAAGATGGGTCAACCCTATCTTCTCACACCTAGGGTGATAGTTAAAATCAGGATTCAGCTGAAGCTCAGAAAGACATCTGGAGAGATACTCCATTCCAATGGCAAAGAGAAAGGGAGACATGGGATCACCTTGCCTAAGACCCTTCTTTGCAGGGAATGGATTGGAAGGGACACCATTGATCAAAATAGAGAAGGAGATAGAAGATAAACAAGCCATAATCCAGGCAATAAATTGGTTAGGAAAACCAATCTCAGACATAACAGTCTTCAGAAAGCCCCATTCAACAGAGTCATAAGCTTTTTTCAGATCAATCTTCAACATGCATTTGGGAGAAAGAAACTTATACCCATATCCTTTAATAAGCTCAGTGGCTAATAAGATATTGTCACCAATATGCTTCCCTGGGATAAACCCAGCTTGAGAGCCATCAATCACCTCAGAAATCACATTTGCAAGCCTTGAAGTAATGATTTTAGAAATAAGCTTATAAAGAACAGAACAGCAAGCAATTGGCCTAAAATCTTTAACAAGGGAAGGATTCTGAACCTTAGGATTTAAGGTTACAGTTGTGCAGTTCCATTGTCTCAACATAACACCAGTATTGAAAAACTCCATAACACCAGCATAAACATCATTTTTCACAACATCCCAAGTTTTCTTGAAGAAGTGAGAGTTAAACCTATCAATTCCAGGAGCTTTGGAGCTATCAATATCTTTCAAGGCTAAGTCAATTTCCTCAATGGAAATAGGAGCAATAAGAGACTGCTGAGAATCTCTAGAAAGCTGAGCACCTCTTCTCACAGTGTTAAGATCAACCCCAGGAAGGGAATCAGCATTGGAGCCAAGAAGAGCTTTATAAAAACCTGTGATTTCTTCTTCAATAGCAGCAGGGGTTTTCAGTAAAGTGCCATCACTAGTAAAAAGAGTACCAATCCTATTTCTGCCTTGTCTTTGTTTCATAACAGCAAAAAAATATTTGTTGTTACTATCACCAAGCTGAAGCCAATCCACTCTAGATTTCTGTCTGTAAATACTTTCTTGAACATTAATCCAGTATTTAAGTGTTTGAATAGCTTCTAACTCCTTGGAGTGCAAATCAACATTGTTAACATCATTTATAATCTGCTGTTGAATATCAGTTAGAGCATTTTGAGCAGCTTCAACCTTCTCAGAAACATTACCAAATTTCTCAATGTTCATAGACTTAAGGGCATTCTTAACTTGCTTAAGTTTAGACCAAACCTTATGCAATGCATTACCAGGAACAGAACATTGCCAAGCAGAATCCACAATATCTAGAAAACTTGCATGATCAGCAAGACAATTAAGGAACCTAAAAGGTCTCCCTTTGCCAGGATGAGAATGAAAGATATCAAAGAGAATAGGATTGTGATCAGATAGAGAGGGGGGCAAGTAAATAGCTTCAACATGCCCATAAAACCCATCCAATCTTGGTTAACAATACCTCTATCAATTCTGGAATAAGTCCTAGGACCATTATGAGCTTTGTTACACCAAGAGAAGAAGGAACCCTTACTCTTAATTTCAGTCAAAGCCAAATCATCAACAAAGCTCTGAAAATCCCTTGTTTCATAATAAGTAACCAGAGCCCCATTAATTCTATCAACACAAGATAGAATAGAGTTAAAATCACCAGCACATAACCAGGCTCCAGAGATACCAGTCAACTGCCTAAGACCAGCCCACAGAGGAAGCCTATCCTGAACATTATGTAACCCATACACAAAAGTAATGAAAATCTGAGTTTGCAGATCTTTTGTGCTGATCAAACAATGAACTAACTGCTCTTGAGAAGAAAGAACAGTTAAATTGAAAAGATCAGCTTTCCAACCTATCCAAATCCTACCCCTTGGAGAATTAGCATAGTTAGCAAACCAAGTCCAAGCAACCCCAAATTTCCTCTGAATCTTGACAAAATTATGCTGTTTTACTTTAGTTTCAATAAGGCAAAGAACATCACACTTCTAATCAAAAAGTAGCTTTCTAACAGCAGCCACCTTCCCAGGGTCATTAAGACCCCTAATGTTCCATGAGAGAACTATCATGACCCTAGAGGGGGATTCCCATCACCCCCGTTAGGTTCATTAGCATTATCTGCAATATCAATACCATCAGTATTGATCCGTGCCATTTATGGCACCTTTAGGCTATGTTTTCTTCATATTTCTATGCTCATTTTTAGTCGTTTATGTCGTGTTTTTAGGGAATAATGCTTTATTTGTGTGTTTGTGTGTTACTTTAGAGAAATGCGTGCCTTTAGTGGTTTTCTTATTATTTTATTCATTTCTCGGCTTTTTCCCTCGCTTCTCCGTTTGTTTGACTTGTTTTGTAGGTGTGTCGAGCTTCCCGGGATTTAATCATCAAGGAGGGAGCTCAAGTGCATTCAAGGAATTTAACGGATCCAAGTTAGGGAAGCCAAGCACGCAAGTCAAGCCAATCCAAGAAACAAAGGAAAATGAAGGCTTACAAAGTATCAAAAAGGACCTTTGTGCATTGTTTCGGCCATATCTCTAGTTCTACAGATTGATTGAGGTGATTCAAGTTGGGTTGGAAACTAGACTTGAAGATATTTCCAATGATAGGTTGCACGCCTTCATACAATTCCTAGATCGTGAGTAACAGCCTTCCGAAGTTAGCCCTGCAAATCTGCCGTAACCTATTTCTGCCGATTTTGGGCAGTAACTCTCCGCGGGCTCCCCGCGGGCGCGGGCTTTTGGGGTGTCCACGGGGGCGGCCGATTTCTCCGAGGGCGCGGACTTCTGGGTCTTTTACGATTTTAAGCTTCTTTTCTCCTTTTGTTTATAGATTTTTTTGGGGGGGTTTTATTATCATTCATTCACATAATTCTTAGTCTTAGAATAGTTTTCTCTCTTAGGTTGAGAGCTTCTCTCTCTAGATTAGGCTAGATTAGGAGTAGTTTTAGAGAGGAAAAGTGAAGGATTTCAATGGTGATTGAGAGATTGAAGATACAAGGGTGACAATTGTGTTCAAGATCTTCTCTATTATCAATGAGCATTCTTAACTCTATCTCACCTTAATGCTTTGTTTAATTTCATGTTTGTTTGGATTGATTTTGATGTTTGATGCTTGATTAGTGTAGTTATTCTTGATATATAGTTGATTCTTGATTTCCATAGTTGTTAGTTGATAGATGATGATTCTTGAATAGTTATTTGGCTAGGAATTGGGTGAAACTTGTATGATTGATTAATTGTGATTAATTTGGGAATTGTGTTGATTCATTGTTGAGATTAAAGTGATTAATGAAGGTTTGCATGTGTGTAATTCGATTAGGCCTCGAGAATTATGCTAGATTGCATTGTAATTGCTAATGACACGAACAATTGATTTAGTAATTGCAATTATCGATTGGTTTTGATTGTGATTCTCTTAGTTTGGAATTCATAGTGAACCCTAGCTTAACAATTAGGAGATAGCTCTTTGATTCCAATTGATTGCTCATATCATTAGTCTTCACAACCTTTGATTGACTTGTTCTTTCCAAGTTGTTGCAATTGACATGATTACTTGTTGATCCCCGTTCCTAGTGTTTTTTTTTTCTTTGGTTACTTGTTTTGTTAGTTGTTAGTATTCTCCCTTTACCCTTTGATTTCGACCTAGCTTAGGCGCATAATTGAAAGTGCTTGAACATTATCGTTCCTTTGGGTTCGACCCTTGACTTGCCTCTATACTCGTATTTAGGTTTGTTAAGTGTTTATAAATTTAGTTTGACCGAGGGAAGATTAGATAACGACCTAGTTTTCCCCTCGTCAAAATGGCGCCGTTGCCGGGGAACGGTGTCTATGTTTGAGTGTTTTTGATTGCTTGAGTCTAGGTCTTTGTATATACTTTTCTTTTATTTGATTTTTGTTTGTTTTGTATAAAAATGGCATGTCTATCATTTCCTCAATTTGACAATGAGCCTTTTTGTGAATATTTCAATAGACTTAAGGGATTTTTGGACTATAATTGTTGTAGTCTTTTGGAAGCTTGTGAGATTTGTTATTTTGGTTTGAATGAGCAAACTAGAAATGAAGTTGAATACATACATAATGGTGAATTTAGAGCATTGTCAATTGATGATGCTTGGGATTTTTATGTTTGGTTTGCTAGGGATGTTTATGATAGGGGTAATCATGATTCTAATATTGATTTGCAATGTGTTGATTATTCTAATATTAGCATGAATTCCCAAGATTTGTCACATGAGCCCTTAAGTGAACCTAGAACACATGATTTCAACTTTATTTCTCCTTTTGTTCATGATGATGAAGTGCAAGCTCAAGTTGATGCTAATGGTGTTTTTCGATATTCTTCATTATTTACCATGCCTTCTTGTGATGTGATTCATTCCCTTAATGATGAATCTTATGTTATTAATTGTGCCCCCACTCCCCAATGTGATGTATATGCTCTTGATCTTAATGTTGATTCTTCCAATCTTTGTTGTACTTCTTCTTCTCTTGTTGAGCCTCAACCTTCTACATCTTATGAATCTCTTGTTGATACATTTGAGTCTCAAATTAGGCGCATTGAGCTTGATAATGAGTCTGGGCCTAGTAAGGAGATGATTCTTAATTCTATGAGAGGTCAATTAGAGATAATGAAAAAGAATGAGGAGCGTCTTGAGGAGGGAAAGAGAAGAAAAGATGAGTTAGAAAGCCAATTGTCATCCTTGATGCTTGTTTGTGAAAAATCTCAATTTGATGTGTGTGTTGAGGAAGAAGATGATGATCATTTTGAACAACCAAGAGTGTGTAAGGATCTCATTGTTGAGCATAGGAGTGAAGGAAAGGGAGTTGAGAGTGATGATGATTATGATGATTTTGTGAATCTAAATTCCCCTTCCTTAGTTAATTGTGATGAGTCTCAAGTGTATGAATGTGACTCTTCTATCCATGAGTGTTTGGACTTGTTTGAGGTTATGTCTAATGTGTTTATTGAGAGTCAAAGGAAAACCCATAGCCTTCTAAGTGAGTTCCTTGAGAATGCTTCATGGGAGAGAGATGATTTTGAAACAAATTTACATCCATTCATGCATGGTTTCGAGACTTTGGGCTTTAAGGAAGTTAAGGGAGTTGTTGTCCATGAATGTAGTGGAGGAGATTATGTGGTTCCTCTTGAGAGTTGGATGTTTGAGGAAGATGGTGATCATGAGCGTTCTTCATTTGAGGATTCTATGATTGATTTCCTTGCTCTTATTGGTGATTTGAGGCATGGTGGTGAGAAAAAGTTCATTTGTGAGACCATAGCCCCTTTTCTCTTTTCTCATACCCATTTTTCAAGAAGATTCAACCATATCCCCTACACTCCTATATCCCTCCCTTCCTTTGTTAATGACCCTATTGGGGACCCTCTTGTCTATGATGATTTGTATGTGGCTCATTTGTCCCAAATTGAGGAAAAGGGTGATGTTGCCACCCAAAAATATTGTGAGGAGAGTTTGCCTTCTTCTTCTTTTTCTTTTTCCTTTTCTTATTTTGTTGAGTTTTCTTTTTATTGTTCTTCCTTCTCTTGGCATCTCTCTCCTCATAGGTGTTCACTAAGCTTGTTGCATGCCTTATTTTTGTCATGTGCACACTTGCTTTCATATGAAATGTGTAGTAGTGCATTTGACAAGCTCTTGCGCGCGTTGAATTATTATTTTTTAGAGCGGTCAAGCTTGGACCTTAAGCAAGCCTTTCTCGGGAAGTAACCCGTGTTTTATTGCTTTCATTTTCCTTTCTTTTTAGAATAGGTTTTCTCTCATGGAAATGTTTGTGTTCCTTTTGCTAGGTACATGACTTGATATACTTTGGTGCTTCTATTTGGATTAAGAATCAAGGAAGATTGGCACCACATTTGCTAGCATATAGAAGGCAAGATTCAATATTAGAGGTTGTTAGCTTTGAAAGGTTAAAATTGGGTCATTTGCGGGTATTTACACCCACCTAATATCCGGTAATATCCTTCCTTCCTCTTTATCTAGTGGATGATGACTTGTTGGACATATGTTGGTTTGATTGGATTAATCTCCTTGTTTTTCCCCTCCCGTGGAATATTTGATTTATGTTTGAGCATGTTGTCTCATTCAAGCTTGGGGGAGGGTATTCTATCATGTTTGGTGGAATGTTGATTCATATATGTCATGCACCTTTGTATATGCTTTTCCATGTTCTCATATTTTGAAAAACTCCAAAAAGATTTTTGTTTTTATCAAGGAAAATTTTCAATGTGTTTTGTTTTGTTCTTGCTTTGGACATAATAACAATTGGACTTGTATACTTGAATTCTTTTCTTCCTAAGTGGTAGTGGTGTGCACTATTTGAGATTACGTTTGGTTGATTCTAGGATAAATCATGCTAAGGTAGTTGTGTAGAACTAGGGGGATCATGAAGCCGGATTCTACTTGTTTGTGGCACGTTTGGTAGTTGCTCCCTATCTTCGATTTGACAACCTTAGTGAGTTTTTGCTACAACCATGTGAGATTCATACTTTTTCAAGCTTTCAACATATTCTTGCATGAGCGGTATGGATCCTTGACTATTGCGAACCTAATCTAGAATCTTGACGTATGATTCCTAAGACCGAGACCGAACCACCTAGGGAGGACAAAGGCATCTTTTCGAGGAGGTATTTTCCTTTTACTAGGATAGTGTCCTTCTTTTTACTTTTGGTTTTTGGGATACATTTTCCTTCTTGCCAGCCCTTTGAGCCTTTTTCCCTTCTTTTCAAGCCACATCTTTAGATCTTGAGCCTTTTGTTTCATTTTCGTTTTCATCTTCGGATTTTTGTGAAGCAAATGATCATATTTTGGAGATTGTGGTATATAAGTTTGGTTATTGGTTAAAAATGAAAGCAAGATCGTGTTTTTGTGTATATTTTGTGAATAATGGCAAGTGAATAAATGAAAAAAGCCGTCCAAAGTAAAAAAAAAAAAAAAAAGGCAATGACAACGCAAGTGCAAAGTTGTAAAAGCTGACCAAAGTTAAAAGAGGCGAGGACAAAGCACTAATAAAGAATTATGAAAAAAAAAATGAAAAAAAGTGAAAAATGCAAAAATATTTTTATGTGAGTATTCTTCCTTTTTGAGCATTGAGGACAATGCTCCATTTAAGCTTGGGGGGAAGCGTTCTCACGCTTTTTGTGTATATGTTTGTGATCTTAGCTTTGAATAATCTTGGGGGTGTTGGTATTTTTGTTTGGTGATTACTTGGTTATAGTGTAAAGAAATGCGCAATCTTTGCTTCACAATTTAGGTTAACCACCAAATTTTAAATTTAGCCTACCTTAACCCTTTTTGCCTTACGTTACAACCTTTGGGAAGACCTTTTGACCTAGGGGTTGAGTCATTCATCGGTGGAGGGAATCATGGGTTATAGCATAAGGAAAGGGGATGCGAAGTCAAGATGTCGAGTAAGCCAAAAATTTGATCTTTTTCCGGTTCCTTCGTGGAATCTATGAGACGCTCACTAAGGGGAGATATGAGATTAGTAGGGGGAACGCGGTAAGACCGTTTGGGATGAAAGTGGAGTGTGATAACTAGTTCCTATGCTTAGCATATTTATGTTTCAATCAACCTTAGGTATCTTGGAGCGTGCACTCCCTTACTTATTTAGAAAGATTTGCATTCATTTGTGCTTGTACATTTTAAAAATTCCTTTCATGAACATGTGTTTGCTCTTCTTTTCTTTTGATTTCCTTCTTTATGATTTGCCTTGTTTGTATTATTATGAGAGTTATGGGTTAATCTCTTAGGAAACCTTTACGAGAGCATCACTCGTCCTTTAGGGCGATCTAAGGGTTTAAATGGCTTGTCTTTAGTTGCTAAAATTGACTGTGATTCCTACGAAAGTGAGTTAGTGTATATTCTCATCCTCTATCTTTCTTGTTTCTTTATTTGCTTGAATAAATTCATCATTTTTCCCTTGGGTTGGATTTTATTTTGCTCGAGGACGAGCAAAAGTTTAGCTTGGGGGAATTTGATCCGTGCCATTTATGGCACCTTTAGGCTATGTTTTCTTCATATTTCTATGCTCGTTTTTAGTCGTTTATGTCGTGTTTTTAGGGAATAATGCTTGATTTGCGTGTTTGTGTGTTAGTTTAGAGAAATGCGTGCCTTTAGTGGTTTTCTTATTATTTTATTCATTTCTCGGCTTTTTCCCTCGCTTCTCCGTTTGTTTGACTTGTTTTGTAGGTGTGTCGAGCTTCCCGGGATTTAATCATCAAGGAGGGAGCTCAAGTGCATTCAAGGAATTTAACGGAGCCAAGTTAGGGAAGCCAAGCATGCAAGTCAAGCCAATCAAAGAAACAAAGGAAAATGAAGGCTTACAAAGTATCAAAAAGGACCTTTGTGCATTGTTTCGGCCATATCTCGAGTTCTACGGATCGGATTGAGGTTATTCAAGTCGGCCATATCTCTCTTAGGTTTAGAGCTTCTCTCTCTAGATTAGGCTAGATTAGGAGTAGTTTTAGAGAGGAAAAGTGAAGGATTTCAATGGTGATTGAGAGATTGAAGATACAAGGGTGACAATTGTGTTCAAGATCTTCTCTATTATCAATGAGCATTCTTAACTCTATCTCACCTTAATGCTTTGTTTAATTTCATGTTTGTTTGGATTGATTTTGATGTTTGATGCTTGATTAGTGTAGTTATTCTTGATATATAGTTGATTCTTGATTTCCATAGTTGTTAGTTGATAGATGATGATTCTTGAATAGTTATTTGGCTAGGAATTGGGTGAAACTTGTATGATTGATTAATTGTGATTAATTTGGGAATTGTGTTGATTCATTGTTGAGATTAAAGTGATTAATGAAGGTTTGCATGTGTGTAATTCGATTAGGCCTCGAGAATTATGCTAGATTGCATTGTAATTGCTAATGACACGAACAATTGATTTAGTAATTGCAATTATCGATTGGTTTTGATTGTGATTCTCTTAGTTTGGAATTCATAGTGAACCCTAGCTTAACAATTAGGAGATAGCTCTTTGATTCCAATTGATTGCTCATATCATTAGTCTTCACAACCTTTGATTGACTTGTTCTTTCCAAGTTGTTGCAATTGACATGATTACTTGTTGATCCCCGTTCCTAGTGTTTTTTTTCTTTGGTTACTTGTTTTTTATTAGTTGTTAGTATTCTCCCTTTACCCTTTGATTTCAACCTAGATTAGGCGCATAATTGAAAGTGCTTGAACATTATCGTTCCTTTGGGTTCGACCCTTGACTTGCCTCTATACTCGTATCTAGGTTTGTTAAGTGTTTATAAATTTAGTTTGACCGAGGGAAGATTAGATAACGACCTAGTTTTCCCCTCGTCAAGTATCCAAAGTCAAAGGTTGATAAACATTAGAACTAGAGACATGGAAATTGATCTGTCTGTTGGCTTTTTTCTGGGATTTCTTGCCAGGAATTTGCCAATCATCATTGTTCTGAGTCTGAGGGGGGGGGGGGGTGTAACTTCCTTAATAGGAGCAGGAACCTTAGTAACCTCAGCAGTCACCTTTGTAATCTTCTTAGGAACCCAGACTTTCTTAGCCTGAGTTTGAGTGGTCTTTGGATCACCTGTTTGCTTCTTTTTAATAGGTTGAGGCTTGGAACAGTCATGCCCAACCTTATCACATTTCTTACAAAAAGGAGGGGTCCACTCATAATGCACTGTGATCTCAATCAATTCCCCAACAGGACTCTCAACCCACACAGAGCTAGGTAGAGCCTTAGTAACATCAATTTCAACAAGAAGCCTAGCAAAAGAAACCCTTAGTTGCCTAGAGGTACACTCATCAGCACAGACTGGAACACCAAGTAGGCTACCAATTCTGCTTAGGGTTTCAGCTCCCCAGCAGTTCAGTGGCAAATTAGGAAGCTTAATCCATAGAGGGACAGTTCTCAATATTTCAGCATGGAAATCAAATTTGTCAGACCATGCTTTAACAATGGCTGGCTTACCATAGAACATGTGAGGACCAGAACATAGTATAGCATTCTTATCATCATTAGATTTCAGATTGATTATAAAATAACCCTCATCATGCCAAAATATGTCTGGTTTAGCAATGTTACTCCAATTATCAGCAATAAACTTATGAACTGCAGAAATAGTGGTTGAGTAACCAACAACATAAAAGATAAGATAATTACCCCATTTTTTGTTGCCCTCACAAATATCAGCAGAGCTAAGCTTAGCAATCGATTTTCCATCTCTGATCTCAGGGGCAATGAAAGACAGAGAGGTCTCTTTTGCATTGAGCTTCCCTTTGAATAGATCCTTCCATTCTTCAGCAGGAGATTCAAGAACTTGATTCGAGCCACCAAGAACCCCAGAAGCTTCAGGAATAGCAGTAGAGGGAACTATCGGGGTCTGATTTTGCGTAGAAATCAATGGAACAGTAACCGCAGAAACCCTAGTTACTGTTCCATTGGTTCTAGCTTGAGATTGAGCAATCAAACTTCTATAAGACATTTCAAGCATTCTTACCTCACCTCTGGATATAATTCCACCAGATGGATGTACCAAATGTGGAGGAGGAGTGACCAGTTCATCTTCTTCAGCAATCGGTTCAATTGAAGAGATTCCAGATTTTCTCATATCCAGAGTCCTATCAAGAGGAGCATGATTAGTGTTTTGCGGGAGTGGAGTTGAAGATTTCTTCTTTCGAGCCATGATGAAGAAGAATCTAGATGAAGATCCCGACCTAGCAAACTCAAATCACCATGGAAATCGCCTAGGGAGAAAGTCAACAGAAAGTCAACGCTTGCAAAACTTGTCCCGAAAAAAAAACAACGTTAATGGAATTATTTTTCATGATTGATCAAGTCTTTAAAAGAAAATAATTATTAGCATCATATTTAATTATTATAGGTTTACCTTATTCTTGTATTATACTTTGAATGCACTCAACTAAAAATTAATAGGCTTGATCAAGGTTAGCTATAAGGGAGAGCGACTTTAGTGACGGCTCGGGGCTCCCCTTGTAATTGTCCCTACATTTATGAAATTTAAAGGTTGAACACAACAAACTCTATTGACGTATATTGAGCTTGTTTTAGGGAGAACTTAGAAAGAGAAGTAAAAAGAATTGGAGAAATTCAAGGCGAGGCTTATCATTTAGAAATTTAAAGGGCAAATTCAATGATCGGCTCATCAAAAGGTGGAGAATTTTTCATTAAACTATTTCACGTTTTTTCACAAAATACCCCCGAGTTTCACTTAATCCATTATATACCCATTGAATTTTGTAAATAAACCATAAACCCCCTGAATTTTCAAAAAAAAAATACATTAAAAAATACATTAAATACCCTTAATAATTACCAACTTTATCTTTGTTAGTCATTTGGGCTAATTGTGTCCCAAAACCACCCCATATCCCTTCTTTCACCCCTAAAATCATCCTACCTCCCTACACCCACCCCTAAAACCACCCCAAATTTCCTCCCACCACATTTGAAACAAAGAATATTATTAAGCGAGTGGGTGGGAGAAGGAGATCTAAGGGTGGTTTTAGGAGTACGTGGGGGAAGGAATGAGGGTGTTTCAAGATTGGGGGAGGGGATCTATGGTGATTCTGGGGATTAATCAACTAAACTTCATGCATCTTGTATTCATTAAGGGTATTTAATGCATTTTTGTGTAAACTAAGGGGTATATGATGTATTTAAAAAGTCCTATAGTATATGGTGAATTAAGTGAAAAAACGTAATAAAAATAGAACACTTCAAATAAATAAAAATGAACACTAACTATATTAAGGATCTTGCTAACGAACACCCCCGGAGCGTTGGATAAGCATTAAAAATATTGCCTAAAATGGTATTAATTTGGGAAATTAAAGCATGACAAAATCACACGTCGATCGATGTAATTAATGTTTATTTTAATTTAATCTTTCTACTTTTAGGTAGCTTATCCAACGCCCCGGGGGCGTTCATTAGCTTTTGCCATATATTAAATATGAATATGATTACCATAATAGAATGCTCTAATGAACACGTAAAAAAATATATATTCAGTAATAAAAAATGAACACTTCAAAGAAAAAAATTAAACATTTGTATATTAAAAATGAACATTAATATCATAACAAAATTCTCTAATGAGTGTAATATGTTCACATGTTCATCTTTTTGCAAAAAATATTAATATATAAAAAAATAGAGATTAATAATAAATTATTAATTCATTATTTAATTTAGCATTAATAAATGTTTTTAGTACGAATTTGACAAGTGCATAAGTTTATGAATCTAACATGCTATTCAAAAAAAAAAAAAAAAAAAAAAAAAAAAAAAAAAACTCTGACTAACTTGCTCACTTTAGAAAGTATTATAAATAGTTTCATTTCAATAGTCTACCTTATGAAATTGACTTTTAATCCAAATTAATGTTCATTCGACTTTTTCTTATGAGAAGGTATTGTGACTGACGAAACATTTCGTCAGTCTGAACTGACAAAAAGGGGATTTTTGATATCCTCAGGGATGATATCCTCTATAGGCTGAATGATATCCTCTACTGGCTATATGATATCCTTTATTGGCTGGATGATATCCTCTACTGACTAAATGATATCCTATATTAGCTGGATGATATCCTCTATTGGTTTGATGATATCATCCATTAGCTGAATGATATCTTCTACTGGCTAGATGATATCATATATCCAATAGAGGATATCATCCAGACAATAAAGGATATCATAGACACAATCATAAATGATATCATTTAGCCAATATAAGATATCAACCAGCCAATAAAGGATATTACAAAAATAATAGAGGATATCATAAAAAAAACGGCTATTTCACCAAATGCCAATGAGTACTTACAAAATTCACCAAATGCCATCAAAGTTTTTCAAAATTCATCAAATGCCACTGACAAATAATACAATGACACCTCGTGCCACTAATAGCATATGAACGTTAGTTTTAAGTTAATGCAGTTCTTATTTCACCAAATGCCATTACTTTGGAAAATTATTTCACCAAATGCCATTACTTTTTAAAATTAATACACAATAATTATTTATTTTAATGAATAAAAATAATATTTTTTTCGATTTTCGTGACGAACATTATTCGGGTAAGGTTTTGGGGTCATTTTGACCCTTTATGCCTACAAATTAAACTTGAAATTGGCAAAAAAAAAACGTAAATACCCCGTTTTGCATTTTTTCCCAAAAAAAAAACGATATCGACATACAAAACAGGGCATATATGTTATTTTTTACTCAATTTCGAGCTTAATTTGTTACCATAAAGGATCAAAATGACCCCCAAAACCTTACTCGATCAATTTTGATGGTTAAAAAATAACGACATGCTAATCGAAATATTTTTCAACACAAAAAACGGAGCATTTACGTTATTTTTTGTCAATTCTCAGCTTAATTTGTGCCCATAAAGGGTCAAAATAACCCCAAAAACCTTACCCGATCAATTTTGATGGTTAAAAAATAACGACAAGCTAATCGAAATATTTTTCAACACACAAAACGGAGCATTTATGTTATTTGTTTGTCAATTCCGAGCTTAATTTGTACCCATAAAGGATCAAAATGACCCCCAAAACTATACCCGAGCAATTTTTTCCACGGAAATGAAGAAAAAAAATATTATTTTTATGAATTAAAATAAATAATTAAACTGAACCAATCATATTATGACATGTGTTAAGATGTAATCTTAATGACTAACGGAGTTAACGGCCTGTAATCTTAATGACTAACGGAGTTAACGGCCGTTAGTCATTAATGACATTTGGTGAATTTTTTAAAAACTCGATGGGCATTTGGTGAATTTTGAAAACCTTGATGGCATTTTGTGAATTTTTTAAGTACTCAGTGGCATTTGGTGAAAAAGCCGTAAAAAAATACTTGTATATAATATCATTCATCTTAAGAGAAAGAGGATATAATATCATAAACCCAATAAATGATATAATCTAATCCATTACCCATATATGATATCAACTAGCTAGGCACATGTCCCTATCTTCTTCACTGCTCCCCTGCTCCAAGTCATACCCCAAACATCAGATTTGCAACAATTCGTCACAACATCGCCACCACTAATCACAACCAAATCAAACCCAAATTGCACCCAAATCCTCGCCACCGATTCGCCCCCAATTCACCCCCACATAATTGCACCACCAGCCTAAATCGCTACCACCAAATCGACACACCAAATCGCGACAATTAGCCACCAACTCGCACCCAAATCAAACCCAACTCACACCCAAATCGTCACCACCAATTTGCCCCCACATAATCGCACCACCAGCGCACCAAATCACACCACCAATCGAAAATAAAAGTATGATGATAAGAACCAAAGGTCAAACCTGATTCTGCTAAGCAAAATGGAGGTCTGAATCAATTAATCCAGGAAGCTAGCCAAAGAGAAATCAGGGAAGCTCGTTGGAATTAATTGTATGAGTAACAATAGAGAAGATGATAGAGATAGAATGCAGAGAATATGGGAATTTCATTAATCAAAGCTTAACATAATTCATTACAATGGCTGGCTTACTAGAGACAAAATAGCATAACAGTTACAAAATAACAACTAGCTAGATGACAAATTACAGCTTTCCATCCTAGCTAATATTCTTTGCATTATTCTTCCCCTCTCTTTCTGTGAAGCTTCCTCTTCCAACTGCCATTCTTTCATTCTATGCTGCCTTTTCTTCTGCATTCTTCGGCTCTGGACTTGCCACTTCATCTTCTTTTGTGCTGCTACCTTCTAGCTCAGCTTCCATGCTGGCAATTGTATCAATACCTCCCCCATTAGAGGATCCTTGACCCCAAGGATCAAAATTAGGATAAAGCTCTTCAATCTTTGCAGCATCTTCCCATGTTGCTTCTTCTGCAGGCAGTTGATTCCATTGAACAAGCCACTGCACTACAGCATGATTCCTCTTTTTCACACTCCTTTTGTCAAGCACGGCTATGGGAATTCTGGTTTCAGATTGCTCTGGTGGGTAGGGTGGGATTTGATTCGAATAAGAGACATTTAGAACAGGACCATGGTGTTTCTTGAGTAATGACACATGAAAAGTAGGGTGTATTCTTGAACCTGCTGGTAACTCCAGAGTGTAAGCAACCTGTCCTATTTTCTTGAGTATCATGTAAGGACCATAATACCTTGGAGAGAGCTTCTCATTTCCCCTGGCCTAGACTGAAACTTGTTTGTAGGGTTGCAGTTTCAGATACACCCAATCTCCAACATCAAATGATCTTTATGTCCTGTGCCTGTCTGCTAATTGTTTCATCCTGTTCTGAGCTCTATGCAAGTTATCTTTCAGCATCTTGATTGTAGCATCTCTCTGCTGTAAACTTCGATCAACAGTATCAATTACACAAGAACCATCTAGGTAAGGCCTATGGAGTGGAGGTGGGGTGTTGTATAAGATTTCAAAAGAATATGTTTACTTGTTGTGTGATAGTTAGTATTGTACCAGAATTTTGCCAGAGATAGCCATTTTGACCATTCTTAAGGCCTCTCAAAACTCATACGCCTTAAATAGGTCTCTAAACACCTGTTTAAGACCTTAGATTGCCCATCTGTCTGGGGGTGATAGGCAGTTGACAACTTGTGCTGAACACCTTGCAACTTCATAAACTCAGTCCAGAACTGGCTGATAAAGACCTTGTCTCTATCAGAGACAATAGACTTGGGAAAGCCATGGAGCTTGAAGATGTTGTCCAAATAGGCTTGTGCTACTGTCATGGCAGAAAAGGGATGTGACAAAGCAATGAAATGTGCATATTTGCTGAGCCTATCTATGACCACCATTATGACTTCCTTCCCAAATGATTTGGGTAAGCCTTCAATAAAGTCCATAGTGACTTCTTCCCAACTAGACTATGGAACAGGGAGAGGTTGCAACAACCCTGGATATGCTTGGGGATCATATTTGCATTTCTGACACACTTCACATTGCTTCACATAGGATTTGATATCTTTTTTCATCCCCTTCCTGTAAAATAAGCTTTTCATTCTCTAATATGAGGCTTTTATTCCTGAGTGCCCTCCTTGGGGAGAGTCATGTAACCACTTAAACAAATTTTCCCTTAGGGTTGATGAATTCACAATCATTTACTTCCCTTTTCTTTTGAGATACTGGTTATCCCAAGTGAAATGAGCATGTGAACTTGCATTCTGATGCAGATTTGTTATTATCTTCTGTAGATTATCATATCCTTCCCAAGCTTGCTTAATTTGCTCCAACAGATCAGAATGGATGCTAAAAGCAATTATAGTATTCAGCTGGTATCCTGGTAACCTAGATAAAGCATCAGCCGCTTTATTCTCCACCCTAGATTTGTATTCCTTAGTCTAAGTGAAACCCGCTATCTTAGAAACCCATTTCTGCTGAAATGGTGTGGCTAGCTTATGCTCAAGCAGGTACTTGAGACTTTGCTGGTCAGTCCTTAAAATGAATGATTGTGACACTAAGTAGTGCTGCCATTTCCTTACTGCCATTACAACAGCTAATAGCTCTCTCTCATATGCAGAGAGCTGCATATTCCTATCACTCATAACCTTACTTAGAAAGCTTATTGGGTGCCCTTGCTGTAATAGAACTGCACCTATGCCCTTCCTTGATGCATCAGTCTCAATAATGAAAGGTTTAGAGAAGCCAGGCATAGCTAAAACTGGTGGAGAGGTGATAGCCCTTTTTAGCTGCACAAATGACTCTTCTGCTTCTTCATTCCACTAAAAATTATCCTTTTTTAAAAGCTCAGTGAGAGGTTTGCAGATTTTTCCATAGTCCTTAATGAACTTTCTGTAGTAACCAGTAAGACCAAGGAATCCTCTCAGTTGCTTTAGAGTCTTAGGTCTTGGCCCAGTGAGCATTGCTTGAACCTTCTCAATAGGGGTGAGAAAAAATTCCGGGTACCCAAAATTGGAACAGGAACCAGTTAGGAACCGGCGGGTCCGGAACCAGAATTGGATGTGGCGGTTCCAATTCCGGGTAATAAATTAAGGACCCGGTTATAACCAATTTCAATTCCAATTCTCAACTTTTTGGAACTGAATCCGATTGGGTACCCGGTTACCTAATATATGCTAAACTAAATAAATTTTAAATAATAAAAATATATTGAATGTATCTAATTTGTAAATTAAAAAAGTATTATTAATACCTAACATAAATAAAAATAGCTTAATGCATATATAAATATAAGTATTAAACGATAAAATGAACCTAACTAAAATAAGAATTATAATTTGTATTATATTTTAAAAATTACATACATAAGTGGGTACCCGAAACCGAAACCGGTATCCGGTGGTTCCAATACCAATTCCTAAATTTTAGGACCCGGTTGAACCAATTCCAATTCCGGATCCAAATTTAAGACCCGGTTCAAACCAATTCCAAGTCCGGGTCCTATAATTTTGACCGGGTACCCGGTTTGCTCACCCCTACTTCTCAGGATCTGTAGCTACCCCATTCTGGGAAATTATATGCCCTAGATAATGAATTTTCGTCAATCCAAAGGAGCATTTTTTGAGGTTGGCATGTAATTGATTGTCTTTCATCACTTCTAAAACAGCACTCAAATCCTTGAGGTGTTCCTCCCAAGTAGGACTGTAGACTAGGATATCATTAAAGAAAACTAGGACACACTTTCTTAGGAAGGGTTTAAAGAGAGAATTCATGAGATCTTGGAATGTGGAAGGTGCATTAGTCAAGCCAAAGGGCATGACTAGATATTCAAAATGGCCTGAGTGAGTTTTAAAGGTTATTTTGTGTATATCATCTGTATGCATCCTAATCTGATGGTATCTAGACTTGAGATCAATTTTGGAGAAGAATTTGGTGCCTTGTAATTCATCAAGTAACTCTTCAATGAGAGGAATTGGAAACATGTCCGTGACAGTTGCTTGATTTAAGCACCTATAGTCCACACACATTCTCCATCCCCCATCCTTTTTCTTGACCAGTACAATTGGGGCAGCAAAAGGGTTGTTACTGTGTCTAATTACACCCTGATCTAAGAGCTCTTGCACCATTTCTTTAATGATATTTTTTCTGGAGAACAGGGTACCTGTAAGATCTCAGATTAACAGCACCGGTGTCTTCCTTCAAAGGTATGACATGATCAAAGCCCTCCCTAGCTGGGGTAAGCCTTGAATGGGTTCAAAGACCATATGAAATTGCTCCAACATGGACAATAAGGAAGGATGATTATTAGTGTTGTCATTACTTACTGGTGAGTAATCATGGTCTGCATGTAAGAGCTGCATCATTGAGAATGTTCCCTCCTGGGTCATAAGCTTCTGCAATTTATCAGCTTGAATCTGTTTCCATTTCCTGGGATGAGATCCTATGAGTTTGACCCTTTTGCCTCCCTGCTTGAATTCCATAGTCAAGGAACTAAAATCCCAAAAAAAAGGACCCAGTTGACTGAACCATTGGATTCCCAAGACTAGATTACTGCCATGTAAGGGTAGCAAGAATACATCTGCAGTGAACTCTGTGCCCTGCATCTTCCATTTGAATCCCTTGATGACATGCTCACACTTAACCTGATTGCCATCAGCCATCTTGACCCACAAGGGTGTAATGGTTTCCACCTTGCAATCCAATTTCAGAGCCCTTCCAGCATCAATCAAGTTATGAGTGTTTCCACTATCAAGAAGCAACTGTAATTTCTTCTTTCCATGATGTCCTTCCACTCTCATGTTTGAAATGAAACCATACCATCTATAGCATGCATAGAAATATGGGCACACTCAGAGTCTTCCCGCTCCACCTCCTTTTCTTCGTCTTCATCCTCAATTTCTTCCACCTCAATGTGGTACAGTTGAGGTTTCTTGCCCTTGCATTTGTGTCCAGGCTCATATTTCTCATCACACCAAAAACATTGGTTTTTTTATCTTTTTTCATTAAACTCAGCAGGGGTAAGGGTTCTTCTATTGTTGCTTGTTGTGTGGGTAATTTGGTGAGTGTTTTGGGGTGGTTTGTTTGATTTGTAAGGTGGAATGTTGGGTAGAGGTTTGAAGCTGGTTGGGGTGGGTAGTAAGGGTGGCTATTTGGGTGGTGGTTTAAGTTTTCTTGCCTTAGTTTCTGCCTCCTGCAACTTAGCAAGACATAGGGCCTGCTGCAAGGTTGTAGGGTTAAACATCCTCACATTCAACTAGATGTCATCTTCCAGACCTGCTAAATAGTAGCTCAATAAATGTGCCTCAGAGAGTTCTAATCTACTAGATAAAGCACCTAAAGATTCATGGTACTCTTGTACACTCCCAGTCTGTTTAAGGGCCTTAAGGTCTGCCATAGGATCATCATATAAATCCCCAAATCTGTAGTGATTTTTTTAATGTAATCATCCCATTTGGGCATAACCTGATTTCTTCTGTGCATATAAGTCTGATGCCATAGCAAAGCCTTATCCTCCAGGTGAATAGCAGCTAGCTTAAGTCTATCAGGGTCTTTCACATCATCAAGATAAAAATATTGATTACATTTAAAGATCCAAGACTTTAAATCAGTGCCATTTAACTTAGGAAACTCCACCTTAGTTAATCTAGTTGAGTAGTGAGTGCGTTTAGGGGGGTTCACATTCTTGATCCCTGATAACTACTGTCTCAAGTCCAAGTTTATTAGCAGAATCAGATACTAGCTTAGTTATTTGCACAGATAACCCTAACAGAAGATCATTAAGCTCAGAAATTGACTTACAATTTTTATCAATGTTTAAACTGTTGTTCTTGCAGGCATTATCAAGCTTTTTGCCATGATCCTGTAGTAAGGTTTTCATGGTGTGCTCCAACTTTCTCATCTCAGTGTTCCTAAGATAAGAGGAATATGATGAAGATCTGAGAATAGGCATAGTGAAGGGGGGCCAAGGAACGTTCTGCTCTGATACCAATGATAAGAACCAAAGGTCAAACCTGATTCTGCTTAGCAAAATGGAGGTCTGAATCAATTAATCCAGGAAGCTAGCCAAAGAGAAAGCAGGGCAGCTCGTTGGAATTAATTGTATGAGTAACAATAGAGAAAATAATTGAGATAGAATGCAGAGAATAGGGGAATTTCATTAATAAAAGCTTAACATAATTCATTACAATGGCTAGCTAAAATAGCCTTGAAAATAGCTGCTGACTAACTCAGCTTACTAGAGACAAAATAGCATAACGATTACAAAATAACAACTAGCTAGATGACAAATTATAGCTTTCCATCCTAGCTAATATTCTCTACATTATTCTTCCCCTCTCTTTCTGTGAAGCTTCCTCTTCCAACTGTCATTCTTTCATTCTCTGCTGCCTTTTCTTCTGCATTCTTCAGCTTTGGACTTGCCACTTCATCTTCTTTTATGCTGCTACCTTCCAGCTAAGCTTCCATGTTGGCAATTGTATCATATGAACTTAACCTATAGCAACCTTTGATTCAATTACAAAATTGCAATGAATATGGAGTTTTTAAGGTAGAAGAAAGAAGAGGGAGAAAAGTTCTGCAATTTTTTTTATTTTCAAGGAGGAGAAAATGAAAATAGCGTATAATGGAGAAGCATGTCGCACAAAACTATGGGTGGACTGACGAAATTACGGGTCAGGCTTGACTGACCCAATAGTTTGTGTTTTCTTATACTAGTAATAATTTTTTTAGAGTAAAATAGCTTAGGAATCAAGGGTAGCAGCTCTATTGTTATATTCCTCCATTACACCACCATTAACCATGAAGGTCTCCTTTGAATAAAGACTCTCAACATTTAACAAAGAGAAAATAGAAAAACCTTGCTCATCAAGGATATCACTGTAACACCCCAATAATTCTCCCTTTTCCAAACCACTTACTTTAAATAAAAATACAGGAGAACCATTGGCATGTTACCGCCACGTGTTAAAACGTTAAGGCTATATCAAATATTAGCAGCGAAAAAACTAAATCAGTTATAAATAAGTTTCAAAACCAACAAATAAAACCAAATTAAGTGATACAAGCTGGAACCATTAAGGCCCTTATTCAAAACCCCACAAAAGTAGTAAATAAATAAAATCAGAGTTTAAATAAATTCAAACTTATGAAAAGAAATAAACTGCGAACAATAACCAATTCTCCACTCAAAATCCCACAACCCTGATGCAAATGCTGCATGTGTAAGAACCTGTGGTTAAACTGCTCCTCAATATTACAATTGTAAAAATTGGATCGTCACAGGGTCATTGAAAGGCGAAGGCCATGACCAAAGAAAGACACACACAAAAGCACACAATCAGAAAAGCTGAGTACATACGAGCTGCAAAACATAAAAGAAATCCCTAACATGCTACTAATAGTCAATCATAACACATCATTAGTTTATAGACTCGACACATGACTCAACTATTTATATTACTAAGACTCCATTAATTAATAATATGTAAATCATTATTTTTATTCATTGGATTACGCAATAGACAAGGTTGTCCAACCCATACTCCATTTGGAACATTAATAAAATAAAAACCCCATGTCTCCTTTCGGAAACATCAATAAACATCCAACGACCACGGGCGTGACTCCGTGACCGTAGTTAGTATGAGATCTCATCTAACTCCTATTTTCGAAAAGTATTTGAAATAAGAGACTCGTAGATCAGACGACCTTGAGAAAATTGCACGGCTAATACCCCGTGTACCCCAACCCCTGATTGTCATTACTCCAGATGTGCACCAATCCAGAGTTTTATTGCTCATCCATCTTTCACTTTACATGATTTACAAGTTTAGACTTGGTGATGACTCATATGCATAACAATACAAACATTCCAAACACAATTCAATCAAACAAGGCAAGTTTTCAATTTCAATTCTTGATTTATCAGTGACAAACAACATTTATTATTTATTCCTTTACTACCTCGGTGTATAAACACCTTGAGTGCATAAGGCACCCCAAAACCTTAACCTCGTCTTATAAGACTTGAATTTTTCCTTTACTCATCATGTTTTCATAATCACGAATGAGTAATAAATAAATCATTTCACCAATCACATACCTTTGCCTTTTAGCGCACCTTGCATAATTAGAGCATAAACAATATTTGCAATATATAATAGTGCACATCATACGGAAATCACAATGTATAACCAAACAATTTAGCCCAGTCATCCCTATACATGATACTAAGTTCTCGATCCGTCCTTAAACATGCACCTACAAGCAAGGTTTCGTAACTTGTACGTACCTTGAATAAACGAATTGGTATGTCACTTTACTATCTAGAAATCACCTTCAATAAACTCCTCTCCTAAACCAAACAATAACATCTCAATCAATACCCAATCAATCAAATTTACAGCAATACTAACTTACTTTTAAAACCTTTAAAATCCAAATCAAACAATACTTTAAAACCTTCCCTTTAGTTAAAATTAAAGGTTTATATATAGTTCTTTAAATTTTCTTCATAAAAACCTTAAAATACACTCTATACATGAAATTATAGCAAGTTTAAAGTTTAATAAAAAATCTTAAAATTATTTAAAAAGCCCTAATAATCTCCATTTTTAATGGGTGATTAAACCCTCTTTATAAAACATCAAAAGTAGTACTTAGAAACTATTTCCAGCACTTAAAACTTCAATAAAAACATATATTTATGCATAATTAATTTTAAACATAATTAATTTATTAATCAAACTCAAGGATAATATTTTAAGTATAAAATAACTTCGTTAAAATAAAAAACTGTCCGAAAATCATATTTAAAGGCTGAATTTTGCCACGAAAGGGTGGTTCTCATTACCAAAGGTAGTGAGTCTTTCTTAAAACGTTGTTTCTACATGGAAAATTGTACTTTTTTTTTTATCAAAATCGGATGAGTTCATAACCTGACCGGGATTCAAACGGGATTAATATTAACGAACGGAAATCTAAAAATTAAAACACGAATTTACATGTTCAAAATAATCTGGAATTAAGTTAAACTAATCATTAGTTATAAAAACCAAAATTTCAAAATATCATTACTATAAAAGCCCTAAATCAATTGTTCATAAAAACCCTAAAATCATGATTTTCAATAATTAAAAACCCTAGGTTATATTATTTACAAAATCTAAAAATTATAACATTTATAAAATCTGAAATTATAAAGTTTAATCATCAAAATACAATTTGATACTAATTAAATTAATTTCAAACAATAAAATCAAAACCCATAAATCAATAATTATAATTATACAAATTAATAAAACAAAGGAGAAAATAAGACTAACCATTTTGTGTGGGAAAATTTTGGGAATTAATGGGGTATTTATAGGGGAGAATGTTGTAAGGTAAATAGAAAGATTGGGCCTCATAAAATTAATGGGCCAAATGATTGAAATGGACTAAGCTTTACTTGTATTGAAATAAATTATAGAATGAAGGTTCATATAATGCTTTGTACCAAAATAATTTTTGACCCTAATTAATAATTTGAATATTTTGAAATTAAATTATGGAAAAATGCAAAACAATATTATAAATAAAATTAAATTTCATTTATAACATATTTAAAAATACGGGGGATTACAATCACCCTACAAATTCATAAAACTAAGAATATATTTAATCTGAATCTAAATTCACCATGAAAGAGTGCTTCAATGGCGTAAATCGAAAACATTGCCCATCAACTCCTCAAATTAAATCTTTTATAAAGATAAATCAGCATCAAAATTGATCAGCCGCCGCTAGTGTTGAACCATGTATGTCCCTCTCTTCCCTTACTGTAGACACCCATTTGTGTCTCCCTAAAACCAAACCCATTGATGAGTACCTTTCACGTCGAATCAAAATCGAATGAAGTGAAAGTGTGGAAAGTTTAGTGTTGCGGAAAGTTTTAATTTCTTTTCTCTTCTCTCTGTTTTTGAAAACCTATTTTAAGAAAACAGTCAATCCATTTTGTTTGGTCCATGATATGGGTCCAATAGTAGTGTATTTGGATGGGGCTTGAAAAGACCTTTCCAACGATATATTATAAAGCCCAATTCCGATGAATATTGAGGAAGTTATGGCCAATTTACTGAACTGGGCCCTGTTTGAGCCTTATGTGCGGCCCAATGATCTAGAGGAGGGCCTAATATGGATTTATCATTCCTAATGCAATTAGGAATGGTTTTAGTCTTCTAAATTCTTCTAGAAGGTTCTTTTCATTCCTAATTCAATTAGCATTGATAAATTAACTTTTGTTGACTTTTCAGAGTTTTAATTAAAATCAAAGAGCCTTTTTTTAGGAAAAATACGATTTTATCCTCCTGTACGGCAATTTCTATCTGAGTTTAAGAAAACGCGAGAATTTCTAAGTCAGCGCCAAACGCCAGCTGTAGCGCCTGACGCTACGCTTAGCGCTTGGCGTCTGGCGCCAAGGTCAGCGTTTGGCGCTAATTCCTGTTTTACGCGTCAGAACTCTGTTTTTGATATTTTATCTTTTTGGCTGATTTTCTATAAATAACGTCGTAAAAACTCCGTTTTGGAATCACCCAGAATCATCAATTTTCATCAGTTTTCACCAACTCTCATCAGATTTTCTTGATTACTCTCTCTCTCTCTTTTCTAAACTAGCCTTTTCACAAATATAAAAATTTCGCATTCATTAGATTTAGATACACCTAGCCATATTCGAAGTTGCTTTCGCCGTAGACGTGAAAGGTTTAATATTTTTGAGGGTTTGGTTCCAAATCTCTCTTTCAATTATTTAATTTAATTGTTTATTATTTTCCTTGAAGTTACTAATGCGTGTATTTTGTTATTAGAAAGAGGTACGAAGAATCAAAGTAAGTATTTTAATGGTTTTTTGATGTTATGATATAGAGTTCATGGTTAGGCTGTTATTATGATTCCTAGTATCATGTCTAGGGTAAATTTAATATCAAGTATGATTGTTATGATGCCTTTTATGTTTTTTCTAATATTTCTGATTGCTAGTATCATGTTAGGGTTAAATATTTAATCTTGTTAGTATCATGCCTAGGATCTTGCTATTTTTATTATGCTTTAACATGATTATTTTAATTATAATTTGTTATTATTATTTTTATAATTGTTATAATGGTTATTATTATTGCTTGATCACACCTTTTATGCATGTTTAAAGGGAATTGGTACTTGTAATCACGCTTAATAAGATATTAATAATCTTGTTTAGGGTTACTTTGATTATAATTCAAGTGATCGCCAATAATAGTTTATTTGTGCATTAATATTCAACCAACATAGATAAACAGGTTTAGGGTTAATCCTATTGATTGCATGTTAGTCAGAAAGCGCACATGAATACGATCAGAACAAAGTAGAGGCCTATTATTAGGGCAGGTTCAATCTCTTTTAGGTTGGATTTGTACCTTCATCCCCGAACCCTATTTGGTTCAAGACCTTATGGAGTTGACGATCTCTTGGATCGTTAAGGGGTGTAACCTTCACCTCGTGAACGGTTTACAAGCTCCTAAAAAAACTTGTTGGCGACTCTTTTGCTTTATCTTCTTTCCCTTTGGACGTCACCGTACTTTAGTGTATGATCACAGTGGGGATCAAGCTAAGGGATTAATTCTTGAAATATTCCCTACAGTTTTTGGCGACTCCACTAGGGAGGATTTCTATTTTAATTCCTAAAATTTATTTTGGCAATGATTTAGAATGAGTGGATGAGACTCGAACGTTCTAAGTAGTCATGTGCGTAATTTTGATTAACATTATTGTCATATGCATAAAAAATATCTCATTGGAAAGAACATCCGTAATGAGTTAAAACATAGGATTTTACACGTAGGAAATTTGAGGAATATCTTTCACAACTAGGACCGAAATAACACTGCGCGAAACTGGAAAATTTTATCGAGCACAGAAAGCTGCTGAGGCATGTAGGAATTAGCGTCAGCGACCAGAGTATTAGCGCCAGACTTTTAACTGTAGCGCCAGACGACAGTTCTGTCGCCAGGCGCTACAGCTAAAACCTGGCGCCAATCTCTGTTTGCTGGCGCCAAATTCTTCCAATACCGAGCCAGAAATATGTGTTCTAATTTCGACCAGTTTTTCGCATTGTTTGCTCGATCCTACTTCCTGATTGAGTTTTTCTCACTTTTTTGAAACCCATATGTGTTCTACATATGGACATAACCCTCTGGGAATTCATGCTCCATCTACCTAATTGAACGCTCTGAGCAACAAAAGGTACATCCGAGATTGTTGAATTCACCAAACCATGGAAGCGAGTTTTTCTAAACTCGCGGTGTCCCATCCACTCGCGCCAACCCTTCACGGTTAGGCTTCCGCGCGGTGCATCCGGACAATTAACCATGGACCCTCTATTGACTAAACCATATCCCGAACTTTAGAGAACTAGAGCCATGGTTAGGTTGCAAACTCATTGCATCATATTGTGCCTACTTGACTAATTGTGCATTATTTGTTGTGCATATACTATGTTTTCTTAACCGTTTGTTTGACTTGTGTTAAGATTAAATAAATTAATGACTAAAGAACTTTGCCTAATTAATTAATTAATTAATTAATTTGAGTAAATAAAAGCTAATATTTTAACCAGAATTGACTTAGTACGACTTTAGGCATCCCCGGTTGATTAATAACACCGAAAACAGTTCCAGATTGAAGCTCCAGCATTGGCGCCAAAGTCTGAACTGTAGCGCCACTCTGTGGAGTGTGGCGCCTGGCGACAGCTCTGTCGTCTGGCGCTACACTACACAGTGCGGCGCCAGTCCTGTCATTTTGGCGACAGTTCGGTTTATTGCTCGAGTCATCACCTTGTGTCTAATTAACCAGTTTGCTAAATAATTCGGTTAATTTTTACTGTCAATAATACCTTGTTAAGTCATTAATTGAGTCTAGTCACATAGTCTAGCCACATGGTCATAACACGAGTCTTAACGTATCACCTACACTCACTAGTCTTAGCACACACTTTGTGTATATGTCACCATGACCATGTCTAAGGTTCATGCATGAGTCGGTTTTTTTCCGTCATTTGAGTTGGGGGCACATTCTATTTCTAATTTTCCATATCCCTCCATCGACATCATTTTTCTTCACATTCTATTCTAATCTTTCTTCACTTCCTCCATCCATTGCATGTTGAATAAAGTTTGAGTCAAATAATTAACAATAAATATCCCCAAATTCCTTTTCCACAATACTTGGTCGAGGAGAGAAGGGCGATTAATCAAAGATAACCTCTTTATTCAAGTCTCACTTTTTGATAAACCAATTCGTCAAAAGAGGAAGGCTAAAAAGATAATGGCAAGTCAAGAAGAGGTCAATGAACTTAGGAATCAATTGAATGACGTGACTGAGGTGTTAAAGGCTTTAACCCTCAAAATTGATGACCCTGTGAAGCAACAACAAATGAACCTTATGCAAGAAAGTTTGAGCAAGCTATCTAGTGACTATAAATTTCAGGGCATTAGTTCACAAGGGGTCTTGCTGGACAAAGAACTTCTTCCGCATAAGTTCAACGCCACTGACATCCCTAAATTCAAGGCAACATATAACCCTTACTTCCATCTAAGAGCTTTTGAAACTATAATGAACATTAAGGGTATCGATAAGAAGGTTTTCCCCTCTCTGTTCTCACTATCTCTTGAGACCGTTTGCCAGCAATGGTTCTTTTCTCTCAAGAAAGAAAAAACCTCCACCTGGGAGTCCATAGCAAACGCTTTCATAGATAGATATAAGTGCAACATCCAAGACGAAACGGACCATAGACAACTTGAGATGTTAAAACAAAAAGAAAACGAAGGGTTCACTTCTTTCTTCAACAAATGGAGGGAAACTTCTGCTAATATGGTCAAAAATCCCACTGAAAAGGAATCTGTGAGGATGTTTATCAAGAATCTCCAAGGAAAGTATTCAAAGCACTTAAAGTACCAACACAACTTGAATACTTTCAAAGTTGTGTATAACATAGGCATTGACATTGAAGATGACCTTCTAAAAGACAATAGTGCGAGAGGAAATAAGAACGACCATCCTTCTTCTTCCTCTCCCATCAATGAGGTACATGCCACGAACACCTCTAAATCGCGAATCCAAAGGTCAAAAAGAGTGTTCACCCACTTGGCATGAGTTATGAAACGGCTTTCGAAAAGCTACACCACAAAGGACTAATCATGCCCATAGGGCCCATCAAAGATCCAGTTCCAGAAGCCAGGCCACCCAAGTGGGACCCTAATAAGCACTGCAAATATCACCAAGGAAATTGTCACGACACTGAGGAGTGTTGGAAACTCAAAGAAGCTATCCAAGATCTGATCGATAACAATGAAACTTCCGAGATTCTAGCCATCGAAGAAGATCAAACATCCTTCAATCCATCACTTCTTAGCACACCTGTAGGAGAGCCCATGATCGAGACAGCTTATATAACCTCTCTCGACGAAGTGGCCATGATTGGGGAGGATGAAAGTATTTTCTTAGATAATACCAGGGAAGACTCGTCAAGTCTAAAAGAGGACGTTCGAAAACTGCAAGATGTCGTTGCCATGCTCTTGAACGTGGTAGAAGGATTAGCAAATAGGGTGATGATCATCGAACAAAATTCTCGCCAAGGGTTTAATGAAGAACTCAATGCTCCTAAGCCACGGGCAAAACGGACCATTGAAGAGTACACACCAATTGGAATGACTTACAATGAAGCTTTTGACTGTCTTCACGATCAAGGTCAAGACCCTCCACCTGAAAAACGTTTTCCCAACTGGGATACAAATTCTTATTGTCGATACCGTAGAGGTCGCGGTCACACTACCAAAAAATGTCTCGCTCTCAAGGATCGTGTTCGAGACTTCATTGATTCAAATCTCCTTCATGTTCCTCCACGCGACAAGAAGGCCAAGATTAGTAACGATAATAACAGTGGCCGTAAAAGGAAGAATAACGACTATCCTTCTTTTTCCGAAAACACCTACTCTAGTAACAGTGTTGGTACTTTCGACCTTAATGAGATCTTAGCCATGGATAATCGAGGATTTAGAAAGCAACAAAAAAAGGATTTTACCCCTATTGGAATTAGCTACGATGGTGCTTTCGATCGACTCCATGCCAAGGGAATCATTACTCCTATTGGACCTCTTCAAGATCCCCCGCTTGAGAAGATAGTGCCTAGTTGGAATCCAAATGTGCGCTGCAAGTACCATCAAGGTAGGGGTCATGCTACTGAGAGCTGTTGGAAGCTAAAGGAGGCTATCCAACATTTGATTGATAATAACAAGCTTCCCATACCTCCAGTTAACAAGAAGAGCGAGTGATGATAAAGCAAACAACACAAGACAAGAGGCGAGCTTCAACGACAAGATTTCGTGACTTTTTTCTTCTTTTTCTTTTTTACCGTCTCCCCAATAAGTCTAGCATAGGCACCTTTCTTTTCCCTTAGTTTAATTTTGTAGATTAATTCTTTTTCCCTTTTAATAAAATGAGTATTTATTTCCTTGCATATGATCATTGCATTGCATTGCAAAAAAAAAAAAAAAAATCCATGTCGAATTAAGCACAACGTATACCAATGATTTGAGGCACCCCTTGTAGCCACATCATATCACATTTCACCCTTCAAATATACAATCCTTTCTTCATAAACCACTTTGAGCCTCGTCTAATGATAGACCTTTCATTTTTTCAACCTACATCTAACTAACCTTGGGATGGGACAGTGTGCAACTTATGCAATTTTAAAAAACTTGAGTGATTCAAAAGAATAAATAAGCAAAATAAATAAATAAAAGTGTACAAAAGGGCAAGTGTTCCAATGTCTTTGATATGAACATGTCTTTGATATGAACACGTCCCAGATTGCGTCTCTTATCGAGTGCTCGGTACCGTGCCTGAGAAACATGAATGCCAAGTGAGTGATAGACCGCATGATCGGGATTTCCCACACTTATAAAAATGAAATAAATTCTAAAGCAAAAAAAAAAAAAGGAGAAAAGAGAGCTTAAAAAAGAGAAGCAAGCCTCAAGCATAAAAATATAAAGATTCAAAAGTAAGGTTGCACACCTTGGGGGCTTATCGAGGGTCTTGAGCCTTTATCCCCTTCTTCTATAACCTTTAGCCTAACCACGTTACAACCCTTAAAAAGACCTTTTTGAGGTATACACACACTTGTGTGAGGTTCGGCTAGAGCTACGTTCGGCCTGATTCCTAACGGATACGTAGGCAACCTCACATCGAGGTGCGGCCGTAATAAAAATGCATTCACATTCACACATCATGATCATATAAAAGGATCTCCTATGCTCATCCCTATCTACTTAGAGCTAGACTTGGGGGCTTGATCCCTACATCATTAGCTTACCTAGCCTAAGATTCACCACCATTTGACTCTTTTCAATAATATTTTCTCCACACACTTAGCCTTTGCGGCCTAACTTTAGTGTCACTTTCACACACATCACACATACATGACCAAATATACCTTCCATTAGGAACCCTTTGTCATGAAATCTTAACACAACGTTGAAGCATGCCTTGTCATATCAACATCACTCATCAATCATAATTGTCATTGCATCATGAAGTATGAAGTGCTTAGCCTCCGTGCCTAAGTTACCCAAATACTTTCATAATTTAGACAACAATTGAGATAGCCTAGGATGGATTAATCCTTGCACCTTGAGAGATAGTATTAAATGACATTTGACTAAGCTCATTCAACATGCACCTTCAAAAACTTCGATTCTTTTTTCACGTCTTTCTTTTTCGGGAGAAAGTCGGTACCCTCCACAAAAATGACAGAAAATTTTTGCTTTTTTGCATTTTTGAGTCCCACGATCACAATACAATGCACACACGAGTCATGTACACGTTGAGTCATGTCATGATATCACCTTGATTTGAGTCTAACACATGTGTCAAACACTTCGAGTCGAGTCAACCTCGAGTCAATCACAGCGAGTCAAGTTTATACCTTGAGTCGTGTCAAGTCAATGAGTCAAGCAATGTTAAACCTTAGGTCAACCCTAAGATAATTAAAGAAATTAGAAAAGTTCTATAGTAAAAAATAAATACAGGTGCAGCAGAATAGGGAAAACCCTACTCCAGCGCCAGACGGAAACATCTAGCGTCTAGCAATAGCTTTTAGCGTCTGGCAATAGCTTTTAGCGCCTGGCGCTAAATCCCAGTGTCTGGCGACAGAGTCAATTCTTGGCGCTAGAGATATTTCAGCAGCGACAGAGCTCGAAGCCTCTCCTAAAGGTGATTTTGACCTCATACAACAATTTCGGGTTCCTTGGTACGCCAGTTAGCCCCTATAAGCAATTTGACATGATTAAGTAGTCGGTTTGATTACAGTCACAATAAGTGATCGACCTGATGAAAGATCGTCTCACTTAGCTTAAAGCGCCTAAGCGTTGGATTATCACGGACATAATGGTTCACAAGCAGCAAACCGCCGACGTACTGGCATAGTGGAAGCAAAGTTCAAGCAAGCTTTAGAGATCAACAAGCGTTAGTCTTCGGAATTTTTTCATCGGAATATTATCGCAACAAACAATCAAGAATCAAAAGCTCTATTGTTCAGAGACGCGTGGACATATCATCAAGCTCTTTTGCTCCAGAGACGCGTGGACAATCCATTCAAGCTCTATTGTTCAGAGACGCGTGGACATATCATCAAGCTCTTTTGCTTCAGAGACGCGTGGGCATCCTATTATCAAGCTCTTTGTTCAGAGACGCGTGGACACATCATTCAGAAGTTCATATTGGAAAAAATAAGCTCTTTGTTCAGAGACGCGTGGACATGTATTTCAAGCTCTATTGTTCAGAGGTGCGTGAACATATCCAAAAACAAGAAGCTCTTTGTTCAAAGACGAGTGAACATCAAAACAGCAGGATGGCATTCCCTAGATTGTGGAGAGTTGTCACAAACAACTGAAGGTGATTTCAAGCGAAGTTGTCTTCGGTAGTATTCCCTTGGACGTGGAATATTATCAAAGCGGGAGAGGATTGTTTCAAGCAAAGCAATCTTCGATGGTATTCCCTTGGACGTGGAATACTATCAAAGCGGAGGAGGATCGTTTCAAGCGAAGCAATCTTCAATATTGGAAGCAGTTACAAGCGTAGCGGTTTTCAAGCGGGATGGCATTCTCTTAGCAGGAGGTCATCAAATCAAGAAAGCGGCAGCAAATCGGTTACTTTCAGAGACGTGTGCTCGACGGTGCAAGATACGCGTTTCTTAACTCTTTTATCTGTTTAACTAACGCTAGTTTGCAGGTATCGGCGTTACAAGAGTGATTTAGGATCGCAGAACGTTCTGAATCATTCTCCGTCCCTATCGATACTTTGACTTTTGTTTTCGAAACTTGCGTTTCTCCAAACTCAGTCAAAGTGGGGGCTTCTGTAGACACCCATTTTTGTCTCCCCAAAACCAAACCCAGTGATGAGTACCTTTCACGTCGAATCATAATCGAATGAAGTGAAAGTGTGGAAAGTTTAGTGTTGCGGAAAGTTTTAATTTCTTTTATCTTCTCTCTGTTTTTGAAAACCTATTTTAAGAAAATAGCCAATCTAGTTTGGTTGGTCCATGATATGGGTCCAATAGTAGTGTAGTTGGATGGGGCTTGAAATGACCTTTCCAACGATATATTATAAAGCCCAATTCCGATGAATATTGAGGAAGTTATGGCCAAATTACTGAACTGGGCCCTGTTTGAGCCTTATGTGCGGCCCAATGATCTAGAGGAGGGCCTAATATGGATTTATCATTCCTAATGCAATTAGGAATGGTTTTAGTCTTCTAAATTCTTCTAGAAGGTTCTTTTCATTCCTAATTCAATTAGCATTGATAAATTGACTTTTGTTGACTTTTCAGAGTTTTAATTAAAATCAAAGAGCCTTTTTTTAGGAAAAATACGATTTTATCCTCCTGTACGGCAATTTCTATCTGATTTTAAGAAAACGCGAGAATTTCTAAGTCAGCGCCAAACGCCAGCTGTAGCGCCTGACGCTACGCTTAGCGCTTGGCGTCTGGCGCCAAGGTCAGCGTTTGGCGCTAATTCCTGTTTTACGCGTCAGAACTCTGTTTTTGATATTTTATCTTTTTGGCTGATTTTCTATAAATAACGTCGTAAAAACTCCGTTTTAGAATCACCCAGAATCATCAACAATCATCAATTTTCATCAGTTTTCACCAACTCTCATCAGATTTTTTTGATTACTCTCTCTCTCTCTCTTCTAAACTAGCCTTTTCACAAATATAAAAATTCCGCATTCATTAGATTTAGATACACCTAGCCATATTCGAAGTTGCCTTCGCCCTAGACGTGAAAGGTTTAATATTTTTGAGGGTTTGATCCCAAATCTCTCTTTCAATTATTTAATTTAATTGTTTATTATTTTCCTTGAAGTTACTAACGCGTGTATTTTGTTATTAGAAAGAGGTATGAGGCCTCAAAGTAAGTATTTTAATGGTTTTTTTTTATTGATGTTATGATATAGAGTTCATGCTTAGGCTGTTATGTGATTCCTAGTATCATGTCTAGGGTAAATTTAATATCAAGTATGATTGTTATGATGCCTTTTATGTTTTTTCTAATATTTATGATTGTTAGTATTAGAGCTGGCGAAAATTGACCCGACCCGAAAACACGACCCGAACCCGACCTGAAAAAAGCGGGTTAGGGTTGAGATTTTCGACCCGAAAACTTAAATGGGTCGACACGAACCCGAACCCGATATTAAATGGGTTAGGTTAAGGTTGAAAATCTCAACCCGAAAATGACCCACTTAACCCGAAAAAAAATCAGGTCAAAATCAGGTCGGGTCAACCCGAACCCGACCTGAAAACCTGAACTATTTAAGTATTAAAACAAAAACGTAAAAAGCCTATTAGCCCAGCCCAAATTCATAAAGAGGCCAGGTTTCCTTATTCAAAACCCTAAAACCATCTTTTTTCCCCTCATTTCTTCAGCCGTTTTCCCCTTGCTTCTCTCTCTTTAATTTTCTCTATCCTCAAAATCCCTATATCCATTCGCCATTGTTGAATCCGAGTACTTTACCATTGTAGAATTCGAGATTTCATCATCTCCTTCACGGTGTGACTCCTTCACTCCTCCGCGAGACGCATTCCTCAATTCCTCTCCTTCATCAATCAAGGTATTTTGCTTCATAAATTTTATATTTACCTGATTTCGTTTATTTTGGTTTTTACATGCTAATTTTCAAATGTTATTACTAATTTTTTATGTTAAATGTTGTTGTTTATGTTAATATACGATTGTTTTTGCTAATTTTCGAATGTTAATGCCAATTTTTATTGTTAAATGTTGTTTATGTTATGGTAATTCTTGCTAACATTTGTTGTTGATTTTTGTTTTTCATGAGCATGCATGTTTTAATATGTATCTTGGCTTACTAGTTAGATCTAGTCTGATTTAGATCATATGCATGTTTTAAACTTTTAATTATATTAATGTTGGTTTGCTTTATAGGTTTGGCAGCAAGAAGTAGCCACCCATATTCAATTGGAAATGCTGTGTGATTAATCTTGAAGCTTGAGGTGGTGTCCGTGGTGAACAAGGATGTCAGGCACAACATCGCTCGATCTTAATCCAAATGAAAATCTTATTGCATCTTCTATTATTGTTTGAGAACTGTAATTTGTGTTATAAAAAAACTTGTTTGTAATCGTTAATTAGGATTGTTACTTTGTTAAACTACGCTATTTAATTTTGGTTTGAATTAAAACGCTTAACCTCTGAAAAACTAGTGTTTTAAATGAAAAAAAAGTTATTAAGGTCAATTTTGGGTAAACCCGAGCCTAAATATATCAGGTTTGGGTCGGGTCAATTTCAGGTCAAAGAAACCTGATTTTAACCCAAATAAAAAATCAGGTCAAATAAGGTCAATTTCGGGTTAACCCGAACCTGAAAATACCAGGTTCAGGTTGGGGTTTTCAACCCGAAAAGTTAAATGGGTCAGGTTCGGGTTGGGGGGTAGCTGACCCGAAATCAGGTGACCCGAACACAAACCCGACCCGACCTGATCCGTTTGCCAGCCCTAGTTAGTATCATGTTAGGGTTAAATATTTAATCTTGTTAGTATCATGCCTAGGATCTTGCTATTTTTTATTATGCTTTAACACGATTATTTTAATTATAATTTGTTATTATTATTTTTATAATTGTTATAATGGTTATTATTATTGCTTGATCACGCCTTTTATGCATGTTTAAAGGGAATTGGTACTTGTAATCACGCTTAATAAGATATTAATAATCTTGTTTAGGGTTAATTTGATTATAATTCAAGTGATCGCCAATAATAGTTTATTTGTGCATTAATATTCAACCAACATAGATAAACAGGTTTAGGGGTAATCCTATTGATTGCATGTTAGTCAGAAAGCGCACATGAATACGATCAGAACAAAGTAGAGGCCTATTATTAGGGCAGGTTCAATCTCTTTTAAGTTTGATTTGTACCTTCATCCCCGAACCTTATTTGGTTCAAGACCTTATGGAGTTGACGATCTCTTGGATCGTTAAGGAGTGTAACCTTCACCTCGTGAACGGTTTACAAGTTCCTAAAAAAACTTGTTGGCGACTCTTTTGCTTTATCTTCTTTCCCTTTGGATGCCACCGTACTTTAGTGTATGATCACAGTGGGGTTCAAGCTAAGGGATTAATGCTTGAAATATTCCCTACACTTACTAATTTAGGAAACTTTAAATTGAGAAATTGAGAAAGATTTCATCGCTTATTTTGCTAGCATCTGCTTGAAATTTTTAAGAACATTTTGTTGGATAAATAACTGGCAAACAAATATACATAGAATTATTTGTATAATAATAGTGTCCTTTTAGATTTGGACAAGGTAGAATTAGATGGACCATGGCCTACCTAAATATTTGCATACGTTTAGGTCGTCCATACAAAATTTGATACCAATGTGGTTAATTAGCCGTTGTTAGCACTGTCAAAACGGTTTGACAGTTCGGTTTTGGTTCGGTTTGAAATCGGTTCGTTATTAAATCGGGTTAGTTTGGAATCGGTTGAATTGTCTCACGGGTCGGTTTTGGTTCGGTTTAAATAGTTATTGGTTTGATTCGGTTTCGGTTTATTCTTGAGCGGTTTTAATTCGGTTTCGGGTTGTAAATAGTCCAGGTAGTAAACGGTTCGGTGCAGACGGGTTGCGGTTTGTTAACGGTGCGGTGTAAACAGTTTTTATTCCGGTTCAAACAGTTTCGGGTTGGAAACGGTTTCGGGTTAGAAACAGTTCGGTTCTTTTTTGGTTCAGTTTATAACTGGTTCGGTTCTTTTTCGGCTAAGTTTATAATTGGTTCAGTTCTTTTTCGGTTCAGTTTATAACTGGTTCGGTTCTTCTATGGTTTAACGTTATTCAGATCGGTTCCATTTCAAGTTTACTAAATTACGATTCGGGTCGGTTTTCGGTTTCAAAAAATAAATTGTTTATCGAGTTGTTTGGATTTGGGCAGTTAAATGGTTTTGGTTTGAAATTTGATAGTACTTGCTAACCTTTTACGTTCACAAGTTATATATAAAGTCGCGAATCATTTCATATTTAGGCATCATATTATAAACAAATGCTCATTGATTTTATAAATACATATTATGTTCTGTTTCAAGTTTAGTCATACTGATCTTACTAGTTTATTACGAAGTAGATTATAAGAGTTAGTCTATTAATGTATTATTGTTTTACAATTAGGTTATTATATGCTACTTATTTAATCATTTATATACTACGCGTAGTATCATAGTCATGATTTGATGAGTTCTTGTGAAATGGAAATTTGCAATTTGGTAATTCGATACTTGATTAGTCAACAAGACTGATAATTATGACTCGTTTATCATTATATATTTTCATGAAATTATGAAGATATTACAAAGTACTTTGATTTGTATAATGAAAGAAAACAGTAATGACTAATTAACAAGGTAATATTGATTAGTTCAATCGATCATATGTACACATTTATTAACACATGGCATCTAACCATCTCATAGTTAAATATTCGTATCATCGTTATTCGTATGTATTAGTACAAAGTTATAGACTCATGAGTGATCTTTTTAAATTTATCTATTTATACATTTTATTAATATAACGTTTTTATAATTTTTAACGTGTATGAAAATAAAGATATACTAGTAGATGTTTTAATACGTGTCTTAGGCACTGATCCCGATCAAATGGGGCAAAAAAATACTTAAGAATTGAGGGAATAATATTTTTGTAGATGAATATACAACACATAAACACACACGGATCACCACTCTCAACCATAGATTAAAAAATCAATGGTCAGATTCTTTCTCCCACAACACACAAGGATCACCACTCTCAACCATAGATTAAAAAATCAATGGTTAGATTCTTTCTCCCACAACACACACAGATCACCATTCTGAACCATAGATTAAAAAATCAATGGTTAGATTTACATGAAACCCTTTCACTCTCACTCTCACTTTACCACTTTCACTCTATTCTCTCGGGCTCACGGCGCCTCTCAGATCTCCCTCTCCGTCTCCTTCATACATTTATTCACGGCGGACTTTGAAGCTGCCAGAATACCAAACCTTGAAGTTGTCCTGATCTCTCTCTCTCTCTCTCTCATCGGTGTTGTTGCTGCCCTAAATCTCCAAATTCAGGTATGAACTCTCTCTTTCTCGTACTTCTTGCGATGTTGTAGTGTAGAATCTAAGCTAGGATGTAGAATTGTTTGCTGATACCTGAAATTCTTAGTAACATGATTTAACCAATTTTTAATGGAGGAAGTATACAAAATATATATAACAAATTAAATTGAAGAATTGTATAATTCACATGCAAGCACTCCAATTCTTAGCAATCAAACATTAATTTCATCTGTAATGTTCTGATGTCCGCTGACTGGTGCTCTTCCATTATACTGACTGTTCTTTGCTATTCTGATGTCTGCTGACTGTTGCTCTTCTATTCTGCTCCTGATTGCTGCTGCTCTTCTATTCTGCTGCTCTTCTGTTCTGCTGCTGTTGTTCTGCCATGTCTGTTGTTCTGCCATGTCTGTTGTTCTGCCATTCTGCTGTGTCTGCTAACTGTTGTGTCATCTTTTTGGACATAGCAAAGTAAGAGTAGTGTTTATACACCTATTTGGTGTTTTCTGATGCTAATATCATATAATCTCATCTTGTTTAATTTCATCTGTAATGTTCCTGTGGAAAAAATTTGCTAATGGACTTTGCTTGGTTTTGGGATTGTTATATTGAAGTGTTGTGTATTGAAGAATGAATTCATAGTTTTTGTTTGAGCTTGAAGAAATGACTTAACACTCTACTGTTTTAGTTATCTCAGCAAATTTGCTGAGCTTAAGGATGTTGATTCAATGCTTCCGTAATAATGATGTATTATTCTCAATCCGTGGACTTGATTTATGTATTTATGGAATTTTGTTATTTCATAGTTCTTATCTCTTATGATCATCTTGTGTGTGGGATTAAGTTGGGGACTTGGGGTAGGTGGGTAGAAAATTGTTTCATTTTATATTCAAGGCTGAATATAATTTTAGTTTATTTTTGGTTTAAGCATGGAAGGCTTGGCATGATAATTATGGAGTTTCCCATCTAGGATAACAGAGCAAACTAAGGGTTTTGACAATTGACATTCCAATAGAGTGTGACCAATGATGAACAGAAAACAACATCCTTAATCCATCACAGTGGGCAATGGGCAATGGCAATGATTGATGGCAATGGGCAATGGCAATGATCCCTCCCCATTCCCTCTTGAAATATTGAAATTTGGCCTGCTAGTAAAACATGTGAGCATAACATGTGTCATATATAAAGTCTAGCCATCATATGTGTCATTGGCTATTCAAGTTCTAGTTTCTTTTGCTCGTAGTTCTTGATAATGTGGCTCTCAAGAAAAATTGATAAGTTTGGAATATATGCTAAATATATTCTAAGATTTCTAATATTTAATCCATTTAATTATATAAAAAAGTTTGTAAACGGTTCGATTTATAAGCGGTTTGGTTCATAAACGGTTCGGTTTATAACCAGTCCGGTTTACAATCAGTTCGGTTTTTAAATGGTTCGGTGCAAACGGGTAGCAGTTTGCTAACGGTTCGGTGTAAGCGGTTTTTATGCCAGTTTAAACGGTTTTGGGTTGGAACCGGTTTTGGGTTAAATACGGTTCGGTTCTTTTTCGGTTCGGTTTTCTTTCAGTTCGGTTTATATTTGGTTCGGTTCGTTAACATGTTCGGTTCTTAAACGGTTTAACATTACTCGGATTGGTTCGGTTTCGGGTTTACTAAAATGCAGTTCGGGTCGGTTTTCGGTTTAAAAAAAAAACGGTTTTTAATCGGTTCGGTTTTCATTTGGGTCGGTTGGATTCGGACAGTTAAACGGTTTCGGTTTGAAATTTGACTGCACTAGCCGTTGTTCATCACTAGAGGTGTCAAAATCACACCCAACTTGACCCGATTTGAAAATAACTCGAAAAATATATGATTCTGATTGGACTCGCGTGAATACAATGAGAGCCTGTTCTGATTTACAGAACTAAGCTGAAATGAATTGATTGGAGTTGAATTGAACTAAATTGAACAGAATAGAGCTGAAATAAAAATTTTATGAGAGAAGGAAATTGAGAACTGAACTAATTAAAGCTGAATTGAACTGAATTAAAATTAAGCCAGAGAAACACAGACCCTAATTTAATATGACTCAATCTAACCCTCACCGAATCTGAAGCGATCATATGATGAAAAATCGCTATTGGATGTGATTATATGAACAAGGGGGAGTGAGACTCTCAGTCAATAGTCACTAGTCTCACTACCGCGCAAAATGAAGGCGTTTCGAATCGCACCCCAACTTTTGCCAAAGACCTTAAACCCTAACTATTTTCCAATATTCCCAATTTCTTTCCCAAAACCCCTTCATATTCCAGCCTCTCTCTCTCCTCTAAGCTCAAAAATCTCAACGTTTCGCTCTAGTTTTTCAAGCTCTTCTTCTTCACCTTCAATGGCAGAAACTGGAAATTTTACCCCTTTTGATGGTACCTTAGGCACCCAGTTCGAAAGCTTCCGAACCCAACTCGACGAGTCTAGCAATTTGCGCGAAAGAATTCGAAATGTTGCACTGGAAATTGAGTCTGTCACTAGAATCATGCATGCAAATCTTCTTCTTGTTCATCAATCTCGCCCTGTTACTGGTATATATTGCATTGCATAATATTTGCATTACGTTTTTTTTTTTTTTTTAAAATTTTCCTTGAATTTTCTGGGTATTCTTCAGTTTGACGAAAATATGGAAATTTGGAGTTTGTTTTGTGTATTTTATTGTTAAATTGCTGTAATTATTGTTAATTTTGCATCACATTTGAATTGGAATATTTCAATTCAATGATAATGTGAGGAGTTAATTTCAGAATGAACTATAGAATTTTGTAGTGTTAATGGATACTAGTTCATGAATTTGAGTCATATAAGCTGCATTTAGTTCTTATATCAATAATTGATTATATTTGTTAATTGGGTTCTTTTCAATTTAAAAAAAGAGGTGTTAGAGAAATCAAAGTCACAAATTGGTCCACTTAAGGAGCACTTTAACCGGCTCACGGAGATCATTCGAGACTGTCCTGGTCAGTATTATAGGTAAGTGAAATTGAAGTTTAAAAGTGGACTTTTCATGATCTATCATAATTTTGTGGTTCGGCGTTGTTTTGATTGTTTCTGGTGCTAATCATTTGCTTCATTCTCAGGTATCATAATGATTGGAAGAATGAAACTCAGACAGTAGTTTCATTGCTTGCTTTTATGCACTGGTTGGAGACTGGAAATCTTCTTTTGCATCCTGAAGCACAAGAGAAGCTTGAATGTGAGATTAATACTCGACCATTCATGTTAGCAATCAATTTGCATTGTTATTAATGTATCATATCCAGATGTTGTTTAAGATGCCAATCTAGGTTTTCTGTGGAATTTTGGAAAGATTTTCACTTCAAACAGAGTACCTCATATAGCTTGGGGTTATTAGAAATTTGTTCTGAGTTAGGATTACTGAATTAGTAATTCCTATATGGAAATTTAAATACATTTGACTAGAAGATGGACAAAATTGGGAACAACTATATTATGTTTTTTCCAAGTTGGATAAAGCATAGCATTAATGTGCTGTGTATTGGTGAAATGCTAGTAGGAAATATGGTTTTAATATAAAAATTCATGATATATTTGTTTACAGGTTTGGTCTTGTTCACCTGTGTCACAATGGATAATATGGCCCCTTATCGTTTAACTTTTAATAGTAATTTTTGTTGATTAACACATTTTGGGAAATTCTCTTTGGTAGACCTCTAATAATAAACATTCTCAGTGGTCAAATGCAAAAAAAGTTATTATCCTTGGTGAACCATGTTTTAAAAAGTTTTATCAATGGTAACATTAAGCAAGGTAATTAGGCATTTCTTAACTATGATTAACCATTCTAAGTAAAAAAAAGCCGTGATGCCTTAAATACCCCCATTTTAAAATTAATTAAAAAAATAAAAAATAAAAACACCACCTTGCCACCACCTTCCCCACCATTCGCCACCATTCCCTCTCCCCCTCCCCCTCCCCCTCCTACACCCCCACCGACGCCGGCACCGGCGCCCAGCTCTACCTTCGCTGGTGTGCCGGCTTCCCCAGGTGACGCCCCGCCTCCCCTGCCCCCACCTCCTCTCTCTCCCCCTTTTTCGACCCTTCCTGTTTTCCCCACCCAATGCCCACCGCCGATCACTCTAACCACCACAAAACCGGCGCTCTTCCCCGACGACCCCCCCTCCCTTGTTCGCCGGCCAAAAACCCTTAAAAACCCCAAAACACCAGAAAATACCCAAACCCGTTTAGGGTTTCGAAACCAAACCCAAGAAATGGGTTTCGATTTTTTGGTTGTTTTGGGTAGATTTCAAGGGTTTGTGGTGGTTTTGTCGGGGAGGGGGTTCGTCGGGGAGGGGTGTTGGTTTTCGTGGTGGTTTTGGGTGCGATAAGGGCCCACGAACGGTGGTGGGGGAACTGGGAAAGAGAGGAGGTGGGGCAGGTGGTGATTGATGGGGGAAATGGGAAAGGGAGGAGGAACGGGGCCGAGGTGGGGCGTCGCCGACCGGAGGTGGTAGAGGTCAGGGTCGCCGACCGGAGGTGGGAAGGCAAGCCGGCTAGGTGAGGGGTTTGTTTTTTTTTTTTTTTTTTTTTTTTTTTTTTTTTTTTCCTTAAAAAAAATCTAAGAAGGGGTTAACCATAGGGTCAAATTAGTCATTACATCATTATTTAACCATAGTTACGCTTAAAATGCCTAATTACCTTGCTTAATGTTACCATTGATAATACTTTTTAAAACATGGTTCACCAAGGATAATAACTTTTTTGCATTTGACCACTGAGAATGTTTATTATTAGAGGTCTACCAAAGAGAATTTCCCGCACATTTTTCTTGCATATAAATATGGAGATGAAAATTAACTAGCTTTAGGAATTGGAGTGTTGTTGATCAGTTTGGAGATAGTTACAGTTTGATGACTTTGATCTTCTTGGAGAGTTGGAGGCTGTTTGGAGTCTTTACAAAACTGTTTGGAAAACCATGATATGCTCTCTTACTGTTGGCCAAGTTTCTGGTATACATAGGACCCCCTAATACTAATTGAAACACTTGTTTTATTGCTGGTTTGCAGTGAATTCTCCTGGTTTTGGTCTGGATGTTGAAGATTATTTAGTAGGTGAGTAATAAAAACTGTACGTTGTGTGCACAAAAGGCCCTTCTAATTCTTTTTTGTGCCTTTTACTGTCACGGTGTCACCTTATTCTATGATTATATTTTTCATGTTCTTTGGACAAAACTTCCATTGGCAATGAATTGGGGTGTGGTGCGTTTTCTTATGCATAATTTTATAGCTTTAGGTGTGAACTGACATGTTTTATCTTGCTCTTATACTTTGGTCTAGATGCTGTAGGGTTTTAGGTACTCTAAGCGGAATTTCATGAATCTCATTCATAGGCACCTAAACAGGATCTCATGCATATACAAATAAGGATCACATAATAGTTTAGAATTAACCTTTGATGCGTGAATTCCCAAGCTTTATTCTACCTTCTTGCGGAGATTAGAGCCCCAATTGTTGCTCCTCTAATGTTAGTCCACAAGTGTAGATCGAACTCCACCAATGCTAGTTGGACGAGAGAGATTAATCTCCTCTTCTATGGAGAGTTTCTAAGCGGTTGTAGAGAGAGAGGAAGGGAAAAATATTACGTTGTTTCTTTTATGAGAGATGAACGTCAGTCTATTTTTCCCCAAGCCCTTTATTATATATAATCATAATATCTAATTAGGGCAAGACTTATTCCTATCTTACTCCTTATGGCCAGTCATTCATTAAGCCCAACTTTTGGACTCGGTATTCATGTTCGACCTAACACTGTAACGTGTGACCTCATAGGATCCATTTAGTTGGCATTGGTTTAACCCAATAATAAATATTGGTCTCTAGCAAGACGTAAAGACGACCCAACTAAACGAACTTATTATCTCCATAATATGATCCATATTATATTAGTAATTGCATGAGAGTCGAGGACATATTTCCTTCAATCTCCCACTTGTCTCCCACTTGTCTGAGACAAGCGTGCAATCTTCAAATTCCTTAAGTCTCTTAGTGTCCAATTTGATAGTATGATTACATCTCTATGCCATCCATACTAGTACACAAATCGTTTCTTGAAATCCGAGTTCGAATTGCTAAACAAATGATTATCTAGTAATCCATTTGAGCACGGCCATGCATTTCCAATCCTTACTCTTCAAGAGGCCAAGACACCCATCCTATCTAACGTAGGAGGACCTTTTCAATCTTGTGGCAACCAAAACTTCCACTCAACTTTTAGTATAACCTGAATGTTGCCTTTATAGCCCCCTTTTACGGCATGGTGTTTGATAACATCAAAGTTACACTAATCATTGAGCTAAGTAGTGCTCCACTCATGTCTTAGGAATATACTAACATAATTGCGAAGTTTTCAAAACTTCTAAGTAGGTCAGTTCGATCATGTATCAACCATACAAATCCATATAATTGACTGAACATCTCTATGTTCCCATAGCCCATGAAACTGCGCTATCAATCAATCTTATATGCTAATCCTTTTCAATAAGTCGTTTATGTCCAGTTTAACGACTTGGATTAGGAACTTAAAATATTCCATGAATTCAGTTCACTTATGGGGTTTCATTCATCAAATCATGCATTTGACAAACCCATTGAAATTCATAAAATATCTTGGACATTTTATTTAATACTAAACCATGATTAAATAAGTATGAAACTTTGTTTCATATTGATAAACATAGGGAGAACACAATTGATAGTTTTGCAACTGTGTCCAATTCACAATCAAAGCCATCTAATATGTTCAATTTCTATTGAACCTAATATGACTTTCATATTTAGGCTTCTGAAATAGTTTAGTTAACAAAATTTAAGACATTCTCATCCATATGAACTTTGTGACCTTTTCTTTTATGATAGTTTATCTCCATATACTTGGACGTTGCCTTTTGTTCTTCTCCAAGTGACGAGGGAAAAACTAGGTCGTTATCTAATCTTCCCTCGGTCAAACTAAATTTATAAACACTTAACAAAACCTAATACGAGTACAGAGGCAAGTCAAGGGTCGAACCCAAAGGAATGGTAATGTTCAAGCACTTTCAATTATGCGCCTAAGCTAGGTCGAAGACGAAGGTAAGAGAGAATACTAACAACTAACAAAACAAGTAACCAAGGAAATAAAACACTAGGAACGGGGATCAACAAGTAATCATGTCAATTGCAACAACTTGGGAAGAGCATGCCAATCAAAGGTTGTGAGGACTAATGATAAGAGCAATCAATAGGAATCAAAGAGCTATCTCCTAATTGTTAAGCTAGGGTTCACTATGAATAACAAACTAAGAGAATCACAATCAAAACCAATCGATAATTGCAATTCCTAAATCAATTGTTCATGTCATTAGCAATTACAATGCAATCTAGCATAATTCTCAAGGCCTAATTCAATTACACACATGCAAACCTTCACTAATCACTTTAATCTCAACAATCAATCAACACAATTCCCAAATTAATCACAATTAATCAATCATACAAGTTTCACCCAATTCCTAGCCAAACAACTATTCAAGAATCATCATCTATCAACTAACAACTATGAAAATCAAGAATCAACAAAAAAATCAAGAACAATTACACTAACCAAGCATCAAACATCAAAATTAAACCAAACAAACATGAAATTAAACAAAGCATTAAGGTGAGATAGAGTTAAGAATACTCATTGATAATAGAGAAGATCTTGAACACAATTGTCACCCTTGTATCTTCAATCTCTCAATCACCATTGAAATCCTTCATTTTCTCTCTCTAAAACTACTCCTAATCTAGCCTAATCTAGAGAGAGAAGCTCTCAACCTAAGAGAGAAACTATTCTAAAAACTAAGAATTATGTGAATGAATGATAATAAAACCCCCCAAAAAAAACAATCTATAAACAAA